>NW_026575120.1:36449668-37082168 GCF_905146905.1 Nyctereutes procyonoides | reverse complement strand
CTTGGCTGAGCTGCCTATTTATATACTTTGCCTCTTTTCTTTTACTTATTTCTCTTTTTCTTGTCAGTACATAGGTTTTGCATATTGGGGCACCTGGGTGGCTCAGTAATTGAACATCCAACTCTTGATTTCAACTCAGATCATGATCCCAGTGTCCTGGGATTGAGCCCTCCATTGGGCTCTGTGTTCTGCAGGGAGTCTGCTTGAGGATTCTCTCCTTCTCCTGTCCCTACCCTGTCTCTCAATAAGTAAATAAATATATATATATTTTTAAATTCTGCATCTTAACCTTAATCTGACATAAATACTGGACATGGTTCCCCCACACTATTGCTTTTCATTTAACATACTTTCTTTGGATTTACACAAATTTTAATCATTGTGCAGTCAAATTTGCCTCTTGTTTTAAAGATTCCATGGGATCTCTGGGTGGCTCAGAGGTTTAGCGCCTGCCTTCTGCCCAGGGCGTGATCCTGGAGACCTGGGATCGAGTCCTACGTCAGGCTCCCTCCATGGAGTCTGCTTCTCCCTCTGCCTGTGTCTCTGCCTCTCTCTCTCTCTCTCTCTCTCTCTGTATCTCTCATGAATAAATAAGTAAAATCTTTAAAAAATAAAAATTAAATAAAGATTCCAGAATTGCATTCTTGCTTTAAACAGTATCCTTCACTCCACAATTTTTCAGTGTCTATGTTTTCTTCTAGACTTTTTGTTTCGTTTTAACATTATTATCCATGCTACATTCTATTTTCTGCATACTGTGAGGTAGGAGTCTACGCTTCTGTTCTTCCACATGAAGAGCCATCTTTGTCAGCACCACTTGTGAAATAAGTCACCCTCTTCAATTATTGAATTAAAGTAACACATTTGTCACATATTACATGTCTGTATATACTAGATATATTTCTGGATGTTGTTTTTTCTACTACTCTATTTAGCTATTGCTTTTCTATTATCATACTTCTTTATTATTCTGATTCTGTAGATAGTTTCAGTATCTGATAACCCAAGAACTCTTTCACTATGTGATTCTTTCATAACTTTGGGAGCTTTTCTCCAATATTTATTTGTCCATTAGAATTTTAGATTTGGTATTCTGTCTCAAAAATAAAAACACATGAAGTGGCACTTTGTTAAATGCATATATTAGGGGATAGAAAATAATTTTTTTACATTCTGGAACATAGCATGAGTTGAGCATTGTTCAGATCATTTTATATTTCTTAATGTATAGATTTTTTTTGTATAGAGCTACAAAGCAATCTAAGTTTATTCCAAAGTATTTTACAATTTTGTTATTGTTTGATTTTTTTTTCATTTTCCATACAAACGAATTATTTCCAGTACAGATAAAACCTAATGAATTTTGTAAGGCTATTTTTTATTCAGCTAGCTTACCACCTTCTTATATTAATCTTACTAGATTTATCCCAGGGTGTATATTCATAATAAGTCAAAAGACAAAGCAACCCAGGAGAAAAAATATTTATAACAAAATGACAGATTAAAAATATATTTCTTAACACATAAAAAAAAACCTGACAAACCAATAAGGAAAAATATGTGATAGAAAATCTTATAAAGAATATGAAAAGGTAACTGATATAAAAGGCAAACACAAAGAACAACAGAAATGGCCTGTAAACATTTGAAAAGATGTTAAAACTCAGGACATTAAAGAAATGCAAATTAAAATGAACTACTATCACACTGCTAAACATTTCACAGGTTGCCACTGCATAGTTTTAAAGTGGCAATAACACTGAGAGACTCTCCTTAGCCATTCTTAATGGCAGATTCAGTTTAAATTAAACTTATGTCAATTGGTACCTACCTATTTGCTTGCCATTAGCTCCACCAGAATGTGAACATTCCAAAAGGACAGGGTTAAACCCAAGATGAAAGACACAGACAGGAAGGAGATTGTATCATGGAAGAAGAGAGTCTATTCTCTCTTCAGTTGCTAATGTCTGGAAGGACCTGCAGGGCAACTCATTACCAGAAGAACAAACAGCTTCGCTATTAGATAATCATGAGAGCACAGAGTAATGAGAATGTGCAAGTACCTTCTTTAGCCCATACAGATGCACCTCTGCTGCCTACGTGTTGTTTACTTCCCTCGAATCATTTCTCTTCTCTCCTTTCATGGTCCTTGAGTCTTTTCTACTATTTCCCCTTGACCCCAGGACTCAAGGCTGCGTTTGAAGGAGTCATGTGAGGGACTCTGCTGCTGAATCTATTCAGTGAATCACTGGATAGAATCAGATATTCAGATTCTTAAGAGTAGAATATCTATCTATGAGACATTAAATTGTTATTGACAGCCTTTCACAGCATAAATCAACTACATTTACTCTACTACAAAATGTTGCATATTTATTCCAAGGCGCTCCTCACTTCAGAAATGAGTGTGAAGCAGGAGAGAAGTAGAAAGTAAACTTTGACACATAATACTCTGTGAAATATAGTAAAATATGTTAGAGACAAGAATCTTGTTGATCTTCTCTGGCTGTTTCTATATATCTCAGCTTAAAAAAATCTTATAGAATCCAGAAAGATCAATCATATTCTTCCATTTAGTAACTGAGCCAGGTTTTGACCAAAGAAAATCTGGAAGTCACTGGAATGAGAATGTCTTGGACATTCTAGGATCTAGGTTGTTGCTAGGTCAACAGAGGACAAGAATGGAAAACACCTATGTGGGGTTTTTTTGCCTCTTGTGTATATAAAATGCACTCACCTTTCAACTCACTATGGCCATTTGATTTATTTCCTGGATTTTGTGCCTTACCAGAACCCATCATTCAGGTTCAGGCCAGCACTTCTATGTAATGAATGACTGGAGCTTTTTATTCTTTTAAAGCCATTTTTTCTATGCCCTGTCTACATACCCAAGAACATAATAATTCAGGTTGAGGATGTTAAGGATTAGCAGGCAGAGAGTTCAGTCACTAAATCATTACATCAAGTTCTGGGTCCTTGCTTTTCTATCCAATTGTCTTTAGAATTCTCTTCCCAACTTCCCAATCTATCCAGCTGATAAGCACTACCCATTGTTCAGAACTCAGCTAGAATTAAGGAATCTTGCCCATCTCCCAGCCTTCACTGCCTTCTATATCCAGGCCAGGCTGTTAATCATAGTATGTATTATTTGAGGCTTTGGGGGTTGCAATGTATGAAAACAGCTACAGAAAAATTTAAGGAGTAATTATAAAAATAGAAAAGACATGAATGTAGCCATCCTCAAAATAGAAGGTGAGCTAAAAAGAAAGATGTTGAAGTCTCTTTCTCATCTTGTTTTTTTTTATTTCTGTTTCATTATTTTCTAGCTCTACAAACCAGTCTTATCATTTTTCCCTCTGTCTACATACTATATTGTGACTGCCACACAGTTTTAGTGGTTAATTTTACAGTCTAAACACATACAGAGATTTAGTAGCATTCAGAGCTCAATGTCATACTGAAAGAGGATGATTGACCCAGCTAGAATCAGGCGGACCCCAGGATCAACCACTAGTAGCTAAGCAACAAAGTTATAACATGAGTGTCAGGACCCAAACCCTGTGGATAAAGAAAATTTTTCAGAAAATTGGGCAACATTTTAAGCAGGAAAAACCTCCCAAAATTGTTTGCTATAATCCATAATATCTTCTTGAACTGACTTACCTAACTTAACCAAAATAGAATAGAAATCGTTTGAGAGCTAGTACTGTATCTCATCATTAATCTTTCACCACGTAAGGCTCAGGATGTGCCACATTATACGAGGATGTGCCTCATATTGTTTAATAAAGAAATGCCTTTTTATTAAACCCTTTTGAATGAAACGTTCACCTGGGTGCACATGGATAGTCTTATCAGAGCCTTAAGAAACTTGAGTAAAATCATAACCTTACATGGAGTATTTGTGGGAGGTGGGGCGAGACAGTTATACTTTAGTGCCCACGTGAAAGCATCTTTGGCCATATAATGAGACAGTAGAGCAAAGTGATTTTTAAAAAATTAGGCTTTGGATTCAAGGACGCCAGGGTTTGAATAAGGACTCTGCCACTTTATATATTGTGGGCTAAGTTATTTAACTTCTACACATCAATTTCCTCATCCATAAAATAAAGATGATAATATTGCATAGGAACATTTAAATACTGAAATGAGATAGTATATGTAAAATGCTGTACAAGAAAGTAAACAAACAAAGGTGGGTTTTTTCCCCTCTTCCTACCTTTAGCATAGCTCCCTAAGTAAATTGCCCACCAAGATGCTCTGAAGTGCTTAGATAGTAAATATAATGAGATTTAGGAGTCATAAATCAAACCAAGATTTCCAGCAAAACTCATATTGAAATATTGAAAAATTAAAGCAATAAGGAGATTACTGAGATTGGAAAAAGTTTAGACAATAATAAGTTATCAGAAAATTAAAAAAAAACATTTTGTGTATCAAAATTAGAAATTCATTTTATATATCAAAATTAAAATAGATCTGCATTACAGTAATTGAGATTTAGGGAAAGATTATCACCAGTCCTATACATAATTTTCCCCCAAATTAAAACAATTATTTTCAATGCAAAACAATTTTAAATAAAATCCAAATATGATGAGGTGTCTAATAAAGTCCCCAGGATATTACGTAACCTAACAAAAACTGGATTTTATGTAACCGAGCAAAAATTTTTTTATGGTCCTAAATAAAAAGATAAGATTTCTTGATGAAGGAAATAATAATCAGCTCATAGAAATGAACTTGTTTTACTAGCATTCATTCACATTTTGATTCATTGGCCAAGCCTCTGAATGTCACTATATACCAAGCACTCTACTGGATTTAGTTAATTACTAATGATGCTTCTAAAGTGCATCATTGCTTCAAAAAGAAGATAAATGTAACATTCACGTATGCCTCTTCCACAGTGTAGACTCTCCTAACGAAAGGAGAGATCAATTGCTATTTGTTCCTTTTGGCTTCGAAGATGAGGACCACTTGTCGATAAATGGACATCAAAACTTCAAGGAATATGAGGCTATGTTCAAGTGAATCGATTTGCCCTAACAGAGAACAGTAATGGGAAAACTGTTTTATATTTTAGTCAAGTCCAAATATCTTGAAAAGATTTCTTTTTGAATTCCAGTATTCTCAATTCTGCCAGTAGGTTGAAATGAGGAGTTACCTTTTTGATCAGTAAAGCTTATAAAGTATTCATTCGCATAACCTCCGTGCTCAAGACTCTTGCCTGTTCCTCGTCTTTTCACTTGTTCAACATGGGATTTAAAATCGAATTATTTTTAGTTTAAAGATTTTTCCTCCCTCAAGACTTTTTCCATCCTGTCTCAGTTCTCTTTCTTAAGCAAGGATTACATTCTCTTTTTGTCTCAGTTATGGCTAGAATAGCAGAGTCCCTTAACTCAAACTGCTCAGATGTTCTGTTTTTCTGTGTTGAAGGCATTTCCCTCAGGGGTTTCTGTAATCATGCCAGAGCCTACAAAGCAGGTGATACTGTGAGGTGAAAGGAAGCTCAGTTGGGCATCAGATGTAGAATTTTTTCCCCCCAAATATCACCTATCGTTTAGAGAAACTGTATCTTGATCCACAAAAAATAGTTAGATCTCATGGACTCATTGACTCAACAACAAAATGAAAAACAAAACAAAACAGAACCCTGATGGATAAGTTAGAACGCAAACACATTTGTTGTTGATGAGAAAGGTCTCTGTCCCCTAATCTCAGATCACTCAGTTCTGTCTTTTCGTTGGACGAAAAAGAATGCATGAAAACAATAAAGCTAAGCAGTGAATAAAAGCAGGAAAAATAAGAAAGGTAATTTTAATTCAGTTTTCCTGATCGTAAAAGTGATTCTTGGTTTCTGGGCAAGACGGAATAACAGGGGTCTGATTTACTGTTCTCTTCTGCATAGATTCTCCATGGTCTTCATATTCTTCAAAGTTACTTGAGGCATAATCTCCCAAAAGCCACCCAAACCCATCCTCTCTACTCATTGCCAAGTGTTTATTTTTATTTTACCATATCGTAATCCTTCCTTTACCTGCCTTTCCCTAACTAGGCTGTATCCATCATTTGCATACCTTCAAACACTGGCATGTAGCTGGCTGTCAATAAATATTAAATAGGGAGGGAGGGAAGAAGGATGAGAGGAAGGGAGGAAAGAAGAAAGGAAAGAAGGAAGGAAACTATATATGTATGAGGATACTTTGAAAAGATTTATACTCAGTGACTACACTTTCTCTAGATTCCATCATAATTTTTCCTTTCCTTACACACTCTAAAAATTAACTTTCTTAAACAGTGATTTTAATTTAATTCTTTCTGATGTTTAGGGAAGCATATTTAAATATAATGATGGAACTTTTTAAATCTCAGTGTAGAATGGGTTATTTCTGAAAAGATTTCTGAGGACTGCAGGTATAATTTTTATACATGGATTTTTTTTGCAATAGTACTACAAACAAGTTTCTCTTGGATTTTTTGTTTTTATCCACTTCCTCTTAATAAATCTGTCAACATGTACAATAAGCTGCCATTTCCAAATGACTGTTGCTCATCAAACCACACCACCTTTATGTCCAAAAAACCCCACCTTCTTCTTACTTTCAAAATATTAATTTTCTAAACTACACAGAAATACTTTTGCATTTGAAAAATGGGATTGAGGAGTTTATATTAAACTCCAAAATAGTTGAATGGTTAAACATGAAAATTAAAATCCTAAATCCCAGAAGATAAATTTTAGGCTTATTTAGTCTTTAAAAAGATAAGTTTCTTAATTCTGAAGGTAGATAATTGAAAGAAGTAATATAAAAGTGTTTAACACTTAAAAATCAAAGAGACAACTTCTTAAGAAAATTTCTTTATAATACATTAAATATTTAATACATACTCAATCAAAATGTAAATAAAAATATTTAAATCCCAAAAGGTGATTCAAGAACATCTTAAAACTATAGTTATCAAAAATATATATAACATCAGTGAGTCTGCTGATAAAATATATATATGAACTGAAACTCTTATATAATGCAGGTAGAAGTGAAAATTAGTGTAACATTTTAGGAATTGATCTGGAAAGATTTATTAAAATAATTATAACCCTTGATCAAATATTTATATTTGTTGGTATTCTGAATACATTATCCAAAAGTAAAAGCAAACCACATGCATAGAAACATTCAATATTAGAATTACAGTATGTAATATGATTGTATAGCATTATTTGCAATAGTATATCATACTATAAAGAACCAAAATATCTAATAATAGGTTTTTCACTAAATACAAAAATCATAAAAACATTGAGCTGTTAAATTTAAAAATATGAAACTATTTAGCAAAGTGGAAAATGTTTATAATGTGATGTTAATTGAAAGAGGATATGACAAGTTCTACAGTATGTCTATAATTAAATTATATATGGCCACAGAATAGATCTACATGGGAACATGAGAAATCTAAATATTTGACTGATTAGAAAAACAGAATAATAAGTTGATTTTTTTAATTGACATATGTCAATTTAGATTCTTGATGACACAATGTAATTGACGCACTCATTTTTTTAAACGAAATAACAGAAAGCTAAATTTAAAAGGATCCTTGCTTGGTAAGTTTCTTGAAGCTAGCTTACACAGTGTATGTGGCTAAAGTTCCCAGATTATCAAATAGAAAAATAGGGCTCCCAGTTAAATGTGAGTCTCAGATAAACAATGAATATGTTTTTGTGTGTGTGGTGAAAAAATTTTATTTTGGCTGATTTTTATAACTGTTTTGAAAATATTTCACCTCAAAGAAAATTGAACTATTTCTACTACTAAGTCCATTTAAATATTTGAAACAGGGCCGTCTAGGTGGTATAGTCAGTTAAGCATCTGACTCTCAGTTTTGCCTAGGTCATGATCTCAGGGTCCTTGGATTGAGCCCCAGGTAGGACTCCATGCTCAACAAAGAGTCTGCTTGGGTTTCTTTCCCTCTCCCTCTGCCCCTCCCCTCTTCTATGTGCTCATGCTTTCTCTCTCTCTAAAATAAATAAGTAAATATTTAAGAAATAAAATAAATAGTTGGAACATGATTTTACTATAGAAGTATTTGTTGTTTATTTGAAATTCAAAATGGAGTGATTACAATTTTATCTGGCAGCCCAACTTATGCTACTTAGTACCCCATATCAACTCCAACCATTAGCCATTCATATTAAACAGTGGTGCTCCTGTGTAAGAAGTAGTAGGGGTAGGGAGGCAGATGAAAGAATCACAGGAAGATGCAGCCTTGGCTTTTACCAAATACAAAAATGTTTAATTTTATTGCCATAGGGCAGCCCGGGTGGCTCAGCAGTTTAGCGCCTGCCTTCAGCTCAGGGCATGACCCTGGAGACCCGGGATCGAGTCCCACATCGGGCTCCCTGCATGGAGCCTGCTTCTCCCTCTGCCTCTGTCTCTGCCTCTCTCTCTCTCTGTGTGTGTCTCTCATGAATAAATAAAAATACTTTTTAAAAAAATTTTATTGCCATAATACATCCTCTAGGGAATCTTGATTTTATCCCTAAGGATCAGGAATAAGAACAGATTCTGACACAAAATTGAGATAAGAATGCTGAGGGAGAAAAAAGGAAAATATTGAGGGAGGGTCACCTGGGTGACTCAGCCGGTTAAGTGTCTGCCTTTGGCTCAGGTCATGATAGTAGGGTCCTGGGATCAAGCCCAGTATCAGGCTCCCTAAAGCAGTTGGAGAAGATCCATAATGGTCCAGGAACCACTGTCACTGGTTGATTTAATCAACTCTTTCCAGATTATTTACTTTCTTCAACACTGTGCTCATGGTCATCTGTGGCTGGTTGGCTGAATAAAGCATGTGGCAATGTATAACAGCTTCCATATTATAGCTTTATCAGCTAATAAGATGTTTCATGGAAATCTGATATCCACTTTCTTCTGGATATATTATAAATCTCAGTATCTTTTGTCAGAGGTATAAATAGCCCAGGCCAAGGGGTTGGCTGGCTGTAGCAAAGACTCTACAGTGATAATCGACCTATGATGTTGCAAGCCTGGAAGGAAGCTAGTGTGGCTGGGGCTTAGTGAACAAAAGGAAGAGTGACAGATGAGTGCAGATAGGTAAATGGGCCCCAATTCTGGACCAAGTATTTGGATACCATCTGAACTTGCATGAGCAGCCCTTGAGGGTTGCAGAAGGAGGATTGATACTCTGATTTGGGCAAGTGATGTGGTTTTATTCCCATTAATTAGGAGTGATTTTTGACAGACAGCTTACTCCTATGTAATTGTTGCTATGAATAGGGGTTACAGATCAACTTTTCTGGAAATAGAATCATGGAGGGTTTTTTGGCAGACATCTCTTAACACTCAACTGACTTATATTTACTAATCCTATGCAGTGCTGTTAAGTAAATTTGATAAATAGACTGAATTTTATAAACAACATGTTGCTGAACCCAAACCATGATTATTCATCACCTTAACTTAATTACTTCAGTAATTTATTAAATTAATTGGTGTTCCTATTTTCACTTTTGCCCAGCTGCAATCCAGTCAACACCGAGCCAGTATGATTTTTAAATGTAAATCAACCAAATCATGTAATTTCCATGCTTACAATGTTTTAATATGGGGGCTTCTGGGTTTCTTCTCAGGATATAAAGACCAGGAAGGATCATCACTCCCATCCATATATGGCACAAAATCTAAGCAAATTTCAAGTTCATGGCTTTAAACCCACCAGGTGTGGAAGGAAAGGCATACTCACTACGGGGCATAAAACCTATCTATGTCAGACTCCACTGTCCCCGACAAAATATCCAGCTTTCAAAAAAATCATGAGGTAAATAAAAAGACAACAAGGAATAACATACTGCCAAAAGACAAAACAATCTATACAACCATACTCAGATACGACACAGATATTGTAACTACCTAATGGGGAATTTAACTCTGTAAATAGCTCCAAAATATTCTTACAAATTCAAGATCAGATGACAAGTGTTACCAGAGGAAGGAAGGAAGAAAGGAAGAATGAGAGGGAGGGAGGGAAGGAAAGAGGGGAAAAAGGGAAGGAGAGAGGGAGGAAGGGAAGGAGCTAGGGAAAGAAGGGGAGAAGGGGAAAAGAGAAAAAGGAGGGATGAAGTGGGGGAGAGAGAAAAAAACCATAACAGCAGTGAAGAATGCCTTTCATAGACATGACACAGCTGAGAATAGTCAGTAAACTTGAAGATCAGTCAACGAAAAGTCTTCAGAAGGACTTGGATCTCAATAAACAGTAAGAAAGCAAACACCTCAATAAGAAATGTGCCACAGATGTGGACGTTGCATCAAAGAAGATCTAATAGATAGAAAAAAATACTCACTATCATTAATGTAAAACAAAACCACAATGAGATACCAATCACTTTTTAGAATGACTAAAAAAAAAATTTTTCAAAGATAGATTTATTTATTTATTTATTTATTATTTATTTATTTATTTATTTATTTATTTATGATAGACATACAGAGAGAGAGAGAGGCAGAGACACAGGAGGAGGGAGAAGCAGGCTCCATGCCGGGAGCCCGACGTGGGACTCCATCCTGGGACTCCAGGATCACGCCCTGGGCCAAAGGCAGGCGCTAAACCACTGAGCCACCCAGGGATCCCCCTAAAAATTTTTTTAATTGTTAATATCATACTTAGAAGGATGCAGAGCAATGGAACTCTCAAACATTGGGCATATGAAATGCTATAGCTACTTTAGAAAATACTTTGACATTTTCTTAAAGCTAAACACGTACTTACAATAAGACTTAATCTCAGTTCTAGTGTTTACCTAAGAAAACTAGAAATCATGTTCATACAAATACCTTTTACATAAACATTCATAGATTGGATTTCTGGTTTTGGGGGGTTTTTTAGAGAGAAAGTGTGCACTCATGAGAGTGTGGTTGGGGGAGTAGGTGGAGAGGGAGAGAGAGAGAATCCCAAGCAAGCTCTACACCCAGTGCAGAGCTTAATGCAGGGCTTGATCTCATGACCCTGAAATCATGACCTGAGTCGAAGTCCAGAGCTGGACACTTAACCGATTGATTGATGCCTCATGGTTTTGTTTTTAAACTCCAAAGACGGGGATCCCTGGGTGTCTCAATGGTTTAGCACCTGCCTTCACCCCAGGGCATGATCCTGGAGACCTGGGATCGAGTCCCACATCAGGCTTCCTTGCATGGAGCCTGCTCCTCCCTCTGCCTATGTCTCTGCCTCTGTGTGTGTGTGTGTCTCTCTCATGAATAAATAAATAAAATATTTTAAAAGATAATTCAGGTACTCTTCAAAGGGTAAATTGATCAAATCTGGGACATCCATTCAATACAGTGTTACTCAACAGTTGAAAAGAAGGGACTTCATTCACCCAATATGGATGAATTTCAAGTGCATTGTTCCAAGAACAAGACGTTGTATCCAAAAGGCTATGTATCCTGTGACTCCATTTGCATGGTGTTCTGTAAAAGACAACACTGCAGGTAGGGACAGAGATCCAGGATTGTCACAGATTGAAAAAGAAGGAAGGAGCTGAGGACAGATGGGCCATGTGAGGATGCTGAGGGGTAAAATGATGCCGTTTCGTGACTCTGGGGGTCAGTGCACCACTTCGTGCATTTGCCAAAATCCACAGGACTGCATGTCTCAAAGAGTCTGTTTTACTGCATCTAAAGTAAAATGAAACAAAAAAATTACCAACAGCCTCTACAACACTTAGAATAAAATGGGAGATGATTTCCATGCCCTGCAGCTGTGTGGCTCCTCTCTACCTCTGGCTCCATCCTCACCTCGGGCCCAGGAAGCCCCAGCCACCCATCTCTTTCCCATTTATTTCATGCTTTTCCACTTGCCATTAAACTCCTGGAACATCTTTCCCCCCAGGTGTTTATTTGGTTGGTTCCTTCTTATCCTTCACATCTCCACTTTACTGTCGTCTCTCAGACACCCTTCCTTAACATCTAATCTAGAGCAAATTCCTCTTATTTGGCCTTCCCTCTGCCACATTACCTTTCTTGTCACTTTACAACAGTTATGAGAATTTGAAATCTCTTGGTTTGCTTAGTCAATTTTTAAATGTTTTTTTTCTTGTTGTTTTTTTTTTTTTTTTCTTATTCGTTAACTGTCCCCATTTCTAGAACACAAGCTCCATGGAGGTGGCGGGGTTGGGGGCATGTCTCTTTCAGTTACAGAAGTCTCTGGACTATACAATAAGCATTGACAAGTATTTGTTCATTCATCATGTTAAATCTTCTGAGCTACTTCCTCCACGCTTCTCCCAGGCAACACTTGACTCATATAAAAAGGAAGAAAAAGAAATGTTTGTATATAACCAAAATATTTCAAGAATAAGGCGAGTTATATTAATTAATTGATGAAATAATTTTTTAAAAGAGGTTTTGAGCCAGATCAAAAAACCTCTACAGTTGCCTTAAACCACAGGTTTTGGTTATAATTTTGTCTGAACATGGACTCATTTATTATTGGGCTCTGGAAGTGGTTGCTTGAAAACACATGCACTCAGATACAGATTCCTTCTTATCTGAAAAAAAAAAAAACATATTGTAAATCCCCTTGTGAAAGACATGAGAGCAGAAATTGTTTAGTTTGCCCCATCCTGGTGTTTCAGATGCTCAGCACAGATCCATACACGTAGTAGTAGCACAATCATTGTTTGGTGTATGCAATAAATAATTAATCAGGATGATTCCTCGATAGACAAACCCAGTGTACAAATGCGAAGCGTGGTGTAGAGGTATCGTGGGTTCTACTGCCAGCTCTGAAACTAATTAGTGGTGTGACCTTAACCTTTCTGATACTCAGTTTCCATGGAATGAAGGAGCTCAGTTAGATGAGTCCTCATGTCCTTTCTGAACCTCTTGGATTTTCTCCTATGTTGTATTAAGGAATTTATTGAAAGACAGCTTTTAGAACTGGAACGGTTTTTCCTGCAGAGTCAGTGTTTCCGAGTGAAGCAAAATCTCTCAACTGTCCCAAGAAAACCTGGTCTATCCTGAATTTAATGTATTAAAAGAAACCAGAGAGAGAGAGAGAGAGAGAGAGAGAGAGTGTGTGTGTGTGTGTGTGTGTGTGTGTGTGTGTGTGTGTGAAACCAAGCAACACAACTTGGAATTGAATAAAAATGAAAAATAATAAAATTGAATATAGCTTATCTAACCAAACATAGTTTATCTTGGAAGCAGCTCCTTGAGGCAAAGTAATTTTAATTAGTGGAGAATGAGCTGGTAGATGGAAACTATTTTAGGAATTCTGAAAATGTTCTGAGCATTTTCAAGGCCTTTTATGTCCTGATGACACTCTTTTGCTCATTATTATTATTACATCTAATATTTCTCAATGTATGACTTTCCTTTTTCTGGTTCTAATGCACCTCTCTGTCATAATTTCTATGTGTAACAGTCATGCTAAGTCGTTCATTGACCTTCTCAATTGAAGAGAGAAAGATGAAGATGATTACAGATTGTCCCGAGGCGTGTGGCAGGCTTGCAAGGGGGCCAGGAGACAACTGAAGCCAACAGTAACAGCTTGTATTGGTGGTACAAGGAAGTAACTGTTTACAAGGAATTAACTAAGCTTGCGGCCATAAAGGGACTAGGCTATGGACTTGGTGGGATTTCTGAAAGCAAAGAAAAGAGAAGATGGGAAGGGGGTACTGGGTGACCATCACCACCCTGGGTGACATTGGTCCAAGACACTGTGGGTGTGTTCTGAGGGAACCAGAAGGAAAGGTGGAGCTGTTTCAGGACAGGTGATTGGAAATAATTTTCCCTTTCATGTTCTTTAAGTCTTTCCACTGGCTCTTCCGGAAATTGGCCTTCCAGTCTTCTTGTGCTGTTCTTGTGGTCCACATGGAATCATAATATGCTATCTACCATTTGATTATATATAATCAAGTTTCAGAGTCATGTGGCATTCTTGTTAACATTTGAAAAGGTTTAAACTCTTGAGTCCTCTGCCTGTAACACATTATGTGATGCAAATAGACACTGTCCTATTTACATCATAGCAATATGACTGTAGAGCTGTAAGGACACTGTAAATTTTGAAGGAAAAAGCCCTAAATGGTCTCAATGACAACCCAATGTTGACAAAGTAGCTTCTGTTGATACGGAATAAATAGCCGTAATGCAAGCATCACATACTTCGGTTGGAAATTTATTCTAAATGAAAAAGAGATGCAGAGGAAACAGGTCTACGTA
This sequence comes from Nyctereutes procyonoides, assembly GCF_905146905.1. Lineage (NCBI taxonomy): Eukaryota > Metazoa > Chordata > Mammalia > Carnivora > Canidae > Nyctereutes > Nyctereutes procyonoides. Next base: position 37,067,922 of record NW_026575120.1, on the reverse strand, counting down.
CGCTGGTAAAAACTACAGAAATCTAAATTTTATCAGCTTACTCCCTCTTTGTTGAATGGGTCTAATGTGATGTTTCTCAAAGTGTGGTCCACAAATCACCTGTGTCAGAATCACCTCCATGCTTGTTAAAATGCAGATGCCTGAAATCTGGCCTGAGCTGCTGAGTCAGAATCTTTGGAGATGATCCCGATATTCTGGATTTCAGCAAGCTTTCTATATTACATTTGTGTTTTCTAAAATCTCAGCATCTCTAGTGCAATGCAGGATCCCGTTGTGTCAGAGCAGGCACACACCAGCGCTTGGCATAGAGTTTACCAACCACAAAGTAAACTGCCCTTCCCCTCTCCCCACAACCCCCTACAGTGCTTCCAGACTCTTCTTGCCGATGACATAGATTAGATGCTTCCAAGCACTCAAAAGCCCAAAGGTTAATGAGGCATCTCATTCATATTTCATGATTGCTGTTTGCCCTTCTCTGCCTTTGGGACACACAATGGAAAAGTGCAATCAATAGAATAATATCAGGGGCACCAGACAATTAGAAGATACCAGAAATAATCCATAGACTCCTACTGTATTTAAAGCAAATGCCCTGAATTAATAAATTATCAACAGAGATCATTATTTCACCAGAATTTGTCCATGTGTGAAAAAAATATATCAAACCCTCAGCATAAACAGCACCTACAATTTCTTTGTTCAATATCCCACTCTCAACATGGCTGTTTTCATGTCTGTTCTGTTCCTTGTCATTGAGGCCATCAGTCTACTACTTTGTTCTTTGTGCTCACAGACTATTTAGAGCTCTTTACTCTCAAGCTAATATGCTCACACATGGGACCATGGTAGAAAAGACAGGTGGAGTTCAATATGTCTGTGTGGAAGACTAATTCCTCTGACATTCACTTTCTAAATTCTCTAAATCTCCACTACATTGTAAAGTGTACTTATTGGGTAAGGTTTTTTCTTAAAATCTTCTGGGAAAAGAGTTCTTTATTAATTATTATTCGTTGCATCCCCTCTTCTCTGGCTCTTCTATATAGCCCTTTGCTTTATATTTAAAAGTTGATTTAGGATAGTAATAATAAGCATTATTGAGTATCTAAAATATTCCAGAAGTTTTGTAGGCATTATTTTTTAATCTTAAACAGGCATTTGCCCAAAATATGTTTTTTGCAACTCAAGTCCTCCAAAGCATTCTTTTCAAAGAATAGGATTTGGGGAATTAGGTAATTTAGGAACTGCTTCACACTGTATCTTGACTTTCCAATTCCCCAAACACACTCACATATTAAATCATCTGAGGAAATCTACAGTGAAAACAAAACAATGCAAAAGCTATTTTCCCCAGAGTCTCTTATGTTGACTTGATCATGAAACTTTTAGGTTTAAGTGAAACCACTGTGGAAAATGCTGCCTTAAGCCAAATTTGAAAACATTTAATATTATTATTGTTATTGTTATTCTTACTTTACATATAGAACACGAAGGCAATGAAATAAATGATTTGCCCAAATCCATACCACCAATGGGTAGCAGAGCTGAAATTCTGACTCAGAAATCCACTTTGTATTCACTACTTCCACTGTATGCTTTCTTCTTCAAAACATTTTTGAAATTCTATACACTCAAAGAAACTCACATCTACCAATGGATATTTTATGTTCGGGGGGGCGAGAATCCTTATTTATCAATTCTTCATAATTCCCCTCGGGAAAACAAATCTTATATATATAATAATGAGTATAAAGCATTAACCCTCAACACTGGTTTGCTCTGTGACCATTTTTAACATTAAATTTTAAGACAAAATATTTGAAGTGGCAATTCATCCCAGGGCAAGTTTTCAAGAGATGTTGAGAAAGAATTTAGCGAAAAAGCATACTTCAGAGCGTGACATTAGGGAGAAATCTTCACAAAAGAAAAAAGGAAGGCAGGAAGAAAGGAGGGAAGGAGGGAGGAAAAAGAACAGGAGAATTAAAGAATTAAATTTGGGGTGAGTGAGATGGCGAGAATAGGATTTGCTGTTCATAAGATCAAAGGACGCACTACCTTGCTTCCAGGAAAATGTTGTGCATAGATGTCTGCATAGAGAAGTCCAAGTGAAAGAAGCAAAAATGTTCATGGCAGCATTGTTTACAAGAAAAAAATTGGAAAACAGCTTATGTCCAAACATAAGGAAGTGTTTAAGTTATGCTATAGAGTATGGAGATAGGTTTATATGAACAAATAGGAAATAACTACAAGATGTGTTTTCCTCCATTAAAAAGAGGTCCCAGAATAGTATGTATAGCACGATCCCAAATAGTGAAGCAAGAAGGCGAGGAGGCTGAGGTGAAGAAGATTGTGAAGGGCACCTTGCTTGCACGCCTGTTTGTTGCTATTTGTGTTTAATAGCCATAGGCACGTCGTCTCAGATTACTTTTCTTATTTAAAAATAATTTTATGAGATCCATTGGAGAGTGTATGTAATGCAAGTGAACAAAACATCATCTGTATCCAGACAACCCGAATTAAACTGTAGCTCTGCATCCTATTATCTGGGTAACTTATCTTTTCTTAAATTTATTTGAGTCTTCACTTTACCGACATAAAATGGGGATAATTAATATGCGTCTCTCAGGATTCCAAGGCGTATGTGATGTCTATAAAGGTGCCCAGGATAAGGTACTTAGGATTAATAATAGCAAATCACTTTGGAGAATTAGCAGTATATCACATATTTTATTGTGTGTTGTTGTGTATCTTTTGTTTTGTTTATCTGTTCCTGGATGCAAGGCCCTTGAAAAAAAGATTTTGTGACTCATACTCTTAAATCTCTGTCTCTTCTACCGTATTTACTTACCACTACCTGGTAATATTGTAGGATATTGCAGAATGGGGAAATAAAGTGGAATTATGTAAATTTTGGAGCTGGAAAATATCTTAGTTTACCTAGTCTGATTTCCAATTTTTTCCACTAAGAGAACAATTAGTTGTCATATTAATTAGTCCATTAAATTTGTCAGATTTATAGTGTGCGTCCCAAGGTACTTTGTCTCAATGCTAACTGAGGTCTATCCTCCTAGGAAATCTTCCTGCTTAACTCCTTCATTGAACTTCATTTCCTAGTAAACGGGTGATAAGTTTAATATTTTTTTTAGAGGCAAGACAAAGTTCTTTATTAGAAAATGTATCAAAACCTCAGCCCCCCGAGCCAGGTACAGAAGAGGAAGCTACTCCAGCACTGGCAAAAGTACCCAGGGAGGTTGCTTCACCAAACATACTTCCTCAGGACCATAATTGGACATTCACGGAGGTCCCAGGAAAAGTCAGGCCACTCTTCTCTCCATGGAAGAGGAAGGGAGTCTAGCACTGCTCTTTCCCCAAGGGGCCAGGGTCTCCCAGGAGACATCACATTAAATCATGACGTAAGGATTCACGGTCACAAGGCCTGACAGGTGATCCTAGGAAGAGGGACCCCATCCCCGGGCCTGAGGGAGCCCAGCTCCAGTCTAGCAGTGAGGAGAGGCCTCCGGCCCAGCACTAGATTCGTTCCCTGCGCATAAAGGGGTGATGATAAGTTTAGAACGTGGGATGTTGGAAAGTGTACAAGTCTGAGAACCTTAAACTTTGGGAAGGCAGAGATTGACTGGAGTGGAGAGAGAGAATATAAGAACAATGGTACAAAAGACAAACCATCTGTTTAGTCATTCTTCACATTTATGTGCATCATGTCACTTAAAATAATGTCTTGTGCTTGCTTTGGTACGTACGTGTGTCGGATGGCTACACTGTCTCAAGCAATAAAAGTAAGGAGAGGCAAATTGATGAAAAGACATCCCCTCTTCACCTTACTTGTATCTAAGTTAATAGAGACCACTGGAATATTGTGAAATATTTTTCAATAACGGTATTTCAGAGTTACATTTTTCAAGTTTCCTGTATTTCATCACAAATAAATATCCTAACAGAATAGGTCTTTCATATTGCAGGGCCAGAGGATTAACTCCCTATAAAGCAAATACTTTTACTTGAGGCAACATGCCCTACAGGAATCATAGCCTAAAAGAAATTTTTTTTCCTATTATGAAATATTTTCAGTCACACAACATGTATAGAAAATAACATAATCGGGCAGCCTGGATGGCTCAGCGGTTTAGCGCTGCCTTCAGCCCAGGGCATGATCCTGGAGACCCAGGATCGAGTCCCACATCAGGCTCCCTGCATGGAGCCTGCTTCATCTCTGCCTCTCTCTCGCTCTCTCTGTGTCTCTCATGAATAAATAAATAAGTAAATAAAATCTTAAAAGAAAAAAAAGAAAAAAATAACATAATCAACAAGGTGTACCCCTGAAAATTAGCAAACAAAACATTACAGATACCAATGTAGCACCTCTAATCACTACCCTGGTTTGGACATTATTCATTCCTTTCCTGTCTTCATACTTTGACTAGAAAGTGTTTGAAAGTATCCAAACTGGGACTACTGGGTGGCTCAGTGGTTGAGCATCTACCTTCGGCAGCTCAGGGCATAATCCTGGGGTCTGGGGATGGAGTCCCACATCGGGCTCCCTGCGAAGAGCCTCCTTTCCCTCTAAACTATGTATCTGCCTCCTCTCCCTCTCTGTGTCTCTCATGAATAAATAAATAAAATCTTTTTTAAAAAAAGAAATGATCCTAACTACATATAGATTATATCATTCTTTATATGGCCTTATACAACTTGCTTTATTTGCTTCAAGTTTTGTGTTTGAGGTTTATACATATTGACACTCATAGTTCTGGTTTATTTATTTAAGCTGCTGTTGGTAAAAGTCACTTATAAGAATATATGATAATTTAGTTTCATAATGATGAGAATTTATGTCGTTTTCAGATGACTTGCAAACAACAACATAATAATATTCTGATGTCTATATATCTCCTTAGTTCATGGGCATAAATTACATCATTGCCAGTCATAGGATATGTGCATCTTCAACCTTGCTAGATACTACCAAATTATTCTTCAAATTCATTTGCCAGTTTATACTCCTACTCACAGACATAAGAGATTTTCTGAGGTTTGAAACTCCTCAGCAATACATAGAAGGGTCCAACTTTATAATTTTAAAAGAGCTAGCTAGTTTTCTTTTTCTTTAAGTATGTATTATGGTAATGAGACGTAGTTAGTTTTTTGCACCATACTTTGCAGATAGGAGAAAGAAGAGATGAAAAGGAGAATTGGACATATTTGGGATAAAATAAAAAACAATAATGATAAAACTTTGAAAGGCATCTACGTATAAAAAAATGAGGAAATATTAAACATCCATTTTAAGGACTTTGACGTGAGTGGCATTATAAATTCCCTTTGCAATTCAAAGGAATGCTCTAAGATAAAATCCTTTAATGTGTGTGTGCTTTATGTGTCGTACACATGTCTCCTGACAATTACAAGTCTCAATACATTACATAAGACAGATCAATTAACTATGATAAAAGTAATTATTCTTGTGCTTACTATTTAGAAAACATATTAGAACTTAATATTTCGATACATTTGGAGTTTTATTCTGTACATATTTTGTCTTCTAACTTTCAGTAGCTTGTTAGAGGGTTCTTCAATTTCTCATTTTGATCCTTCCTTGTTTACAGTTACAAAACTCTTCTAATGTCTATAATCTAAAGAAGGTCAAGAATCAGTATTCCTTTCACTGGACAATTAGAGGTCCATGACTGTGAACTTTCTATTGAATGCCAGACTTCATTCAGGATGTTTTCACTTGGGTTTTTCTCAGGTTAGTATTGATTTCTCTCTTCAGGGCAATATCTTTTCATGTAGTAATGCCTTAAGCAGAACAGAGATCCAAGAAGAATTTGAATTTTTATCTGCTGAATACTTATTTTCAAGACTTTTACATATATTGTCCCCTTCCTTTATATAAATTGAGCAGGGCTAAATCATTTTCCCTCGGAATTATATTTCATATTATAGGTTTAGAATTTCAAATAGGTACAGGATTTGATTGGGGAGAGAAACATAGAGGGAAAGGAATTGAATAAGCTAAGGAAAGGTCCCTTCTCAACTCCCCAGTGGTTTATATGATTGCAGACTCTTAAATAATTTGCTATAGCCCAAGTTCTTGTAGGTTGATGGTGTTCATTTGTCAGTGCAAAGATGGGGCATAGGCACATTACTCAAGCTCACAAAACTAACATATAAAATAAGAATATCAATTTATTGATTTATGGTAAGAAAAAATGACTATGGAGGGGACCCACCACTCAAATCCTTTGGTCTTTGTACTTTTCCCTGCAGACATGCTACAAGAGAAGTCAAGTTGTCAGGTTATATGGTGAACCTGGAAACCCTTTCCTTAAATTAATTATAAGAAGTGTAGATATTAAAAATAAAAATAATAAAGGCTCACGCATGAGAAGAACAAAAATGTCAGGGTTAAGAAGAAATACCTAAGATTCCTAATCATTTTCTCACAGACCTTGGAAGATATTCCATCTATTGAAGAAGTTAGAGTTAACATCCCTCCCATAAATAAAACTCCAAATCCAGATATTTTCACTGATGAATGGTACCAGACATCTCAAGAAGACATAATACCAAGCCTATGTATACTCTTCTAAAAAAGTGTAGAGGAGGGAACATTTCCCAACTTATTTTATGAAGTCAGCATTACCATACCAAAACTAAGCATAAATATTACAAAAGAAAACTGCAGACTAATATTCCTCATGGCATAGATGAAAAATTGAATCAAGCAATATGTAAAAATGGTAATATCCCAACCCAGTAGGGTTTATCCCAGGAATGCAAAGCTAGTTTATGTTCAAAAGTCAATCAGTGTATCAACAGATGCATGATAAGTGAAACATGGTATAGCCATACAGTGGACTATTAGCAAAAATAGAAATGAAGTATATGCTACCCCATGGATGAAAATTAAAGATATTATGCCTCATGAAGTAATCCAATCACAAAGGCCACATATTATAAAACTCTGCATATATGAAATATCTAGAATAAGTAAAGACATTAACACAGAAAATAGATCAGTGGTTGCATGGGGGGTGGTGACATAAGAAAGAGAAAATTGGGAGGCAATGGTAAAAATTATCTAAAATTGGTAATGGTTGCGCAAGTCTGAATGTAAAAACCATTCAGTTGAATTGTTTGATATATAGGTAAAGCTGTTTAAAAAGTAATGTAATTTATAATATTAGCAAACTAAAAAAGAAAATCATGCAGTCATTTCAATAGAGGCAGGAAAGCATTTGCCAAGATCTAAAATCCATTTCTCATTTAAAAAAAAATCTTAAGCAAACTAGGAATAGAAAGGAATGTCCTCACTTGATAAAAAGTATGTAGGACAAACTTACAGTTAAGCATCATACTTGTTTTCCCCATACAATCACATTTGTATCAATCATACACGTCAGTGGTCAGAAAGCTGATTAAGGAACTACAGGTTGTCTGCTTGGGATCTAGATCCAACTGGTGGTAATTTCATGATGAATTTTGAAGAGATGAAAGAGGATTTCTACTTCAAAAATAGACTCTGATATTAATGGTTTATTAATTACAAACATTTATAATCTACTAAGTAACATTTTTCTAGCCAATAAATTAAGCAATCTACATTGTCTGACCCAGTATACAGTTTTCTCACTATGTATAATAAAACTATTTTCCACATAAATGAGAATCTGTGCTTTGTAAAAATTCAGTTTTGGGTAAAGTGTTGGAGTTGGAAATGAAGGTGATGCTTGCAACTGCTCTCCAAAGGTGTCCAGCTACTCAGCTTGTGTGTTTGGCACTCAGTTTATATGGAGGAAGAACTGAGGAATAAAATTTGACATGGATTTAGAAGTAAATGGTTTTTACTAGGCAACACCTTTTTTTTTTTTTTTTGGCAACACCTTTTTTTAAATTGTTCTTCTTTTTTGGCTTCTATTTTCTATTATTTATTTGTGCCTCTAGAAAAATTGTGCTTTTCCTGAGCAGTCGGTGGGGGCGGCGGGGGGGGGGGAGCGGGTAGGGAGCTTGTTTCTTTTTTTGTTTTTTCTTCTTAATTCATGATCACTGCGGAGTGTAATCCATTATGTTCCCTGTTCGGGTTGGTTACTTTTCATATATATGCATAATCTTACTCCATATTTCTTGCAGTAAATATACTCATCCTTGTTTTATTTCGCTTTTTCCCCTCCAATTTTACTCTATCCCTATTCCCTCAACAATTTATTGTTGATGTTGCTTTATCTTGTCATAGCATGTATTTTTAAACCAGTAAAAGCTGACATCATCCTGTCATGTGAGTTTCAAACACTATTATCCCCAAACCCAACCCAGCCCTTTCCAGATGTTGGAGGATGGGGAAAAAGAAGTGGAGACATATACAAAATCTTCCATTTCCTTAAGACAAGAATGCTTCTCAATTTCTGTTTCTAGCCTATTAATTCAGTGTATGGATCATCTTGCTTTCTTGTAGTGCTGACACTTTCTTTACAGCCATACTGAATGTAGGGCAACACTCTGATTTTTTTCATTGCTCCAAAATACCACTGACATAAGGCTATTATTGTAGTAGACAATTACTTCTCTAAAGAAAAGGGTGCTCCCTGTGGAGGCAGATTAGACCAAAGTAAATACTTCTCTATTTCATGCCATTTTGTAAATTGCTTTAATTCCTTATCAAAATAAAGGAAGCATATGAACATGCAGTTAAAAATCTTTCTCTGTTTCTATTGCTAATGTACAAATCTGTACAAAAGTGTTTAAAAAAAAACAAACTGAAAGACTTCCTTCCTCAATTGCTTTTTTAGAGAAAAAAAAAGTAGACACAAAAACAAAGATGTCACCATACTAGCATAAATGTGATAATCTGGGAATACACAGTATTAGAGAGAAAGTGGAGCTACAAGAATTCAAACATTGCTGTGGGAAGTTTAAAGTAGCAAATACACTTCAGAAAACAATTAAGAGTTATCTTGTAAGGTTGAGCATTTACATATCCTGTAGTCACATAACCTTATTCCTAAGAATAAAGACTAGAGTTGAACTGCCCAATGCAGAAGCCACTAGCCACCTACCTATGTCATTTTGAATTTTAAATAAATAGAATAAAATGTCCCATGGTAATGAGAAGACATGGTTCCAGACCTTGGTCTCTAATATGATTTTCCAACAAAAGGAATCAGGCTCCTTGGAGAAATGACTGATTCTAGTATTGGGGCAGGAAATATATACGATGAACCTGGAGCACACACTGTCTCTCTTTCTGATGGAGGTGTGTCAGAGATACAGGAAACAACTGATGGCCAAAGCTGGAATAAGGAGCAATGCACAAAATTAGATTATTTCCCAATGTAGAAAAAAGTATGCATATGAGTTCATATTGATATATACTATTTATTGAATATGAGAGCATATGGAAGAGAAAAGACGAATCTCCCTTGTAGAATTCCAAAGAATTCCCACTCTGTAAGTGTAGGCTACACATAGTGACTTCATTCCAAAAAAGTACAGCATGGAAAGGAAGCGCAGGGAGGCAGGGTAAAGAGTAAATCTTACGATGATCAAGGTGATCAAGGTCAACAGGAGCAGTGGGTGGTAAGTCGTGTTGATAGTATTTGTAGTATGTACCGTTGATATGATATGATAAAAAATGGCAGTCTTCCTCTGTTGTCTTCCTCCCCCAAATCCATGACTCCAGTGTAATTATGAGGAAAACACCAGAAAATCCCAATAGCAGGGCACTATACAAAATACATGACCAGTACTCCTCAAAATTGCCCAGGTCATCAGAAACAATGTCTTCTATTTCCAACATCTTACATCAGTATTGTGCATTTGCTAATAATTACTGAACCAATATTGATCGTTAACTGAAGTCCATACCCTATTAATATTCACCTATATTATAATTTAGGTGCTATTCTAATCTAAAGTCCTATTCCTGTTCTAGGATGCCATCCAGGACACCATGTTAAATTTAGTCATCATGTTTCCTTGGGCACTTTGTGACTGTGTCAGTTTGGAGGCCTTGGAAATAGAACACATTGGGTGAGGGACATAGGGGAACTCTCTGTGCTACCTTTATAATTTTTCTGTAAATCTAAAACTGTTCTAAAAACTTCAGTTTTTTTTTTTTTTTAAAGAAGAGATACGATCAGAGAAGCAAAACACCAGTAAAAAAATATGAGGAAACTCTATGGCATGGACTATCCTCTTTTCCCATTCATCTTTGCATCAAAATAAATTTTTTCAACACTCCATAGGTTGATTTTTCTTGGAAATTAAATGCATAAAATCAATTATGTAAAGATTTTAATTTAAATAAAAAGTCATTTTCTCAGTCACACCAGCCGCATTGCAGGTACTCAAAGATCCATGTGGGTATTGGCTGTGACACTGGACATCATAGATGTGGAGCGTTCTCCATCATTACAGAAAGTCTATTAGATGGTGCTGCTCTGTAGACACTCTTACAAATGTGCATCGGTAGATATACATAAGCATGTTTACAGAAGCATTGTTCATGATTTGTTTAAAGTGTAAAAACAAAACAAAACCATTCCCATCAACAGAAGAATGGATAAATAAATTATGACATATTCATAAAGTGGAATCCTATCCAACAGTGAAAATTAATGGATTATAAGTTCATATGTCAACGTGAATGAATCTTTAAAATGTTGAGTGAAAGAGGCAATTTTAAAAAGTCACATATATTATGAATCATTTTTAAAAATTCAGAAACTCCAAAACCAAATCATGCATTGCTTAGAGATACATTTGCATCTGGTAAAATTATAAGGAGAAGCAAGAGAATGATCACAAAATTCAGTCCAGTCTGAGATGGAGGACAAAGGACACATTTAACTGGGAGAAATATTTGGAGCTTCAGTGGCACTGGTAAAAATGTTTTTGCTCAGTTTGGGTGGTGGTTCCAGATTTGTTTGTTTTATTATCATGCTTCGCAATCTTCATTTTTATTTCATAAGATTTTTTGACAATATCATCTTCTCTGTCAAAGCCTTATCTGATTTCTCCTTTTGCTACATATCACTTACCAATTCTCTCTATTATGGATTTCTCATTCCCATTTTCAAGTGTTGCTCCACTAGAGCAGTTGAAATTAAAACTGGCTATCATGGGTTTTACTATTTGTCTGCTGACCCTTAAACGGTTTTCGTGCTTCCAAATCTGCATTACTACATTTTAGTCTGGATTTGTAGCCTAATTTAGCACTTCAAAACTCAAAATGAATATTAATATATGCTTCTCAGTTCAAGGGACATTATCTTGCAAGTCAAATGAGCAAGGCCAATTCAGACAATCTATTATTTAATCTTGTGTCATCCAAATATTGACTGTTCTTATAATGGAGCATCATTACCTAGTGGAATCAACAGCACTTGAAATGCACGAAATGTTTCTGAACTCACTTAGTAGCCTTTATTAATATTCTTCCACAAAATGCTGTTGACACTGTTTCATTCATATTTCAAAATCCTCTCCTTGATTTACTTAACTAAATCTCTACCCACTCTTTCCTATACTTTATTAATTACTAACTTCCTTTTATATCCTGCTAGGGTTTCAAAACTAATAGGTGGGAAAGCCTATTTGGAATTTTGTTTTTAGTTATTTCCCATGCTGCTTTTCTGAATTACTATATTCCTCATATTCATATTTTAAAACAAATTATATGTTTAACCACAACAGATGGATATTCTGGTTATTTTTAATGATACATAAATTTTTGAATTAGCCTATTTTATTTTTAATTATAATGTTTAAAAGTGCTCTACTGTTCAGAAATTAGATATAAAGAAAAACCAAATCAGGTTAATAGAAAAATAGGCAGTCTTTTCCAGTTAGCTAAGCATTTCTCACAAAGTAAATTAGAGAGTAAAACTCCATAGTCTAAAGGTATAACCAAAGCTTTCCACTGCGATCATTGCTCCATTGTCTTATAGGTATGCCCTGAAGTATGTGCTGACTCTTCAGTAAAAATCGTAAATATCTATTTTCTTTTTTCAAGGATTTTATTTATTTGAGAGAGAGAGAGAGAGAGCACAAGTGAGGGTAAGGGCAGGCAGAGAGAGAGAGAGGCAGAAGTAGGCTCCCCACTGAACAGGGAGCCCAATGTGAGACTCGATCCCAGGACCTCAGGATCATGACCTGAGCTAAAGGCAGATGCTTCACCAACTGAGCCATCCAGGGACTCCAGTAGATACCTGTTTTCGAAATAAGAGAAAAGAAAATATTTTGGTTAAGAAATTATGTACAGCTGACCCTTGAATAACGTGGGGTTTTTAAGGCCCCGATCCCCCTCTAGGAGGCAGTCAAAAACCCACATAAAACTTTTCACTCCCTAAAATCTTAACTACTAACAGTTGTTGACTGTTGACTGGAAGCCTTACCAATAACATAAGCAGTTGATTAAAATACATTTTGTTTTGTATATGTGCCATAATCTATATTCTTACAATCAAGCAAGCTAGAGAAGAGAAATGTTAATAAAAAAATCATAAGGAAGAGAACATACATTTACAGTACTTACTGTATTGATGGGAAAAACATCCACGTGTAGGTGGGCCATGCAGGTCAAGCCCCAGCTGTTCAATGGTGGACTGCAACCCATACCCACTTTTAAAGGCTCCTGTTAGGGATGGAAACCAGCCTCATGTCCACTTTCACAACATTAAGAGAATAAGAAAGTGAAAACTCACAGTGTTGTAAACGAGTAGTGAAAGTTAACTAAATCTATAATAAATCTCCCTCAATGACAAGGCCAAGAGAACTGGATAGAACACCTGTGAGCCCCCTCTGCTGTGCCCCACCCACCACAAAATAAGTAGAAATGCTCCTTGGTCATTCCCATTGTCTGGGCCTTGAAGCGATCAGAAAATGGCTCCCAATCCTGCAAAGGTCCGAGGTTGCCTAAGACATCCAGTTACCTGCCAGTAACTCATTCCCTGTATCCAGCTGGAAACTCCCAATTCCAGTAAACGGATCTGCAGAAAGTGGAAGGAATTGGCAGTGGCAGGATTGAGAGCTGTGATTTCTGCAAGCAGGGGTGGCATGTGGGGCAATCCTAGAAACAAGAGCCTTAGCTGCCATGTTTATTGAGAACAGGGCCTTTCTATCATCCAATCCATTTATATTTGTAAAGAACCAAGTATTTTGTAGCTTTTTTAAAGATTGTATTTATTTATTCATGAGAGACACAGAAAGAGAGGCAGAGACATAGGCAGAGGGAGAAGCAGGTTCCAGCCAGGGAGCCCAATTTGGGACTCCAGGATCATACCCTGAGCCAAAGGCAGATGCTCAGCCACTGAGCCACCCAGGTATCCCAAGAGCCAAGTATTTTGGAAGAAGTGTCCACTCCAGATGAAAGCAAATAGGTATCTAATAAAGTGGACTGCCTACACAGCCATGTCCCCGCCACCTCTGCCCCGGCCCCACCCCGGCCCTAACAGCATTCACTTCTCCCCTCATCTGCATGGTAACAATGACTTTGATATTATATGAGTCCAGTTCATGGACCATCGCTGACTGGACTATGGGTGAAAAATAGTTGGGCCGATGAATTTCTTCCCTAGGCCAACTGGACTTGGGAATACAATTTCAGATCAGTCAGATCATCAGAAGGTCACAGAAGAGACATTCTTTGAGAGCTAATGACCGCTGTTTTACAGCTTCAGTAGCAGAATCGAGTATAGGAGGGGAGGCTAGCCCTGAAAGGAAAGGAGGACGAAGAGGGAGGGGAGGAGAGGAGGAAGAGTAAGAGATGGAGGGGGAGAAGGAGAGTAGGAGGAAGAGGAGGATGAAGAAGAAGAGGAGAAGGAGGAAGGGTGACGGAAGGCAAAGGCAAGAGCAGAGAGGAGACAAGAGTCCCAGTGGCATTCTACCCCTGGCGCAATTGTTCCTGCTGCGCATTAGTTTCCAAGATACACTTTCGTGTATTCACACTAATCTTTGTTTGACTCTAACTTAAGCCACCTACGTGAATTTGTGCTGTAAACCCAGTACAATTCGAGGAAGAGGGCAGTGCTTGTTATAGAGAGGGGATTTAATTATTCTTTACACCACAACTTGCCGAAGTGCTACAAATAGACAGAGGAGCTTTAACCTACTCCAGAATATACAAATATTCTCATTTCACAAAGAGTGGAGTGCGCCGCTCACCGCTCTGCTCGCAGGGAGGATTGGCTCTCCGAGCTGTGTTCAAAGCCACCTTTGGAGGTGGCTGTCGTGTAGCTGCCAGCCACTTTCAGCTTTCACACACATACCACCCAGACTCCTTCATAAACCAAACTTGGGCTTTTTCCTCCTTCTGCCTCCACTTACACAGGACCTGCCATATGCCCATGGGAGTGGGCCCCAAAAGGGCTGGGGTGTGTTCCTGGTACAGGTGTCTGGGAGACCTGTTTTTTCAGCTTGCTCATGTCCTCTGGCCCTTCAGGGACTCTTCCAGATGTACTTTCCCATCTTGTGATCGCCTGCTACTAGGCTCGCCAGACTTTCTGACTCTGCTGATCCAACATAATGCAGCTCTCAACGAACAGTTCTAGATACAGTCATTTGATGCCGCGTGATCAAGTTTTCAGTCTCCACCAGGGCTCAGTAACATGCCAGGAAGCGTCTCTAAAGTGACATAACTCTTTGCTACAAGGCTCCGCTTCAAATTCCAGGGACTGTGTTAGTATTTTCTCACTGGGGCTTACCATGAAATTCACACTGAATCTTTCCCTACCGTTAACACCCATAGTATCACAGGATCCGTTGGATCATATGACGCGAATGCCAGGGCCACCTCAACCTTCCACAGAGCCCTTTCCTGGTGCAGTGCCAGCCAACGCCAACACCTTCCATGTCATGCAGTGTTAGAGAAGGAGCGACATTCCTGGTACTCTTGTGTCTCCTGGCAAGGGTACACCCCATCTCTTGCTCCTTGATGAAGTATTAAATTCATGTTCCAAGAAAGAACCGCTAAGTGAATGATGGTAGCTATCTAGTTTTACATTCTGGCCCCCCTTTTCATGCACCTGAGCTGGTAGGCAATACGCTGCTAACTGGTGCAGAGATCTAGTGATATGATTTCAAGGAGATCTGTGGAGGTCATTCCTCTCCCCAAATGTCTCCATATTGTACAAAACATCTCTCATAGAGTGTGCCCTGCCCTCTACTTCATGATCATGTCTATTGGGGCTTTCTTCAATGTAGATGATTCTGAAATCTGAATCTCTAGACTCGGTCTTGTCCAAGTTAACCCACTGGCCCTCAACTTTCTCTCCTGTCCTAGTTCTTTCCTCCAACCCTGTCCTGCTTCTCAGGATGGGAAAATCAAACGGATTTTGCCTTCGCAGCATGGAATTTTGGAAACAGCAGCAGAATCCAAAACAGTCTTCACCAATGTAAGATTACATTTGAGGCTAGCTTAGAGGAAAGAATGAATTGAATATCTAGAACCAGAGTAAGGTAGGTCCAGGCAGCGGAAAGAAAAACAGGAAAGGTACAGGATGATGAGATGTGGCATGTTTGAGGAAGAGGAGTGATCCAGTGTGATCTGACAAGCCTTATAATTCTCCAGGTAGGGCGGGGGTGGGGAAGGGTGGTGGTGGCATTTTTGTTGTATTTTTAAAAATATCTCAAAGCCATTTCAAGGAATACAAGCTAAGAGCCATAGAAAAATGGAATATTGTATTTTATATTTGGACTCATCACTGTAGGGAGAAGAAAAGATGGTTATTTCCCAGGTCATATATACAACATGTCAGTTAATAATTTCTCATTGCACATGCACCCTTTTTCTCAGTAGCCTCTCAATGTTGCTCCACATCAAATTCATTGATGACTATCACCTTAGTGCTTTTCCCACCACATTAATGACTCCAAACCTATAATTTTCTGGCTTTCACTTCTTTTTTAATTCTTTTTCTTCAGGTTCCGTCTTTCCCTAGTCAATTGCTTTCCATTTATCTTGATTAAACCTCACTCTATTGATTTTTGTCCTTTCTCAAACTTCTCAGAAACCTGCTGTATATTAATTCTGTTTTCTGTGGTATTAACTCTCCCTCCTGGCACCGGGTTACATTTAGGGAAGCTCTAAAATCCAACAACATTGGGTAACCTCCTTTTCAAATTTTGGATGCAATTTTTAATTCTAATAGGATGAGAAAATATATTTTACATTAGGAGGGGATTGTTCGAATAATTCACTCTTGCTTCACTGTAGAAAATTATAACACTTAGGAGGCATCTACTAAAAAGCTAAACTTTAATATATGCCTTCCTTTACAATGTTTACAAATGCCTTCTCTTTAAAATAAAGAGATAAGTGCATATCCCAATACCAAGGATACTGACTATTTTGAGCATTAAGATAATAAGCAGAATACAAATAATATATAATTACTTTTATTTTGCTGTGTATCAAATATTATGCATTCATTCATTCATTTAATTTTCATGAGAGTCCTAAGAATGCACACCTAAGTAATTTATTCAAGGCGATGCAGGAGGTGGGATTTGAACCCACGTATTTCTGACTCCTCCTACTGTGATAGAATGCCCCACTTTTAATTTATTCATGCAACTTAATAACTTATTTTCTGAGAGTCTCCTATTTTCCACGCACACTGCTGGACACTGAAGATACAGTGATGAATAGATAATTTTCAGCTCTCATAGATCTTTTCTGTGACTTAGACAAGTCTCTTAGGTTCATCTATATACGTTACTGAACACAAAATGAAACCACTAGACAAAAAAAAAAAAAAAGAAAGAAAGAAACCACTAGACACGAGCTCCTTCAGTGGACCTCCCTGTACCTCTAAATGTGTTCATACCCACCCATCTTTCCTTCTCTCCATTTCACTTCAGAGGGAGAAATGTTCATCCTCTTCTCTTGGATCTACAGCCAGTGGCCAAAGCTGTGGTTTTGATCCCATGCACTTCCAACATTTCTGGAAACTGTTTTCCCTTAGTTATCACAAGACTCTCTCATCTTCAATCTCTCTCTCTCAACCAATTATTTCCTTTGGTCGAAATTCTCCAAAAAAATAATTGTTAATTTTTTTGGTCTTATTTCTTAAGCAACCGCTTTCATTCTTGTCCTCAGCAATAACTTTAACAGCTTTTAGACTTGTTTTGACACTTTCGTGCATCCTATTCACTCTACAAACAAATGTGGTGTATCTTTTGCCTCCTCATTTTCCCACTTGAAGGTAAGAAGAAAAAAATATTAAGTGCCCTAATCCCTCCCTCTTCAGTGTGATCCTTCTGAGGAATGTGTTTTGCTTGGCTATGCAGGGTTTCCCTGGGAGACGTGGCTGTGGTCACACTTGGTGATGGCGTGCTATTTGCTGGCTGCATCCATCGCTGTCACATCTTGTTCCCCTACCAGCACACAGGTACTTCATCCACTCAGGTCCTCATCTCAGGTTTGCTCAGAGAACCCAAATTAAGAAAAGAGACCCTTTCAAATTTTTTTTTATTTTTATTTATTTATGAGAGAGAGAGAGAGAGGCAGAGACACAGGCAGAGGGAGAAGCAGGCTCCATGCACCGGGAGCCCGATGTGGGACTCGATCCCAGGTCTCCAGGATCGCGCCCTGGGCCAAAGGCAGGCGCCAAACCGCTGCGCCACCCAGGGATCCGGAAAAGAGACCCTTTCAAACCAAGTCCTTTCTATTCTAATTCTTTACTCTCTTTCCAAATCTTTCTTCATATGTTCTCTGAAACTGTTTTGTTTTAAGCACTTCTCTTCTGGCTCCTGTGTGAACTTGTCTTGCTGCCTCTACCACCTTCTCCCTCTAAACCATCCCTTACACACTTTGAGTGCAACCTTTTCTAAAATGTATACCTGCTCATGTCACTTCTCTGCTTAAAAACTTTTGAGGTCTTTTTTATTGTCCACAGAATGAAGTTAATGTTATTGATGTGGACTATTAAGCCCTTTTTAAATGCACACCAACCTACATTTTTGGTCTTTTAACCTGCCATACTGCCCATGGTCCAGCCACATCAAATTAGTTATGCCTTCCCTAAACACACACCATGTATTTTCATAACCCTTGTCTTTGCACACAGTTTCTTCTTCGTGGTGTGTCCCTCTTCTCTTTCCCTCTCTCCCTCACCTAGAAACACATTCATTCTTCAAGACTCCACCCAGATGCATCTAGAAAACATCCTTAATTTCCCTAAACATGGCTATATGTCCAACGGGTTGGTGTAGCACTCTGTTCAGATCTCCATCCCATGACCTACTTTCTATTGAAATTTGTGTTCACGCATCTGTCTCTGTCACTAGCCGATAAGTTCTCCCAGGTCGAGACCAGCATTTACCAATCTTGTTTCTGAATACTAGCAACAATACCTGGCAATAAGTATCTGGATAAATGAATGAATGATAGAAACTACAGGGGCAACCCTGGTGGCTTGGTGGTTTGGCACCATCTTTGGCCCAGGGTGTGATCCTGGAGACCCGGGATCAAGCCCCATGTCAGGTTCCCTGCATGGAGCCTGCTTCTCCCCCTGCCCCTGCCTGTGTCTCTGCCTTGCTCTCTCTCAATCTCTATCTGTCATGAATAAATAAATAAAATTAAAAAAAAGAAAAGAAACTACAGTTAACTGATGTGAAAGGAAAGAAGCAAGTGGGATGACTCTAGGCTTTTCACTCTCCAGTTTCCTCCACCCCCCTCCTCTACCAGAACCACCACATATAAACTATAATTACTGAAGTATCTTTAATTTTAAAGCAAGTCTCAGGTACAGCATGATTTTTGAAACAAGAAGTCCGTTCCAGTCCTAATAATATCTCTCAGACTACCTCTCCAACACATGAAAATCTTTTATTAAAGATACAAACCTTTCATTTCAACACTAAAGAAAAAAATGCTAAAGTTCAAATGACTTGGGAGTTAACATGTTTATGCAAATTAGTTTTATGGCTAAAGTAAATTGTATCAAATTTTGATATGAGTAGAGGACTAACAACCAAGAAGGCAATGAATCTCCGAAGAAATGGGGCTACTGGTGCCCTGAATCCATTCCTTTGTACTGAGACAAATGAAATTTATGCACAGAAGTGTTATATTGTGTATTTCCACGTGTTCTACTAAGTTTCAGATTCTTTCTTCTTCTACCACCAAAATGTGTCTATCAATGTCCCATTTCCTGAGGACCCTGCTCTGAACTTCTCTAGGCTGGCAAATATATGACCTCTTTTATTTCATTTACCTCAATTAAATATTTACTGAGTGTTGATTATATGCTCAGCATAGAGGGATATTATATCTAATATTTCACAGTATATACAAGCCCAGTTTTTCCAACACTCTAAGTGGGCATTCATTGCTTCCAGGAAGAGTTGTTACGGTCAAGCCAGTTTAAGAGAGCCAATGCCACTCTTCATATAATATGAAAATGATTTGAAAGAATGTGTCATTTAACAGAGAGAATATTTTTTTTAAATATTTTTTTAATTTTTATTTATTTATGATAGGCACACAGTGAGAGAGAGAGAGGCAGAGACACAGGCAGAGGGAGAAGCAGGCTCCATGCACTGGGAGCCCGACGTGGGACTCGATCCCGGGTCTCCAGGATCGCACCCTGGGCCAAAGGCAGGCGCCAAACCGCTGCGCCACCCAGGATCCCCTAACAGAGAGAATATTTCCCTTTCCTGTACCTTAACCCATCCTCTTTTCCTTTTTTTTTTTTTAAAGACTTTATTTATGTATTTTGTTGTGCCCAAGATTGCGAATCCGAGAAACCACCAAGGAGCCGAAACCAATGCAAACACACGAGGGTTTATTTACAAGCTCAAGCTTGGGTCCAAGTATACTCCATACAGCAGAGCAGGGGCTTGGACCCCGAGACTAAGAAGCACAGCAGTGTTATAGGGGCCAGTGGCCAATGAGATTGTAACATACGCAGAAAGTTGCACAGTCATGTCGGTCCACACACAGGTGGCCAACTGAATTATGATTTACCTTATAGTGACCATTTGAACTAGCCTATTATTCTGGTTAGAATTGGCACACAGGTTTGGTGGGCAAAAGAGGGGTTCTCATTCCTTGGCTGGTTAAAGGTCAGAGGTCCCGCATTCCTAAGTGTGCTGGTTTCTGATAAGGGTGTGCTTAATAGCTAAACTAGGGTGAGGGAGTGCCTTAAACAACAGGCAGGTCGTGTGGGGGGTTTTACATGAGATGGTGGGGGTAGCACAAAACGGACTTAGTCCTGCTCTGCTTGTCCAGGGGTAGGGGATTTTTGTTAGATTTCCTGGGTCCCACATTCCCCCCTTTCTCAGAGGATCCTTTGCAGGACCCAATCATGGGTCCGGGGCCCCTGTTGACAAAGGCAATGGTCTTAATTTTTCTCAGCCTCCACATATTTAAGAGAGAGAGAAAGTGAGTGAGATTGAGAAAGAGAGCATGAGAGAGGGAGGGGCGGACGGAGAGGGAAAAGCAGAGTTCCCAGCAGGGAGCCCAACTCAGGGTTGGATCCTGGAGACTCCAGGATCATGACCTGAGCAGAAAGCAGATGTTAATCAATAGAGCCACCCAGGCACCCCACCCACTCTCCTCTCCTTAGACCTCAAAGCTTCTGTACTGAGGATGAGGGGAAAGTAACTGAAGACCCAAATAAGTGTAAATATTCAAGAGAAGAAGGCTTGAAAGAAAGAAAATCCCCCTGTTCTCTACAACCCCCATCCACATACATGCAGTCCTGTAGTGTTGAGATTGTTAGAGAAATATAGCAGCATGGCCAGAGCCAGGGCTCTGGTGGAGTAGAAAATCAAACAAATTTTCCTGAGTCCCAGGGAAGATCAAGGAATTATCAGACATTGAGCCACACTGAGAATGTCCTGAACTCTGCATGACATAGCTACAACCTGTGTGGTCTGATGAGATGGGACGGAGCCAGCCTGCACAGGTAATAACCAGTTTTCACACTCATCAATCGCCCAAGATCTGTGGGCCACTTCAGGAATGGGGATGCCCAGAATTGAGGACATCTTCAATTATCTGAGGTCAAATTTCTACCAAACAGAAGAATGAAGGCAAAGATAAAAGAACTTTGATTTATAGCAAATGAAAGATACATTTCTTGTAAAACTGAATTTGTGATCTAGCATTTATGCCAATACTTCAGCACTTACCTAAAGCAGTGAGTGACTCTAAAAACAGAGTGAATTACAGGGTGCCTTCCTTAAAAAGAGTCTATGGAAGGAGAATGGACTTTATTTTTTTTAATTTATTTATTTATTTATGATAGACATAGAGAGAGAGAGAGGGGGCAGAGACAGGAGGAGGGAGAAGCAGGCTCCAAGCCAGGAGCCCGACGTGGGACTCGATCCTGGGACTCCAGGATACCACCCCTGGCCAAAGGCAGGCGCCAAACCGCTGAGCCACCCAGGGATCCCCCCGAGAATGGACTTTAGACCCAGACTTTAGACCCAGCTTGCATGTCCCCAGCTAGGGCCATGTGTTTATATTGCCTGGCTCGCTTTTGTCAGCTATAGAATGAAAATAATGTTTTAGAATTAAACGAGGGGTGGAAGTTAAAATCCTGGATACATGTTATGAGCTCAGTAGATGCTATTTCCTTTATTTCTACAAAAACTATTTTTTTTTCTTTTTTTTCTATTTTTTTCTTAATTTAGAGGCCATATTTATATAAAAGAAAGAATAGTCATGCCAAGATATAATGACTCAATCCTCTAATTACTTAGAAAGCATGACTGCGGACTTCTGTTACAGTGAATCTGTGGGAAGAAGGTGACATTCTGCTGAATGTGTGGCGACAACTTTTTCCCTCCTACCAAATTTCACGATGCTGATTTCACCTGCTCCTAGATTTCTTAGATGTTTGGATCAGAGTTTAACCTAAGTGAACTCTGGTTGCAGTGGCCACACAGAGCTCATCTGTAAACTTGAGGTATTGTCTGATCACAATATAATAGAAGGAAGCTTTTTTTTTTAAGATTTTATTTATTTATTCTTGAGAAACAGAGGGAGAAGCAGAGGGAGAAGCAGGCTCCCTATGGGGAGCCCGATGCCAAACTCCATCCCAGGACCCTGGGATGATGCCCTGAACCAAAGGCAGATGCTCAACCACTGAGCCACCCAGGTGCCCCAGAAGGAAGCTTTTTTATTTTTGCTCACAGTGGTAAGATTTTGTGCAACTGAATTTGAATCGTAAAGTCCATTTCAAGCACACCCTCTTTAAGCACTGGTCTCTGCAGATGAAAGAAGTAAAATGAGGTTTCTAATTTACAGTGAGTGTTATGATGCACAAGGTAGCCATAGCTTTCGGGGAAGGAAAGTGAGGACTTGACACAGCAATTTAGAATTTTTATAGTTAGTATCATTTTCTTGTTAGTGGGTCCATTGACAATCATAATATCAGGCCATAAAAGTTGGTGTTAACTTTACTTTGCTATTCCCAAATTTTCACCTTATTTTTTTTCTAGTTCAAACAATCATTGACAATTATAGCTGAAGCGGATTGTAGAGATCAGTCAAGCCACAGACAGCAGTGTGGCAGCTTCTAGGCAGAAGTTCATGTACAGGTGGTTTAATTTTCTCTCCTCAAAATGTTTCCTCCTCCTCTTCTTTTTTTTTCTTCCTTCCTTCCTTTGTTTTTTTTGTTACTGTTCATTTCTATTTTTCTCTTTTTTAAAATCAAAGTATGACTTAGATACAGGAAAATACCCAAAGCTTAAGTTTTTTTAAAGATTTTATTTATTTATTCATGAGAGACAGAGAGAGAAAGAGGCAAAGACACAGGCAGAGGGAGAAGCAGGCTCCATGCAGCGAGCCCTACACGGGACTTGATCCCAGGACCCCAGGATCATGCCCCGGGCCGAAGACAAACACTAAACCGCTGAGCCACTCCCACATTTCAATCAAGATACTGAACATTTTTACAGTTTCCTTGTAGCCCTCTTATAATCAAAACAATCCAAAATAACCACTATTCTGATATCTGTACCCACAGATTAGTTTTTGTTTGCTTAATTTTAAATCTTGCATAGACGGAATCCTATTGTATGCCACCTTTGTGTGCACGAATACAGCTGCTATGAATAGTCTTGTACGTATCTGTCGGCAGACATGTGCATCCATTTATATATATTTATCCAGGAATTAAATTACTAGGTCACAAGTCATAAATATTTTATATATATGCTTACATCTGCCAGTTTTCTGAAATGATTGAATTGGTTTATATATTCAGCAGCAATGTATGAGTTCTAGTTGCTCCACATCCTCAACAATACTTGGTAAAACGTTTTCAATGAATTTTAATTTGAATTTATCTAAGGTCTATGTGAATCTTCCTCAGTCTGTATGCCTCCCCCTTTCCCATACCTAGCTGTTTCGCATCCAGACTTTAAATCCAAGGCCCTTGAAGGCAGTTAGCCAAATAACTACTAATCTCATCCAATTCCTCATTTACCAGATTAAGAAAACTGGCCCCATTAAGTCTACCTGGCTAACCCTGCATCACATAACTAGTAACAAATTTTGAATTAGATCTCAGACTGACTGGACTTCTAGCCCAAGCCTCTTTCCCCTGCATGGCACTGCCACCCACTGCTACTCAGTCCCCCTTTTGACTCTTGTGCCCAATTGCTAAATCCCCTTTCAGATAATTTTATGAAAGAAAAGGTACTTTTGGTGATGGGCCTCGCTTGGCACCATATCGTTGGCCTGTATCACACTTTCTCTTGCTTCTCTTCTTGAACAATAAATGGAAAGCAAAGCTTCAATTATGTTTCAGAGAAGGTAGCTTGCAGTAGTTAAAAAAAAAAAAAAAAAAAAGACTGGAATGGGAATCAGCTGACCACCTGCTAGATTTTACAATCATATTGAAGGAAAGAAGAGCCTACTAATAATGGAAATAGGTCTTTCTTATCCTGCCTCCAGGGCTCTATTACCACATTCACAAAATCTTTAGGGAAAAAGGGTAGTGGCTTACTGGCAAGTATTTCTTCCTCATCCCCACCTAATTCATATGGTATAAACACTCTCCTAAAAGCAGGGAGGGATATAAACAAAGTTATATGAAGAAACATGATGTGATTTGAATTAGGCAAAGACTATTAAAGAAGTTTGAAAAGTAACCAAAGACACTGACAATGTCTATTGTTTTCCTCAGTTTCTTTACATATGAAACGAGGAGTTAGCTGAATTATTTTTAAGATTGCCATTGGCTTGGTAGTTCTGTGAATGGATTAACCATAAACATAATTAATATGATGGAGGGAAAACATAAAGCAAGCCCAGGGTTTATTTATGAGGATCTTGTTTGAGAAACAGACTTAATTATGTAAACTGGAGACAAGTGTCGTCTGATGAGCTGGCATTTCCATTAATTGGTCATTGACATGAACTTGTCTTATTATTATGTCATCATCCATCATTCTCCTTCTCGCACCTCACCTGCCTTCCAACTGTATTTGATTAAACAAATTTATGTTTAGTATTTGACAAAGAAATACTTTTTTATCTTATACAGTCACACTGTATCAAAGTGATATATTCCTTACTGGTTTATCTGAGAAATATGTGATCAATTATTATGCTGTACAAGAGCAAAAATCTGAAAGCAATAAATCTATCTCAAATGAACAATATAAAATTGTATTTATAGAATCTGAAATGAAATTAACATTAGTCATCTTTTCACCAAATGATCTGAAGCATACTTCTTGTTCCAGAATGATCTGAAGCAATAGAATAAAAACTCAGAACTTTTGGGATTTCTCATGTCTAAAAAATAAACAAATAAAATAAATAAGGCCTGTGAAAAAGCTAGATTAAAATTACCAGGGAGTGTTTTGATTTGTTTTGACAGTTTGGGAACTCCAGTGATAAGACATTCAGTACCTCACTTAGGAATCACCTTTTCCCCTTGTCATACAAGGATTCATGTTTTCTTTAATTAGAAATTGATTAGAAGCCTAATAAAGCTTGATGAGTGGTTGCACTAAAAATCCCTTTGCAAAAGGCTGAACTCTATCTACTTGCACAATTTCTTTCCTTGTGCTCACTCCGTGTCCTCAATCCATGTCTGAAAAGAGGTTGGAGAGAAATTCAACTTATTTTTCCTTGTATAGTTTCTCACTAAATTTTTAATTACTTAGGAGCTGTTCTAATGGGTAGGTCAGAGTAACCGAAAAAGTGTAAATAATCTTTTTTTGTACAGAGTGAGATGAATAAATTTAAAGATTTGCTTGAAGTTTCTAGAGATTTGCAGAAGCAAAGATTTGCAGGAGGAGCACAGGCTTCTTTGAGAGAAATACTTTAGTTTACACCAACAGGAAGTGGTTTGTGATTCACTAAGACCAAAATCTCTAACTGTCCCCTTAAGGACAAATATATGCCTATTTGAGTCAGAAATGCAGATTCTGTGAGTCAGTAAAACAGTATAAATATCTGTGACTCCAGGGTGGCTCAGCAGTTGAGTGTCTGCCTTTGGCCCAGGGCGTGATCCCGGAGTCCCGGGATCAAGTCCCACATTGGGCTCCCTGCATGGAGCCTGCTTCTCCCTCTGCCTGTGTTTCTACCTCTCTCTCTCTCTCTCTCTCTCTGCATCTCTCATAAATAAATAAATAAATAAATAAATAAATAAATAAATAAATAAATAAATAAATAAATAAATTTAAAAACAGTATAAAAATCTTTCAACAAAAGCTATTGAGTAAAGTTTAGTAGCTCCACATGGCGGTGTAAATGATGGCCGTGGGTCACATTTTCCTCATAGTCAGGCTCGGGACTTACCAAGTGTGTATTTTGACGGAGATACAGAAAGAGGGTTACAGGTAAAACTTCTGTGGTGATGGGTAAGCAAGAGATCTGACTATTCTTTACCAGAGAAATCAAAAATTCTGTGGAAAAATATATCGGTGAAAAAAGTCTGACCTAGAAGTAAAGCAAGCTAAGCACACTTAAAGCAAAAACAAGGTATAGAGAAATGCCTGGCTGACAGGTTCTGTTTGGGCCCAATAAGGAACACGCTCAGCATCAGGTACCACCAGGGCAGTTACCTGAGCGAGTGGGACAGGGTAACACACAAGGATGTGGGGTCATGCTTAGGTGTCAGAGCAAGTGAGCAGAGGCAACAGGCAGGAGTGTGGTCACCAACAAGCATGGTGAAGCTGAGTCAGGCAGGAAAAGGCTCAGTGGGGATCAGAGGAACTATAGTCAAGGAAGTAAGAACAGCAAAAGATACCTGAGAAGACATCAGAATCCTGTCTTCCCACGGATTCTTATTGTTCCTGTTGTTCAGTGTGGTGGTTGATTTATCCGAGGAAATGACAGGGTCATTCTTCCTTACTAGAAGGATCTGAGGCCTAGAGGAGGGGTTTTATTTTCATCTAAATAAACTTTTTCTAGGTCTATACTGGATGCTAGTCACCCTAGCCAATCTGGAGCTATACCCAAGAAGCCAGTGGAAGCAGAATCCTTTGGATATCCTAAAACTTCCATTGTTCACTTCTTCCCTAAAACAAGAGTCCCAATGTAATAGCTATGCTCTTACCCGAGATTCTCATATAAGCCAGAAACACACACACACACACACACACAAAAAAAAAAAAAAAAAAATCCAGAGTCATATAGGCTCCATGCTCAGCACAGAGTTTGCTTGAGATTCTCTCTCCCTCTCCTGCTCTTGCTCTCTCTCTCTCTGTAAAATAAAAAATAAATATATCTTCAAAGAGTCATAGAAGATGGATATAGCAAAATAGGCAGCTCTAGGGAAAACAAAAATAAGCAGTTGACTACTGCTTGTCAATTTGAGTGGAAAACGGAACCTGGATCCAGGATGGAATCTCAGTGAAACTAGAAAGAGTGAAAACATTTCTTATATGCCCCAGGGAAAAGTAAAGGCTGCGAGGCCATGTACAGGCCAGGTTTGGGAGGCAGACCAGGAGTGTTGGCTATAAATTTCAGTGATTGCACACCTGAAAGAATTTATATTTTTAAAACTCTTCAGGTATGGCAGTTTTCTGTTTCAAAATATCCTTCCTAACCACAGTGAAGGGATTAGGGAAGAAAAGAACTAATTTACGTGAATTTTTAAAGCAGTATTTAAACTGGATATTTTTAGGTTAAAAACAAAAAAAAACAAAACAAAAAAAAACTATACTCAAACACTCTAACCTTCGTTTAGAAACTTCGTTTCTTACAGGGACACGGTTGGCAATTTTGAGTCTACTTAAGTATATTCTAGTGTTGAACAGATAAGCAAATAGTTTATAGATAATGAAAGCCAGGCTTCACACTGTTGGAAGTTTTGAATAGAGAAAGGAAACGACTAGAATGAATTGTGCACTGGTGGATTAAGATCGGAGGTATTAGCATGAACTCATGGTCTTTAGATGACAGGGAGAGAGAGACAGAGAGACAAGATCTTTTTATGTGCATAGTTGGTATTGATTCGTGATTGCCTACTGCTGTCTGCTGGGAGCACCAGAAGCAATAACACCCAGGAGAAATAGACACTTCCTAGCACCACATCTTGGTTTAAATACATGATTCTCCAGTAAAAAAGAAACATTTAGAGCAGTGGTTAATTCCAGGGCTGGAGCAGGGAAAACTCAAGATGAGCTTGGAGAATCCAGAGAGGTTGTAAAGTGAGGAATTACTCCAAAACGAACAGGGGTTTCAACATGCTGAAACCACCACCCAGAAAGCTCTGAATAGCCCAACTGGGATGTTTTGAGATGAATGAATGAATGAATGAATGAATGAATGAGATTATAACCCATAAAATAAGTACCAATTAGTAAATGTGGGAGAAGAAATAGCTCTTATTCACACCAGAATTATTTTTAATAAACATGGAAGGAGTGAGGAAGTAGACAATTACAACAGCACAGTAATAAGCGGGCCGGCAAGATCCAGCCATGGATGCTAAAATTAGTGGGTGAAATCTTGAGAAACTGTAATTTCTCAAACTATCCCCCCAAGATATTTATTAATTAAAAACACAAACTACTAACGTCAGAGGGGAGAAGCCAGCGGATGCCACCTTCACTTGTGATAAGACAGAGTCTTCACGCACTCCCTGGGAAGGGCACGACACTTCTGTGACACTCTTGCCAAAATATGCATAATCTCAGTCTCCTCCAGGGAAAACATCAGACCAGGGGAAGTTGAGGCACTTTTATAAAACAACAGTCATCTTCAAATGTGTCCACGTCACGAAAGAAAAGACAGTAATTGTCCAAGATTCTGGGAGACTTAGGAGACATGACAAGTTGCAGTGTGGACGTGTGCATCGGATCCTAGAACAAAGACAAGCTTTAGGGGAAAAGCTGGTGAAATCCAGATAAAGTCTGTAGTTTACATCATAGTATTGTGCCAAGGTGAATGTCTTGGTGTGGGTAACTGTATGACGGTTACGTTGTGTTGACTAACACTGGATGCAACTGGGTGAAAGGTAGAGAGAAGCTCTTCGTACTGTTTTTGCAACTTTTATGTAAGTCTAAAATCATTTCAAAATAGAGAGTTAAAAACTATTTTTACTTAATTTTGTCTGCTGTCTTCTCACTGCATTTTGGATTGAATTGCATTGAAATGATTTAAACTCCAAGAATCAAAGACCGAGGAGGGAATGATGGGAAGAGAAAAAATAAGATGACCGAATTCTCCAGAACTGAAGCTACTGGGGAGGACCCCAGGGGTGGTGTCAGGCAGTGTCCGGGGATGGGGACCCAGCTTCAGCCTAAATTATAATCTGCCTTCTCCAGCCATATTTCGTGGACTATGGAGCTGTGTCCTCCAGAAGAAAATTGACATTAGGGACTGAGGAGAGTCTGGAGAAGAATTTACTTAAGGCAGCATTTCTCAAACTTTAGTTACTTTGCATATCATTGTCACGGTCCTTATTAATCCTTATGCCTCCCGAATGATTGCTTGCTGGATCATTTTTATGACATTGGCCTTGAAATGACTCACTTTTTAAACTTGCTCTTATCTCTGTGCTACCTAAAATCATCGTGGGGCTCCTGGGTAGTGCAGCTAGCCGAGCATCTGACTCCTAGTTTCAGCACAGGTCGTGATCTCAGGGTCATGAGATCAAGCCCCGCATGGAGCTCCTCACTCAACCTGGTGTCTGCTTGAGATTCTCTCTCCCTCTCCTTCTGCCCTCCTACTTACTCTCTCTCTCAATAAATAAATGTTTATTTAAAAAATCATCTTGCATGTCACCAGTGGCTCACAGACTGTAACAGAGAGGCAACTGAGTCTTAGAGGTTGTGAAGGAAAGCTACCAGAAATGCAGAAGCTAAGGGGACCCTTTTCCATACAACACATCACACACACACACACACACACACACACACCACCGTCTCTCCCTAAGCAGAGGGAAACATGGAAGAGGAGCCAGGCATTCTTGCAGCTTTGGCATGGGAAATGCGAGGCTTTGGAGCATTGAAGGATCCAGCAGACATAAGGTAGCTCTGGACCCTCCAGCACATAGACTGTCAGGAGTAGGGGTGACTGCCAGGAATCCTGGAGTGGCAGAGACAGCAGAGGAGGGAGGAGTGGTGGTGGCACTGAGCCACTGGAGGAAGGCCAGACTGAAGGTGGGAGCCCTTGGCACTACATCTGGAAGCACCAGTATAGCTCAATGCATAGGCATAAAGCTTCTTGCGATTGTCAACAGGGTCCCACAGCTGTAAGGCCCTGTCAGGCAGGACATGTGCTGGGAACCACACTGAATAGGCTGGAAGGGGATTGAAGCAAACAACCGTGTTACAAAGTGACAGAAGGAACATGTATCATGACTGTTTGGGCAATACCTCGTAGGACTCTGAGAAATAACTGGGGGCCAACTCGTGTGACTTCATGTGCTTGGAGGTGCTGTACTAGTACTTGGGTAGGAGGCAGTGAAAACTAATCTCGCAGGCAGCAGCCAGGATATACAGTTATGGGAGTGTAAATTGATAAAGCCATTCTACAAACATCTGGCAGCACTTAGTGAAATAAAGTGTGGGTGCATCTTAGGATCCCTTAATAGGAGAAAAATTCCTACATGGTCTTCTAAGAGGAATTGTTCATTACAGCTTGGTTTGTGGTAGCATGAATTTGCAAGCAATCTAGCTGTTCATTATTAGAGTAGTGAATAAGTATAGTAGGGGCATACTATGGAACACTAAGCAGCAATCAGAACAAGGAATTACATGTGTGTAACATCACATGTTTTGAGCTTAAAAACAGAGAGTTGGGAGAAAGTACAAATTGATAAAATAATGTACTTGCTAACACTTATGTACACTTTTTATGTGTCAGGCACTATTCTAGGCCCTATATGCTTATGAACTCACTTGCTCCTTGCAAAAGCCTCATGAGTTAGGTACCGGCATTGTCCCCAGATTATATGTGAGGAAGACATTAAATATTAAATGAGTCATCCAAGATCATATAGTAAATAAGTGGCAAAGAATATATATATTTTTTGCCTACCTCTAAAACCCATGCTCTTAACTACTACAGGATACCAGTACCTCTACCAATAAAAAACAGGAAGCAACTTTGAGCTCAATGCATACCTGTGATGTTAAAAAACACATATATCCCAAAATTTGAGTACAAATATATAAAGATACATAGTACACTTCTAAGAACATGTAACGAAAAAGAGCGGAATGACTGAATATGCCTTTTTGGGGTAGAGCAGGTGACAGTGAGTGAAGAGTAGGATGGAAAGAGGAAAATAAAGTGAATGAAATAATGTAAAATAAACTACATAAAATAGGAGTAAGGCTTAGAACTGACGAGACATGCAGGGGAGTTTTAAGAGAAAGCAAGGGAGGCCCCGTGCTGGGAGTGTAGGTTCAGCATCATCCAGCTTGGGAGTAAAACAAGCAAAGCCTGAAACTACTGGTCTACCACATAAATCAAAATGCACTCAGTAACTGGAGGAAGCATTACTCCAGGACAGAGAATCTGCTGTTTGGTTCGTACTTACTATATAATAATTCATTAAATTACTCGTCCATTTATTCACCCAAGCAGAATTGTCCTTGAGTTGAGATATAATTGACCTATAACAATACGTTAGTTTTAGACGTGCAACATAATAATTTGATATATGTATATATTGCAAAATGATTGCCATAATAAATTTAGGCAGCATCCATCACCATACATAGTTACAAACATTGTTTTTTCTCATGATGAGAACTCTTAAATGAGTTTCTCTCCTAGAAAAACTAAGAGAAACTCTTGGTTTATAGGTTTCTGTTTTTTTCTTTCTTTTTTTTCTTAGATTCCACATATAAGTGAGATAGAGTATTTGTCTTTCTCTGTCTGACTTATTTCACTTAGCCTAATGCCCCCAAGTTCCCTCCATGTTGTTGCAAATGGCAGGATCTTCTTCCTTTTATGGCTGAATAATATTTTGCTATATGTATATGCCACACCCCCATTGTCCATTCATCTGTCGATTGGATGTCTTGGCTATTGTGAATAATGCTACAATGAACGTGGAGTGCATATATCTTTTCAAGATAGTGATTTCACTTCTTTGGATAAATACCCAGAACTGCAATTGTTGTGTCATATGGTAGTTCTATTTTTAATTTTTGTGGTAGCCTCTGTAGTCTTTTCCATTGCAGCTGCACCAATTTACATTCCCACCAACAGTGCACAAGGGTTCCCTTTTCTCCATGTCCTCGTCAACACTTGTTATTTCTTGTCTTTTGATAAAGTCATTCTAACAGGTGTGAGATGTTTTCTCACTGTGGTTTTGATTTGCATTTCCCTGATGATGAGTGATGTTGAGCATCTTTTCATACACCCGTTGACCATATGTTTGTCTTCTTCGGAAAAATGTGTATGTGATTACTCTGCTCCTTTTTAATCAAATTGTTTGGGTTTGATTTTTTTGAGTTATGTGCATTCTTTATGTATTTTGGATATTAATTCCTCATCAGATATATGATTTGCAAATATTTTTTCCCATTCAAGTAGGTTGCCGTCCCATTTTGTTGATGGTTTCCTTTGCTGTACAGAAGCTTTTTAGTCTGATGTACTCTCATTTGTTCATTTTTGCTTTTGTTGCCTTTACTTTTGGTGTCAAATCCAAAAACTCTGTGCCAAGACCCATGGCAAAGAGTTTTCCAGTTTTATTTTTTTTTTCTGGGGTTTTATAGTTTCAGTCTTATACAAAGCAAAATATTTTGACCCCAAAACTGCATCCCTATATGCCTCAGATTCTATATCTTTGACCTACTAACTCTCTTTGTTGTGTCAAGAATTGTTTTTTTAAGATTTTATTTTATTTATTCATGAGAGACACAGGCAGAGACACAGGCAGAGGGAGAAGCAGGCTCCATGCAGGGAGCCCAACGTGTGACTCGATCCCGGGTCTCCAGGATCACACCCCGGGATGAAGGTGGCACTAAACCGCTGAGCCACCAGGGCTGCCCTGTGTCAAGAATTAAATAATATCTGTTAATCTTATATCTAATTCATAATGGGTCTTCCTGGTAGCAACAATCACTACAAAATAAAACTGATGACTAAAGTTGTGCATTTAGGATTTATTAATGACTACAAAGCATTGGAAATATCAAACATTTCCTGCAAAAATGTATCTCAAAATTTGGCTCAAGAAAACAGTACTTTTGGTACACAGGAAATAATAGACACAAAAGAAAATGGCAGTGGTGGAAATTTTAATCTCTAGTATTGGATTAATGGATGGATTTAATCTTTTGTTGTAAAATTTATGCAGAAAACTGTTTTCAACTTAGTTTCATTAAAATAAAAATATAATAAAATTTAATGGTTTTTACCCCTGCTATATAAAAAGTGATTAAGTAATATAATTATAGTTAGCTCCAGGAAATTCTTTCTTACTGAAAATTCATCCATGGTGGTAAAATATCCATTTAACGTATCTGTAGTAACAAGAAACCAACCCTCTTTTAGGGTCACAAACAGGGAGAGCATTAGGTTCTCACAAACTTCAAAGCAACACCATGGCTATTTGGATACTGGGTAGAGCAAACAAGCCCATCCAAATCTATGTAAAGGTACTGGAAAATTCAATTAAAAGTTTAGATTTCAGAGTCAATACTGTTGGCTAGCGAGAGCAGGAAAGGTTTTCTAATCTGAGACTTAAGTGAAGAATAAGATTTTAATGGGCACAGAGCATGGTCAGAGGAATAGGAACCATTTGAGATAATTAGTTAAATAGGGAAAATAGAAGACATGATAAAGAAGACAAAGGATAACCTATCTGGCTTGATCATAGGTTATATGTAGGGAAATAGGAGAAGATATGGCAGAAAAAAAATAAGCTTGTGTCAGATTTCAAGAAATCTTTGAAAATCGATCTGCATAGTGAGAAAGACCATCAAACTACCTAAAATTTTTGTTTGTTTGATAAGCGAACATGGATAAAATAAAAAAAAGAAAAATCTTCAAAATCCAGGATGCTTTAGGAAAAAATATTAGAAATTATGCACTAAAAGTCAGGATCCAATGATGGAATTTTGCACTTTCTCAAGTCCTAGTAAAATATCACACTAGCAAAAAGAGAATCCTCATAAGGTGCTTGTTCAGAGAATGATCTCTTTGCCCAGCAAGTGGAATAAATTTACTGCTTAGAATCCATCCCAACTGTTTGACGCAGCTCCAACCCAGCAGGACTCTGCCTTCACTGCAACCTCTCAAGGACTTGGGACCTCTGTCTGTGGCTGTCACATCCTGCTCAGGGCTCTTCGTCTCTTCGGCTGAACCAAGCTAGCTGTGGTTAGAATGGAAAGAAGCCTAGAAGAGAGGACACAATTAGCTTCTCAGTTCAGCCACTCCAGAGCTTTGTCACCTGGACAATTGCCTTGCCCAAACTGGGCTTCATTATCTCTCCCTGCCAGATGAAGAACTTGACCTGGGATGACCTCGCAGTTTCCTCAAGCTCTGACTTTTTATGTCTCACAGACATTCCTTTAATAAGCTACCCAGCATTTCCAGAACCACTTTCTGCAATGCAACATAGAAAGTTCTCGAAAGCACGTGTTAAGAGATCCAGGTTCAGGACAAAATTATAAGGACATTCATATGTACTTTCTATATTCAGTTGAAAATACAGACCTCACAAATTTGCCTTGTTTCCATATACCTTTAAATAAGATGCATCTGAGCTACCTCAGCATAGCCGAGGTGTGGTCCAGCATCATTCTGCCCCACAGATTAGAAAACAAACAAACAAATTCTAGTTCCATTCTATTCTATTCTTTTCAATCTGCTCTTAATACTAATAATGGCAGAAATAAATGCAGTGATCACTAATGTAGAGATTAGGATCAGAAGACGTGTGTTTGACTATTATCACTACCACTTACTACATTACCCCAACCAAATTAATCTCCCTAAGCCTTGGTTTCTACATTTATAAAGTGATATTTTTGTGAGAATTAAACAA
Source organism: Nyctereutes procyonoides (assembly GCF_905146905.1). Lineage (NCBI taxonomy): Eukaryota > Metazoa > Chordata > Mammalia > Carnivora > Canidae > Nyctereutes > Nyctereutes procyonoides. The sequence continues at coordinate 37,033,483 of NW_026575120.1, read as the reverse complement.
GATAATGTAAGGAAAAACTTGACTCTTATTAGAGCTTGGTAAACAGAATGTAATAATACTGTAAAGCATACAGAGAATATTGACTCCTAAAAGGGGATGCCTTTTAATATGGCAACTTCCCTTTAAAAAATATCTGACTTGAAAAAGTTACCTGCTGACATTTACTGTTGTCTAATTAAGTGGCTCTCCATATTGACTTTATGGTAGAAACATTGGGGAATTTTCAAAACTACCAATTCCAAGCCCCACCCACACCCAGTAAATCAGAATATCTGGCTCCCTTAGATGAAGGGATGTGCTGGAAAGATGGGCTACTCAATTTGAGAGCTCTCAGATCTCAAGATCTTGACATAATTTAAACCGTAGGGACTCAGATCTAATTGGGTTGCATCCTCCCATAAATACCTGAAATTTATAGACCTGGACTAGTTTATAGGTGAACTCATGCTATGTTTTATACAGTGAAAATCCCCTGCAGGAAAGCAGTGATTTTTTTTCCCCCAAAACCTGGGATTCTTATATGGTCTGTATATTCTGGGAAGTGTTCCTTTTCAGATATGCTGATGAATGTCTAAATCTGGAGTTTGGAATCAACTGTCTGTCATCTAGCTCAGACCTAAAAGCAGAAGGCACACCTGAATGATATATAATGACAAGATTAATACCACAAACCATACTGGACTGTTTTAGTGTGTATGTTGGTGTACTAGTACGTGATCTGATAACAGGACACGGAGTAATCTAGAAAGAAAAAAAAACTTTAAAGTTTTTTATTCTCAGTATAAAATGTTTTCATGTATTCTCTGTTTATAATGCTTTATTCCTCAGTTTGATATAGGTATTTTGTACTTAGGAGCTTTTGTTTTTAAAAATAAACTTTTAGGGAATACCTGGCTGGCTCAGTCAGAAGAGCATGCAACTCTTGATGTGGGGGTTGTAAGTTCAAACCCCAAGTTGGGTGTAGAGATTTACTTAAAAATAAAAAAAAAAATAGGGAATCCCTGGGTGGCTCAGTGGTTTAGCACCTACCTTCGGCCCAGGGCGTGATCCTGGGGTCCTGGGATCGAGTCCTGCATCGGGCTCCCTGCATGGAGCCTGCTTCTCCCTCTCTCTCTCTCTCTATCTCTGTCTTTCTCTCTGTGTCTTTCATGAATAAATAAATAAAATCTTTAAAAAGAATAGCAGAAAAGGAAAAAATATTAAATCTAAAAAATAAAATAAAAATATTTTTAAAAATAAAGTTTTAGGAGTAAAAGGGCCAAATAACTAAATTAAAAAATAAAGAGAAAAATTTTAATAGTTCATATGACTATTTCCACTTCAGGTTTGAAAGCATACTAGTGTTATTTCAATGATAACTTGTATATGCCAACATAAGTTTTAGCCATCGTGAGTCACTCTTGCTATGATAGAAAGATGAGATGACTACACCATTTTTTCCAGTGAAATTGCCACAGCTCAAAATGTTGAACCTCAATATATCATTATCTATATTTAGAAATGACACATGGTACTAAATAACATTATCACTTTTCTCCAAAACAGGTGATTCTCTCTAGAAATTAACTTGCAAATTTGTCATTGGGGTTCCTAGACTCTGCCTCCCATAGCATATCATGAATTAAATTGGCATAACTAAATAGATCACTATCAGTCACCAAATATCCTGATGTCATATCTTGACAAATTTTTCAAATAGTACCTTTGTAGATGAAGCAGTTCATATCATAAACAAAGATATCTTTCACTAAAATAATAGCAAGTTTAACATCCTGTGATTATTACAATGGAGATTAATTCAAAAGATTCCCTGAAAATAAAAATTAAAAAAAACCAGGACGGGGAATAGAGACAGCACTACTCAGAGCTAGCCCCTGATCTTTGTCTAATTAATAATGTGACTCTGGAGAGATTACTTAAATTATCTGGGCTTCCATTTTCTCCCTCTATCTCTCAAATCGTTTCAAGCTTCAATATTCTGTAATTCTTTAATTATATGTGCTGTCATGTTTATAATCAAGAAAAGCAAAAGCTCATTTCCGTGATGCATGAAGTGAGTGCGTTTCTCCTTGGTTATGTACTGATCTTTAACATGAAAATTCTGGTCTGCCTGGGACTGATATGTCTCCATTAAAATGAATCAACTTACTTCCTAGCCTAAGTTACTGTTCTGTGATTTGGGACAGCTATATTATTTAAGGAAAAGGTGAAGCTTCTGTAATAAGGAGGCCCCAGAACACAATGACCTAAAGAAGAGAGAAGTTTATTTCTCTGTCATCTATCATTCCAGGGGACCTGAGGAGGTGGGGAGGACAGCTCTTTCTCATGAGGTTGTTCTGGCATCCAATTTCTTTGCCTCATGCTACTCCTCCATTCCTCCAGGGTACTGTGCTCATCATAATTTGGGAGTTGAAAATTTCCTTAGTGAGGAGGGGCAAGATGGCGGAGGAGTAGGGTCCCCACATCACCTGTCCCCACCAAATTACCTAGATAACCTTCAAACCATCCTGAAAATCTACGAATTCGGCCTGAGATGTAAAGAGAGACCAGCTGGAATGCTACAGTGAGAAGAGTTCGCGCTTCTATCCAGGTAGGAAGACGGGGAAAAAGAAATAAAGAAACAAAAGGCCTCCGAGGGGGTGGGGCCCCGGAGGAGCCGGGCTGAGGCCGGGGCGAGTGTCCCCAGGACAGGAGAGCCCCGTCCCGGAGGAGCAGGAGCTGCACCAACCTTCCCGGGCGGGCGGAAAGGGGCCCGCAGGGAGTTAGAGCAGGACCCAGGAGGGCGGGGATGCCCTCGGGCTCCCGGGGACACTAACAGGCACCTGCAAGCGCAGGAGAGTGCGCCGAGCTCCCTAAGGGCTGCAGCACGCACCGGAGCAGCTCGGAGGGGCTCGGGAGCGGCTCCAGGGAGGGAGCTGCGGGGCGGGAGCGCAAATCCAACAACACAGGCCCGGAGCACAGGGCGCCGGGACACAGCCCAGGATCCGGCCTCCCCCGGGACAGGCAGAGGCCGGGAGGGCCCAGGACAGCGAGGACGCTCCTGCCCCGAGCTGAGCAGATCAGCGGCCCCGCCCCGGAGCCTCCAGGCCCTGCGGACGGAGAGCCGAGAGCCCCGACTTCCTGCGGAGGCTGAATCCAGGCTTCCAGAGTTGCCATAGCAACTGCAACTGTTCCTCCTGAGACCTCACGGGGTAAACAACCCCCGCTGAGCCCTGCAGCAGGCAGGGGCAGAGCAGCTCCCCCAAGTGCTAACACCTGAAAATCAGCGCAACAGGCCCCTCCCCCAGAAGACCAGCTGGACGGACCAGTTCCAGGGGAAGTCAAGGGACTTAAAGTCTACAGAAATACTCCCCCGTGTTTTTTTTTTTTCTTTTCTTTTTTCTTTTCTTTTTGATTTCTGATTGCTTCCCCCACCCCCTTTTTTTTCACCTTTCTTTCTTTTTCTTTCCCTTTTTCTTCTCTTCTTTCCTTTTTCTTTTCTTTTTCTTTTTTCTTTTTCTCTTTTCTTTCCTTCTCTCTCTTTCTCTCATTCTCCCAATACAACTTGTTTTTGGCCACTCCGCACTGAGCAAAATGACTAGAAGGAAAACCTCACCTCAAAAGAAAGAATCAGAAACAGCCCTCTCTCCCACAGAGCTACAAAATCTGGATTACAATTCAATGTCAGAAAGCCAATTCAGAAGCACTATTCTACAGCTACTGGTGGCTCTAGAAAAAAGCATTAAGGACTCACGAGACTTCATGACTGCAGAATTTAGATCCAATCAGGCAGAAATTAAAAATCAACTGAATGAGATGCAATCCAAACTAGAAGTCCTAACGACGAGGGTTACCGAGGTGGAAGAACGAGTGAGTGACATAGAAGACAAGTTAATGGCAAAGAGGGAAACTGAGGAAAAAAGAGATAAACAATTAAAGAACCATGAAGACAGATTAAGGGAAATAAATGACACTCTAAGGAAGAAAAATCTACGTTTAATTGGGGTTCCCGAGGGCGCCGAAAGGGACAGAGGGCCAGAATATGTATTTGAACAAATCCTAGCTGAAAACTTTCCCAATCTGGGAAGGGAAACAGGCATTCAGATCCAGGAAATAGAGAGATCCCCCCCTAAAATCAATAAAAACCGTTCAACACCTCGACATCTAATAGTGAAGCTTGCAAATTCCAAAGATAAAGAGAAGATCCTTAAAGCAGCAAGAGACAAGAAGTCCCTGACTTTCATGGGGAGGAATATTAGGGTAACAGCAGACCTCTCCACAGAGACCTGGCAGGCCAGAAAGGGCTGGCAGGATATATTCAGGGTCCTAAATGAGAAGAACATGCAACCAAGAATACTTTATCCAGCAAGGCTCTCATTCAAAATGGAAGGAGAGATAAAGAGCTTCCAAGACAGGCAGGAACTGAAAGAATATGTGACCTCCAAACCAGCTCTGCAAGAAATTTTAAGGGGACTCTTAAAATTCCCCTTTAAGAAGAAGTTCAGTGGAACAATCCACAAAAACAAGGACTAAATAGATATCATGATGACACTAAACTCATATCTGTCAATAGTAACTCTGAACGTGAACGGGCTTAATGACCCCATCAAAAGGCGCAGGGTTTCAGACTGGATAAAAAAGCAGGACCCATCTATTTGCTGTCTACAAGAGACTCATTTTAGACAGAAGGACACCTACAACCTGAAAATAAAAGGTTGGAGAACCATTTACCATTCAAATGGTTCTCAAAAGAAAGCAGGGGTAGCCATCCTTATATCAGATAAACTAAAATTCACTCCGAAGACAGTAGTGAGAGACGAAGAGGGACACTATATCATACTTAAAGGATCTATCCAACAAGAGGACTTAACAATCCTCAATATATATGCCCCGAATGTGGGAGCTGCCAAATACTTAAATGAATTATTAACCAAAGTAAAGAAATACTTAGATAATAATACACTTATACTTGGTGACTTCAATCTAGCTCTCTCTACCCTTGATAGGTCTTCTAAACACAACATCTCCAAAGAAACGAGAGCTTTAAATGATACACTGGACCAGATAGATTTCACAGATATCTACAGAACTTTACATCCAAACTCAACTGAATACACATTCTTCTCAAGTGCACATGGAACTTTTTCCAGAATAGACCACATACTGGGTCACAAATCGGGTCTGAACCGATACCAAAAGATTGGGATCGTCCCCTGCATATTCTCAGACCATAACGCCTTGAAATTAGAACTCAATCACAAGAAGAAGTTTGGAAGGACCTCAAACACGTGGAGGTTAAGGACCATCCTGCTAAAAGATAAAAGGGTCAACCAGGAAATTAAGGAAGAATTAAAAAGATTCATGGAAACTAATGAGAATGAAGATACAACTGTTCAAAATCTTTGGGATGCAGCAAAAGCAGTCCTGAGGGGGAAATACATCGCAATACAAGCATCCATTCAAAAACTGGAAAGAACTCAAATACAAAAGCTAACCTTACACATAAAGGAGCTAGAGAAGAAGCAGCAAATCGACCCGACGCCCAGCAGAAGAAGAGAGTTAATTAAAATTCGAGCAGAACTCAACGAAATTGAGACCAGAAGAACTGTGGAACAGATCAATAGAACCAGGAGTTGGTTCTTTGAAAGAATTAATAAGATAGATAAACCATTAGCCAACCTTATTAAAAAGAAGAGAGAGAAGAGTCAAATTAATAAAATCATGAATGAGAAAGGAGAGATCACTACCAACACCAAGGAAATACAAACGATTTTAAAAACATATTATGAACAGCTCTACGCCAATAAATTAGGCAATCTAGAAGAAATGGACGCATTCCTGGAAAGCCACAAACTACCAAAACTGGAGCAGGAAGAAATAGAAAACCTGAACAGGCCAATAACCAGGGAGGAAATTGAAGCAGTCATCAAAAACCTCCCAAGACACAAGAGTCCAGGGCCAGATGGCTTCCCAGGGGAATTCTATCAAACGTTTAAAGAAGAAATCATACCTATTCTACTAAAGCTGTTTGGAAAGATAGAAAGAGATGGAGTACTTCCAAACTCATTCTATGAGGCCAGCATCACCTTAATTCCAAAACCAGACAAAGACCCCACCAAAAAGGAGAATTACAGACCAATATCCCTGATGAACATGGATGCAAAAATTCTCAACAAGATACTAGCCAATAGGATCCAACAACACATTAAGAAAATTATTCACCATGACCAAGTAGGATTTATCCCCGGGATGCAAGGCTGGTTCAACACTCGTAAAACAATCAATGTGATTCATCATATCAGCAAGAGAAAAACCAAGAACCATATGATCCTCTCATTAGATGCAGAGAAAGCATTTGACAAAATACAGCATCCATTCCTGATCAAAACTCTTCAGAGTGTAGGGATAGAGGGAACTTTCCTCGATATCTTAAAAGCCATCTACGAAAAGCCCACAGCAAATATCATTCTCAATGGGGAAGCACTGGGAGCCTTTCCCCTAAGATCAGGAACCAGACAGGGATGTCCACTCTCACCACTGCTATTCAACATAGTATTGGAATTCCTAGCCTCAGCAATCAGACAACAAAAAGACATTAAAGGCATTCAAATTGGCAAAGAAGAAGTCAAACTCTCCCTCTTCGCCGATGACATGATACTCTACATAGAAAACCCAAAAGCCTCCACCCCAAGATTGCTAGAACTCATACAGCAATTTGGTAGCGTGGCAGGATACAAAATCAATGCCCACAAATCAATGGCATTCCTATACACTAACAATGAGACTGAAGAAAGAGAAATTAAGGAGTCAATCCCATTTACAATTGCACCCAAAAGCATAAGATACCTAGGAATAAACCTAACCAAAGAGGTAAAGGATCTATACCCTAAAAACTATAGAACACTTCTGAAAGAAATTGAGGAAGACACAAAGAGATGGAAAAATATTCCATGCTCATGGATTGGCAGAATTAATATTGTGAAAATGTCAATGCTACCCAGGGCAATTTACACGTTCAATGCAATCCCTATCAAAATACCATGGACTTTTTTCAGAGACTTAGAACAAATTATTTTAAGATTTGTGTGGAATCAGAAAAGACCCCGAATAGCCAGGGGAATTTTAAAAAAGAAAACCATAGCTGGGGGCATCACAATGCCAGATTTCAGGTTGTACTACAAAGCTGTGGTCATCAAGACAGTGTGGTACTGGCACAAAAACAGACACATAGATCAATGGAACAGAATAGAGAATCCAGAAATGGACCCTGAACTTTATGGTCAACTAATATTCGACAAAGGAGGAAAGACGATCCACTGGAAGAAAGACAGTCTCTTCAATAAATGGTGCTGGGAAAATTGGTCATCCACATGCAGAAGAATGAAACTAGACCACTCTCTGGCACCATACACAAAGATAAACTCAAAATGGATGAAAGATTTAAATGTGAGACAAGACTCCATCAAAATCCTAGAGGAGAACACAGGCAACACCCTTTTTGAACTTGGCCACAGTAACTTCTTGCAAGATACATCCACGAAAACAAAAGAAACAAAAGCAAAAATGAACTATTGGGACTTCATCAAGATAAGAAGCTTTTGCACAGCAAAGGATACAGTCAACAAAACTCAAAGACAACCTACAGAATGGGAGAAGATATTTGCAAATAACATATCAGATAAAGGGCTAGTTTCCAAAATCTATAAAGAACTTATTAAACTCAACACCAAAGAAACAAACAATCCAATCATGAAATGGGCAAAAGACATGAAGAGAAATCTCACAGAGGAAGACATAGACATGGCCAACATGCACATGAGAAAATGCTCTGCATCACTTGCCATCAGGGAAATACAAATCAAAACCACAATGAGATACCACCTCACACCAGTGAGAATGGGGAAAATTAACAAGGCAGGAAACCACAAATGTTGGAGAGGATGCGGAGAAAAGGGAACCCTCTTACACTGTTGGTGGGAATGTGAACTGGTGCAGCCACTCTGGAAAACTGTGTGGAGGTTCCTCAAAGAATTAAAAATAGACCTGCCCTATGACCCAGCAATTGCACTGTTAGGGATTTACCCCGAAGATTCAGATGCAATGAAACGCCGGGGCACCTGCACCCCGATGTTTCTAGCAGCCATGTCCACAATAGCCAAACTGTGGAAGGAGCCTCGGTGCCCATCGAAAGATGAATGGATAAAGAAGATGTGGTTTATGTATACAATGGAATATTACTCAGCCATTAGAAACAACAAATACCCACCATTTGCTTCAACGTGGATGGAACTGGAGGGTATTATGCTGAGTGAAGTAAGTCAATCGGAGAAGGACAAACAGTGTATGTTCTCACTCATTTGGGGAATATGAATAATAGTGAAGGGGAATATAAGGGAAGGGAGAAGAAATGTGTGGGAGATATCAGAAAGGGACACAGAACATAAAGACTTCTAACTCTGGGAAATGAACTAGGGGTGGTGGAAGGGGAGGAGGGCGGGGGGTGGGGGTGAATGGGTGACGGGCACGGAGGGGGACACTTGACGGGATGAGCACTGGGTGTTATTCTGTATGTTGGTAAATTGAACACCAATAAAAATTAATTTATAAAAAAAAAAAAAAAAAAAAGAAAATTTCCTTAGTAAAAGAAAAAGTTCTGGTTTCAAAACCTCAGTTTGTGGTGAAGAGTAATTCACAGAGGGGAAGTGATTTGTCGGGTGTGATACATCTACTCAGGGTTAGCATTCATCCGGCACTTTATCAATTTTGGCCATGTGTATCTTCCATTGCTTCAAACTCAAAGAAGGCACTACTTTAGTTAAGCACCGTAGAAAGATCAGTGGCTTTTTTTTTTTTTAATTTTATTTACTCATGAGAGACACAGAGAGAGAGGCAGAGACATAGGCAGAGGAAGAAGCCCAATGTGGGACTCCATCCTGAGACTTCAGGATCACACCCTGAGCCAAAGGAAGGCACTCAATCACTGAGCCACCCACGTGTCCCAGATCAGTGACTTTAGAGTAATAAGCAAGCATCTGTTTCTCTCTTGAGCAGTGACATGACACTGCATACAATGGAAATAATTCTTATTTCATGGAGATGTTGGTATGAAATCACATGATATCCGGGCAACAGAGTAGATCAGTGGGTTAAGCATTCATCTCTTGGTTTCAGCTCAGGTCATGATCTTGGGGTCATGAGATCAACCCCCCCTTCCAACTCTGTGCTCAGCAGGGAGTCTGCTTGAAGAGTCTCACCCTTTGCCCCTCCCCCTACTGGGGTGCTCGCTCTTTCTCTCTTTCAAATAAATGTTTTAAGAAGGAAATCACATAATGTAAATAAACTTGCTTATAATGGAACTAGACACATAGTAGAGGCTATATATGCTCCTCATCCTTCCTCACACGGATATGGAAGAAAATGCTTTTCTATGCTCAAGTACTGCATTGTGGTAGCAAGATACTCTACCACAAATATCTCTTAAATGACCAGCCTTCTGAGCAATACAGTGATGTTTTACATTCGTGTAATCCTCTGCCATTATCAAACCACATTTGCACATGTGATCTCATTTGCTACCACACTGTGAGGCAGGTAGTGCCAGAAAAATCTCCCTCATTTCAGAACCACATGCATACCATTGTGTCACACTTTATACTTCCAAAGCACTCCAACATACTTTATACTATTTGATGATCACAACTTTGTGAAGAAGGAAGAGCAGATGTCATTGTCATCATTTTATATGTAAGAATCCCGAGTTTGGGAGAAGTCATTATTTTGTTTGTTTGTTTTTTTATCAGAATATATATAAATTTACATATGGTCAGTTCTCAAAAACTATTTTTTAAACGAAAAAAGCAAAGGGATAAATCTGACTCTTGATTTCAAATACTATTTTATCTTGAAGTCTGAGAGAAAACTATATCCCACAGTTAGGACAAGATCCTGATTAAAAATATGGACCGGTATATTTCCCACGGGACTGTACCAGAAGGTATCGGAGGTGTTAGAGTCACAGAAATCAGGGCTTTTTCTCAGCATTTCTCTCTGAAAAGATAGAGATAACTGCCTCTGTGACTGTGGAGGCTGCCTGACTGTTCTATTACTTACTCTCCCCTCCTCCTACTTCAGCAGGCTGTCAACAGCAATGGCTCTGGGAGGTGGAGCTGTTGATCTACCACAGTGCTGATGTGGTTTCACTGGGCCAAGGAGGGATCTCTCCCCTAGGACCTGTGGACTCTCAAAGTAGTCCACTGACTCTGCAATCTCCACTTCTGGGAGCTTACTCTTTTACAGCCAAAAATGCTTTGAGCTGCAGGGATCTATTTTTATCAACTAGGGATCTATTTAAAAAAATAGACAATGTTAAATGGTCATCATTCTTGGTTCAGTGGCTCTGTGATAACAGATGCAATATCTCCATGATTTTCCTGGCCTTTCCTGGCAGCTGCACCACCAGCCCTCACATCCCTTTTCAAGACAAGATGAAATTGGACACATGCAAACATCTGCTTAACGCTCTCTCTCATTGGCCAGAATTCTATCATATGGCCACTCTTACCTGCAAGAAAGCTAACCACGTAGGCTTAGAATAGCATCTGTTTTCACTAATCTCAGGGGAATAGAGTCTGGATATTTGGGTCATAGAGAACTAGCTTTCTTCCTACTGTATTTCTCTTTTCAAAATTAAAACAGAAAAAAATGACAATCTCCTAATCATTTTTTAAAAATTGGTAAATAATTATGTACCAAAGCAGAAAAAGTTCAAAACTATTTTGTATATACACACATCCAATGTCTAGAGAATGGTCTGGAAAGATAATATACCAAACTTTTGACCATCATAACTCTGGGGAGAAATGTTAAATTCACTTATTTTATTTTATTTTGTTTTGTTTTTAAAAACAAAACCTCAAGTGTCACTTGCATGAATCTTTCTTTTAAAGAAGATACTGACCAAAAAATTCTTGGCGACCAAGTTCTTGAGGTTTTAATTATCACACATCTTCTTCATGAATATTCTCTCTATATAGAAAAGATGCTTCCACAGAGGCTATCTAGACATTTAGCTTCTATCCAAGTGATTTTAATGAGATTGATTTCTTAAAGAATCTTTGTCCTGTGTGTTCTTGAATATTTAGAACCGTGATATTCTACTACAAAACAAACTTAATTATACCATGAACTCCTCACATTAATTTCTTTGCCCTAGAAATAACATATAAGGTACTAATAAGATTTACTCTATGATGTTTAGTCAAACTAATATAACACATTTAAGTGCCACATGTACTATAGGAAAGAGAATAATTATGTGTAATGAATCTATAAATTACACGAAACCAGTGGGCTGCAGTTGAGCTTATTAGTGATAAAGAAATGGGATAATAAGCCCAACAATGGAATGATGTTCCATATGGGATTATTAAAGCAGCAATTTTTAAAAGATTATAAATGGAAAACTAAAAGTACAATTAGTTCCAGAAGAATATTGATTGCGCCCTGTAGTTTTATGCAGAAATGATAAAATGAAAACATGTAGTTCTATGATTGACTATTAAAATATGATGCAGACAACATTTATAAGCCAAATGTCATTATGCTTAAGATAATATCACCAATGGGAACAATGTGTGCCTCATCACTACCTATAAATTACATTTCACACTTCCAACTGGATGCCTTGCAGCTTGTTCCCTTTGAAGAAACAATAAGAATTTATTTAAAAAAAATTTTAAAGTATATACACATTAAAAACTGGAATATTTGGGCCGTTTGGTATAGCTCATAGACCAATGTTGGCAAATAGGAGGCACATAAGAGCTATTGTTGAGTAGATTGCTAGACTGAAATACACACCCAAAAATGTTATCTCTGGGAAATGAGATTAGAAGGCATTTACATTTTTCTTTATTTTTTCTTTTTCTCTACATCTCTTAAATTGTTTTAAAAGGTTTTATTTATTTATTCATGAGAGACAGAGAGAGAGAATGAGGCAGAGACACAGGCAGAGGGAGAAGCAGGCTCCTATGGGGAGCCTGATGTGGGACTCCGTCTTGGAACTCCGAGATCATGAACTGAGCCAAAGGCAGATGCTCAACCACTGAACTACCCAGACATCCCCATCTCTTACATTTTTTTAAAGATTTTATTTATTTTATTAGAGATGGAGAGAGAAAGAGAGACAGAGAGACAGAGAGGAGAGAGGAAGAAGCAGGCTCCAAGTAGGGACTCAATCCTGGGTCTCCAGGATCACGCCCTGGGCTAAAGGTGGCACTAAACCACTAAGCCACCGGGGCTGCCCTAAGTATTTAATGAATATATATTTCTTTGTCACCATATAAAATAAATGATAATGCAATCTTTAAAACAAAGCAAATTAAGGCAAGCACCATTTGAAAACCTACTGGGTTTAGGTTACTGAGTCAGGCAGTTAGGAATAAATCACACTCAGAGTTATTTGAGGGAGACTAACAGTCAAAGAGGTGAGGACAACAGCAAGGAGATATCAATATCTGAGGCTTTACAGGCTCATATTTTATGCCTGTTCTCACTTAGAAAGCAGGTATTCAGGAACATGTTGCTCTTCTCTGAATATAAACCTGAATAGCTCTTTGCTGTTCTGGGGTAATGGTCATAAATGAGCCAATAGCCTCATGGCCAGGTGAAGGGGGAAGAAACACAAAAAAACAATGTGAAAGAAAGATTAAAATGCCAGGTTTGTGCTACATATGTGTATGTGGTCTGAATTCAGGCTCTCCACGTAGAATGCATCCTTCCCAAACAGTCAGGAAAAATTGATTTAAAGGGGAGAAACCACATAAGAGATGATCCCTTGATGCAACTTCATGGCAGTCCTTACCAGTGAACCTCTGAAGGTGATACTCTCAGATGATGAGCATGGATAGAGATTATAACATATGTGACATACAAAGCCATATTAGGCAAGGCAAAAAAATACAAAGAGGATAATTCATAGAATGGTATTCAGATGTAATAAAACTAACTGAAAACAAAGAAAGAAAGAGACTTACAACAGGATTATTTAAAGAGTTCAAAGAGACACCATGCAGAAGAGTACCTTTCAGCAGGAACAAGCAGTTATGAAACAAGGAAAGGAGAAAGTCCAGAGCCACGGTAGTAATCCTAGATTTGAAACAAAGTCATTGAAATAAAAGTAAAATACTTAGTATACTAGTAAAAGAGGAGAATAGACACTGGTGAAAAGAGAATTAGTACATTGGAGAAACAAAGTATGTCTCCCTGAATATAGCACAGAGAAAAACTTGAAAGAGAAGTCAAGGCTTAGAGAACAATAAGAGTGAGAAGCTCTGGTGTCTGTCTAAGGGAAGTTCCAGAAAAAGAAGAGAGAACATGACTGAGAGAAAGTATATAATACAATAATGGCTGGCAGTTTTCTGGAAATCAGTCAAGAGATAAACCCTTGGTCCAAACAGAGCTAAATGAAATGCTTAAATCTACACCCAGATACATGTAGGGAAAGTCAGATCATCAAAGATGAAATGATAACTATTTAAAGCCACTGGAGACAAGAGAGCAATTTTTCTATCAAAGAACTAAAATCAGACTGAGATGGATACCACATCAATAAAAATAGATACCAAAATGCAGTGGAGAAATATTTTCAAAGTACTGAAGTTAAGTGATTTAGAATCTGAAATTTTTAAGCTACAAAATTATTATTTTAGAGAAAGGATAAAAAAGACATTACAGGAATACAAGAATATAGAAATTCATAGGCCACAGAACTACTCAGTGTATTTCTGCCTAGTTCAGTTGGTGACCAACTGGAAAAAGCAAGTGTTTCCAAGAATTGGACAACAGATGTGAAGGGAGTGGTCCTGGAAAGAAAGAAATGACAAACTAAGCCCCATTTTCCAAACTGTGACATAGTGCATGAAACCAAACAGAATGCAGTGGCCTTGTTGGACTGAGGAAACTGATTGGAAATTGGGCGTTGAGGGGGCTGGAATTTGTGGGCCAGGGAACAGGAGAGCAGAAGTCCTGGGCATCACCAGAGGGGCTCCATTTTGTTCTTAACCCAATCCCATTGTTGTGCATACACAGAGCAAGTCTCCCTGAGGAGCTATGGGAGATGAGAATGGGGCTCTGAGCTAAGCAGAGATTCTGTGAATAAGGCCTTTATGGAAAAACTTATGTAACTTTACTAAAAGAAATAAAAGAATTATAAACACATGAAGACATATACCATGTTTGTGGGGAGAACATACTAAATACATTTATTCTCTTCCAATTATCCTGTAAATTTCATTTCAATAAAAATTTATCCTAAAATTAAACATGGAAAAAATAAAGGTATATGCAAACCCAAGACAACTTTTTTAGAAAAGAAAACACAGAGGGAGTGTTCACACCTTGAGGCAGAGAAGATATTAAGACACAACATAAAGCAAAGGGAGATGAGTTTGACTATACCACAACTCAAAAATTCTGTAAGGCTAAAGAAGCCATAAACAATAATCAAAATCAAGAAAAGGCCAGAAATCAAGTACTATCCAGAATATATAAAGAGTTTTGGAAATAAAAATACATCAATAACATGGTAAAAGGAGGAAACACTAGAAAAAGACAATTGGCAGAAGAGGGAATACTAGAGCAAAGTAACTACAAAAAGTTGCCCAATTTTGACAATTATCAAGGAACCACTAATTGGAAAATGAGATACCCTTTTTCCCTCAAGTCAAACATAAAAAAGTCTCATAGTATAAAGTGCTAGTGAAGATACAAGGAAAAGAAATCCTCATACACTGCAGGAGGGAGTCAGAACAAGTAAGGCCACTCCAGAAGATAATTAAGCAGACTATAATAACATTGACAACACTTAATTTGAACCCTGACATTTCAATCCTGGACATATTTCTTCCCTCCAGCATCTCGCCCCCATCCCAAAATGCTTGTATATTTGCATGAGGAAACTCATTCAAAGATGTCAAAGATGTATTTGCAGTGTATTTTTAATAATGAAAATAAAGGGAAGACCAACATAATCGTATGCAAACATAAGAATGAACAAGTAGCAGTATCCTTGCGATAAAATATAGCAATTTAAAAGAGTGAACTAGATTTATATATATTAAAGTGGTTTGAGATTAACATAATGGCAGATTATAGAGAGCACATACAAAATAAAATAAGATATATATATATTCACATATATGTGAATAAAAATATATATATATATATGCTTGTGTATGTATTTTGCTTATTTGTTTTTAAGGAATGGAAGAGTAAACATCATAGAATTTCAGGTTCAAAATTATGAGTGGATTAGCTAAACTTATAATACTTTAAGGAAAAAATACTGAAAGATTTGTGATAAAATATTAACAACTGTCCACTTCAGGTGGAAAAAGTAATTGTATAGTATTCTTGATCCTCTATTCTTTTAACTATCTTGAAGCTTAAAAAAAATCAATGTATGTGTAACAGGTGACAGAATTTATGGAGGTGAAAAATAATTGAGAAAATCCTGGGTCATTGCAAATACTATCAAAAGTCACAAGTCATTTGGGGGATCTTGTTCTGCTTGTCAGATGTAGCGTTGAGATATCAAGATTTTCTCTTTTTATAAAAGAGGTAAATTAGAATGGCTTAGGCTTCAAGAAGAAACTTTTTGTTGGTTTACCTTAAAAAACTCCCCCCAGAAATACTTGTTGGTAACACAGAAACTTGGAAGAATTCCTTTGTTCCCTGTTCTCAGGCAGTGAAGTTTTCCCTAAGAACATTTTGAAGCAAAAACCAGATACAAGGCCATGCTCTAACGGCACCATTAAATTGTTCAGCACTTGGTCTGGTACTTACAGTAATACTTAAAGCGTTCCCCCAAGACCCATCAGAATAGAGCTGAGATATTATGTTCATTCAAACAAATGTCTTGCAATTTACACCTAATGAAATTTTCTCTAACATTGTTTCCTCCGTTCCTCCCTCGTTAATCAATTAAGAAGGAGTAGAATTAAAATACCAACTGTAACATAATGCAAGAAAGTTTTCCAGCACTCCGTAACTGGGGAGTAAGCAAACTAACACACGGTTTTTTTAAATGTGTGCAATACATCAGAAGTGGACAGAGGAAATTAATGTGAACTTGGGGAAAATAATACAGCTAATACTGTTCAGTAGCAGATCTTAGATTTGTTTTTCTCTTTGATTTTGAAATTATTGGATACTTTTATGGACGTTGCCAGTAAAATAATTCTAGTTTTATTGCTATCCATATCCTGTGGTTTTATTTCCTAATAAAAAGATGTGTAGTGTTAGTGTTGTCCTGAAATGTAATTGATTTCTGAGAGGTATAATTTGCTATCTGGGAAATGGTCTTTTGAAAATTTCTATAAAATATAGTACATGGATGAATGAGATGCTGAGAAAGACTGCCGTGCCAAAGAGTAATAATGGAGATAAAAATTATTTTTCATTATTTCAGTATTGGGGAGTTTTGAGTTTAATTTACTGAGCTTTTTAAAGCTTTTATCAAAATTGTGTATTTCAATAGAAACCTTCAAAAATTAGTTTTGATGTCATGAAATTTTTTTCATTCCTCAAATCATTATGCTCTCAGTAATTTTAAATTGAACCCACCTTCTCTCCTATCAGAAAGGCAGACATACTTGGGAGGAAATCAATGATCACAAGAAATTTCACTGGGTAGTCCTTAAATTTGCATGACAATTCTTGATTTTTTTTAGGGTCTAGCCACAGGAATGTACCAAAATGTCCCAAAGAACTTCAAATATATACTGAGAGCTCATGTGAAGCACACATCCTAAGCATTACAGGAGGCACGAAGACAACTGGGAGGAAAGATATATCCACTTTTATTGCATCAATCTCCCATCTTTCAGTCTCCTATTGAAAGATATCCCGCTCCTTACCAGAGACGTGAGGAGTATCTGCCCACAGATCCCAGCCCCAGCCTTCAAACGCTTCATCAGCCTAGCAAGGCCACTGGGACTTTGGGAAGTAGCCCCAAGGAGAAAGCTGACTTTGCCTGCTTGCTTTTTCTCCAGAGCCACACCCTGCACCTCTGTTGTCAAATTGCCAAAACAGTTGCTTTGCATATTTTGCATATTTGCGCCTTTATGGTTGTTGATGATCTTTATTCCTGCAGCATGGTCAGACCTGAAAGTCTATTCTCCTCTCTTCATATCCATATAACTATTATTTCTTTTTTCCTTCTCCCACACTAGTCTGAGCTACCTGAGGGTTGGAATTATTTATTTGCTTATGATACAGACCTAAGGACCCAGCAAAATGTATATTGAATGAAACTAAAGGGACGAAAAATTTGAGTATGATTGGTGACCAAGAGTTTTTCCGATCCGGTTTTTATTATTTCCTCTGGACAAAGATGATTTCATTTTGGATTTCTCTTCAAAATAAGAATAAAATGATCAGAGGTAACAATCTCCGTATACAGATACAAAATCCCTTGTCCA
Organism: Nyctereutes procyonoides; assembly: GCF_905146905.1. Taxonomy (NCBI): domain Eukaryota; kingdom Metazoa; phylum Chordata; class Mammalia; order Carnivora; family Canidae; genus Nyctereutes; species Nyctereutes procyonoides. Next base: position 37,016,024 of record NW_026575120.1, on the reverse strand, counting down.
CAATTCTGAAAACCACTAGAACTCAATTTTTTTTCCAGTTTTGTGCCAAAATTCATTTGGTATTAAAAGCAGACCAGAAATGACATGGGTGGTCAGCTATGTCTCCATGTCCCAGCCAAATGTACTGGCACAGATTATTGACCTTTGTTATCTTGTAAATTTTGGTTTAACTGAACAATGAAAATGTCAAGAATTAAAATTTGGGTAACATTGAAAAAAAAGGAAGTATATGTGATTATCAGCAGTGCTGAAAATGGAGTTACTGGACAACTATAAAGCATTCCTCCTAAAGAAAATAGTGTGGCACCTGCCACCATAGATGATTTAGAGGAAGGCAAAGACAAGATGCTGAAGCTTTATGGTGACAGTGATGACAAGAACCAAGGAAAACAGGGAAATTGTTTCAGAAGGGAAAAAATAAAGAGCTTAACTATGGGGTGATTAAAGAGTTCTGATTACAAAAAAAAAATTTTTTTTAAGTATAGTGTTGATCAGTTTGCTGGACAAGCAAGCCACTGTCCATGAAACAGAGAATTTTCCATGATATGCTTATCAAATGTTGTGCCTAAGCAAATCACACATATTTTCCTTTCTGTTCTTCAAGATAAGGGACTATTAAGAAAATGGGACCTCGTCAAAATCCCTATATAATGCTAAAGCTTCAGTCTTCAGCACTCTTGCTCTACTGGGGAAATGCCAAACAATGCCATTCTGAGACTTTACTTCTAGAATTAGGCCAGCCAGATCACACCCTACGAGTATTCCGAAGTGTGATGTTTAATGCATGTGAGTTGGTGAAAATAATATAAAAAGATACCATAAATCAAAATCGACTTATCATATCAAATAGTAATATGTGAATTTAGACATATTTGTATTTACCATATGTTAAAAATAATTATGCTATTAGAAGTCGTTTTGGAGGCAGGGTTTTGTAGGTCTCTGAACAATTCCTTTCCACTTTTCTAGCTTTCTTATTGGGTCAGCCTGTTCCACAGATAACACAAGAGGAACATGGTACACAGAGAAGGGAAAGGATAGAGCACAGCGCTATGATTTTTTGTTGTTGTTGTTAATTAGACTCTGGTATTATGAAGCTAAATTCTACTGCTATAATGTCCTTGAGAATTCCTTTGAGAAGAGATGTGGACCAGAATCACAGAAATTCTGATTTATTCACCCATGTACAAAGTGTTTTTTTTTTCATTCCCCCATCTTTTTTATTTATGCCATTAATTATGTCTAATATTATTAGAGTAAAATCACAGCATATAGAGCATTCCTGATCATTTTTCTGCACCATATTAGATTTCAAGAAAGTTGTCTGATTTTCACTTGTTTTTACATAATTGTGTTTGTATAGATGCAGCCACCAAGTGGTTTTTTTTTTTTTCTTTCTGGGACATAAAAACAATTTAATAAACCAGGTCTTGATCCACATTACCAATTAGAAACCTAAATACTGTGATTTGTTTATTTCCATTGTATAAACACAACTCTGAAAAATGTGCCTCATTTCATGGATTGTTTTCTAGATAAATGAAACCTTTCCTTTTATACCTAATGGATTTATTTTTTTTTTTATAAATTAATTTTTATTGGTGTTCAATTTACCAACATACAGAATAACACCCAGTGCTCATCCCGTCAAGTGTACCCCTCAGTGCCCGTCACCCATTCACCCCCACCCCCCGCCCTCCTCCCCCTCCACCACCCCTAGTTCATTTCCCAGAGTTAGAAGTCTTTATGTTCTGTCTCCCTTTCTGATATTTCTCACACATTTCTTCTCCCTTCCCTTATATTCCCTTTCGCTATTATTCATATTCCCCAAATGAATGAGAACATACACTGTTTGTCCTTCTCCGGTTACTGTGGCCAAGTTCAAAAAGGGTGTTGCTTGAGTTCTCCTCTGGGATTTTGATGGAATCTTGTCTCACATTTAGATCTTTCATCTATTTTGAGTTTATCTTTGTGTATGGTGCAAGAGAGTGGTCCAGTTTCATTCTTCTGCATGTGGATGTCCAATTTTCCCAGCACCATTTATTGAAGAGACTGTCTTTCTTCTAGTGGATCGTCTTTCCTCCTTTATCGTATATTAGTTGAGCATAAAGTTCAGGGTCCACTTCTGGGTTCTCTGTTCTGCTCCATTGATCTATATGTCTGTTTTTGTGCCAGTACCACACTGTCTTGATGAACACAGCTTTGTAGTACAACCTGAAATCTGGCATTGTGATGCCCCCAGATATGGTTTTCTTTTTTTAAAATTCCCCTGTTTGGGGTCTTTTCTGATTCCACACAAATCTTAAAATAATTTGTTCTAAGTCTCTGAAGAAAGTCCATGGTATTTTGATAGGGATTGCATTATACGTGTAAATTGCCCTGGGTAACATTGACATTTTCACAATATTAATTCTGCCAATCCATGAGCATGGAATATTTTTCCATCTCTTTGTGTCTTCCTCAATTTCTTTCAGAAGTGTTCTGTAGTTTTTAGGGTATATTTTGAGAACCATTTGAATGGTAAATGGTTCTCCAACCTTTTATTTTCAGGTTGTAGGTGTCCTTCTGTCTAAAATGAGTCTCTTGTAGACAGCAAATAGATGGGTCCTGTTTTTTTATCCAGTCTGAAACTCTGCGCCTTTTGATGGGGTCATTAAGCCCATTCACGTTCAGAGTTACTTGAACTTCTTCTTAAAGGGGAGTTTTAAGAGTCCCCCTTAAAATTTCTTGCAGAGCTGGTTTGGAGGTCACATATTCTTTCAGTTCCTGCCTGTCTTGGAAGCTCTTTATCTCTCCTTCCATTTTGAATGAGAGCCTTGCTGGATAAAGTATTCTTGGTTGCATGTTCTTCTCATTTAGGACCCTGAATACATCCTGCCAGCCCTTTCTGGCCTGCCAGGTCTCTGTGGAGAGGTCTGCTGTTACCCTAATATTCCTCCCCATGAAAGTCAGGGACTTCTTGTCTCTTGCTGCTTTAAGGATCTTCTCTTTATCTTTGGAATTTGCAAGCTTCACTATTAGATGTCGAGGTGTTGAACGGTTTTTATTGATTTTAGGGGGGGATCTCTCTATTTCCTGGATCTGAATGCCTGTTTCCCTTCCCAGATTGGGAAAGTTTTCAGCTAGGATTTGTTCAAATACATATTCTGGCCCTCTGTCCCTTTCGGCGCCCTCGGGAACCCCAATTAAACGTAGGTTTTTCTTCCTTAGAGTGTCGTTCATTTCCCTTAATCTGTCTTCATGGTTCTTTAATTGTTTATCTCTTTTTTCCTCAGTTTCCCTCTTGGCCATTAACTTGTCTTCTATGTCACTCACTCGTTCTTCCACCTCGTTAACCCTCGTCGTTAGGACTTCTAGTTTGGATCGCATCTCATTCAATTGATTTTTAATTTCTGCCTGATTGGATCTAAATTCTGCAGTCATGAAGTCTCGTGAGGCCTTAATGCTTTTTTCTAGAGCCACCAGTAGCTGTATAATGGTGCTTCTGAATTGGCTTTCTGACATTGAAGTGTAATCCAGATTTTGTAACTCTGTGGGAAAGAGGGCTGTTTCTGATTCTTTCTTTTGAAGTGAGGTTTTCCTTCTAGTCATTTTGCTCAGTGCAGAGTGGCCAAAAACAAGTTGTATTGGAACACGGGGGAGTATCACTGGTCCGTCTAGCTGGTCTTCTGGGGGAGGGGCCTGCTGTGCTGATTCTCAGGTGTTAGCACTTGGGGGAGCTGCTCTGCCCCTGCCTGCTGCAGGGCTCAGCGGGGGTTGTTTACCCCGTGGGGCCCCAGGAGGAACAGCCGCAGTTGCTATGGCAACTCTGGAAGCCTGGATTCAGCCTCCGCAGGAACTACGGGGCTCGGGGCTCTCGGTTCTCCGTCTGCAGGGCCTGGAGGCTCCGGGGCGGGGCCGCTGATCTGCTCAGCTCGGGGCAGGAGCGTCTTCGCTGTCTCGGGCCCTCCCGGCCTCTGCCTGTCCCGGGGGAGGCCGGATCCTGGGCTGTGTCCCGGCGCCCTGTGCTCCGGGGCCTGCGCTGTGGGATTCGCGCTCCCGCCCCGCAGCCCCCTCCCTGGAGCCGCTCCCGAGCCCCTCCGAGCTGCTCCGGTCGGTCCCTCCGTGCGCGCTGCAGCCCTTAGGGAGCTCGGCGCACTCCCCTGCGCTCGCAGGTGTCTGTTAGTGTCCCCGGGAGCCCGAGGGCATCCCCGCCCTCCTGGGTCCTGCTCCAACTCCCTGCGAGCCCCTTTCCGCCCGCCCGGGAAGGTTGGTGCAGCTCCTGCTCCTCCGGGACGGGGCTCTCCTGTCCTGGGGACACTCGCCCCGGCCTCAGCCCGGCTCCTCGCGGGGCCCCTCCCCCTTGGAGGCCTTTTGTTCCTTTATCTCTTTTTCCCCGTCTTCCTACCTTGATAGAAGCGCGGACTCTTCTCACTGTAGCGTTCCAGCTGGTCTCTCTTTACATCTCAGGCCGAATTCGTAAATTTTCAGGATGGTTTGAAGGTTATCTAGGTAACTTGGTGGGGACAGGTGATTTGGGGACCCTGCTCTTCCGCCATCTTGCCCCTCCCCTACCTAATGGATTTAATGAAATGTATATAAATAAATTTTCTCTTTCTCTAATAAATGTTTTTAAGAATGTAAAAATTATATATCCAAACATAGACAATATTCTTGTAAGTTGTGTAGCTACAATTCCAAATGATAAAAAAAACCACTGAATGCCTTTCCATTGACTAAAAAAATATAGAGATTATAAGAGCTCTTAACAAAACATGAAATGATCTTATCCCAAACAATAATAAGAACATACAGATCTGAGCAAACTTGAGATATCACTTTACCTTCCTAAATTGGCAAAAGAAATTCTAATTTTTAATTAACTTTGTCGGGATCCCTGGGTGGCGCAGCGGTTTGGCGCCTGCCTTTGGCCCAGGGCGCGATCCTGGAGACCCGGGATCGAATCCCACGTCGGGCTCCTGGTGCATGGAGCCTGCTTCTCCTTCTGCCTGTGTCTCTGCCTCTCTGTGTGTGTGTGTGTGTGACTATCATAAATAAATAAAAAAAAAATAAAAAAAATAAAGGCATATTAACCAAAAAAAAAAAGTAAATAAATCTTTAAAAAAAAATTAACTTTGTCAAAGGTATGCAAAACTAATATACTTCTGTACTTTTACAAGCTTTCTTGGAAAGCAGTACAAAAGATATTGAATCATAAAAATGTTCACATATCAATTATTTAAAATAATTCTGGTGAAAAAAAATAGTCTCATAAAGGTTATTTAGTATCTAATGTAAAATCAAAGTACCACAATAATAAATGTTATGTTGACTATAATCACAATTGTCAGTAAAAACCCAAAATCTTGCTCTTGCACAGAGATCTAAGAGAAAGCTAGAGCCTTATTTATCAAGAACAATCAAAATATTACCTTGTGGATTTTCTCTCCATCTTTTAAAAAAGGACAGAAGGAAATTATTTTTAGGCTGTAGAGCTGCTATATCCAATATACTAATCATTAGCCACATGTAGTTATTGAGCACCTGAAAAGGGACTAGTCCAAAGTGACACATGCTATAAATATAAAATATACCCTGGATTTCAAAAATTTAATATAAAAAAGAATGTAAAATAAAAATTGTTATATTGATTATATGTTCAAATTAGAATATTTAGCTACATTGGATTAAATACTATATTATTAAATTAATTTTGCCTGTTTTTATATACATTTTAAAATGTGACTAGTAGGTCATTAAGCATGAACACCCAAAGACAAAGAGTTACAGATTCTTGAGAAAGTAGTCTACCAAATCTGTGAGGTGGCTCTACAGTGGACCAAGAAGGTATGGGCAGGGTACCCACTGCTGGGAAAATGTTTGATTGGATCCACCATTAGTAGTAGTAGTAGTAGTAGTAGTAGTAGTAGTAGTAGTGAGACTGCTTTTGCTTGCTAGCTGCATAAAATTCAATTCCAACTATATTGAATAATAAACAAAATGTATTATTTCATGGAATTCAAAAGTGCACAGGCAGTCCAGGTAAATTTTGATGCCATAATTCCATAATTCAACAATGTAACAAAAATCCAGTGTCCTGTATACAAAGCTGGATTCATACTGACAAGAGCCCCCTTGTGGCAGTAAAATGGTTCTCATGTGATAAACAGGAGAGGCTGTGCTTTAGACTCCCTAGTCTAAGACCAGCCAGTGAAAGAGAATGTGTCCTTATGTCTTTTTTTTTTTCTCTCATGGAATGAAAAGGAAGTTTCTTTCCCAAAAGATGCTAACAAATGCCTCTCATTAGCCTTAATTGCATCCCAGTTTCATCTCTAAACCAATCACTGTTGCCAAGTGTTAAGATGAGCTGAATGACTTAAGGCAATCAGAGATCACCACCAGTATTTGAAAGCTCAAGGCTCGAGGTCAGTCCTGCCCAAAATGCACAGTTGGGAAATTCAGAGTTGTTTAGAAAAGGATAAAAAGTAAAATGGATGCTGGGGATGTACCCAACAAATATGCACTCTACAACCTGAGGCATAAACACAGAGGCAGGAATTCTGATGGGAATTTTAATTAACATCTTAGCGTGAGAAAAAAATACCCACAAGGGAAAATGAATATATATACTTTGTTAGAATTTTTTCTGACTTTGTACTATATCCAAGTTCTTTGCTTTTCATCTCAGTTTTTTTTTTCCTCATAATCTAAACAATATAACCCTTAAGCTTAAGAGGCATAGGTATTTCTTTTTCTCATTAGAAAGAAAGGAATTAGTGAGGGTATATTGAGTTAAGAGCTAGGAAAATATGGACACAAACCTAAGCAAGTATTAAGAGTTTGGAAGGACAGACATAAATCCTTCACTCCATACTTCTGCTTATCTGTCCATGTCTTAACTAGATTTATCCAAGGGAAGAGGGATTAAAATTCTGATTTGTCATTGGCTATGACATTGTGCCACAATTAACTGGTAGATTTGCTTTCTATATATTAAATGAGTAGAGTTGCTCATATACTTCCTTTATTCATATTAAGAGTAAATTGGTAAGGTATTTCTTTTTTTTAAGATTTTATTTATTTATTCATGAGAGACACACAGAGAAAGACAGAGACATAGGCAGAGGGAGAAGCAGGCTCCCCAAGGGGAGCCCAATTCAGGACTCAATCCTAGGACCCCGGGATCGTGACCTGAGCCAAAGGCAGATGCCCAACCACTTAGCCACCCAGGTACCCCTGGTAAGGTATTTCTAAGGTAATTCTGTTTCTCTTATTTACCTTATGATCTTTCAATAAGATGAATAAAACTGAAGGATTTTAGTTGTCTTAGCTGTAAGTAGGAATAAGTAGAAAGCCTCACTTAGACTCTAAGTCTGAGTCGAATTGTCTGTCCCAACTGACACTAGAAGTTCTCGATTCCAACCACTACATTAAGGGATTTTGAGCAGTCACACATTTATAAAGGTATTTTTGTCCTATTTTGCTGTAATTCTTGTTGAACACAGTCACCTCACTTAAGAAATACAAAAAGAATAAGAACAAGTAGAAGAATTTCAGCAATAATCCCCGAATAATAAGGAAGAGAAATAACTTGAATTCTGTCCAAAAGAGGAGGTAATAACTTGAATGACTGGAACGGGTAGTGGCAGAGAAAGAGAAAAGAACATCAAAATTCAGCCCTTGAAATGGAGGCATTCAAGGATATTGGCAGAAATCAAAGGTGGTTCTGCAGGATCAATTGTAGAAAAGCACACAGAAAGAAGAAAATATGAGAATAATTTTAATGTTAGATTAGTGGTTTTTCCAAGGTCATATTAAATCCAATAATTGCTTGCAAGTAAAATCAAAAAATACTTGCCTTGGGTGAAACAAACAAAAGGATAAACAGCAGAGTTCCACTTTAAGCATTGGCAAACTAGCTCATTTGCAACCAGCCATCTCACTAAGAATAATTCAGTAACATCAAAAAAGATATTTTAGAAGTCTGTTTCAATGCTTCAGAAAATTACTATAGTAGATATGATGGTATATTCCCTACATGCCCCAGTCTGTCACTGAAGTACCCATTAATTATCCCAGCTGCTAAGAGTGTTGGCAGCCTTCAGCTTTCAACTGTGTCCCCTTCAAGGACTTGAAGAGAGCCACCCTGTCTCAGGCTATATTCCTTCCTGAGGGCCCCTTTCATCCAATGACCAACATGATGAGGGAACAAAAAAACCTAGCATCTTTACCCCAGTACGACTCAACTCTAAAGGGCCATGCTAGCAGCAGAATATCATGTAAGGTTGGCTGAGGTTTGTATTGCAACTGCATTGTAGTTCAACTTCTCCCAGTCGGTCATATTTCCCTTACTCCCCATAGGTGCCAATCCCCAAAGAATTTACCAATAAATTTACTGTATGCAAATCTGCATCCCTCATTTAGCTTCACAATAGTGGATAATTCCAGGCATGTGGTGGCAATGCTATTGTTAAAGCTTTCACTGATGATGAGCCAGGAAGGTATGCCAGTGAGAAAAAAGTCAGCTGATGGTAAAAATGTATTGAACATTGAGAAATGCAGAGAACAATAGTTGTAAGGATGCTGGGATGGCTGTTGGTGAGGAATATTAATATTTTAGAGAAAGGAAATGAGTCTGAAAGTAATTGCCAATTTAATAAAAAGTGTAAAAGCCAATGGGGATCCTTGTCAGCATTTTATTTTTTTAAGATTTTGCATTTATTTGAGAGACAGAGAGAGAGAGAGAGCAGTAGGGAGGGACAGAGGGAGAGGGAAAAAAGAGTCTCAAGCAGACTCCTCGCAGAATGTGGAGCTCAACATGGGGCTCGATCCCACAACCCCGAGATCATGACGTGAGCTGAAACCAAGAGCCTGATGAGTAACTGACTGCACTACCCAGGCGCCCCCGTGTCAGCATTTTAAAACTCTTCTGCAGCCAGAGGGCAGAAAACTTTAAAGAATAGGCCCAAGATTATTATAAGATTATTAATTATAAGAGCAGCAGACCTGCTGCTAGAATGAATGAATTCTCAAACTCTACAAATCTGCTATGCCAAATGGTTGGGAGGAAAAAATGGGATTCTGAACCTCTTCTTCAAGACAAGAGGGTTCAGGGGATTGAAGATTTTTAAGCACATCAATTCAAACATCCTCATTCCATATCTCAACAGAGATCCTTTGGACTCCCAACCAAGATCATGCCACCTGCAAGTGAAGAATTTTATACCTTTTGGAAAGAAAAACGTTCTAATAGAAACAGAGCAGATGACTATGGAACATAAAAGAGTCAGGAAACCAAAGCTTCCTATGATAAGCTGAGTTCTCTCAGACCCACGAAAGGCGGCAGGGCATAGCAGCAGTTCATTGTAAGATATATGTAGTTAATTTGGATTTGAGCTTGAGCAGAGCCAAAAAGTATAATTAAGACCCTCGTGTCATCTACCACTAGAGCACTGGCTCGTCTCCCTCACCTGACACCTAGGTCAGATGTGTGGTCCCTTATAACTAACTGATAGAGGAGAAAAAGCACTGAGTTTACTTTACAGACCGATGGTCTTCGTGTAAAAGCAAATAGAGATGGCCCTGAAAGACATCACTAAAAGTGAATCTTCCTCATGAGCTGAGCCGTGGACAGTTTACCTTGTCACCCGATCTATGGAAAGAGAAGTTACTGCAGGCTTGAATACGTACACATTGGTGAGCAATGCTGAGTTGTTGGGCTGGTTGATCAGGAGCTGGAAGGAGAGAAATTGGAAGATCAGAGACAACCGGGAGGTGTGAGGAGGAGGGTGTGGGAGGGTGTGTGCAGTGTGAAGTTCACTGAAGCACACATTTTGATAGCTTTGTGATGTGTCCCCTAGGCTAGGCTGCAATCCCCAGAATCCCCTTCCCAGTATGTTTCTTGTTAGAATGGGCTACAAGTAAAATTTTCTCTTGAGAACTGGAGGATTGAAGTAAGGAGTAACCATAAGAATGACAAGCAGCTCTTCTTCCCCTAGTTGCTCAAATGCCAGTCCAGGTGCTATGGTGCAGAGATTTTGCAGATGTGATCAAAGTCCCAAATCAGCAAATTTTGAGTTATTCAAAAGGGAGACTATCTGGGATAGGCCTAATATAATAAGGTAGAAGCCATTTAAAAAGACCAGACCTTCTCTGAGGTTTTCGAAACCCCAGGTAGAAAATGGGAAGAAAAAACATAAAATAATCTCTGTATTATGGGTATGCTCTCATTATTGCTTATCTGAAAATCCTCCTCAACTGGCATAAAGTAGCAGGTGGGCCTGCAGTTGCTCTTTCTTCAGTTTAGATCTTTCCTTATTATTTGCTTGATTCATAGGCCAGATAGGTGTGTAAAGCTCCATGGGGAAGAGCCCTCCCTGGCTTCAGCAATACCCTCATCATCAGGATCAGAGGGAACAAGACCAGACATGGGTTTCAGTTTGTCCTTGTGGGGTTCCAACTCATGCTCATGGGTTTTCAGGCTGTTCACAGTCTTGCTGACTCCTGGTCTCCAGGCTCCAGCATTACACATGGAGACTACCTAGGGAGCCCTCACAATTGTGCCAGCCAGTTCACCATAATAAATTATGGGGCATATGACACCAAGTTCTAGAGAAAAAGGAAATCCATAAAGGTAAACCCATATTTGGCTTTACTTTTTCCGATGACAGATTTGTTGTGTTAAATCATCAGTTGAAAGACTCAGAAAGTAAGAATGAAGCAGAGGCTAGAAAGTTACACAGAGATTTCAGCAGTTTCACTGAGGCTAAGGGCAGGGAAGATTTTTACTTCAGGGCTAGTATAGGAGGGAGAGCCTGGAAAACACCCTCAGCACAAAGAACTACACCTAGGAATAAGAATGTACTAGAAATTAACCATCTTCAAGGACTAAAGACCAGCTTTGACTTGGTATAATTTCTGCTTAATGTGATCAGCCCTTGGCCCAACTGCTTGTCAGAAACAGAAGAAAGTGTTTAGCAGAGAAAAAGAAGGCCAAGAGCCAAAAAATTATTTCCACAAGATTTTTTAAAATATATTAAAAATAATCTGTATTTTTTTTAAAAACCCACAATTAAGAAAACTAAGAGAAAAAATGTGGTATAGATATTAGTATTACCAGGTTGAGATTTTAAAATGCTGATCATATGTATATTAAATAAGATAGAAAACAACAATAAAGGATAGAAAAGCATGAAATAAAAATCACATTAAAAATCTAGAACTGAGGGATCCCTGGGTGGCGCACCGGTTTGGCGCCTGCCTTTGGCCCAGGGCACAATCCTGGAGACCCGGGATCGAGTCCCATGTCGGGCTCCCGGCGCATGGAGCCTGCTTCTCCCTCTGCCTGTGTCTCTGCCTCTCTCTCTCTCTCTCTCTCTCTCTCTCTCTCTCTCTCTCTCTGACTATCATAAAATTAAAAAAAATAAAAAATAAAAAATAAATAAAAATCTAGAACTGAGAAAACAAGAAATGCTAATAGAATTCGGTGATGGATGGTCTTACAAACAGATTAGCAACAGTTAGAGAAGATTTAATGAACTAGAAGATATGTCAGGAGAAAATGATTCAAAATGGAGTATAGAGAGACAAAAAGATTAAAAATGCAGAAAAATAGAATAAGATACATAGAAAACATGACAAAAAGTACAATTGGAATTCCAGAAGACAAGGAGGGAAACTAGAACAGAACCGTATTTGGGATCTGAGTCTAGAACTCTCAAAAATTTCCAATTCATGACGGAGGGGAAAAAAATTTCCAAATCAAGATATAAATCCACAGACTCAAGCTGTAATAACAACAAAGGGTCAATCTAAAAGATAAGAGAATTTTGACACATTAAGAAAATTATTCACCATGACCAAGTAGGATTTATCCCCGGGACACAAGGCTGGTTCAACACTCGTAAAACAATCAATGTGATTCATCATATCAGCAAGAGAAAAACCAAGAACCATATGATCCTCTCATTAGATGCAGAGAAAGCATTTGACAAAATACAGCATCCATTCCTGATCAAAACTCTTCAGAGTGTAGGGATAGAGGGAACTTTCCTTGACATCTTAAAAGCCATCTACGAAAAGCCCACAGCAAATATCATTCTCAATGGGGAAGCACTGGGAGCCTTTCCCCTAAGATCAGGAACAAGACAGGGATGTCCACTCTCACCACTGCTATTCAACATGGTACTGGAAGTCCTAGCCTCAGCAATCAGACAAAAAGACATTAAAGGCATTCAAATTGGCAAAGAAGAAGTCAAACTCTCCCTCTTCGCCGATGACATGATACTCTACATAGAAAACCCAAAAGCCTCCACCCCAAGATTGCTAGAACTCATACAGCAATTTGGTAGCGTGGCAGGATACAAAATCAATGCCCAGAAATCAATGGCATTTCTATACACTAACAATGAGACTGAAGAAAGAGAAATTAAGGAGTCAATCCCATTTACAATTGCACCCAAAAGCATAAGATACCTAGGAATAAACCTAACCAAAGAGGTAAAGGATCTATACCCTAAAAACTATAGAACATTTCTGAAAGAAATTGAGGAAGACACAAAGAGATGGAAAAATATTCCATGCTCATGGATTGGCAGAATTAATATTGTGAAAATGTCAATGTTACCCAGGGCAATTTACACGTTTAATGCAATCCCTATGAAAATACCATGGACTTTCTTCAGAGAGTTAGAACAAATTATTTTAAGATTTGTGTGGAATCAGAAAAGACCCCGAATAGCCAGGGGAATTTTAAAAAAGAAAACCGTATCTGGGGGCATCACAATGCCAGATTTCAGGTTGTACTACAAAGCTGTGGTCATCAAGACAGTGTGGTACTGGCACAAAAACAGACACATAGATCAATGGAACAGAATAGAGAACCCAGAAGTGGACCCTGAACTTTATGGTCAACTAATATTCGATAAAGGAGGAAAGACGATCCACTGGAAGAAAGACGGTCTCTTCGATAAATGGTGCTGGGAAAATTGGACATCCACATGCAGAAGAATGAAGCTAGACCACGCTCTTGCACCATACACAAAGATAAACTCAACATGGATGAAAGATCTAAATGTGAGACAAGATTCCATCAAAATCCTAGAGGAGAACACAGGCAACACCCTTCTTGAACTTGGCCACAGCAACTTCTTGCAAGATACATCCACGAAAGCAAAAGAAACAAAAGCAAAAATGAACTATTGGGACTTCATCAAGATAAGAAGCTTTTGCACAGCAAAGGATACAGTCAACAAAACTCAAAGACAACCTACAGAATGGGAGAAGATATTTGCAAATAACATATCAGATAAAGGGCTAGTTTCCAAAATCTATAAAGAACTTATTAAACTCAACACCAAAGAAACAAACAATCCAATCATGAAATGGGCAAAAGACATGAAGAGAAATCTCACAGAGGAAGACATAGACATGCCAACATGCACATGAGAAAATGCTCTGCATCACTTGCCATCAGGGAAATACAAATCAAAACCCCAATGAGATCCCACCTCACACCAGTGAGAATGGGGAACATTAACAAGGCAGGAAACAACAAATGTTGGAGAGGATGCGGAGAAAAGGGAACCCTCTTACACTGTTGGTGGGAATGTGAACTGGTGCAGCCACTCTGGAAAACTGTGTGGAGGTTCCTCAAAGAGTTAAAAATAGACCTGCCCTACGACCCAGCAATTGCACTGTTGGGGATTTACCCCAAAGATTCAGATGCAATGAAACGCCGGGGCACCTGCACCCCGATGTTTCTAGCAGCAATGTCCACAGTAGCCAAACGGTGGAAGGAGCCTCGGTGTCCATCGAAAGATGAATGGATAAAGAAGATGTGGTCTCTGTATACAATGGAATATTCCTCAGCCATTAGAAACGACAAATACCCACCATTTGCTTCAACGTGGATGGAACTGGAGGGTATTATGCTGAGTGAAGTAAGTCAATCGGAGAAGGACAAACAGTGTATGTTCTCATTCATTTGGGGAATATGAATAATAGTGAAAGGGAATATAAGGGAAGGGAGAAGAAATGTGTGGGAAATATCAGAAAGGGAGACAGAACATAAAGACTCCTAACTCTGAGAAACGAACTAGGGGTGATGGAAGGGGAGGGGGGGGGTGAGTGGGTGACAGGCACTGAGGGGGACACTTGACGGGATGAGCAATGGGTGTTCTGTATGTTGGTAAATTGAACACCAATAAAAAATTAACTTATTAAAAAAATAAGAGAAGTTTGATTTATCTTTTTCGATCCGAGCAAGTAGCTCCTTCATTAGAGAAACAAATGACTACAGGTCTAATTTTTAAGATATTTGAATATGTTTCTAAGATAAGTGAAAGCAAAATGTTGCTAAATATATAGCATATTGTTCCCCATGGCTAGGATTTTTTTTCCCGAATGCTGAGAAATCTAGGAATGTTTTATTTCCCCACTGTTATATATCCAACAGAAATCTGTCTGCATGTGTACCAAAGACATACTCAAGAATGTTCATTGCAGCATTATTCTCGAGAGCCCCAATGGGAAACCACTCAAATTATCTATCAACAGTAGAATGAATAATTACCTATCACAGTATATTGACACAGTAGCATTCAACATAGCAATTAAAAATGAATGATGGTGGGGCACTGGGTGTTTCAGTTGGTGAAGCACCCAACACTTGGTTTCACTCAGGTCACAATCTCAGGGTCATAAAATAAAGCCCCGTGTTGGGCTCTGCATTCACCGGTGAGTCTGATTGAGAGTCTCTCCCTGTCCCTGACCCTCCTTTTCTGCTCCTCCCCTTGTTGATGCTCTTTCTCTCAAATAAATAAATAAATAAAATATTGTTTTAAAAAATGAATGAACCTTTGCTATATGCAGCAACACAGATGATTCTCACACACATAAGCAAATGAAGCTGACATAAAAGAATATATGCTCTATGATCCCATTGAAATAAAATTCAGAAATAGGCAAAACTAATCTATGATGTTAAAAGTCAGGATAATGCTTACCTCTGGCCCCCCCCCCAAAAAAAATGGGACAGCAGTGGGAAGAAAGCAAAACCGGAACATCTGAGTAATATTCTATGCGTTGATTGGGTAGTGGTTACACAGGTGTGTTTATTTCATAAAACTTGATGAGCTGTTCAGCTATGATTTGTACTTTTCTGTGCATATGTTATATCCAAAACGTTATTTTTAAAAAGGGGGAGATTTTTCACAAGGGCTCAGCAGTTCTGACGGAATTTAAGGTCAACAAACATTCTGGCTTCTGGAAATGCTAAAACAGAGGTGAGAAAGTGACATAACCTATGTGTCCCCTTTCTCTACCTCCCCTCCCTGCTTCTCATGACTCCCTTACCTCTCTCTCTCCTTTCTCTCACGTCTACAGATGAAGTAGTAAGAGTAGTTAATAGTGTGATTAATATCATTTATTCCTAAAGGGTTTCCTTAATGGAAAATGTACAGGATTTGAAGTTCTCTTGTTTGTTTTATTCCCAGCAGGAAGTAGAACAGATCTGGTATTTTTAGCTTCTGTGTACAGGCAAGGTAAGCACTCATTGAGATTGGCGTTGCCCATTCCGGATTCTTGTTAAATAGCTTGAATATGACCTCTGGCTTAGATTTTTTTAAATAAATAAAAGGTGGGGGGACTTTCATGTCAAAGCAGATAGACACTAATTATAAATGTAAACTTTAAATTTTCTATAAGGAAAAAATTTTGATTGCTGTAAGAATAAAATAAAGCAATCCGACAGTTTTCTACGCCAAGGGGACTACAGGTGATAGCTAGTAAATTGAGAGATATCTCTAATGTTCCAAAGCAATTTTCTACAGCCGGAGTCATTCCTTTACACACCTGCAAAAGATTCAGAAGCCCATGGGGAAGTGAACATTTATTTCAAAAATAAACTTTAAAGTTTGGAAATAAAAACAGACAAGCTGTTTTCGTCTATAAGAAAATGTGGCTCTATGCTACCAGAGGTACTGTAATCAGGATTTCAAAGAGCGGAAAGAACAGGTGACAACTTACTCCGAGACACTCAAAGCAAGTGAACTGCAGAACAAGTGGAATTTACATCCAGTAAACACCAGCTAAGCAGAGAAAACCAGAAATAAGGAGGCAGGGGTTCCAACTCCAGTTTGCCCCAGATTCTGAATTTTCTCCTCTGTAAAACGGGAACAAGCAGGCATGCTCCATCAGGAGGGGCAAATGATCAGATGAAAATTCTCCCAAAGGAAGTAACTTGCAACTTGTATTTGTAATTATTATTAAAACCTTCTAAGGCCCATTTCTTCTTTTCCTTGTGCTTCCTCTTTTTCCTCCTCCTTTACATTTTTTTCTCCCTCCCTTTTCCTCCTTTCTCCTTATCTTTACCGTTTTCTTTTTTTCAAAGATTTTATTTTTAAGATATTTCGACGCCCAACGTGACACTCCAACTCACAATCCTGAGATCAAGGTCACAAGCTCCACTGAGAGAGCCAGCCAGGCACCCCTGCCTTTTTCTTCCTTTTTTACTTCTCTGTCATGGACATAACTGTCCATAGCATGTTATTTTGACTAACCATATGGTGTGTGTGGATACAGATATAGGTATAGATAAAGATATAGATATAGATTTGTATTTCCCTCTTAACAATCATCTAAATTGCTATTTTTACTTGTTTGTGACCCAAAATGAATGTAGCTTCAACGGGTCACTGGTTTACAGGAGAAAAATTAAAAACTTTCCGTACCCTAATCTAAAAGAATCATCCTCAAAATAAAATTTTGTGTATTGAAATAAAAGATTTTGTTTGTTACTGAACAATATTTCAGGGTCACAAGGAGCCAACCTATTAGTGATTTTCCTTTCAGGGACACTGAACCGAACACAACCTCATTTCCTTTGGCTGCCCTGTGTCCTACCCTTGGGTAAGTATGTATCCAGCATGCCTCCCTTCTCTGTCCACTTCCTGAATGCTAAATGAGATCCCAGGATCTCTGATCAATGTTAATCAATCAATAAACACTTTCTTAGCATTCATAGTATGCATAGCTTGTGTTAGATCTTTGGGACACTGGAGTCAACAGAGATGTGGTTTCTGACTTCAGATACCTTGCTACACATTTATCCTGGAAAACAGTATAAATTTAATCTTTTAAATAAGAATAGATCCATTAAGTCTTATTCACTCTTTCAATAAGCATAGAGTACCCTTTGCTGGGTGCTATCAGACTGGTGAGGATACCAAGAAAATTAAGGGAGGATCACTCTACTTGAGGCATGTACCATCTAAAAGGGAAGAAAGACAAGTGAACAAACCAGTATATTATTATAAGCATGGCAATAGATCAGAAAGAAGGATTTAACTCCCACTGAGGGAATCAAGGCTTCATAGCAGAAGAAGCATCCAGCTGAGGCTAAGGAAGCTCATGGGGACTGGTGGAAGCAAAGAACAGGTAGGTGAAGTGTGTTTTTGTCATGTGTTGGCTTCTCTTCCTCTGTCCACCCCTCAAATGCTGGTATTCTTCAGGGTTCTCTACAGGGTCCTCTTGGCTTCCTACTCTGAACACGCTATTAGAGGAATTTCATCCCACTCATGGCTTCTATGCCAGGACTCCCGAACCCCCATCATCAGCTTAGAAAACATCCATTTAACCACTGGCCAGAAATCTACCTTTAAAGTATCCAGAGCCACTTGATAGTCATCATTTCAAACTGAACTTCCTTTCTTGGTATTTCCCACCTATAATAATGCATCAGCCCTTAATTGGTCTACTCTTGTCCACTCTCAGTACTAGGGACACAACGGTATCTCTAAAACATGAATTTAGTCTTGACATTTTCTCCTTTAAACTTTTCAAAATATTTCCATTGTTCTTAGAAAAAGTCAGACATCCTTTTCTTAATAAGATACTGGATTGCCTGGTCATTGTTTACCTTCCAGTGATCTTTCTTGTTCTCTGGACTTCTCATTTTATATCCTAGTGATACTGAGTTTCCTTGAATTCCTCAGATCAAACATAATTTCAGGATTTCCCTGCTTGGGTGCTCTCTGCTCTCCACATAGTCTCCTCCTGTACTTTGTCCTGGGTAAGGCCTTCTCATTCTCCAGAAGTCAGATTAAAGTCCTCTCCATCTGGAATGCCATTCCTGGCCCTGTGGGGCCATGCAAGGCTGGCTCCCATCCCCGAGGGTTCCCTCCACAGATCTTATTATACAGATTGTGCTTGCCCACTCACTCATTTGGCTATCCCCCCTCCACTGCAAGACCCTGGAGAGTGAATATATCAGCCTTGAATAATGTCCTACTCTTTGGCATGTCAGTTCTCCACATGTCAGAGGAAAGACAGATAAGAACTGGTAAACATAAAGCCAGAGTGCGAGAGAAAAAAGCAAGAAGAAAGCAGTTTAAGAGAGTGCCAGGCACAGGAAAGCTCGCCTAGACAGAGGGCATGTGGTTCGGAGTCCAGAGAGTAAAGGTATTGAAACTGGGCTGGTTTAGAGATAATATTGACAAGCTCATATGGAAGAGCCTGGCTTAGGCATTACCCATTTCATGGCTAAATCCAATTATTCTTTTCATTCAGATACTCCCTTGAAGAGCAGGATTATAGACCTAAGAGATCACCTAAAGATTCTTGACTGTTGGCCTCTCCTAAGAGATCTTTTATTCAGTTCCTCAGCTTCCACTGAACTCCTGGAGGGCTTGAACCACCACCCAGAATTAACATAATACAGGCTGGCACAGGGTGCTTTCTAGTTTAATGAAGATATTTGTTCAAATAAGTTCATGTTCCTATCTCAATTGATTGAGAGTTGGAAAAGGACTTGATTATTTTTTAAGATCAACATATTAGTTAGATAAATACTTGCTATATCTCATTGGACTCATTCATGTAAATCTTGGAAGAGCCATTGGATCCTCTCTTCAGTCTTGTCATTACTGGAAATCAGTTGACATATTAGCACAAAGCAGGACTATCATAGCTATAGAAGGTTGACCTAAAACTTAATTACTTCTTCCATAACCAGCATTACTCAAATATGTATCGTTCTGGAACGTGGTATGGAGCCATCATAGAATCATCTCTAAAACGAAATTATTGAATTACTAAAATGTGCTAGTGTAAAATAAACTCAAGATAGTTCTCCTGTTTTTCTCTTTCTTTCTTTCTTTCTTTCTTTCTTTCTTTCTTTCTTTCTTTCTTTCTTTCTTTCTTCTTTTTTTAAGTTCTGCTGTGCTCAGGAAATCAATTTTATGTTTCTATAGGTGGACTTATGGTATGTCAATAACTGAGAAAATGATGAAGGCTCAATAATCATGTGTGAATAGATTTTTAGCCTGTAGCCAGAGAAAGCAAACAGCTTGGGACTCACTGATTAGAAAGGTTCCAACAAGTCAAGGGGACATGTTATTATTCCATCTCACGGAGATGGATCCATCTCCCAGAGGGAGAGGATCCTTCTGGGAATGGATGGCATATAGATCAACACAAGACACTGGGGGAAGAGTCCAATTCCAGGATCTAGGCAATAGCAAAGGCCTAAGCAGAGCTTCCTTGTGGGGGTAACTAGACTTCAGGCAAACCTCAGTCACTTACAAAATGTGAATTAGACCCAGTTCCTTTCTCTCAGTTTCTTTGATCTGCCTTCTTAATATAGGCTCTATTTTTGATAGGTCATGACCTTGAGATCCTAAAGTAGCCTCCACATCTCTCTGAGCTACCCAGTTCAAGGTTTAAATTTCAAGAAAGTCTGTGACTTGGGGAGTTCAAATTAAAGTCCTGGCTTTGAGTCTCATTGGACCGTTTTGGCCAGAGTTGAGACAAATTTCTTAACCAACCATTGTGACCAAGGGGATGAGACCTGTTGATTGGCTTAAGCCAGTTGGGTTCTAATTTAGGAACTGACTATGGGTTTCCTCTCAACTAACTCACATGGCTGAATGATGTGCGCTATTATTTAGAAAGGAGCAAAACAAGGCTACATTCTGGGAAGGCATCCAAAAAATACCCCGTTTCATATCACTACAGTGACACCAAACATTTATTGTGTACATAGAATATGACAGACACTGTACTAGGTGCTGGGCTCGGGGAAGATTTAGAATGAAATATAGGGGATGTGGAAGATATAAAGATAAACATGACATGGTTACTGATTATGAGGACCCTAATCCTCTTTTTGGGGAGACAAACACGTTAATAATTTTCTTGGCAAATTATGCCAGGGAATCGACAAACATGCGTCCTTCATACAACCACACTGGAGACCAACCTGCAAAACAACTTGGCAATGAACCTGGGTCTCCCTTCTGCCTTCATGTTCAGTGGTTCCCAAATCTTGTGTACTAAGATCCTTTTATGGGGCTTATTTTGACAAAGCAGGAAAGGTCCAGATTATCGTGAGATTGTTGTAAATAGATGAGGAGGGAAGCAGAGATTTTCATTTTAAATTTTGAAAGGTTTTATGAAACCAGTGATTGCCTAAGATAACAGCGCTCATTTATTTAAATCACCCTCCATGTTTTCTTTCATAGTTTTCTTTAAATTTAATTTAAACAGCGATTATTCTTCCTCCAGCATTATGTCTTGCCTGTCTCCCCTCCTGCTGATGGTGTTTTTAAATAATGACAAAATGACATTAAAAATTCAATCAAAATGGCCATTTTTTTCATCACTCTTCGACTAGAATTATGTCTTAACTGTGAAGAATAGCCTTTTCCTCAGCGTGTGGAACATTATTAGAATGTACCGCCAAGATTCACAGGGTTTCTCTTAAAATACCAAGTCTCGCTTGTGTATTATAAAGCCACGTTTTCTGTGCCTGGCCCATAACCTAAGTATTTGGTTATCCTCTGAATTGCCAAAAATTTTGTAGTGCTCTGTTAAGATTTTCCTTAACGTGTTATAAAATATCTGCTGCAGGAAATCTGGTTGGTTAGAGGATTATACAAAGTTAAAAGCGACAGAAGCTTCTTTACTGCCCCCTAGTACCACTGTTCAGGCTTGAACAAGAGACTGCAGGAACTGGTAAAGCCATTTTAAATAGACAGGAAAATAGAGATGAAGTAAGCCCCAAAGGAGAAGTATAAGCATCCTAAGAAATCCTTCTAAAGAAGAGCAGTAGGGGCACCTGGGTGGTGCAGTTGGTTAACTGTTTGAATCTTGGTTTGGCTCAGGTCGTGATCTCATGGTCGTGGGATCAAGCCCCACATGGGGCTGCATGCTCAGCGTGGAGTCTGCTTGGTACTCTCCCTCTCTCTGTCACTCCCACTTGTTGTCTCTTTCTCTCTCTCAAATAAACAAATATATCTAAAACAAACAAACAACAACAACAACAACAAAAACAACAGAAGAGCAGGAAGGCCAGTGGTGGCATATAGACCCAAAAAAGATAAGTGCCAACAGGACTGTCAGCCTCTGGGTGGAGAACAAGTGTAGAATGAAAGAAAACATAGCTGCGGGAGGGGGTGTGAGAGACCATGGGTGTGCCCTGGAAAGGAAGGGCTGGTGAGGGGTCCTGGAGAGAGCCCTGTGGAGCCCCAGGGAGCACCCTTAGGGAAGAGCACAGTGAGGATTTCACTTTTCTGCTTCCCAATGTGTGGCCTAGCACGCATGCAGTTTTGATCGATTGATGCTAACTACCCCCCTCCCCAACCCTCCAGCCCCTCAAGCCAATAAATCCCTACGAGATTTGTTCAGAAACATCAGAATTCATATATGATGGTCCTGTCCATAGGAAGACTGCTGCTGGTAGAACAGCAGTAAAAAGTTGTAAATTAAAACACACAGCCCCCTCTCATCCTCTTAATTAACTCTGAGACATAGATTATTACATAACTCTGTCTCATTTCCCGGTTGCTTTGTCTGAGCTCAGAGTTAGTAGTAATAGGGCCACCACATGCTCCTTCTCATCTCTAACAGCAAGTGCTTGGCATCTCATCCTAAAGGAAATGCCAATTTTAGATGGTCACTTTCACATCTAGGTTCCAGGAGCTGTCAAAATACCCTTGATGATGCGCAGAGAAGTTCTTGCTGAGGGTCGAGTCTCTATCTCATATGGAATCTTTCTCCTTTATTTTGCCCCGAGAGTGAACTACTTCTCTCATCCTTCTTTGATGTCTCTAACTTTGTTAAGTCTC
Organism: Nyctereutes procyonoides; assembly: GCF_905146905.1. NCBI lineage: Eukaryota > Metazoa > Chordata > Mammalia > Carnivora > Canidae > Nyctereutes > Nyctereutes procyonoides. Next base: position 36,993,921 of record NW_026575120.1, on the reverse strand, counting down.
CCCAACCTATATCCAGAGAATTAAAGCAGGCTTCTGTGTTTTGACAGGGTAGCTAGGTTGGTTGACTGTTTGGAGTTATGTATGTTAGTAACCAATAATAGTTTAATAATTTTTCTAGGTAGATACATATGAATTTTTAATAGAACTCTTAATATTTTATCAGAAAGTATTATCAGGGGATCATGAAAAAGTAGCCTTTCAATATCCCCCACATAAACCATGGCTGCCTGCCTTATTATGTACAAGATCCCTTCTCCCTGCCAGTCCTACCTGAACCCTTTGTATTTTCTCCTATTGCTTAAGTGTCTGCATATTAATTTTATATGTGTATGCCTATTTGATGTTTGTTTATTGATCTTTCTGCCCTTTTAATCCATGTGCCTTAGTGATGCCTTAAATTACTTAAATTGTAGGTAACTGGAGGAGACGGAATCTGCCTAATTCTACCTAATATAGCATTATATTTAGGTAAATGTTCTTAATAAGTGATTTTTATTATCAAAAAATTATATGTGGGGACACCTGGGTGGCTCAGTCAGTTAAGCATCGTACTTTTGGTTTCAGCTCAGGTCATGATCTCAGGGTCCTGAGATCAAGCCCAGTATTGGGCTCCATGCTGGAGGTGAGGCCTGCTTAAGATTCTCTCTCCTTTATCAGAAAGGGACACAGAACATAAAGACTTCTAACTCTGGGAAATGAACTAGGGGTGGTGGAAGGGGAGGAGGGCGGGGGGTGGGGGTGAATGGGTGACGGGCACGGAGGGGGACACTTGACGGGATGAGCACTGGGTGTTATTCTGTATGTTGGTAAATTGAACACCAATAAAAATTAATTTATAAAAAAAAAAAAGATTCTCTCTCCTTCTCTCTTTGCCTCTCCCTCTGATCTCTCTATAAAAATTATGTGCAATATTATGTCCCAGAATTATTTATTCACAGTATCTTTTAGGGGGTCTACTGTTCACTTGCCTTTACATTTAACTTTTTAAAATCTCTCGTAATAGTGTCCCCAGCAGAGAGGACAAGAGCAGCAGTCCTTAAAAAAGTGGGGAAAACATAGCAGACAGGGTCCCCTCATCCCTGGATGTCCCTGGTCACAGAACTCTGAGTTTCATTTCCCTGGAATGCAGTGCAGATCACATAGTTTTTATAAGACACACGTTTCCCCTGAGAATTTAAGATGACAGCTTTCTACTCAAGCCACCAACTTCCACATCTCTGTATGTCAAAAATTCATTTCTCCTTTTTTTTAATCTCTTATTTTATAAATGAGAGAATTGAGATCTTTAGAGGTTAAATGGCTTGTTCATGGGGGACACAGCTAATTAGCAGACTTGCGGACATCATTTATCAACCTCAAAATGTCCTTTCAGTACGTTGCCAAGTATAACCTATTACCTTAAGAAAGCTCCTTTCCTAAGAGCTAGGAGTTCTGTCAATACTTCCCACCTTCCTTTGTAATTAACTTTTGTTCTATCTCTCTTAATAGAGTCCATAAAACAGAGGACAAACAGCAGTAGGTATTTTTAACCTGTTACAGTTTCTGTATGTTATTAGACCAACTTTAAAACAATGTAAAATATCTAAAAGTGAGAACCAGCCGTGGTCTTCCCAACATCATAATGCCACACAAGTATTTGATATGAGGCTCCTTCCCAAACTTCCTCTTTTAATCTAGCAATATAGACTTTTTAGAAGGCTGTAGAGTATTTGTTAGATGGGTATTTATGTGTAGTATTGTTCTATTTTTTTCTCTTAACGTTATCATGTTCATTTTTCTATCCTCCTGCAAAACTACAAAAATTTCTACAAAATGCGTAATCATGATACAAGAGGATAATTAGCATAACCTTTCCCTGATTCTTGGACACTTAGGTTATTTCCGGTTTGTTTCTCTTGTGAGTAATGCAGAAGAAAACACATCTGTGCAAGAAGCACACCAGTCTTTACACAGGGAACCAAGCCTGGGACATATATCCTCACGCCAGGTGAAAAATCTGGTTCAGATTTACCTTCTGAGAAAAACAACATGCAAATATTGATCATTGTCTTGACATGGAATACATTTGCTTTGCCATGACAGGGCTGGGGATAGAATGAACTTCTCTTTGAAACATTGAAATGTTTTTCTTAGAGTGTAGACTACTTTTTTGAACTGTAAATTCTGTATGTGTAAATATTTCCTTTTCTTCAATTTAGCCAGGATAGGCAGTTTTATGTTATAGTATTATATATACACTATTGACCAAGTCCTTAATACATGTTATCCAGAACCTTCTCAGAAATGTATAAGGGAGGTTCTATTCCTCTGCTTTATAAATTTACAAATGAGTAACCTGAGGCTCAGAGAGCTTTGGCAACTGCAGGAGCCAAGTGTCAGTCAATCGACTTCTGGCCCACATTCTTGACATTGGACTGTCTCATGCCCCATCACAACTGAGCAAAGATGAGAGGAAACAATACTCAGTTGTTTCATTGGCACAGCTTTGTTGAGATGTAATCCATGTGAATCCATATGATTCACTCCAAGTGTGCAGTTCAATGTTTTTTAGTAGATTCACAGATTCGTGCAACCACACACAGTCTATTTTAGAACATTTTCATTGTGTCAAAAAGAAGGCCCAAACCCTTTAGTTATTACCCAATTCCAATCCTCCCACACTCAACCCTGAGCAATAATTGATCTACTTTCTATCCCTATGGATCTCCCCATCTGAACTTGCCTGTCATTGGAACCACACAACGGATGGACTTGTGTCTGGCTTCCCTCACTTAGAGTAACATCTTCAGGGTTCATCCAATTTGTAGCATGTGTTAGTACTTCTTTCCTTTTCATGGCCGAGTAATATTCCATTGCATGGATATGCCCCATTTTCCTTATATTGTTGGACATTTGGGTTGATGGACATTTGGGTTGTTTTACCTTTTGTTTTACAAATGATGCCGTGACGAACATTCATATACAAGTTCTTATGGGGGCATATGTTTTTATTGTTCTTGGCTGTATATCTCAGAATGGAATTATAAGGTCACCGTAATTATGATTAATTACTTAAGGATGTACCAGACTTTCTAAAGTGGCTGCACCATTTTACACTTCTACCAGCAGTGTATAAGAGTTTTAATTTCTCCACATTTTCATCAATGCTTCTTATAATCTGACTTTTTGATTCTAACCATCCTAGTGGGTATTTTTGACTTCCTGTTCTAGTTGCCTAGAGATGCCAGGACTATATTCAGATGGACGTAAAGACTTTATATCACTGTTGAGGAACAGTGACATATCCCCTTTGGGGATAAAGCAGATCTGACCAATCACAGAAAAAAGCTCAAAACCGAAGAAAAAATAAAAAACAAGGCAACTCAAAACTGCGTTTGTTTTTGTCAGACACATAGGCTTAAGAGTGAGGAATACTTGTGTAATCCACCTACCCACAATCCTTATTTGACACTGAACTTATTTCAGTCATAAAATGGTAGTTATTGGATATGTCTCTTTACCTCAACGCCCCCCCCCTTCATTTCCTACCCCTTCATCTAAGTCACTTGTGGATGTGAGAAAATTTATTCTCTAAAGTCTCATATGCTACTTACTTTTCAGGATTACTAGAGAATTTATTCAGTACGAATACATTTACTGAGCATCTTCTAGATCCTGACCTGGGCTATGGAAGGTGTTGGAGCTCTAGTTGTGAATACAAACCAAATAAAATGCTTGCCACGTTGGGACTTACCATATAGTGAGGAAGAAGTTATCAATCAAATAATCACACAAATTAATATAAATCCACACCTGCGCTAGGTGCCACAGGAACAGGTATTTAATTTAGGAATTTACAAAAATGGTATGTGCAGGGGAAGTGGGGAATTGGGTTGGCAAAGAAACTTTATTTGCAGGGAATATTCGTGACAGTGAGATGTTGAGTTTATGGCAGTGTATTAATAGTGTCACTTGATTTCAATTTTTCTTGGACCACACAAATAGCTTCCAGGGAGGTTTTCTTCTGGGAGCTCAGAGAAAAACAAAAGGTCTTTTTTCCTTACAATAAACAAAAATAATTTTGCTAACATGAAAGCTCGTGTTCTGATAGATGTGTATATTAGCCTCACTACCAAGCTACCCCAAACATTCAAATATATTTCCGTGGACCTGATCACACAAAATCTGTTTTCTTTATGTGTATTTAGTTTTCTTTATTTCTTTTCCTTTGCTTCAAATCTACTTGTTTTTTCAGGTGTTTGTTACCGAGTCCTTTGTTTTACTATTTTAGATGTTTATTTCACATAATCGATGGCCCTTTTTTGAGTGTTTGAAGTTTTATCTGTTATTTTATCTACAAATAGATGAAAGTTTATTTTCAAAGCAAGACAAATCTCAGAGATTTCTACTTCGTATAAAGAGAAATGGCTTTGATCTTTTACATGTTTGTATCAAAGCCAAACTAGACTTCTAATTTATATATCTATTATTCCCTATTGTTTTAACACTGTTCTGTGGAGGACTGGGCTTCCAAACAAGTGGACTTTATCTGGATTTCTCCTGGCTTGTGTGCATCTTTTTAAAATTGTTTTTAAAGGTTTTATTTATTTATTCATGAAAGACACAAAGAGAGAGGTAGAGACACAGGCAGAGGGAGAAGCAGGCTCCCCACGAGGAGCCCGATGTGGGACTCGATCCCGGGACCCCAGGATCATGACCTGAGCCAAAGGCAGATGCTCAATCACTGAGCCACCCAGGTGCCCCCTGGCTTGCTACATCTTAATGCCTGATGCTGTACAGCTAACACGGGCTCTGAGTTCAGATCTGCACCTGAGTCCAGACTCTCTTAACTACTCGTTATTTTATAATGTCCAGTACTATAGATTCATCTGGAATAGAGGAAAGCTTTCTTCCTTCCTCTCAGGAGAGTTCAAGGCATTTCCTTTCTACATACTAATCTGTCTTGGCCAGTGAGAAGGGTAAGCAACTCTTTGGGTGACTGGGGTCTGAAACCTGGCTTCTTAGGAAATCAAACACCAGCTGATTGGCCATCGAGTTCTACTGATGAGGGAGAAGCGTGCATGCTGAAATGCAGCATCTTGTTTTATTTTATGGGAAGAAGGGAAGATGAGAAGGTCAAGTCAGCCAGTCCTCAGTTGGGTCCCTAGAGTCTGAAGAGGGGTTACAAGAAAAAGGAGGTGGTGTCCAGAGCCTGCTCCAAGGCAGCACTTAGGAACTAGAGGGTTCTGGAATTACCTTGGGGATGCCACTAAGTGCTCAGGGAGGCTTGTGGCTGCCCCAGCCCTGCACTTGGCTTCACAGACAGAACCTGCTAAACTGCTAGGTTCAGAGCCTGATAGTGGCACCCAGCAGCAGCCACAAGGTGATGAGGGTGACCAGCCACTCCCAGTTCACAGGAGCACCAAAATCACCTCGGCAGTGGTGTCAGCTGAAGCCCCAAAAGACAAGAACTCCGCCCTATTGAGAAGTTTAAAAAAAAAAAATGACAGAGCTCTTTAAATATCTGGGGATTCTTGAAAAATTCCAAAGAGGAGAAAAGATCACCACCCAAACAACTGAGGGAGCTCTTGCCAATTGGACGGTTGTTTGTGGTGGAGGACAGGATGGGAGCCTTTGGGGATTTTTGCAGCTAAAGCAGAGAAGAAAAGTGTGGCATGATTTGCACTCTGAGTGATGGGAGGCAGTTCATAGCTTTTGTGCATATCCAGAAAAGGAACAAATATCAATTATTTGATAATGAGAGAAGCCTCCACGTTATTTTGGCAGCGACACGGAAATAATAAATGCCTATATGATATTGTTATTATTTCTCCATGGTGGGTCCTTTTCTCAAATAAAACCCCGTGCTTTAGAAAACAGGTGTAAAACCATAGGAAGCCTGACTCCCTTGTTTTATCTCCCTCTTTCTCTTTCCTTTCTTTTCTCCCACATCCTAGCTGTTTCCTCCTTTCATCCCCCAGGGAAATCTCCCCTCAAACCATCACAAGCGAGAAGTTTCCTAAGTAAGCACTTGATCATCTACATCCTGGACAGTGATTCTGAAATCTGCACGTGTCTGCGAAGAAAAGGTGATACTTAAAAAGTTAGCTATTTAGATAAAATATCTACGAGACCTTTTTTTTAGTATCTTTTTTTTTTTTTTTTTTTTTTTTAGGTAAAACATAACAAAACAGACGTGGTCACTGGTAACAGAAAGGGTTCTTTGGGGCTAAACTTAAGCTGAAAACCAGGACTTATTCAGATAAAGTATCTGGTGAGGTAAAACCATAATACCTTAGTGTAATAAGATTCTGTATTAAAATAGCTGAAGTAGAAAAAAGTATATGTAATATTCCGCCTACCTAAGTAATTATGACTTACAATTTCTTTTACTGCTGTAGCTTCCAGGCCTGACCTTGTTTACCCTTGGAACTTCTGTTCTAGAGGCAGAAAGAGCCTTGTGTGGGCTGAGGAGAGACAGCAGGAGTCCTGACTCTTACAATGGTGTTGATTTGAATAGATGGACCAGGTGTTTCTTTTTGCTCTTTTAAGAACTGGTATTATTTTTCCGGGAGGCAGCAGAGTTGGCGTACATGCCATGTACTTCTTTTTCTGAGACCTTTTGAACAAATGCCTAACAGGACCTTAAAAAAAAAAAAAAAAACATTTCCTAATAATTAAAGTGAGCCCCTGTGAACAGAAAGTTCCCAGTGAAGAGGCTGTCACATTCTTATTAATCATTATCTATTTTTAAGACAAAAAATAGTATCATGACAACCTCATGATCAGGTAAGAGGATACAGTCTCTGAAATTGTTAAAGCTTTCAGAGAAGGGCTTCCTGACATTCAAAATATTGCATACCCTGGTCTGTCTGATGTTTCACAATTAGAAAGTAATTCCTTTGGATAAGTATACCTGACTCCTGTTAACAGAATGTACTATGCTAGATGAGTAAATCAGTAAAGAAAACCTGAGGACAGTTTTGCTAAAAGCAGATTCTCTGTCAGGGCTGACTCATAAAAACACAATGTGAGTCACATGTAGTTTTAGCTTTTCTAGGAGCCACGTTAAATAAGTAAAATTAAACAGCAGCAAGTAAAATTCATTTTAATAATGTATTTCATTTAAACATTTAAACAGGAAATAAATGTAATGAGCTATTTCAGATTCATTTTTGTGCCAACCACGAAAGGACAAGTATTATATGATCCGACATGGGCGAGGTATCTAGAGCAGAGAAATCCATAGAGATAGAAAGTAGAGTGGTGGTCACCATGGGCTTAGGATGGAGGAATGGGGAGTTATTTTTTAACTGGTATAGAGTTTAGTTTGGGGTCATGGGAAAATTCTGGAAATGGACGGTGATGGTGGTTGCATCAGATTGTGAACTGCTTAATGCCACTGACTAAACACTTAAAAATGGTTAAAACAGTAAATGTTGTGTTATGTACATTTTAGCACACACAAAAAAATTCACTGCTGTCGTTCTGTGTTAATATTTAGTCTTTTAGGTCTGACTTTATTTCCTTTACTTTGGGAAGATCAGCTTCTCCATGTTGCTTGATGATCATAGTTTAGGAAGTGTTTGATTATATCATTAATCATAAAATTACACCTGTTTTCTCTATGATGGAGTATCCAGGGGTTTATGTGACAATGAGTGGGTTCAACTTTCACTTGGAATTAGAAACGCTGGAACCCAACTGAGACTCAAACACAATGTTGGAAGAGTGGATTCCTGGTATGGAGGCGGGTGTGCTCGAAAGGAAGAGAGCTGTTCAGTTCAGTGGAAGAACTGTTATTTTAAAAATACAATAAGTGAAATTCTGGCTTTTGATGAGACATTTAAAAACACTTTCTCATTAGTAAATGGACAAAAGGAATTGCCAGGGTTTGGGTTTTTGTTGTTGTTGTTTTTCATAATGACTCCCACCAGCGCTGTACTCAGCCCAGCAACAGGTGTGGGCATTAAATTGGAAAAGAAGGGAACATCTTTTTAACTTAAAAGTCAATTAACCGGTACATATGTCCTGAGCTTTAGGATAACCTTATCTTGATAATCAAACCTAAGAGCAACTTTATACTGTGGATGAGAGCGAGTTTCCAACTTCCCTGTCACTGCATGTGTCCTGCTGCCCACAGAAGAAATGTGATGCTAGGAAGCCCGTGTTCGGCTATTGGAGAGGCCTGCGTTCAGACCCCAGCACTGGCATTATTAACTGTGAAGCATTAAGAAGTCAGCTAGACATTTTGAGGCTCTTTCTCACCTGTAGGATGGGGAAATATTTACTTCTCAGAATTGCCATGAGGATTCAAAATAATTTACATGAAGTGTCTGACATTGATAAATGAACACTGCCGTTGCTCTCCTTTTGGAAGTTAGCTTAGGACTTATTCAACTTCTAGACCTACTTTTACTTTGAGGAGAGTAAAAACTTTATTTGTCCCTGTATTTCATAGAATAATTCCAACAGCAATTAAATAATTGTTTAATCACCCGATAAATGCCTCTTTCCCCCGTAATATTTTTTTCTAACACTTTTTGTAAATCCCATGAAGTCCAGGAACCTGTTGTCTTCCCTGGTGTATTCACAGATCCTTGAGAAATCACACAAAGAGATAAAGAGCCATGGAGAAAAGAGAATCCTAAGGCTTGGGTGGTACCCCAGGATAGTAACCATAATTCTGAGACTAGGAGCTTCATTCATGTTCTACGGAACCCAGTTAGCATGAGCTATCAAACACAGGAGGGTGGGTTCCAGTCCCATCTGAGATGTCATCTTTGCCCTGCCATCTTCTTCACAGTGGTTTATACTCTATATTTCATGATTTATATGACCAATGCATATGACCAGTGCATACAACCAGTACATATGCATTGTGCCTACCACAGTGCCAGCACATCAAAAGTATTCAACAGAAACTTTTAATAAATCAGTTATAAATCAACCTTCTTCATGTACCAATGTGAAGGTGCCCCTGACTTTGTAAACTGTAATGGTACTGTTCATATAGTCTATCACCTTTTGATCTAAACAGTCACAGAAATCTCAATATGTTCCTCTTGACACAGATGAAATTGTAGAAACAACACTAGATCTGGTTTTGGAAAATGTGGCTTTTAAATCACTTTGACTTTGGTTTGTCCATCTCTAAAATAAGAAAGTTGACATAAATGAACTCTAGTTTCCTTCCACATATATCATTATTTGATTTTAAGAGATGTATACTTCAGACAAGGAGAAAACAGTGAAAGATATAATTAAAACATTGAGTAATTTTTAGTGATTTAAAGCAGTGCAATAGCTTCCAGTTACCATAGTGTTCTGGGCAACTTATTTATATCCACCGAGTCTTAGTTAACTATTTAAATCAATGTATGTTGAAGATACTGGTCCTAATCACTCTGATGTCAGGTGAGAACTCTTGGGCAACTTCTCCATAATGCTTCCCGTAGATGGAAGCTCCTTGAGTCTGAGCAGGTATTCCTTTGTCTACTGTGTTGAAAATTTGGATGCTAAAAAATAGAGCCTTTGGAACACAGGACCATAAATCTATCTACCCCACCACTCCACTCCTTGTTGACCCATAAAAGCAAACTGTTCACATAGGTAGGTGGGTGACTATGTCTCCATCCAGTGTTATCTAATATAAACCAGAAGTACACTTCACCCTCTAATTTAAGGAATACGCAGAAAGTTATCTTTCTTGCAGCAGTCCTCTCTGGAGTGCTGTTTAGCTTCGTAGGTCTTCCTTTCGACTCCCACTTTCACTGGAACGATCCATTGAAATAGACTATTAGATAAGGTATTGTCCATCACCAGCAGACCTTGCAAAAAGATGGGGGTCTCTTTTCCCTGGAGCTGGCCTTCCGTCTTGCCTTTCTGTAGCTTCAGAATCCCCAAGATTAGGCAATTGATATGTATATGTACAAAGTAGTGAAAGTCAAAATATTTAGGAACTGGCTCTGCAGAAGCATGAATCTAAAACAAAGGATGAGGGTATTTATTGCTACAGAAGGGTCCTGAAAGCTCCCTGATGTGCCAGCAGTTAACCATTTACTTGCTGGATCCTGAGAAGGTCAGTGGTCCTAGGAATAGGTCTAGAGTGGCTGGATTGGTAGGCAAAAGGACATTTAGGGGACCTCAGGGAAGTATAATAAGAAGGAAGAACTTAATATTTTAACAATTAGTATGACCATAATATTGTGGTCTGATGGAGTATCAGCCTTGAGTATGTGTGATTGTTCTGCTAAAGAGTTCAGACAGTTTCAAAAGTGAATTACAATAGGAAGGAAAAGGTTAAAGCTCTAGCTAAATTAGATTTCTCCTTGCAGCTCCAAATGAAAGGCAGGTAAAAATGTAAATCCTAATCTTCATGTTCAAAATGCTCACCTCCTCCCATCCTTGGGATTGCGTCACATTTCCCAAGTAGCTCCTTAATCTTTCTGTTTGAATTTCCAACCACCTTCCCTTGGGAAAGCCTTTGCCTCCTCCTACCAAAAGAAACATCTTCATGTGGATCATTCTTCCCTTTGCCCAATAGTAAACCAAAAAGGCTTGAAGTTTCCCGAGAAGGATTTAGCCCAAAGGATAACAAAACTCCTCATCTTTAAACAGCTAGGGTGAGAGTGACCTCCAGTACTACTGGAAAGTTCCAGTCTGAGTTTCTTTTTAATATTCTTACCAATGTGAGCTATAGGTCTCCCAATTTTTAGATTTTATCACACACTCCTTAAGGCAAGCACATCTACTTAAAAATCTCATTAACCATTTTCACACTACATAGTTGCTGAGAACTGAATTATGTTCCTCAAAGATTCATATGTTGAAGCCTAACCTCCAGTGTAACTGTATTTGGAGCAAGGAAGATATTAGGTTACATGAGATCATCAAGGGGGAATCCTAATCTGATAGGATTTGTGTCCTTATAAAAAGAGATACCAGAAAGCTCATTCTGCCTTTGCCATGTGAGGTCACATCAAGAAGGTGGCCATCTGAGAACACTTGGGTAGCCCAGTGGTTGAGTGTCTGCATTCAGCTCAGAGTACGATCCCAGAGTCCTGGGATCGAGTCCCACATTAGGCTCCATGCGAGGAGCCTGCTTCTCTTTCTGCCTATGTCTCTGCCATTCTCTCTGTGTCTCTCATGAATAAATAAATACAATCTTGAAAGAAAGAAAGAAAAAGAAAAGAAAGAAAGAAAGATGAAAGAAAAAAAGAAAAGAAAGAAAAAAGAAAAGAGAAGAAAGAAAAGAAAAAAGAAAAGAAAAGAAAAAGAAAAAGAAAGAAGCCATCAGTAAACCAGGAAGAGAGCTCTCACCAGAAGCCACATTGGCCTGCATGTTGATCATGGACTTCCTACTCCTAGGCATTTTATTATGGCAGCCTGAATGGAATAAAACAATAGTCCAATCGCATAGTGAGGAAGATAATATTTTTTCAATTAACATGGGGCTGCCATATCCTTTGTGCTAAATGATCTTATTTATTCAAGAAAAGTACTGCTTTGCTTTCTTTTTTTGGAGATTTGTTTTTATCTCCAACCTAGTAGCCTATTTCAGTCTTTGTTAAAAAGAATGCAAGCCTTGGGTTTAATGGTGGTTTTCCAAGCTTCCGAAAAGAACCCTGAAAAAGACCTTCTGATGAGGGGGATGAGCACTGAGGAGGTTTCTCTGATCATTCCATGTGCTACACTCATACCAATATCCTATAAACCTACTTCCTGCTCACAAAGAGCTCTCCTGAATTGTCAGAACTCTGAAACATACGTAATTGTTTCATTTCAAAGATGTTAAACCTGAGGCTCAGAACAATTAAGAAATTTCCCCAAAAAACCCCAGCAAATTAGCGCAGGATACAGATACTAAACGAAGTCCTCATTTATGAGTCTAACACTTTTTCCACTATGCTATTAATTTCTTTCAGTTTTGTGCTCCCTCCCCTCTTTTGGTGCTAATCTTGATCCTGATAGAGGATAAGTTTCAAATGTTCAGAACTGTGTCAACCTAATCAGTTTTACACAGCATCTTAGGCAGATGGCTATTAAAATCAACTTAATTCAAGATCTATTTGTTGAGTATCTACTACATGCAAAGCCCTATGTTAGGCGTTCTCTCCAGGCCTCAGGAACTCAGTTACCAACTGATGATAGCCTGCAATCAAATTACATTATTTTAAAAAATATCTTTTTACAGACATGACTAAATTGATTCTGGAAGAAATAAGGTTTAGGAATCTATGGAATTGTCTTCCTAGAATACTTCTCTTTTTTGTTGGCTCATTAACACCGCCCCAGCCCCCACCCAACTATTTTGATAACAAAGGAGCTGACTTCTTCTTATCTTAAATGAGCCACCCTGATACCTAACCCAAGCTGGGCCAATGAGTCCTTTTCCTAGGGTTTTAGAATTTGACATCCAGCGAATCAAAGTAAGTCTCCACTTGGAAACTAAAAACTGAAAGTTAATGGTTGGAAGCTATCAGTAAGGATACATTCCCCCTCTCCCAACCCTGAGGGTAGAAACACAGTCTGCAAAAAAGAGATAATGATGCTAACAGGTAGGGATAATGGAGGCTGACCCACTCTCTAGTCTCTGTTTTAGAGGTTCCTGAGATCCCTTGGGAAAGCTGCTCCTGTTCTTTCTGAAATTTGGTTTCTACTCTTCCTTTATTTCCAAAAACCAACATTCTGGGGATTCCTTGAATATGTTTGTTCCTGGTATTTTTATTTCCCATTGTATGCTTTTTTTTTGCTTAAGTGACGTCAAGTTGGGTTTGTGGCTTCCAGTCAAAAGCCTCAACTGATACAAAGATCCACACATCATTTTAGTGGCAAAGTAGGGGAAGAGATTCAACTCATCATAGTCTATAAGTAAAAGTAAAATGTATGAAAATAAATTTTAACATCTTTAAATAAGATCTCTTCATTACTTGACTTTCAAACATTATTTCACAAAGAACACCTGAATTCTGCATCTAGAAAGATACTTGGAAATTATTCCATGATAATATTTGAATGGTGCCATCATATTTTTTTACATCTAAGGACACAAAGTTCCAGAGCCTTTAAATGTCAAGCCCACTTGTGTCAAGAATGGAATCAAGTCACCAGAGTCCGAGTGATATCTTACCTTCCATGCAAATATAGTGGCAGTGTCGAGGAATATACTAGACGACAACTAAGAGTAACACACTGTGCTGGACACTGGGGAAATCACTGTGCACATAATTGACGATACCATACAGAGTAGGATGGACATCACCTTTATCTGTCATTGACAGAGTTTCCATTTTCTCTCCACCTTTCTGTCTCTGGCTCTTAATCTTTTATCTATCTGTCTACAATTTTTACCTTTTCTCTGAGTTTATCCACCAGCAAGGTTGTCATATGAAACCACAAGGTATATTTATTTACCTGTCTTTTGTATCCCCTGTAGTTCCAAGCACCATGCATCAAAACTGGGATTGCCTGTTGGTTGGTCATCAGGCTATCGGTGATAACTGAAGTGCTCCATAAGTGCTCATATTTTTCTGAAGGAAGAACATTTTTGGAAATACCCATGATTAGAAGGCTTGAATAGAGTAAGAAAGAATCTGGGGGCACTACGTGGCTCAGTCAATTAAGTGTCCGACTGTAATGTCAGCTCAGATCATGATCTAGGGCTCACACCTAGTGGGTAGTTTGCTTGAGATTCTCTGCTTCTTCCTCTGTCCCTCCCCCTGTTCATGTGCCCATGCTCTTTCTCTCCAACAAATACATGAACAAAATCTTTTTTTTAAAAAAAGGAATCCTTAAAAAAGAGAGATGAAGTTGAGTCCTTTACACTTTCTCTGCCAAATTCCTTCCTCCCTTCCACCTCCTTCCATATTTCCTCTAAGTCTTCCTCACTCTTCAAGTCCTAGCTAATATCTCATTTCCTCAGGAAAGATTTTTCCAGACCCCCAAGAGTAGGTTTATGATTTCCTATAATAAATTTCCATTGTATTGCATATTTCGACATTTGTGGTACTTATTACACTATTCATTATTTGTTAATATTTGCATTCGTCTCAAAGATGAAGCTCCTTGAGGAGCTTGTCTTTCCTGTTCTCTGGTGGATTAGTGAGACTGACCAGTACTTGGCATGTAAAAGACATGTAATAAATGCTGTATTTATGGATGGAATGGAAATACATTTTCATAGAAACCAAAACACAGAAAACAGGAAATTCATTCATTAATATACCTATTCACTAGTTAATCAAACATTCAATAAAGTTACAGAGCCTGTCTGTTATATTTCTAACACAATGTTATATGGAGATTGGAAGAAAAAAATCTATTGCCCCCTGAGAATGATGTTCCCTCTAATGGGGGGAGAGTCACTTTCACAAATTCTTCTAAGCAAATATAACCACTTCTAGATAAAATATAGCTATGCGAAATTTTCAACGTTACCAAAAACTATAGAGAAGTCAAGAAGAATCAAGCATATGAAACACATTACCTATAGGCATGGCGTGGAATTAGTAAATTTAAGATTTGTAATTTTCTTAATTGTTTGATATGTTTAAGCCTTGCCTTCTTTAAAAAGGTATATACTTAATTCTTGTGCTATAGTAAGTCTGTATATAGTCCTTCAGATTTTTTTAAAGAATTGCAGACCAAACTGTAACGTTCTATTTAAAATATATATATTTGAAATATTTTATATATTTTTTTTTAATTTTTTCTTTATTTATTTATGATAGCTACAGAGAGAGAGAGAGAGAGAGAGAGAGAGGCAGAGACACAGGCAGAGGGAGAAGCAGGCTCCATGCACCGGGAGCCCGACGTGGGATTCGATCCCGGGTCTCCAGGATCGCGCCCTGGGCCAAAGGCAGGCGCCAAACTGCTGCGCCACCCAGGGATCCCCTATAAGTTTTAATCCATCACAAATACCCATGATATATACCATACTAATGCTAAATACAACTCTAATTTTGGGATAAGAGATGTGATAACTGTGTAAAAATATTCTACCAGAAAGAAGAAAATAAATATCTCATTATTCTCTGCTATTTATATGTGTATTCCACTCACTCCAGTGAATAATGAAGCGGCTGTTAAAAGTTCAGTAAAAGATAAAATACTAGTGATCCTGAACCCCAATTTAATTAGGCTTGGCCAGGATTTATTATGAGTGTAGAGAGACCGTCGAGCAAGTTTAAAGAAGTGAAGCTCAGTGGAGATTATCTATGCAGTGTGCATATGTATTTATAACTCCACTGGGCTCCTTTAACTCAACAAATAACCTTATTTTTCTCTGGCCCAAATAACTTTCTCTTTTGGAAAAAATAAATTTCCTTGAACAATAGGAACACTTATTTTTAAGTGTAGGAACTGGCTTTATTGTTGGTCAAAAGAGGCTATAAATCAAGTGATTCTTACTATATATTTGAAATCTATGACTAGCAATCTGGTGGGTTGAGAAGCTTGCCCTACTGAAACAGCCGTGCTGTTGCTACACTTAATCCTTGAAGGCACAGGTTCTGGGCTGTCAGGGCTCCACTAACTTGTGAAATTGTGATTATTCCTTTTGGGGACAATGTCACCGGGCCTTATCTCATGGTAAGATAAAGTGACTAAACTATATTCTGGGAGTAGAGCTGCTCACTCAATCAAGAAACAGGCTTTTCTAGAGTGTGCACAGTCCAGTCCCTGAAACAAAGTGTCACTTCCTGGAGGAATAGCCCATCTTACCATTATAGATGGCTGTGCAAGACAGTGGGACAGGTTTACCAACATGATACTATAGATGCCAATTTATTCCATAGAGTGAATTGTTGGATTTAAAATGCCATCTGTTTTTGTTGGGACATACTCGACCCCCTTTCTGTGGAGAAAATTAACGTGACTTCAACATGCTATACGAGTTCACAGGGCATAGGGAAGAGTTCCAGGAAGTTTAGACACAATTAATTCAATAGATACTCAGAGCTTTATAATTCTAATAGAATCCATTGTCTTGTCAAAAGTGTCTTCCAATATTATGCTGAAAACCTGGAACATCCTGTCCTTGAATGTTCATTGCGGTCGCTGAAAAGGGCTAAGGGAATTCATTTCCGTTTTGTTTTTTCACTCTTTGTTTGAACTTTTTTAACTAACTATTTTTTCCACCCTCCTCTCTTGCCATTGCTGGGGTAGCGAGTATTTGTACAGCTGTTCTCATCTCTGAGCTGCTGAATAAGGGCCTGATTATTTCAAACAACTTTTGTAATTAGCCTTCAAGAAGCAAATTGCTATGTTATGTACAGTATCTGTGATTACGATAAAATGTTCTTTTTTATAACATTTCAATGTGGGCTTTAATTGGCAAGCCCCAGCAGCTTGTTGAGCATTCTGTGAACTCACTCAATATATTGAAAAAACAGAAGAATATTTGACAATCAATAGAACAAGTACAGTACTTTTAGCTCAGTTTGGTTTTAAAAGGATCTATTAAATCAAAAAAAACCTAAAATGCAGTGTTGTACTTCTTCCCTGGGGGTAATTCTGTGACTCAGAAGCGGTAGTGATAACTTAGCAAGCTCAGTAATTCAGGCAGATAAATCTTCCAGGTTCAGCCATACTTTGATATTTCTTTATTTAGCACTCGCTCAACAAATACTTAGGCAAACAGTTAAGATCCCTTAGAATTATTGTCAGGTACCCCCTGGGGAAATGCTCCCTAAAGCTCCCTGTCAGATATCGCCACAGAAGATGACGCTATGGGAGACTCCTGGGGCCAGCCTGAAGAATGAGCTGCCTAACTGGGAACCCACTACCCTAGCAGGGAGACAGGCCACAAATGCTGGGGGTGGTGACTGTGCATGTTGGGGAAATACTTTCTGCAGCTAGTTATCCTTTTTCCCTTTGTGCCCTGTTTCCCAGGTGTGTTCAGGTGGCTATAATTTCAGGTGCTATGTGATTAGTCCATATATCTACACTTAGCCATGAAGAATGTACCAGAAATCCAGGAGCTCAAACTGGACGAGACTTTGGCCTTTGGCCCTTTTAGGAGAGAGTGAATGCATTTCTGAGTAAATGTATGATAGTTGCCTTATGCTAATGGAACTGTCTGAAATTGTTAATACAAGTATGCATTACCTATGTTGGGAATTAAAGGGTTCTACACCCAATTTCAAAATGTGTGGGGTGGAATGGGGGGCTTCCCATACCACCAAGCAATTCCTAGCACTAGCTGGATGTCCTACAATTCAACTCAGTTCTGACAATATCCACTCAGAGGTAACATCAGATCCCACAGGTTAAGGGGTCAGTTCTATAAGACTGCCCCTTGTCCCGACCTGACTTCAGACACCAGTCACAAGTCCCGGCTGCCACCTGTGCTTCTGACTGATTGGGTATAGACTTGCAAACGTGGCTCATGTAACTCAGAGAAACATTTAACTTATAAGATTACCTGTTTATCATTAAAGTGTATAACTTAGAAACAGCCAGGCGGAGGTACAGAGGTTCCCTCTCTAGCCAGGACACTCTGCCAGCAGATCCATGTATCCACCAACCCAGAAGCTCTCCTAGACCTGTTTTGGGGGGTTTGTATGGAGGCTTTATTACATAGGCATGACTGATTAAATCATTGACCATTGGTGATTGATTTGACCTCCAACCCTCCACTCCTCTCCAGCCATCCTTAGGTGCTTCCCAAAAGTCATCTCATCAACCTAAGCCCAGTTGTGGTTGAAAGAGCCTGGTTATAAATAACAAGACACTGACTTTGCCTTAATGGTTCAGGAACTGGGGACAGGAGACTAAATAATAGAACAGAAAATGATCTCATTGCTCTTATTGCTCAGGAAATCACAAGGGTTTTGGGAGCTGTGAGCCAGGACCAAATATATATGAGAAATATATTTGGGTCATCTGAATGACTAAACGTATATTTCCTATGAATCACAATATTTCAGGAATCTAAGAGGTAAAATCTAGCAGACATCCATTGTTTATCCCCATTCTTTGTTCCTTCTTTATTCTGGTATAAAACCCTCTCTTCCTTTCTCTCACTGCCTGTCCCCAGTCTAATGATACTGACAATTACGAACACCAACAATATGGCACAGAGGTGATGCTGACTGGCCAAAAGGATTCTACAGAACCTTGTCCAGAGATGGGTGCTGGATTCAAACAGGCCCGGACCCCTCCACAGGGAGTGATCTTCATTCTGGGAGGTCACTGATGGGACTGGGTGCTGATGTCTTGGGAGACTAAAGCAAGGTTTCCCACCTGTGAGCTGAACACGGAAAAAATAAGGCTGTTGGTAGAACTTTTTTTTTTTAAGATTTTATTTATTTATCCATGAGAGACACACACAGAGAGAAAGAGAGAGAAAGAGAGAGGCAGAGACACAGGGAGAGGGAGAAGCAGGCTCCATGCAGATAGCCTGATTCAGGATTCGATTCCAGGACTCCAGGATCACGCCCTGGGCCGAAGGCAGGCACAAAACCGCTGAGCCACCCAGGCATTCCCCAGTTGGTAGAACTCCTGACGTCGAAGACAACGTTGTCATACTACCTAGGCAGGAAGCAGAACAAGAAAGGCATATTTCAGATGAAGCCGTCATTGGTCCAATGGAGGACCAATGCCAAACTGTGGCATCTGGAGATCCAGCAAAGCAGTGAACCTGGTTTGAGGATTTCTAGAAGTTCCTGCAGCTCCCATACAACTCTGAAGAGATCGAGTGTCCTCAAACATAACCGACTTGTTAGACTTGGGTCTTTAGGTACACCCCAAATCAGTATTTTGATAAAAGTGGGTTTTTTTAGAGGTGATTTCAGGAAGCAAAGTGAAGAAGTGAGAGGTGAGACTGGAAGAAGGATGAAGAATACCAGTAAAGAGCAAGTTACTGCTATGTACAGGGAGGCCCAATCATACCAGGACCTTCTGAGAGACTGCATGCGTCCTGCACAACAGACAGCAAAGAATCTGGATCTTTATCCACCAACTCTCTTCTCTCTCTTTAATTGAGAGTCACTCCTCAGCATTAACTTCCTCTGCACATTCAGCTTGCCCACAAGCTTGTCCATGTGGCCAGAGGTTGCTCCCACATAGAGGCACAGAAAGTTGAAACCATCTACAGGTGCCTCCCAAGGTGGGTCTAGGGCATGTATGCGGAACACCAAGAAAGACTACTGCAATTTGTCACCACTCTTGGGGAATAGAGTTCTAATTATTTTATTAATTTGATTTATAAAAATAAAGATTCTAATCAAAAAGACAAAATAAAAAATAAAATAAAATTTAAAAAGTCAAAATAAGCCAATTCATGGAAACCACCTCTTTACACCCCAGCTCCAAATATAAATAAGTGCAAATGCAAATATTTAGTTTAAGAGTGGTTCATTAGAGCCAAGGTTTAAAAAAACAAGAAAAAAAATCTCCAAGTGACATATACAGAACACGTGCTGCAACGACTTGAAGCAACGTGGTCTGTGGGAGTAACCAAATATGTGATTTAGGGTTAGGATTGTAAAACTTGAGTGAAGAGAACAGTTTTAAAAATGTATCAGATAGATTCTAAATGTGGAAAATATAGCCACTGAAAGAAAAATGAAGAAATATATATTTTTATTTCAAGTATTGTAAAGCAATGCATCCCAGTTACAAATACACAAAAGTAACTTTAAATACAACAAAGTACTGGAAACATATCTTTACAATTCTGAGGGCAAAATTATTGAGCAAGAATTTATTGTATATTTAGCTAAATTATGAATCTATATGGTGGCAGAATTAAGATAAATTTAGATATACAAAGACCTTGCCATTTACTCTCATATTATCTATTCTTTGAGAGATGCCTGAAGATGTACCTCAGCAAAATGAAGGAGAAAACAAAGACAAAAAAGGACAGAACTTCCCAAAAACAGTCGTTAAAGGAAGATCTTGGATTATAGCCATGCACAGACCTGGGGAGCCACGAGTCTATATATTAGTTAGAGCAGGAGGCAAGGAACTTCAATATCAATAGAGAAGGGAAAAAATGTTTAATAGACAGTATGATTGGAAAGAGAGGGCATTCCAGAGAGGATGGGGAAAATGGCAGAGATGTGAAGCAACATCATGTGTTTAGGGAACTTGCAACATTTCAGAAGTCAGAAGTGACAAGATAGGAGTCTGGAGAGGTAAGCAAAGCAAAATCGCTCAGTGTGCCATGCATGGGAGATGTGTTGTTACCCCAGGCCATCACCACTGCTGCACACCCAAGAATATGACAGTCGGACCCCACCAGTACTCCCACCTCTCTTTTCAATCTCTGGCTTTTTTTTTGGCAGGGGTGTGTGTGTGTGTGTGTGTGTGTGTGTGCCTGTATTTATTTATTTTTTGTTTAATTTTAATTTCAGTACAGTTAAAATATACTGTTATGTTAGTTTCAGGTGTACAATATGGTTATTCAACAATTCCATGCATTATTTAGTGTTCATCACGATGAGTGTACTCTTTTTTTTTTTTTTTTTTTTTTTTTTTTTTAATTTTTTTTTTTTTATTTATTTATGATAGTCACAGAGAGAGAGAGAGAGGCAGAGACACAGGCAGAGGGAGAAGCAGGCTCCATGCACCGGGAGCCCGATGTGGGATTCGATCCCGGGTCTCCAGGATCGCGCCCTGGGCCAAAGGCAGGCGCCAAACCGCTGCGCCACCCAGGGATCCCACGATGAGTGTACTCTTAATCAGCATCACCTATTTCCCCCATCCCCCCCACCAGCCTCCCTCTGGTAACCATCAGTTTGTTCTCTATAGTTAATCTGTTTTCCAGTTTGTCTGTTTTTTCTTTTGTCCATTTGTTTTGTTTCTTAAATTACACATATGAGTGAGATCATATGGTATTTGTCTTTCTCCGACTGACTTATTTCACTTAACATTATACTCTCTAGATCCATCCATGTTGTTGCAAGTGGCAAGAATTCATTCTTTTTTATAGCTGAGTAATATTCCATTGTTTACATGTATATCATTTATTATTATTTATTACATATATATCATCATGTATACATCATATCATATCAAAATTTATCCATTCATCAGTCAAGGACACTTGGGTTGTTTCCATAATTTGATACTATACCAATCCCTATCTAAATGGCCAAAGCTAACCGAGGTGAAATTTGAAGTTATCAAGTGTCCCCTTTAATGACACTTTTTGTGCCCTTTTGCTTCAGGGGCTGAATCTACCATCTGGAATCTAGGATTTTTGCTTCAATCTCTCCTCTACAAAATTTGCTTTAATAAAAGCTTCTAAAGTTAATCATTCATCATGTAAGAGTGCTACAAATGAAGGTGCTGTTATCATTTTAAGCCTTTTTGAAAATTGTGAAATAAAAAGTTTTGCTTTCTCCTTGGTAAACTGTTAACAATAACCTGACAGTGCTCCAGTTGGGGAAATTTTTCTGAACTTATATAATATTATCATCATTTAAAAACAGATAACCCAGAAAGAAAACCTCTGAGGGTTTAAATATAATTACATATTAAATATAATTTACACATCTGTGTATATAATAAATTTACATAGATAATAAATATAATTTACATTTAATTACATGTTAAAATAATACAATAAAATCATACTTTTAAATTTAGCAAGATTTTTAAAACCTTGTAATCATATAATTAAGAGAAATGATAATTTTATAGTGAAAACATTTAAATATGTTCAAAATAATAGAAACATGATTATGCTATGCTTAACAAATTAAATGCTAATTTTTTTTAATTACATGTTTTGGTTTACATTTCCCAGCACTTCTCTTTGTAGTACCCTAAGTTTAGTCAATGATAAAATCCCTTAATACCACTACCTTTCATCTACTGAAATTACTGTAGTAATCTGTACTTTTCTTTAGCCCAGAATTCATTATCTTATACACACAGAGAAATTTTTCTTCAGTCTATATAACATACTCTGATAGGAATGGAAGCAAATTAAATGAACAAGAGATGCTTGTAATAGATTGATTTAGTAATGAGAGAAACACTGATCTGCTGGGGCAGCCCAGGTGACATAATGTTAGAACAGTTCTAAAACTTTACCCTGTGTTGAGCCTATACTAGCTAAAAACAATCACTAGGGATCCCTGGGTGGCGCAGCGGTTTGGCGCCTGCCTTTGGCCCAGGGCGCGATCCTGGAGACCTGGGATCGAATCCCACGTCAGGCTCCCGGTGCTTGGAGCCTGCTTCTCCCTCTACCTATGTCTCTGCCTCTCTCTCTCTCTCTCTCTCTCTCTCTATCATAAATAAATTTTAAAAAAAAATTAAAAAAAAAAACAATCACTAAAGTTGGTAGATTTAGCCATGTTAACCTTTTTATTTTGTAGAAATAATGACGAACGTCCATTTTAGAAACCAAAGAAACATCAAAGATCTTTGCAAAACAAATACTTCTTTTCCAACACAAAAAATACTAAACCCACAGCTCTTAAATGTATGCTTCTATTAATATAAATGTAAAATGTATATAAACATGCTCTGTACACTGTAAAGTGCCATTATACAAAAGTATTGTAAATGTCATAAAGTGGGAAAATAAGGATCAGGGTCGAATCTTAATCCCAAGGGACACAGTAACCTCAACTCTTAGCAGAAGCAATTACAACTCAGTAATGATAAGATAATGTCGAGGGATTCCTAGATCCCCTAAACCTAGGGACTTAGATTGAATTTATGACCTAATCATTTGTGAATTCCTCTTGTGGCAAAATATGCTAATATAGGTAATATATAGATATCCTTGTGTATTGCTTCCAAAGAGATGTTCGTTTTCTTAAGTTGATTTTTCCATAGGATTTCTATTTTCCCCATTAGTCTTAAGTCCATTGTTGTAGACTCTATGTAGAGTGACTATATAATACATCACCCAAACCAGGACACTTTTGCAAAGATAGGAGGTGCTATCAGGCATAAACATATCCTGAGGAGCCTGGGACACGTGGTTCAGTATGGCTTCAACCTAATGAACTTCTGCAGCTATCCTTGTATTGAGGTTTTCTAATTTTTAAGCATGAACGACCTAAAACATGTTAATCATCCTTCATTTAGCGTTTTCAGATAGTTCACAACCTTTTAAAATTGTATGTTTAAACAATCAGAGATTTACTTGGACCTATCTACATATGCTATCTATTCCCAACCTCTTTGGGATCAGTCGAGACAAGTAAAATGTAAAGGGTTATATATGGCACCAAAAATCAATCATTACCGCAAATATTTTTCATCAATTCTATAATTGATCAATAAGCACTATGTTTATTACATTCAAGTCATTACCAAATCATAGTGTATTGTACGCGGACAGAAAAAAAAAACAAACATACAATCAATACACAGCTTCACAAAGCTATCCTGGAAGTATCTACAAATAATTGGTAAAGAGGATGCCCAAGAATTCTCAGAGGAGGTAAGGTTTAAGCTGAGTCTCAAAAGATAAGTTCATTGAGTTGATAATGACACTTCAATTCTCATGCATAAAAGTATAGAAGAATTCAGGAGTGTGGCATGTTAATGCAAGGAGATCCGAGACTACATCAGTATGACCTAATATAGCTTTTGACTGAACCAAAAGGTAAGTTAAAACTCAACCATGAAAGGCATTGGCCAAGGCTGATGATAAGGATACATATGGAAGATTAAGTTCTAAAGACAGTAAAAAAGGTGAGAATTACAGTTAGTTAAAATTGACCTTGAAAATCACATATACTGTCCATAGAGTACAGTATTCATTTTTTAAAAATATAATCCTATGTGGTGTCCTTGTGCACAGTAAGGCTCGAGATCCACTAAATTTCCTATAGGAAGGACCAAGTAAAAATGACATGCAGAGTATCCAGTCATTCAAATCTTTCTACTTTTAAGATAACTATAAAATCTGGAGGATAGGGAACAATCCTCTGCTTGCTTGCTTGGGTTATCAAATTTTGCTTTAAGATTAAGCCTCTATAACCATAATTCAAGCTAATTTGATTAGATGATGTGACTTCACTGTGTTGATTAGATTCACTTGATACAGATTGTACAGAACACATTCCATATAGAATGTTACAATAAACTAACTATAAACCCAGAATCTATAATTTACCATGAGTTAAATTAAATTTGTCTATCAAAGAGATACCATTTGTATAGCAAACTTTAAACAAATTTAAGTTTTATAAGATTAATTTAACTTATGAATAAGTTTTAGATTAAATTATTCTCATGCGAATGCAAAATTTTAATTAAAAAATTGGCATTGAAACCTCTACTTGAAAAATACTGTTAGCGGTTAGTCATCAATGTGCTTGAAAACATGTATTTCTTTGTTTATAGATTTTTCTGTAATATGCTTTTTCACTAATTCAGCCTGACTCTCTCAAACTGCCCCTCCTACTCTTGTTATATTAATTTAAGTAGGTACTGTTTTAATGTTGTAGGCTTCTCCATTTCTAATTAAGAATGATATTAGGCAAATCAAATTAAAAATAAAGCAGAAGCTGCAAAACTGAGTTAAGATATATAAGATTGTTAATAAGGTATGAACGCAAATAGATTACCATGCTGTGGCTTTTTAAAAGGACTTACTTTAAATGATAGATCACTCATATCATGAGTATTACAAAGATGGGCTATCGTCTACCAAGAGTCATTTTTAATTTTTAAAATTACCTAAAAAATATTTAAACTACTAACAAAGAATGTAGAATGAATTAGAGTTAGACACTTTCAAAATGAGGAACATAGAGATAAGGTGTTAGAATAAATTATCTATTCTGTCTATATTATTTAGCGTTATCTTGGTGCTTTTAAATTAATTGTACTGAGCTAATGGAACTATGAAATTAGCCTTATTAAAAAAAAACCTTGAGATCTAGAGTGAGTAAATATTTATTGAGTGCCTACCGTTTAATGATGCAAGACAAGGCACTGTGCAGAGGGAGTATCTTTATACAAGTATTGAAATAATTTGAGGTATTTTTTAAACAAACTTTTCAGTACATTCCATTGGAGGGCTCCATTTTTAAATTTTGTATTTCTCTATATCCCATCTTGTTCTACAAAAGACTTTAAAGTTGCCAATATATGAGGGTACTTTAAGGCATGTTTGAAAGCAATACCGTGAGTCGGTATATATCATATAAACTCCATTAGCATCGTACAAGCAAAAATACTATTGGATTCTGTAGAGAACAAGCTGCTTCTGTCTTTGATGATCAGAGAAGTCTTTAAGGATTTAGTACTATTTGAATCTCGTTTCAAAGGACAAATCATATTTCAAATAAAGGGAATTGGAATTGCAAAAACAGACTATTTCGGAGTCCAGAAATGGGTTACTTAAAGGAAAGAAGACAGGCAAGCCCATGATGCATTTGAGCAGAGTGGATGCACCTGACTTTTGTTGATGGCTGATTAATTTGTTGGTTGGTTGAGAGAGGAGGGAAATAAGATGGTCCCTTCATTGGTCTTTCAAGCACTGAGTTCAAGTAAGGGAAATGATGAGATTAGAAGGAGTCGTGTAGAGAAGACAGGCTTAAAAACCCATCACAGACAGACCAGGGATCTGTATCAGAGCAAGTTATTTAACCCTTGAGAACCTCTATTATTTTGTCTTCTAAAATAAGATTAATATTTGGTTACTACAAAACTTAAATAAGACAGCATATGTAGAACATCTAGCCCTGTAGCTCTGATGTGATTTTTACTACTGGAAAGAGGGCAATGCAAAATTTTGAGTGTTAATAAAAATGACAATGCTGTTGAGTGCTTACAGTGTGTCAAGCTCTGTTTTAAGTGTTTGGCAAGTATTAATTTACAGGAGGTTGAGGGAGTAGATTCCCCAAGGTCACAGAGCTAGAGCCGGGATTTAGACACCAAAACCAGCTCTAGTGAAGTTGTGACTGCAAAGGCCCTGGAGTCAGGTGCCTATATGTGAATCCTCCTGATGGCACCACTTTCTAGCTGTGTGACATTGTCAAGTAACCATCTTTCTGTGGCCTCAATTTCTTCTTCATGTGGAAAACAGAATTACTCCTTCTTAAGGGTAAGTCTGTGTTACAGTGAAGCTTCGTTTATCAAAACACACAGTAGCTGGACTTGCCCTCCCCCCTCACTTTTCCCTCCCCTTGTCATAGTTAGCTGACCACTGGTCTAGCCAACTACCGTCTGGGTGACATTTTGAAGATCATTTAACTAATTTTTCTAACTTTACTTTCCCCTTCAACGTCAAAGCATTATTGTGAGGGTAAAAGTAAATGAAGTGTGTAGAAATGCTTTGTAAATTCAAACTACTATAGATTTTAGACTTTATAGTGTAAAGTTTACAAAATATAAATTGCTCTAATGGAAGATGGCATCCATTTCTATTGAAGAGCCATCGATCCCAGAGTCCCAGTGTCTCAGAATCTCAAGATCCAATGATGTTTGAACTGTTTCCTTCCTAAAATTTACAGGATCCGTGACTAGTCTTTAAAGCTTCCAATAGTGTATTTTTGATCTTTCATATCAAGCCTGTTCTTCCTATTCTGGGTTCTCATGGGCATGTATTCTGGAGCTAATAAAGTAGAGACAGTGTCCATTGACACGGAGTTAGTGATACATGCTGAAAATAAATCAATTACAGGAAACCTTTGTCCATCAGAGTTCTCAAGATCCTGATTTGGTTCATTCTTTCAACAAATATTGATTGGGCTTCTATTACAAAGTTAAGCACATCAATGTCCTCGAGATACAAAGATGAATAAGATGAAGCCCCTAATCTGTGGGAATAGACCTGTTACATGAGCTGTACTATTTCAGAATATGAAACTCTTCTACCTTGGATGGTTCAGTAAGCAAGCAATCTTTGAGCTGGACATTCACAGATTTTGCTAAGGAGAGAATAAATGTGTGTAGTCATGAAAGGACATGTCATGAGAGGGCCATGATTCAGAAATGACATTCATTTGCACGCTTTGTAACTTTTATCATGGCTACATACCACATTCTATTATTCATGATTTCTTTTTAAATCAAAACATAGTTTTAAGTTTGAGTAAATTTATTTACAAAGAGTGACGCCTGGGTGGCTCAGTGGTTGAGCATCTGCCTTTGGCTCCGGGTGTGATCCCAGGGTCCTGGGATCAAGTCCTGCATTGGGCTCCCCATGAAAAGCCGGCTTCTCCTTCTGCCTATGTTTCTGCCTCTCTCTCTGTCTCTCATGAATAGATAAATAAAATCTTTAAAAATATATTTATTTGCAAAGGAAACCTAAGTTTTGTTGGAACAGTGTTCTCGGATATAAACATTAAAATAAATCCATGATTATATAAATAAAATATAGCAATAAATTTTAAAATGTTAATTCTTATGCCATTAAACATTATTTCGTTGACCACCAGTGACATGCATTGTACTTTGGGTAACGTTTGTTACTTTGGGTAACAGCATCTGGAGGACCGGTGAATTCAACGAGGGATTTGATATTACCTAATAAAATCACAGAATGTTTAGTCTAGAAGGAATCTTAGAAGCCATGTAATCTAATTGCCTACATTTTACTGAGACCAAGGGAGAAAGTATTTTGCCCAAGATGGCAAAGATAAATCTTGAATTGAGAACTTACAACTTCTAATCTAATGTTCTTTCCAGTGCTCCATGGCATTAGATTTAGTTTTCAATACTTAATGACTCTGATAAATAAATTTATAGATCTCCAATTTTAGCATGAGTCATCTAAAAACTTGCTTGGAAAAGAATGCATTCAAGATGCCCTGTTCTTTGGTAATGACATTAATAGCTTTAAAAAACGCTAATGAGATTTCTAATTTCACTCGATACCACTGTTAGCCTAATGCCCAAAGATAAAAGAGTGAATAATGGCCCTTCTAAATAAACATGGCAAACACAAGATGTGTTCATCTCTGCTCTGCCATGAAAACTCCAGCAAAAGAACAGTGAAAGATTATTTAAAAAAAAAAAATGTAGCTTTCCCTCCAAAAAAAAAAAAAAAAAGGAGACAACAGTAGATAGAAGGTAGCGATGAAATTTTGAGACAAGGAAAATAAGAGGATAAGCAGATACTGAATTAGCAGAGTAGAGAGATTGCTAGTATTGAAGTACCAACAACCCAGGGCATGGGAAAACCAAAGCAAAAATTGAGAGCTGCCAGCACATCGGAATTGAAGGATAGGCTTTGAAGTGGAAGTAAAAGCAGAAGGATCAGTTGAGAGTCTGAATAAGGAGCAATTAGACGCTGCTATCTGTTCCTCAAACCACATAGCCAGACAACTGGCCCTTCTTGGGTAATTAAATCAGCAAGTCCCTGGGCTTGGGACCCCAGGCATAGCTGACAGCCATGCTTAAATGAGTAGGTTAAATAAAAGTGAGCCTAGTGGGCAGGTGAGACCTCCTTCCACTCTCCCCTTACTCCTGGGACAGCTTAAGCAGGTGATGAAGGGATTCGTTTCTGATGAAAGTAACCAGGACCAAAGAAAGAACCTACAAGTACTGACACTTCAGTACCCCTTAACCAAATGAACAGCTAACCCAGTCAAGTGTCCTGGAGTAAAGCTGACCAATCCCCCCCCCCCACCAGGGCAAAAAGTGCCTCCAGCCCTCACACTGACTTTGTAATAATTCTCTTTTAACTATGCATGGACAAAGGATCACCCATTTTAAGGGCAGCTTTAGGACAAAGAACAGTCAGAAATTAACAGAAATATGATCTGAAATTGAGAGATAAAGGGACTAGAATAACCTAAGCAAAATTTTATTTAATCATTTCCAAGAGACAGAAGATAATTGTTTTCATTAAATAAAATCAGGTTACCAGGGGAAAAAATTTGAAGAACATTTAAAAATCAATAAAATTGGAAATTATTGAGTAGGAAAATACTTTTTTAAAATCAATGAAAGGTTGGGCGTTGAAAAGAGGAAATAATTCCCAAAAAGCAGAATCAAAAGATATATTATTAGGAAATAGGAATAGAAGAGAAAATATTTTAAAAAGTAGATTTCCCCAGTGAGACTTGTATAGAATTGATCTATTTTAATCATCAAAGAGAAATTTCCCCAAGTAGTTCCTTGGGTATTTTCCATTCACATCATAGAGGTTTGCATTAGACTTGCTCCAAATTGGGTTATCAAATCTTTTGATTGAGAACAGAATATTTTAAATGTTTAAAATAGTCAAGTGGCAGCTGAACCATATGACCATAGTCTCCTTCTATATATGTCACCATCACCTTATTCTTATTCCTGCTTTATCAACTCAGCCCATTTGGCTCTCGTTGCTTAAACAAGCCTGCTGTGCTGTTCCTGGGGAACTGTCATTTCCAGAGCCGCTTGATCCAATGAGTAAAGACCTTGGAGATACCGTGTAGAAATTCTTGCAACAATCACCTAATCGCACGGCCACCCAGAGATGCCAGCAGTTTGATCACTGTGCGAGGAAACCAGAGCTGGGCAGTAGTAAAAGCACGAAAAACAGATTTGATTCAGGATCTGTTCAAAGGTGGGGGGCAGGGGGTGACTTGAGTACAGAATGAGTATAGAGTTGAGTACACAGCATAGACAAGCGGGAATCTAGTGAAGGAACAAATCGGGGATGGATTCTCCCTTAAATTGGATTCCACGTGGTAGAGATGGAAGCCCAAGGTCAGGCTTACTCAAAGGAGCCTGACCAAAGTTTGGTCACGGAGAGATCCTTTGTCATCACCTTAACACAATGGGGTGTTCACTACACTTGTAGTTTTCCCACATCATTTTAGAAACTGAGTTGAGCGCCTGGCATTCCAGCCAGCTAAACCAGGATGCAGGAGCAAGCAGCCTCCCCAGCCTAACCGTCCACACCCCACACCCACTCTGCTGAGCTCTCCTACGTTGTGCCTCTCATCCCCCAAACTGAGATGTATGTGTGTGCTCACAAGTGCCGTACAGTAGAGCCTAAGAGCTCAACTTGAAACCAGAGGGCGTGGGTTCAGATTTTGATCCTGCCACTTGGTAGCCATGTAATCTTGAGAAAATTATCCCATCTCCCTCCAACTCAGTTGTTGCCTTTTGTAAATGGAGATAATCATTGTACATGAGGGGCGCCTGGGTGGCTCAGTGGTATCTGCCTTCAGCTCATATCATAATACTGGGGTCCTGGGATCGAATCCCACATCGGGCTCCCCACAGGGAGCCTGCTTCTCCCTCTACCTGTGTCTCTGTCCTCTCTGTGTCTCTCATGAATAAATAAAATCTTTAAAAAAAGAAATCATTGTACATGACCTCATAGAGTTGTGAGGATTCAAGATTTTACATGTAAAGCACTTGGAGCAGTGTGTGGTACATGGTAAAAGCTATCGTTATATATACGATTACTAGTATATATATTTTTTGATGTTTGCTGTTCTGGGGAATATGGGATCTGCCAATCCCCACTCCCCCATGCTCTTGGCCTGAGACTTCTCCATCCATCCGCTCCTCTAAACCCAAACTTGCTCTCTCCCCACCACATAATCCTTTCCTATTTCTCTAGATTAAACCAATGCCATATTGTAAAATAACAACAACAACAACAAAATCTCATAGAGTCTTACAAAGAGGGTGAGACAAAACTGAATCTTCCCATCAGTGAAGCAAGCTAATTGTTCTGGATCCTTGGAAAACCAGAAACACTATTTTTAATGGGTACTATATTTTGATGAATATTTTTAAAACACAACAACATGATTTAGGGGAAAAAATATAACTCAGGAGTTTGTAATGAAAAACAAACCCTTTGCCCCCAACATGCTCATCCTCTTCTTTTCCAAGAGCAAACATTTTTGTCACTGAATATCTTTCTTCTTGTCATTGTCTTCCTACTCAACATAATATGCTTATATTAATATCTCTTATTTTTTCCACTTTATGCACCGTCTAGTGCTTTTGTGCTGTGGATGAGGATGTAATTCATGTACACTATGTCCATCTCCCCCTCCGCCTCCTCCTAGCATAGTGGCATCACACTTTAGGTGAAATCAGTAAGCCATGGTTATAGCACTACAAATACGGAGTGCTGTTTACTACAAAGCAAAGTGGTATATTGTGATTCTTTTACCATTTTTTTTTTTTTAGAGAGAACGTGCACACTTGTGCAGCGCTGGGGAGGGGGCAGAGAGACTGGGAGAGAATCTCAAGCAGACTCCCCGCTGAGGTGCTCCATCCCAGGACCCTGACATCACGACCTGAGCCAAATCAAGAGTCAGACAGTTAACCAACAGCCACCCAGCCACCAGCCACCCCTCCTTCTCCATTCTTGTAAAACCCTTTGTTTGCCTGGAATTTCAAATTGATGCTTTATCAGTTCTTCCACTATTTGTCTTTTCCATATTTGATACGATTTGAATCATATATATAACGATTTGTGCAAGTTCTGCTTCTTCTTCCAAGAACCAGTAACTCTGAGGAGTTTCCATTTTAAGTGCAGTGTTGTCTGGCATTTTCATCTTCTTGGACTTCTGAATCGTTCCAGGGGGTACGTAGCTGCACTAAGTTTTGTGATCCATCCTTTCCAGTTCTATCCAGGTGCCCTCGTTGCTTCTTCAGGGCACTCAGTCCATTGTGCATTGGACTGACTTATGATTCTTCATGTCCTGTGGCTAAGGTTTGCTACTGAGCAACGAGAAGGGCGCAGGCTTCAAGTACTTAAATCGACCACTTACCGAATATGTGATCCTAGGCTATGTAATCACCCTGGCCCTTCAATTTGCCACTGTGCATTAAGAAATATATTAGAAAATTCTTCAAGAAATACGCATTTCCTTATTGAGCACATAACATGTCCCTCGGCACTAGTCTAAGCTCTTTACATGCATTTTTCTCATTTAATCCTCATACCAATTCATGAAGTAGATAGTAGCATAATCCTCATTTTACATCTAAGGAATCTGAGGCAAATGGAGTTTACGGAACGTGCCTAAGGTCACACAGCAGCAAAAGGGTGGAGCCAGGAACCACACTCAGGAGGAGACTGACTTCCCAGCCCAGACCCTCACCTCTTACAGCGTGCTTCCCCTTAGAACGAAAATGTGTCTTGACAAACTATTCCCCATGATAATAAACCATACGGTTTCTCATAAGCATTCCATGTCCCAGGATTTATCTGTAAAGGCTGGTCAGTCTAATGGAACCTTCTGTTAAAAAACTGATCGGCTGTAACTAGTCTCTAGGCTGAGCCCAAAGCCAGCAAAGCGGAACAGTGGATAGAGTGACTGAGTACATTCCACACAGCAGATGGGACCCCACGGGCTCAGAGCTTCAGTGAGCCTTCTCGCTCCATTATGGCCTCAGCCACCACACCAGTGATGCAGAAAGTTCACGTCACATCTCCAAAAACCTGGCCCTGAGCCTCCTACCCAGGTCTCTCATTACCAAGAAGCAAGCCTTATCCTCCTTAACCTATCTCCTTGGCTCACCAAAAAGATTGCATGACACTGTGAGCCCCCAAATTACTGGCTCTCTGAATCACCTGAGATGCTTTCCAAGACTGAGGGGACAAACAGATTATAATGTACACACACATCTGTACTTCTGGACATCACATCTAGAGACTCAGATTAAATAGGTCGAAGGAAGGGACACATTACACAGTTTTTATAAGCTCCTCAGATGATTCTGATGATGAGCCAGGTGTGGGAAGCAGGGCTCCAGGCACCTAGCTCCATGGTCACATTGGAAGCGTCAGCTCTCTGCCCTGCGTGGCTTCTTCTGCAATGCAACGCCGCAATCAGCTGGCCTTACTCCTGTTTCTTTCTTTGCATCTTAGGGTGCCTGTTTAACTGTTGACCTTTATATTTTCTACTTAGATCATCACAGAGCTAAAACCACAAGCATATTTCTCAGCAGATATTTCATGGACCTTTGATATTTGCCTTTTAAATTGATTTTTTTATTGGATCTTTTTCCTTCTGTAAATTTTCCATATTAATTCCCATGGAAGTATCCCCAATTCTCATTCTCCACCGTTCACTTTGACCTTTACCTTGACCCCTCAACTCCCCTGGTTTCTGATTCACCATCAGATTTAAGTTCCCTTATCCCTTTGCACATCTGGGACCGTTACAGAGGGACCAGGCCACCAGATGGCCATAGACACATGTTTACCGGGGGGACAAGGAGAATGAGAGAGAGTTAAAGTCACCTAGTTATCTGATCCCCTGCTGCTTGCTTCCAGGCACCAGGCACCAGTGGCTCTGCTTTCTCAGCAGGAAGCTGGCAAATTGCAGAGTGGCAGGAAAGCTGTATGAGAGCCTGGAGTGGGGAGAGGACCAGAGCACAGGTAGAAAAGATGTCATTATCAAAAGACTGATGCCTTGCACTTCAAGACTAGAGAAAGAACGGACAAAAATAGATGGAGAGAGAAAGAGAGATCTATTGACCCAGGTTAAGAGTGGCTGAGGGGCTTGTGCCAGGCTGTCAGAAAGTAGGAAATCCATGACCTCGAAAGTAGGATTATTTGCTGTGCTAGAGGTGATGCAGGATTAGGTGTTTGAAACAAAGTTCCTCATTTGTAAAATAAACTGGGTCCTGATAGAGCTCAGACTGATGGGATGTGAGTAGGGAGGACACTGAATAAAGAGAGACCTTTCATGCTTAGGTGGGTGAATATTTTGCTTCCCCCCACAAGGAGTGGCAGCAGCAGGAGGCATTCTGATTTGACTTCGAATCACATTGTTGGTACAATGATTTCATTAGAATACTTTCATTTTGGATGTTTATCGGTTTATACGTGCTTCAAGTAAAAGTGCTCAGTGGACTGTGATCACTGCATATCCAATTTCGGTAATCCTGAGTTGGCCAGGCTGTTTAGTTAGCAAGTACCTGACACCTTATTTTCACCTGGAGGACATCTCTGCAGGACAGGAAACACCAGTGCTGGCTGGGAGGGGAGGGGGGCTCCCCTCCCAGACACATTATTGCTTTTTGAAAATGTTACAGAACAAAAACCACAGCTGAACATAAATACCACAAGGAAAAACATGCTCTGCCCCAACCTGAAAACCTTTGGCCTTGCCTGGCAAACTTACTTACCTTCCATTTATGCCTCAAAGCCACCCCACAATAAACTAGTTCCTGTTCTCTCTGGGCATTTCTAGCTATTTTTTTTTCTATGCTACCACAACAGTTTGAAATGACTCTATAACGTACCTGTTGATCATGATGTATTTTGAATAATTGGGTACATCTATCTCTCAATTACATTTTGAGTTTTCTCCCAGGAACTGTGTTTTATTCCCCTTCCTAGTCCTTGAGGGGCAATGTGGTGACAGACAGGGAAGGGAGGGCTTACCAATGAGCAGTGGTAGGCATACTAGAAATAAATATTTCCATAAAATATTTGAATGATGTATAGGCGTGAGGCCCTACCCTGGGATAGGTTTGAAAATCTAGCTCTAAGATTAAACAGGCTGAAAATCCAGTGGCGAGATAAAGGTAGAGGAGATTTGTCACGACTCTCAGAATCTTGTCAGTGTGTTAACATTTCCACTGGATAGAGGGTAAGAGCTCTGGATTTTGAGTCCGACAGCATGGAATTTACTAGCTCTGAGGCCTTAGGCGAGTCACTACCGCTCAAAGCTTATCTCTTCCTCTCTATGGTGAAGAAGTTAAGGAAATGAAATAAGCACAGTCCTTGGTATGCAATAAATTTTATCGTTGTCACTGTTATTCTGATCCAACCAGATGTGCACAAAAAAGGAAAAATATTATCCTGGAAAAATAAATTATCGATCCCTAGCCCTGCATTATGAATGTCAGAAAATCTTGTATAACGTTGATAAGTAGAAACTAGGTACTAAGCCAAAGCTGTGTGTCTGTGGTCTGCAGTGATGTCTATATGCATGAGTGAGACTGGTGGGGAAAAACCATGGGTAAATAATAATCGCCAAGTTACAGTTCATCATGTACCTGTTAGTATAGAACAAATGGCTTTCCTGAATTTTGTAGACTGAATTGTGTCCACGGAATAGAGCCCTAACCTACCATGTGCTTTGAATTTCATGATGGTGTCCTTAAGAAGAAAATTAGGGTTAAATGAGGTCATATAGGTTGGGCTCTCAACCAATAGGATTGATATCCTTATAAGAAGAAAAAGAGATACCAGGAAGTCAGGCACACAGAAGAAGAGACCCTGTGAGATCCCAATGAGAAGAGACCTGTTTGCAGACCAAGAAGGGAGACCTCACCAGGACTTCCGGCCAACAGAACTGCAAGGAAATCAATTTCTGTTATTTAAACCATCCAGTCTGTGGTATGTTGTTACAGCAGCCTGAAAGAATTAATACACTGAGTAATAGTACTCTTTGGTTTCTCACAAAATGTTCTCTCTTTCTGGAAGGAGGGATCTGGAGACCACATAGTCTGGTCCTTCATTCCCAGGTGGTCCTTCATTCCCACCTCCTGTTGTGCATACACAAGTTTTCCTTCTACTCAGGGCCAGAGGGGAAGCTCCCACATCAAAGGCCTTCTCAGTGCTTATCTGCGAGCAAATATTTATGGCAGTTTCTTTTTATCTGTTAAACAAAAAAAAAACACCCACAACCTTCTTTTTAAGGACACAGGAATAGCAGATGTGAAGTTATGGTTCTAATCCAAAGATGCCACCTCTGATGTCTGGACTTTTTCTAGAACAGACTCCTCCCAGAATTTCCCCAGCCTGGTGCATAGGAGGTCACAAAGTTTGGCTAAATGCTTAACTGAAAACTGAATAGCGTGTCAACTTGTCTTATTCACACTCATATGCAGGTATAATACACACACACACACACACATTAGCTTTAGTTTATGGCACTTATCGGACAGGAGGAACAATAAAGCTAAAAAAGAAAAACAACTAGAGGATAAATTTGCATAAAGTCACTGAAAAATAAAATAAAATCAGATCAGGAGCCTGCCCTGAAGTCCTTAAATTCAAATTTGCTAATGAAATTTTCAGTATTACCTTACAAATACACAGATGTACTTTTTTATTTTTATCTCTTTTTTAGCAGGTTCAGTTTTTACTTTCTCCCTTACCTTTAGAAAACGCATCTGTTTGGGATTTCTCCTGTTCCCAAGGCTATAGCTGGAGTATGGAACTAGCTGATGCATAGAAGGGGCTGCCTTGTGCTTGCACCTCCCCCAGGCCTCCATCCCCTGCCCCCAGGCCCCCACCCCCAGACTATTAAATCTGCTGCTGACTGCGCTGACCAAGCAGTCAGGAAGAGCTGGCTGTCTCCAATTTTGCTTTAGTCAAGGAACAGAAAAAAAAAAAAAAAAAAAGGAATGGGATCTGACCCACCTGCCTATTTCCTTTTCTAAAAACACAGAAAACTCACTTTTTCCCAATGAAAGCTTTTCATTGGAAGACTGAGGGAAAACAAGTCATGAATGTCTTCATATTTTTATAATACTTCAGCTTTCTGGAAACTTGCGTTGATTAGTTATTTGTTTTTTCTGTTTATGTAATAATTAACTAAAACTAATATTTCACTCATTACATTATCATGCATTGTGGAAAACTCAAGATGGGCTTTTTTTTTTTGCATAAAAGTTCAGCAGTGAAACAAAAATACCTCAATGGCAAGCATCTGTCACTCTCTAGTTTTCATTTCCTGAATATTTGAGGAGAGAGGAGGGAGGACATGATGACACCTGCCATTACTCCTGTAAAGAGTTCTTCATGGGTTAATTTTGTTCATTTTTTTAAAGATAGTTTTTTTTTCAGAATTTCTGTTTTGAATATTGCTTTCTACAGCTTCTGATGTCTCGGCTCACACTCGGACCTTCTCCCATTTGAAAAAAAGTGAGAATAGAGGTGGTAATTTGGGATACTGTTCCGTACTTAATTCACTTGAATATCACCAATTTAGTGAAGCTTTTAAGAATCCAGAAGAAAAATGGTCTTTTCACAGTTAGACCTCTCTATCCAGAAAAAAATGATTCTAACTACTACAGATGGAATTATATAACTGCTTGTCCATTTGATCAACAATATTTTTAAAGGATTAGAGTTGACTTCTAAGCCTTAATTAAAGAAGGGAGGACAGATAAACACTTTCACCAAGAAATTACAACCAAATACAAAAATAAGACATTGAAACAAAAATCATTTTTGGCAAGCCACAATATCACAATATGAATAAAAAAATGAAAAGTGAATCAAGTGGGGAAAAAAAAACTATTTAAAACTACAAGTATGTACCAGGAATAGAGCCTTGATTTCCTGTGTATCCTATTGGCAGATATTTGCACATGAAGAAACTGGGAGAATAGAAATGACGTTGAGAAATTTATGTACAAATAACCTTAGAGATGATCTAATTTTTCATTCTCAATCTTCCTAGTAAGGAATAATAACCAATCCAATATTACAAAGTGAATAACAACTAGTAAGCTAACTAAAATTAGCCAGCATTTTCCTCTCTGGAAATAAGTCCTGGCTGGGAAGTATAACTTGCTTCAGGATTTTCTCCATTTGTGACAGAGAGGCAAAGGATATAGTAATGTTAAAAATTAAGGTTTATATATTTAGTATTTCTTTTTTTCCTTCGTTTTTCTTTCATATTTTTTTAGCAACCAACTGTCCTTAATCTAGATACAGAAGAGTCAGGTGTCTGCTATGAGTTGAGTTAACCCTTACATGTCTGGTTATATATTAGGGAACTGACAATGTAGACACCATCTCTGGACAGCTAGGAAAAAGACATAAACCAAAAAGACAGATTTTGACATAATTGTTGTGGCCATGACTCCTTCTTCCCATACAAGCATCTTCAAATAGATAAATACTTCTTGGTTTTGTTCTTTTATGTCAAGAGTACAGTGTAAATTATTAGAATAAGAAGTAAATTTTGCAAGGTTACAGAAAACCAATTGTGTTACTATACACTTGCAGTGAACAATCCAAAAATGAAATTAAGAAAAACAATTCCATTTACAATAACATCAGAAGGAATAAAATGTTTGGTAATAAACTTAACAAAAGTAGTGCTGAACTTATACTCTGAAAATTATAAAGCATGATTAAAATTAAAGATATAAATAAATAAAAATATCAATACTCCCTAACCTGATCTACAGATTCCATGCAATCTCTGTCAGAATCCCAGCTGAATTTTTCATAGATATTGACCAACTGATTCTATAATACATGTGGAATTACAAGGGACACAGAATAGCCAAAACAATCTTTAAAAAGAAGAATAAAGTAGGAGAACTCAGACCTCCTAAATTCAAAACTTACAACAAAGCAACAGTAATCAAGATGATAAGGTCCTGAATCAAGGACAGACATATAAACCAATGAAATGGAATTGAAAGTCAGAAAAAAAAAGAAATCAGACACACTGTTGCCAACTGATTTTCAACAAGAATGCCTAGACCACTTAATGAAGAAATAATTCAGTCTTTTCAACATAATGATGTTGGCATGAGTGGTAATCACATGCAAAGGAAAAAAAAAGAAGAAATTAGATCCTTTTTACACCATAAGCAAAAATAAACTCAAAATAGATCAAAGATCTAAATGTAAGTGCTTAACGTATAAAACTCTTAAGAATAAAACAGGAGGGTAAATCTTCATGACCTCAGATTTGGCAAAGGATTTTCAGACATGACATTAAAAGAATGAGCAACAAAAGATAAAAATAGATAATTTTGGGGTTGTCAAACTAAAAAGGTTTGTGCTTTAAAGGATGCCATGAAGAGAGTGATAGCACACAGAATGGAGGAAAACATCTGTATGCCATATATCATAAGGGACTCATACCCATAATATGTAAAGAACTTACAACTCTACAAAAAGAGACAGCAATCAAATTTTCAAAATGGGCAAAGGGGTTGAATAGACATTTCTCCAAGGAAGATATACAAATGACGAACAACCACATGAAAAGATCTCAAAATCTTTAGTCATCAAGGAACTTCAAATCAAAACTACAATGAGATACCACATCACACCCACAAGCATGGTTAGAATCAAAAAGACAGATAATAAACAGGTGAGGGCAAACATGCAGAGAAATCAGAACCCTCATACACTACTGGTAGGAATGCAAAAGGGTACAGCTGCTTTAGAAAACAATTTGACAATTCCTCAAAAAATTTAACATACGGTTACCACATGACCTGGCATTTTCACTCTTCGGTATATATCCAAAAGAGATTAAAATACATCTCCGTAAAAACTTGTGCATGAATTACTATAGTAGCGTTATTCATAACAGCCAAAAAGTGGCTAACTAACACAAATATCCATCAACTGACAAATAAAACAAAATGTAGTATATCCATACAACAGGGGATTTTTTTAATTTGGCCATAACAGGGACAAATGTACTGATATGTGGTGCAACACCAATGAACTTCAAAAACATTATGAGATGTAAAAGAAGCCAGTTGTAGAAGTCCACATACTACAAAACTTCATTCATTTGAAGTTCCAGAAGAGGGGAATCTGTAAGACAGGAAGTAGTTGCTTACAGCTCAAATGCTTGCTTGGTGTTGGGGGTGTCATGGGAGAAAGAAAAGAGGCAGTTAAAGAGTACAGGGTTTATTTTTGAGGTAATGCGATGGATTTTGTTTTTTTAAGACTTTATTTCTTTAAGTAATCTCTATCCCCAGTGTGGGGCTTGAACCCATGACCCCCAAGATCAATAGTCACATGCTCTACCAAATGAGCCAGCCAGGCACCCCGTGGCAATTCAATGTTCTAAAATCGATTGTAGTGATAGTTGTACATATCTGTGACTACATGAAAAACCATTGAAATTGTACACTGTAAATGGGTAAATTGTATGGTGTGTGAATTATATCTCAATAAAGGTGCTTTCAAAAAATTTTAAGTGCACCATATCAGTAATCTGGAAAGTAAAGAAAATTATTCCGTAAAATGCCTGATACATTATGCATTTTCATTTAATTTTTCATTGCTCCAGTATTTCCAGAATTGCAGCACAATTGTTTTTTTCTAATATGAAACACATCAACATTATCTTTGGTCCCCAGAGCTTGCAGAGAAAAATTGTAACTCCTTAGCTTGGAATTCAGTGATCTTCACAATCTAGCTGTATACTACCACTAGAAAAAAAAATCGATTTAAAAAGTTATATGAGCACAAGTAAATATTTAAAACCATACAAAAGGACATAGTGAAAAGTGTAAATCTCCTTCCTATTTCAAATTCCTAGTTTCCCTCCTATAGGAAACCAATTGCCAATTTCCTTGGTATCTTCCCAGGGATGTTTACTATGACTCTGTACCCAACCTACTGTGGTCTCTCTCTCCAGGCATATTCCACTCATTCAGCACCTAAGATGGACTATCTTTATTATTAATTATGAGTTCATAGCACCAAAAATCCAGTACCTTCTATGTTGTAGATATCCCAGTAAATATTTGTTGATAGGCAAGATTAGAGGAAACTGCTCAAAAAAAAAAAAATTCTTGGCTTTCTGCTGACAGTAGAGACCTCAACAAGGCAAAAGAGGTAGCACAAGGATAGAAGTATATAAAGGAAATATTTTCTGGAATGTTTTCACAAATGCAGAGGGACACAAAAAAGAAACAAACAAAAAAAAAAACCCAGCACACTAACTTCCATTGAGAATAACTAAACTTGCTATTGCGTTTCGGTTAAGTTTACAGACTGGCTGAGAGTAAATCATACTCCCCACATGGAAATTTATGGTCAAATAATTGTGTTCATGAAATGTTACAATTATACACCCGTAAGCAATACTTTTTTGTCTT
The DNA here is from genome assembly GCF_905146905.1 of Nyctereutes procyonoides. Classification (NCBI taxonomy): domain Eukaryota; kingdom Metazoa; phylum Chordata; class Mammalia; order Carnivora; family Canidae; genus Nyctereutes; species Nyctereutes procyonoides. The sequence continues at coordinate 36,953,220 of NW_026575120.1, read as the reverse complement.
GAGGTCCATGGGATGCTTTACCAGATTACAAGTTCATTTCTAACACATAATAGATTTTCTTCTTGTAGCTCAAAACCTAGCAATGAAGACAACAATGAAACAATTGCTCTATTCATATCTCTGTATTTGATTCTTGGTATTGAGAAAAATCATGTTTCTCTTTAAGTAACTTCTATAACCATTTGCCTTCTTCTCACACCTTCTTTTCACACTTTTTCTAGATATATTCTTTGACTTTTCTGAGTTAGTAATCATTATATTTACTTCCTTTATTTCTACGTGTTTTATGAGATTGAATAACAATCTTAGTTTTTTGTACTCTTTCTGTTTTCACTTTGCTTCACTGATTAGGAACTTCTAGTTAGGAACTAAGCAGGTATTCCCTTGAAGACCACAAATACAAAATTATGATGGATTCATCTTGCATTATTAATAATATTATTTTCAGATTGCACTTCAATCTCAAAGATTGGTTTTCCAAGATCCAATCTTTATCTTTCTAGGGTACTATTAGTGGTGGCACAGCGCTAACTTGCCTGGACAAAATGCTTGCAAGTGAAATTAATAAACTTCATTAATTAGTGAGGCAGTTGAATGAGCAGGCTGCTTATTAGTGTTTGAATGGTAAGATGTTAAAAACAAACAACGGACCACCTAACCATATAGAAAGTTACAGTTGAAATACCCAAGTGATTTATTTAAATGTTTTCAGTTGTAGAATTTCAACTTGCTCTTGTATGTGTTTATTGGTTTGTACTGTTGTTAAAATAATGATATGGTTAAATATTTCATTTCTTCTTTCCAGAAGGCAGTGATTAATTCCACATTTCAAGATTCTTTTCAGCCATGTGCTTTTTTAAAAAAGATTTTATTTACTTATTCATGAAAGACACACAGAGAGAAAGGCAGAGACACAGGCAGAGGGAGAAGCAGGCTCCCTGCAAAGAGCCAGATGTGGGACTCGATCCCAGGACCCCGGAATCTGAAGCTGAAGGCAGATGCTTAACCACTGAGCCACCCAGGCATCCCCAAACATGTGCTTTACCTTAATACAATACAGCAAATAGACCAAATTAAAACTTGCCAATCTATTTGCTTTTCAAAAGACTGAAAACATCCCAAATTAATTCTAAATTTTTGTGTATTTTTTTATAAGTTTGATGATTGACATTTGAGCTTAAACATGACTTCTATAACCTCATCAATCTGTGTAATATGTTTAACAAAACATACTTAGTGATATGTTTACTTAAGAGAGACCTTCAGAATTCTAGTTAACAAATGATAGAATGATATCATATATTTGAGTACCTTAATATTTTTTAAATCATGCTCATTACAGACAACAGAATGATCCATTGGTGGAACTCCAACCACAGACCCACAGATGACAAGCTATTTAGTGAACAATTTACTGTGTGTCTCATTACCTTTTCCCCAACCACAGGCATGTTAGTTCATTCTATTAACCTTAATAAGGTTGCCTTTGAAGCTCTTTACTTCTAAGATTTAAATGGGAACTCTGTCATATGTCAGCCTACAACGGAACCTAAATAACCCAGACCAATAAAGCAGATGCAATGTGTTAAAGACTTCATCTGCTACAGATGAGTTAGGATGCTTCCTTTTGCTTAAGTGAAGCTATTTATAGCCTGTCGGAAAATGAAAACTTAAGCAAGGAATAGATTTTTATATCCTCGGAGCACTGATGCTCCTTCATCCTTTCAGGTTAGCGAAGCACATCTCTCTCTAGAGCTGACCTATATAATCCTCAGCCCAGAAAGTTATTCTAAACAGAATAATTTGAAAACCCATGAAGTGTATACACTAAAATTTAAGTCACAAAGAGCTTTCATGTTTCTAACTGAGCCAAGACAATATTAAACAGTTGATTTTGTATGACCAGCATATCCAAAGATTTGGTTCTTTACAACTGGAATAACTGCTTGTTTTGAATGCATTTTACTACTGAATGAAATGAAAGAGTGTTTAGAAGATTCATCATTTTTTGTTCGTTTTATAAAATAATTGGAAAATCCTGAGTCTTAGAAGTTAAGTGATCTTAACATCTAACCCCTCTGACAACTAGCTGCTCAGCCTCTGCTGGAAAACTTTGAGTCACAGAACCGAGTGCATCGTTATGGAAAAGTCCAAGATTTAAAAATTCTTCCTTATGTTTAATCAAAAGCAGTTCCAGTAACTTCTGTTCATTCTACCTCTTGGAGAAACCTAAATCAGTCTAAAGTCAAGGAGTAAATAAAACTATAGGTGAACAACAACAACAAAAAGCATTTCAAACTTGGTTTTCTTGAATCCCTGATTAAATAGCTCAGTCTACGTACAAGAACTTCCCAAGACATATTTACTAGAATTTCATGAAGCAAGGGAAGCCCTAATATGAAGAAAAATATATTTTTGGCATCTGAGAGATCAAAGATATATTTGTGAATACTTTTCCTCTCACTTTTGTGGCCTTTTTTCTATTTCCTTCAATTTTCCCTTTAAATTAAATCTCTTTTCCACTGAAAATGATTTCAGCTAGGTTCCTCTCTGATTAAAGTAAATGATATTGTTATTCCAAAGAGATGTTTGTTAGACTGAGTGAATATCTAATTGGTGAAATGTAGAGAATAGAATATTTTGGTACGTTTTACCACTCTGAGAAACCATTTCCCTCTCCATGTGTCCTAGGTAAGTCACCAGGGGGTAAAATACAGAGCTATTCGCACTGCTTATTAATGCACAGCCACACATTATTTGCTAATGGCTTTGCACCTTACAGGAAATCATGTCTTTAGCACTGAACCCCTAACGTGGGATAGCCTCTACCTCTGGGAGGAATTTATGCTCGAGGTCACATAACAAAATGCCTTTCTTTCAAATGACAGTATTAAAATTCAAATTCCGTCTTTGTTTTTGCACTGTGCTGAATCAAACAAAATCTCAGATTACATAATCATGCATGCCCATAGCATCTGAAAACTCCTCCTTTGGGGGGGATGTGATAAATGAGGATTGCATCTGGAACTTGGTTGCCAGAGGTAAAGGCTAAGTGTGAATTTGAACTGGATCCAAAGCCTGATGCTTAGTTGGACATTAAAACTGTCAAGTGGTCTTATAAAATACACCTGGAGCTTGCTTCACGGGGCAGTAGGCCTTCAAAGTGCACTGATTTCCAAGTTGCATCCCACACTCTTGAGACTACCTAAACGTCAAGAGATGTGAAATTGTTGACACAAGAGGCTATAATGTTTGTAATAAAATATTCCATTTGTCTCTTTTTTATCTATGCATTTTTTTTTAAATTATAGGGCACTTAAGAATGTTGTTCAGGCAATCAAGTTTTGGACAGTCTTAACATTTAAACTTTTCTAAGAATTTTAAGGAACCTTACTCTGTGAACTTCCTATAGCTGCATAGATTTGTTATAACAATGTGTTAAGGGATCCCTGCGTGGCTCAGCAGTTTGGCACCTGCCTTCGGCCCAGGGAATGATCCTGGAGTCCCGGGATCAGGTCCCATGTCAGGCTCCTTGCATGGAGCCTGCTTCTCCCTCTGCCTATGTCTCTGCCTCTCTTTCTGTGTGTCTCTCATGAATAAATAAATAAAAAAACCTTAAAAAAAAAAAAAAACCAATGTGTTAAACTTAATGACTAATTGGTTAGCCTTTTTAATTTTTACTTTTTTTAAGAATTTACTTTTGGTGACATGACCCTATTTTATTACGCACAGGTTCTTACGTTCTGTTTTTTTTTTTTTTTTTTTTTTTGGTTCTTACATTCTAAATAGACATTCTGGGTTCTTTTTTATGAAGGCATAACTTTCTTTTTGCACTGATACTTATAAGCATGTGAACAGTTGCTAATGAGGTTTTCATTGGCAAAGTAGGTAAGAATGAAGAAGTTGTTGCTTTTAGCATCTCTATTTAGAATATGTGGTGACTTGTGATAGATAGGGAACTATATTTTATTGTGCACCCTAGGAAATTCTTCTTAGACTTTCTTGGCCTCAGATTCCCCACTCATAAAATGAATATAGAAGTGTCACATTTTGTCAAATCCAAGACACAGCTGATTGTGATATAAATCATGTAACTAAGGAGAACAAAATACTATTTAAACTACAACACTGTCTTATCCCTTGGAATTGTTGTTTGATACCTATTAAAAGGTCTGTTTTTAGCCTTATTTAGACCTATTTAATCATATGTGACAGATTTGTCTCTGTGATTTTCCCTGTGCACAATAATTCCCGAGAAAGAAAGAAAGAAAGATAAAGGAAAGAAAGAAAGAAAGAAAGAAAGAAAGAAAGAAAGAAAGAAAGAAAGAAAGAAAGAAAGAAAGAAGAAAAAGGAAGAAAGAATCCAGGAATCCTGGGATCCAGTCCCACATCAGGCTCTCTGCAGAAGCCTACTTCTCCCTCTGCCTAGGTCTCTGCCTCTCTCTATGTCTCTCATGAATAAATAAATTTTAAAAATCTAAAAAAGAAAAGAAAAGCTATATCCAAACTGTGAATTCACAGGCAATGAAAACTGTTTTCCTACCTACTATGGCTACAATCTGCCATTAATTAGAGACGTTCCTATCATCAGAGATATAGATATGTGGGGAAAAAATATATATCTAAGTCCCTATAAAGTATGGAATTATATTATGATCAATAATCTGATAGACCATTATTTTGTGGTTTGCCTTTGTACTTAGAGCTATCAAAGTCTCTCAAGTACTATGGACAGAACCACTCTCAAATAAACTTCCCTCTAATTAAGTATACAGGTAAGAGTGGCTTTTAACAGTAATTCCCTGTGAGATTGACCCAGAAGGCACCCAAATGTATAAGCCAGACTATCTTATGTGCTGTCTTTCAACTTATACCACCTCCTGTGACAGGGAACCTTTAAAAAAATGATAGCTCCATTCTGTCAAGCTTTACAGACTTTAGGGCTTTATATAAATCCCATTGAACCTACATATTCTAACTTGATGGCCTCATCCTCGCTGAGTACTGCACTGAACTGCTTCAGTCAGTAGAAGTATCTTTGGAATCGTTCGGTACATGCCTCCACGATTCACTTTCCCTGGCTCAGAATGCAAGGTGTACAGTACTGCAGACTTGATTTCTCCAAATTCAGTAACCTTCCTGGGTCACTCAACCAAATGAGGAAAACATTAGACTACATAATGTAAAAATAAATCCCATAGGCAGGGATCTTTGAAAAGAATACAAATGTCTAGAGTTCATACTTAAACTCCCTTCGTCTATGTAATGAACACAAACCCAATTTGTTAAAATTCATCACTTTTGTGTTTTCAATCAGAGTAAGCGCGAATTATTACAGAATAAATAAGAAAAGCTAGAGTCTGCTGTTGCCAATAATTGTGTATTCCTGTTCATGAGGATAAAATATAAAACGTATCATTTTAAAAGCAACCTGTTAAAAATTCTGTGAGTTTTCCAAATTTTGAGACATTTAGTGACTTTGTACTTACTATCTGTCCTCAATTTATAGCTTCTCAAATTGATTAAGTCTTCCTTTCAGTGACCTAGCCACACATCATTCCAAGGGGAGCCCTGACAAAGGGACTTTGGATGCTGCCCTGGATTTTCATCCTGAGATGTGCTCCTCTACTGCCCTCTACTGTAAGTATCAATAATTTCTACAAAACTGCCAGGATGGATACTGTGTTATTCATTAAAAAGCAGAATATCAAGTAAAAGCTCTACTTTGGAAAGAAAAAAATGCAGAGATAAACTTTAAAAACAGATAATTTTTCATTATAAATTAACACCAAAAAAGTTGCTGTTTTAAGTCACCATTACTAAAACAGTGTTCCAAAAATATGACAAATCGTGCTAAGCAGAGTTGGCTACATTTGTTGAGGCAGGAGGAAATTATCTCAGGATCGCACATTGGAACTTTTTCCTTCACTCCATGGTAAGTAAATGAGTTAAAACATGAAGCATATAGTAAAGTCCATAAACTGATTTCTCCCAATTTCCTCTTTTTAAATGTCTCCTTTCCTTACTGAGAAAAGATATTCATTTTTCCTCTTCCATCAAAAGTAAAATGTAATATATGGTCAATTATTCACTCTTATTTATACTTGTATCAATTTCACTTTAACAAAAATTGATTCAAATTAAGGCTCTTGTTATTTCATTTTCTTCTGTTCTGCTTTCCTTTCTTCCTGCAAAAAAAAAAAAAAAATATTTGTTGAGCAACTTGTACCTTGTTGAGAGCTGGAATTTGTTCCTATCCTCATGGAACTTACAGTCAATGAGGAGAAAATAGACATTTAGCAAGCAATTGCAAGAATCACTATTTAATTATAATTTTCCAGAACACATTACAGATCTAGCAAGTAGTATAGATAAAGGCCTCTAATTGTGAGGAACTCTACAAATTGAAGAGGAATTGAAAGGTCAGCATGCTAAAGATATGTGGTATGTGAGGCTGGAGAATGAGGCAAGAGTGGAACATGCGGGATCTTTTAGGACCTGTGAAATCTTTTGGCCTTCATCTCCAGAGCAGTTGGAAACCATTAGTCATTTTAGGAAGAGGAGTGACATAATTAGACTATGTTGAAGAGAGATAACTGTGCCATCTGGATGGAGCAGTGGGGAGAAGACTGGATGCAGATTCTTTAAGGGGATATTGCCTGAATCCAGTGAAATATTATAGAGGCCTGAAATAAGAAGGAGGCAGTGGATGAGTTGGAGAAATTTTTTAAATACACATAGGAAAGGATTTGGTGTGTGGTTGGAGGAAAGTGCAAAAGGGGGAAGTTGTGGAATTGGACTAAAAGGAAGAGTATTTCTGAAGTAGAGGAGGCATGCAAATTCATCACTAGGTGTGCTAAGTTTCCTGTGTTATTCAAAAACAAAAAACAAGGGGCACCTGGCTGGCTCAGTGGTTGAGTGTCTCCCTTCAGCTCAGATCATGTTCCCAGGGTCCTGGGATCGAGTCCCACATCAGGCTCCCCACAGAGAACCTGCTTCTCCCTCTACCTGTGTTTCTGCTTCTCTGTGTGTGTGTGTGTGTGTCTCTCATGAATAAATAAATCTAAAAAAAAAAAAAAACCTGCTCCTTTGTCTTCTCCCCTGCTCACATGGCAGCACACCTGCATACACATAGAAATCCTAACATTTTTAAGTGATTTCAGGCACATTTTAGTTATATGTCAGCTAAGCTGATATAGAAGACACATCCTCCCACCATAAATGTATTGAAATGTTAAATATTTAAATATACAAATGTGTGAATATGTATATATGTATTTGTTTTGTGTATGTATGTGCATATGTATATTGTGTATAGATGTGTATACACACACGCACACATATATATATATATGTATATATGACGATTCAGCTGCTGCTAATAAGCATTCAGACCCTGCTAGAGACCTGACAGTGGGGGACCAGAACACTAACGCACATCTGGGACTCATGTGGAGGGCCTGCCAGAAGTAAACCTTTGCATGATGCCACTTTCACTGATGAACTCAGCCAAGAAAAGCATAAGGAACCTCTGTTGTATTTTATCAGTGTATTAAAAGGAAAGGCAATTAAAAACCAGCTGGGAACAAACTAGCCTGAAATTTCTGCCACACGTTGGTGCAAAAACTTTAAACTAAAATTTTAAAGTAAAATCTAATTCATAAATGTTGAAATCCAAAGGATGTTTTTATAAGAAAACACAAACTACTGTTTACCTATAACCAAAACTTTTAAACCAAATAAGAAACAAATAACAAGGTGAAAGAGTCGGTAGATAGAACCACTAGGAAAATTAAGACTTAAAAATTACAAGTGATTTAACAATCTGAAAAGGACTTAAAATAAGCTTACAATAACTGAAAAAGTGAAAGAAATAATAAATATCATAACAGGACATAATGGTGTGAATAAAACATCAGTTGGATTTGAAAATGAATGAAAAAAACAATTTTGAAAATATCAAAAAATTAAGAGAAAATATCTTCAGAATATGGTTGAGTAGCAAAAATAAATAAATCAATAAATCAATAAATAAATAAATAAATATTGAAAAGAGTATTATTAGACCATCCAAATAGAAAATAAAAGATTTATTTTCTAGAGACATCTAACCAAAAAAGATCTGAACTCAGGAATAATTGAATTTCAAAGCAAGATGCCTCAAAGAATAGTTCTATAGGTAATGGCTTATAAGAGGGAAAGTAATGAAATCGATAACCCATTCTATCCTGTGGATCAACAGTAAAAAACTGTCCATAATGGGCACAGAACTTCCAAAGAAGTTTTTGGGATTTAAGTTTTAATTTTCAACTTGATGAAAAGAACGTTCTCCCCTATAGAAGTATGAGGCATAAGATCTGCTTTCTGCATAAACAACCAGAAAACTGCATAAAATATATGAAACAGCAGAAATGTGATGCCTGAAAGAAGAGAAACAAATAAGATGAACCCTATGATTATTTCAGCTTTTTATTCGAAAGCAATTTCCACATTACAGCATAGATATAAAACAAAACAAAATAAGTAAAAACAACTGCCTCACTGAGATGAAAAGACAGTTTCAAAATTTGGGGAGGTTAAGATGGCTGAGATTTTCAGGGAAAAGTACTAAGGAACCATGCAAAAAAAAAAAAAAAAGCTTGAGAGATCTGCATAGAAATCACTTCAAGTCTTTGAATTAATTTCTGGTCATGCATTAAGTACGAACTCTACAAGACCAGCCAAAAACAACATCTAGAAAACTATAAACTAAAAACTTCCCAGACTTCATTTTTTTAAAAAGATTTTATTCATTTATTCATGAGAGGCACACGCACAGAGAGAGAAATAGAGAGAGAGAGAGAGAGAGAGAGAGAGGCAGAGACACAGGCAGAGGGAGAAGCAGGCTCCATGCAGGGAGCCCAACGTGGGACTCGATCCCAGGACTCCAGGATCAGGCCCTGGGCTGAAGGTGGTGCTAAACTGCTGAGCCACCCGGGCTGCCCCAAACTTCCTACACTTCAAACAGGGTTGGGAGATATTGGAATTCCTATTAGCCAGAGAAGGACAAACCTGTTAAATACACAGGGAATTCACTAGAGACCTCAAAAGAGTAATGCCTTAGTACTGGGACTCAATTGTCCTAGAGTAAAGACTGCAGTGCCAAAGACGTATTCTAACAAAGGCTGAAGACAACTCTCAGGAGGATGAAAGTAACTTAAAGTAACTTAACTGTCTGCCAAAACAAAGTTCAAGAGCTCTAAAGAAAGAAAACAAAATTCACTCAACTATACAAAAATCATAATGTCTAGCATCTAACCAAAAATTGCTGGATATGTAAGGAAGCTGAATTGCTTGACCCATACCCAGGATTGGGGGGAAGGCTACAGAAATATCCCCAAATGGCAGAGATGATGATATTAGTAGATAAAAACTCTTAAAAAACTATTATAATTATACTCAAGACTTTATAGGAATATGGAAGATATTTTTTTAAAAAAATTAAATATCTCTTTTAAAATAAAACAGAACTTCTAGCATTGAAAAATTACAATACCTGAAATGAAATTTCTTAGTGATGTCAGTATCATGGTGGTATAAGATGTCCATCATATTTGTACTTCTCTCTGAACAAAAATTCAGCATCTATCCACAGACAAAAATGCCCTTGAGGGAGCTGTGGGATTCCAGCACCATATAACAAGGAATCCAGGAGGAATCTTGCCTACCCATGCATAGAGTATCAGGTAGACAGACCCCAGCAGCAGTTGTGGACTCTGCAGCCAGCCATTCATGAACCAGCTCCAGCCTCACTCAGCTATGATCTGGAAGCCCCTGGAAAACACTGTCTTAGCTAATCACTCACATCTGAGAGAGCATTTGTAGAAGCACAGGTTTCCAGAGGACAGGATCCAGCATGCCATTAGAGCAAACAACAAACAAATTTGGACACATGAATTTGGATTGGTAAGAGGAACAGCTTGACTTTACCCACATCATCCCTCTCCTAAGGCAGCACAGCTAAGGGCCCTCACCAAAACCAAAGATCTTACAGGAAAGGAATAACATTAACTTATATTTCCTCATGATCATAGATGCAAAATCTTTAACAAAATATGAGCAAATCAAATCTAATAATATACACAAAGGATGATACAACATAACCAATTAATGGAGTTAAGATTGATTTGACATTTTAATATCAAGCAAAGTGATTGTCATATTAACTGAATTAAGTAGGAAAACCATATAATTGTAATCTTGTATCATGTAATCATATAATCATATAATCTTAACCAGTGGGAAGAAAAAAGATATTTCACAAAATTAGCTCATTTAGAGTGAAAAATCTCAGCAAACTAAGGAAGAGAAGGGAAATTCCTCACCCTAATAAAGCACATCTATGAAAAACCTACACATAACCTTATAATTAATAAAAAAAAAAGACTGAATGACCTATGCCTAAGATTTGAAGCAAGGGAAGATGTCTATTCCTTTTGAAATCATACTGGAGGCCCTATCCACTGCAATAAAGCCAAAAATAAAGATAAATAAAAGACATACAGATTGAAAAGGAAGAAATAAAACTGTTGTGTAGACAAAATAATCAAATTTGCACACATGAGCTGTAAATTCTAAAAAATCTAGAAAAGAGTTAAATGACCAATAAGTAAATTTAACAAGATCACACGACACAAGACCAATTTAAAAAATAAATTATATTCTGTATACTAACAGGAAACAATTGATATATAACAGTTGATGTAGATATCCCATAAGTGGCACAACCCTGAAGTATGTGTTTCCCAGCACTCCCAATAGGATGTAGCTCCAATGTCTGATAGAGATACCTAGTTTAGATACTTGGATACCTAGATATCTTCTTGTAGTCCCTTCTTTAATAACTCGCCTCTTGATAAGTGCTTCTGTACCTCCAAGTAAGCCATATTTGACCCCCAAATACTGTGGGGGTTATGGATGCCAACCTCCCATGTAGTTGAAAATCCAGATATAACTTTTGACTCCCTAAAATCTTAATTACTAATAGCCTACCATTGAATGGAAGCCTTGCCAATAACATAAATGTTGATTCTCACGTATTTTTTATGTTATATATATTAAATACTATACTCTTATGATAAAGCAAGCTAGAGAAAAGAAAATGTTAAGAAAATCATGAGAAAATGCATTTACAGTACTATAATATGTTTACAAAAACAAAATCCACACATAAGTGATCCATGTAGTTCAACCTCATATTGTCAAAGGGTCAACTGTAGTTACACCCCAAATCCCTGTCTTAGGTTCTGCTCCTGAGAAACCCAAACCAAACCATGTGGTGATATGGTATGGCCTGACGTTGAGGATATCATTACCAAACGCTTTGTTGTGTACTTCCTGAGAAGTACAGACAATGGATCCTCTGTGTACAAATAGGCACAGATTATAAATAGGTGAAGTGAGGGATCATAGGCTGTGGGCCAGCAGTGGGGGGGGGGGGCGGGGGGGAATTGGGGTATTGGGGCAGCAGGAGAGGAGTGTCTCTGCAGTGTGTGGTACTAGGCTATGCCTGTAGAAACTGTTTTGAATTGATTCCTTTATCAATGCATCATGATTCCTTTATTGATGTAATGTGATAACATCACCTTCAGTTCCCACTGATATCTGCAAGCAGTCAAAAGCCCATGATAACCAATGAAAAAGAGGCGGCAATATCATCTTGACAGTCTGTCTACTTTTTCCCTCTTCATGCTCCTGAGTGCAGTGTTACTCCCAAAGGGCAAGTCGTGAGAGAGGAGGATGCTTTTCTCGTGCACTCAAAATTGCTAACCTCACAAGTCTTCATCTGGGAGATGGGAGAGGAAGAAAGTTTTTAATCAAATATAAGATCTAAGTTTTACAGTGGAATAGCCCAGAATTTTAATAACTGAGCCTATTTTAATATCCAGTTTTAAGTCTTATATTGAATTTTAGTATTAAAATATACGTATTTAATAATTAAAATATACTAAAAAATACTATAATACTATGTGCTATATATAATTAAAACATATTAATTTAATGCTTAATTAAAATGTACTTATTTTAATACTAAAAGTGACCAAAAAATTATGAATTGGAGTGATGTCCTAAATGAGACTCATTCACCAGGAAAGAGAGATGGGCAAAGGGTGGGTTCTGTGGTTTTAAACAGAGCACAGCTGGCAGTAGTCACCGAAAAATAAACACAGAGAAGTATATAATATGTACTATAATATGTACAGAGAAGTATAAAAATGTACAGAGAAGTACATATGAGTATACAATATACATACATAAATGCTGTTTAAGTAGGCTACGTCTATTACCTGGAGTATGCAGATATATTTAACCATTGAAAAAATAAAGCATGAATTTGGGATGCTGCTTCTGAAGGATGGTTGTAAATACATCCAAATCACCTGGATTGCCAGGATTTCTGGGAGTGTGGCCCCCAAAACCTTCATTTCTAAACAAGCTCCTCATGTGAATCTTAAGAACATTACAGTCTGAAAAGTATTGTTCTTCATTTTATCCTGTACCTTGCCTTTTTTGGAGATATTTTCTCCTACTTTATTTTTCTTTTTAAAGACTGTTTTGTCTATTCTGTGTCCTTTGTAATTCCATATGTACTGCAAAATCAGTTTGTCAATTTCTATAGAGTATGGTTATCTGCTTCATTTCATTTAATCACTGCATCAGATTGTGGTGTATTATTTAAATTAATATATTCAATCATTCCTCTATCTTGGACATTTTTAACTTTTTGCCATTTTAAACTATGCAACAGTAATATCTGTGTCCATATTTCATCAAAAGGTATGCGAGTACTATTCTCAGGCAGAGTTTTGGAGAGCTGGATCACAAAGTACGTGCATTTAAAATAATGATAGAAATGATCAAATTCACTATCAGAAAAGGAATTACCCACTTATAAAATGTAAATGTGTATGAAAATGCCTATTTCCCCAAGTCCTCTTTAATACTAGATATTATTCGTCTTTTCCATCCTTTAATTTTACAAGTTTTATTGTTTTTGTCTGGATTTCCATAATTATTAGAGAGTTGGGTATCTTTAGTGTATTTATTGGCATTTTTTTTTCCTTCCATGAACTGCTTTCTTTTTTCTTACTGATTTGCAGAAGCTCTTTTTTTGTTCGGGCCAGTAGGTTTTTGCCTGATTTTATGCTGTATATATTTCTTCCCTATGTACTGCTTTATCTCTGTAGATTGTTTTTGTCTTTATAGAAACTTGAAATCTCTTAGTCAAATCTGAGTTTTATGAGTTACTGAGGAAGACCTTCATGATATAAATATTATTTTTTAAAATCTTTACTCAAAAAATATTTGACCTTTATATTTAGCTTTTTATTAGAAATTTATCTATGGTATGAATAGAAATTTATTTTTATTCATTTCCATGTATAGATAATTGCATCAAAGATATTTATTTAAAAAGATAGTTATTAACTATATCGCTATATTTTTTGTCTAATGTAAATTGTCACCTTTGTCATAAACTAAATTCCCACATGTGTTTCTGAACTCTGTTTTATCAGAGTATCTGTTTCTATGCTCATGCTACCTTTTTATTTTCTATTTTCTTATTATCTTTTTTAAAACTAGGCTCCACACTCAGTGTGAAACCCAACACAGAGCTTGAATTCATGACCCTGAGATCAAGACCTGAGCTGAGATCAAGAATCGGAGCCACTTAAGCATCTGACCATTGTGCTACCTTTTAGAAATTATTGTGATGACATATTTTTCTTTACCTACTCGTAAAAGTCTCTTCCTATTGACCTTCTTAAAAAAAAAGAGTTATTAGGGTGTCTGGATGGCTCAGTCAGTTAAGCATCCAACTCTTGATTTCCGCTCAGGTCACAATCTCAGGGTTGTGAGATCAGTCCCCACCCTTCATCTGGCTCAGCGCTGCTTCAGATTCTTTCTCTCCCTCTCTCCCTGCCCCTCCTCCTCTGCTGCTGCCTGCGCTCTATCTCTAAAACAAAACAAAACAACAAAACAAGTTATTCCTTTTCTGACATACTTACAAACCAGTTTGTAAAATTCCATAAAAATCTTGTTGGGATTTTGGAAAGGTACTGCATTATTTTTATTAGATTTATTTGGAGATATTTTTTTCTTTTTAGTGATGATGAGTCTTTCCAATTAAGAACATGTATGTCTTACTATTTAGAAAAAAATCCTTTAGTGAAAACAGGATAAGTTTTCAACATTTTTTTTTGCAGGCCTCCAAAATTCTATAATTTATTTATTTTTTTTTAATTTTTATTTACTTATGATAGTCACACACAGAGAGAGAGAGAGAGGCAGAGACACAGGCAGAGGGAGAAGCAGGCTCCATGCACCGGGAGCCCGACGTGGGATTCGATCCCGGGTCTCCAGGATCACGCCCTGGGCCAAAGGCAGGCGCCAAACCGCTGCGCCACCCAGGGATCCCAAAATTCTATAATTTATTGATAGAAAAACACATAATCATCAAGACTATGATTTATAGGGTAAGGCTTTTAAATACTGAATAGTGGCAGGCTATGATGTGCAAAATATGCCACTGTGCATAAGGAATATTTTGAATGAAAAGCACTTGAAAACCAGCAGGTTCAAGAAGTGAACTCTGACCTCTCCTTGTCTTCCTGAAAGCAAGAGATAAAACTCCCTGGTGAAAGCTGCCCTTTCCTATCTGTATTGGGAGGAAAGAAACATTCTTACCACCAGAGACCCAGAGTGGAGGCAGAGAGGATTCTGTACAAAGGGACCTTGTTAAAAGAGCTTATCTTCTGTTAGCCTCCTCAATACATTTTACTTACTTTTCCACATTGTCTTTCTTTGTTTAACCTAGTTTGAAGACATTTGGATTTTACCACTTCTTTGGGTTTTCATTTACTTATGAGGGCTCCTATGTTACATAAAACTTATATTAAATAACTGTATGCTGGTCCCCTGTTAATCTGTGTTACATTAATTTAATTCTCAGGCCCAGCTGGTGATCCTAAAGAGGAAACAGGTGAAGTTTTGTCGTTGCCCACATTTATACAGCTATTCAGTACATTTGTATCATCCCTTTTAAATTCATTTCCCTCCCCCTCCAGGAGTCCTCCTGCATCTCAGTAAATAAAATTACCATATACCTCATTGCAAAAGCCAAAACTGCAGGACTCAAATCTCTCATACCACATGTTTGATGCATGACCAGGAAGAGCGGATTCTTACCCCAAAATACATCCCAAATCCCTGCACTTTTGTGCTTCTCTACTGCGATCACTATAGGACAGTCATCATTTCTTAGGTGATGTGTCAATTCAGACTAAGGTTGGATAGTGTATAACCAAAGGTTGACAGAGTGGGGGAACTAGATAACAATGGCTTAACTCGACAGAAACTTATTGCTCTTTCACAAATATAATGGTGTTTGAGACAAGGTAAGAGTTTGTTCCCTTTCACTCCTGAAAGCCAGATTATTAATTCCTGAAACAAGAATGTTTTCTTTTATGCAAGTGGCTTCCAACTTGCCTGGGAGTTCATGGAGTGGCCAGGTTTTCCTAAAGCCTTTTATGCATTTAAGTATTATCCATTGGTTAAATAAATAATATGTCTAGCTCATACTTATTCTATGGCATAATAGACATTTTTTACTGATATGCCAATCTTTTTGTGGTTAATAAATCCTACACAAATATATATGTATATACACACATACATATTATGTATATACTATATGATATGTATGAATTGTACATATATGAAATTATACATATATAAATTATGTGTATATATACATACACACAATAATGCATATATATATATATATATAGAGAGAGAGAGAGAGAGAGAAAGAGAGAGAGAGAGATCGAGAAAGATGGGGAGGGAGAGAGGCAGAGAGAGAGAGCTTACTATGCACCATATACTGTTTTTGGCCCTGAGAATATAGCAGTAAACAGATTAGGCCAAGTCCCTGCCTTTTCATGGAAAACAAGGTCAATAAACAAATGAACGAGTGTTCTAAAGAAGAAAAACCATGAGCTAAGAGAGTAATTGGGGGAAGTAATTTTAGATAGGAAAATCAAAGCCTCTTTGAAGAAGTGACATTTGAGCTTGAAATGGGGCAATTATGTGAAGAATTTGGCAGGACAGGAAGGCAAACATTCTAGAAGGAAAATGAAATAGAAAGGACTTGCTCTGATAAAAAGCATGACAGGAACAAGTTTGGCAGGATCTTCATATGTAAGGAGAAGAAATGCTAGAAGATAAATTGCAGATAAGCAAAGGCCAGATTATTCAGGACCTTTTCAGTTTGGATTTTATTCTTAAATCAACTGATGAGTTTTAAGCAAGCAGGGACATGATCTGTTTTACAGTTTAGAAGAATTTTGGCTACTCTGTGGGCACCAGAGTATAGATAGGCAGGCAGGTAGAAGAGGAAAAACAGACAGTGGTTATTATGGGGTCTGGATAAGTCACATCCAGGGATGGCTAGCTTGCTCTCAACGTTAGATCTTTCTCTTTTTAGCAATAGTACCCATCATTTTTTTTAAAGATTTCATTTATTTATTCATGAGAGACACAGACAGAGGGAGAAGCAGGCTCCATGCAGGGATCCTGATGTGGGACTTGATCCTGGGACTCCAGGATCAAGCCCTGGGCTGACACCAGGTGCTAAACCACTGAGCCACCCAGGGATTCCCATAATAGTACCCATTTTTATCAGCTCTATTGCACCCCACCGAAAAGACTGCATTTTCCAGCCTCCCTTAAAGCTAGACAGGCCACATGATTAAATGCTGGCCAACCAGATTTGACCAAAGTATTGTGTGAGACTTGCAGGAAGCCTCTAAGGATGTTGAACTTCACCTGAGCCTGTGCTCCAGTAAGACGATGATGACTAAGAAATTCCCTCACCTTCTTGTTTGCTGAACACCTCCCCACTACCTTTTTGTGTTCCAGGAAAAGGATTACTTCAATTCTCTCCTCATAAGACTTAGATAAGACTCCCATAAGGCTCTCAGATGATTTCCTTGTGTTTTATCTAAACCCCTGAGGAGGCCACAGTTCCTGCAAGTCCCTGTTTTTTTGAGATAGAATTGACTACATAACACATTGGTTTCAGATGTATCCAACATTTCATTCTTTGTCTCATGAATGATTAGCTGATATTAGAAGTCTTTGCTAAACACAGAGATAAGCATTTCCTGTTCAGCTGACTGAGATTTCCCCTAATTGCAAAAAGGTCCCAGGCCTAAATCATCCCACCTACGACTTATCTATGTCTCCCTAGAAATCAAAGGCAAAATTACACTGTGATGACACCTGGATCTTAGGATCTAAGGTATGCTCCTTATTGCAATAGCCTGAAAATTATCTCCTTAATTGGTGCATTTTGTCTTTCGCATCTTTTTATAAGGCAGACAATGTATCTTCTTTGCCCTTCTTCCTTCCTAGTACTTGAAATGTAGAAGGTGAAGGCTGGAGCTCAGGCAGCCTTCTTGGACACACAAGGTGGCATACATTTAAAATGAACCATATCGGGCAGCCCGGGTACCTCAGTGGTTTAGTGCCGCCTTCGGCCCAGGTCATAACCCCGGAGTCCTCGGTGGAGGCCCACGTCGGGCTCCCTGCATGGAGCCTGCTTCACCCTCTGCCTGTGTCTCTGCCTCTGTCTCTCCCTCTCTCTCTTTCTCTCCCTCCCTCTCTCTCTCTCTCTCTCTCTCTGTGTGTGTCTCTCAGGAATAAATAAATAAAATATCTTTTTAAAAACTAAATGAACCATACTATATCAGACTGTGGCAAGGCTATAAAAAAGAAGCATAAAAATGTAATGAAATTATAAGCAAAATGATTAATTGTGAGGGATTTGAGTGAATATCAGGGAAGACTTTTGAGATATTATACTTTAGATAGGTCTTAAAACAATAAGCATTTTTATTGATGGATGAGCCAAAATGACAAGCATGATAGAATCTGGATCCAAATTGACCTTAACAGGTTGGAATAAGTGATCAAAAGAATGAAAATAGGCAACTGGCTGGATTTATGGACTGAAAGAAAAGGCAAATTGGGGTGTCTAGGTGGCTCAGTTGGTTGAGTGGCCTCTTGATTTTGGCTCAGGTCATGATCTCAAGGTGAAGAGATTAAGCCCTGCATAGGGCTTTGCACTCAGGAGGGTATCTGCTTGAGATTCTCTCTCTCCCCCTCTGCCCCTCTTCTCCTCTCTCTCATTCTTGTTCTCACTCAAAAACAAATAAATAAATATTTTTTTAGGGCGAATTAAAGTTATTTATCAAGGAATCGAGAAGAATCAGGGTGTTGGAGAAAGAAACGGAGAGACTCTGGGAGGAGCAATAAATGATTTCAGTTTAGAGGTAATGGTCAAATATTTAAGTGGAAACATCCCAAAGGTAGTTAGAAATGCTGCATGAGCTGTCATAGTGAGCTCAGAACAGGTATGCATTTTGAAGTTGAGAATAGATGTAGATGAGCTGGTGGAAGCTGCCTAGAGATGGAAACTCCAAGACCACTCCAGGCAGCTGTAGAAAGAATAACTGTTGCAGCAGAGGGGAGTTGGCACCTTGGCTCATAGCCTCCTATAGATTTTCCCCCACCAGTTGTGTGGAGCCACACTGTTCTGCAAGACTTTAAAAGATGTGCCAAGAAAAAAGTGTTACTTGTTCCAGTGTCTTTGAGACATTCTGGGTTTGGAGATAAACAGCTTTTTCTGGTCTTCATGAGATGTTTAAAGATGGATAATGTGTTATAATTCTCAAAGGAGTTTAGTAATAGTGTGCTGTGTTTTCAGAAGTTACTGCACTGCAGAAGTTTTTATTATAGAATCTTTTGGAACAATATACCATATATTTTGAACTTTATCAGCTCAAGAAAATGAGGGCAGAGTGGAAGATAATTGGGAAGGAAGATAAAGAGCCATCTTTGTGTCCTGGAGAAAACCACATAACCTGCTACTAACAGGAATTCTTTCTGTTAGAATTCATTGAAAATTTGGTTGAAGCGATGGAATCTCTACTCTGAAAATTGTACCATGTTTGTATGTGTGGTGCCTTCTTTGGAAGCCCCGAACATGCCAGTGATTAAGAATAATGACTCATAAAAAACAGAAGAATGACTCATTAATTTTCTTTTATATACATTTTTACAAACTTAATTTTTTTAATATGCTGCAAAATATTAATACATAAAATAAAAAACATGAAATCAAGTTATATTTCCCTCAGCCTGAGGCCTCCTCTGTACTTTATATCTTTTTCTCAGAGATCACTTTTTTTTTTTTAAGATTTTATTTCTTTATTTGAGAGAGAGAGAGCACTAGAGGGAGTGAGCCGGAGTGAGAGGGAAGGGTAGAGCGAGAGGGAAAAGCAGGCTCTCCACTGAGCAGGAAGCCTGACATGGGGCTCAATCCCAGGACCCTGAGATCGTGACCTGAGCTGAAGGCAGACGTTTAACCAACTGAGCCACCCAGGTGTCCCTCAGAGGTCACTTTTTTCTTTCTATGGATATCCAAATGCATTTTAAAATACAAGTGGGATTGTTCTGCCATTTGCATTTATAAAATTTACTCTGTCATGAGTATTTTTCCACATGACGGCATATTGATTTTGCTTATTTAAAAAAAAATCCTGGTATGATATAATTTTCTATTCCCTTGTCACCACTCTTTATTAATCCATTTGACAAATCTTTATTTAGTCTCTGTTATGGGTGTGGTATCCTGTTGGCTGGAGAATAGCAATGAACAAAACAGATATGGTTCCTACTCTTAGCTCTTAGGGAGCTAGTAGAAGACAAATGATAAAGAAATAAACAAGTAAGTTAAACAACTACAGATTGTGAGGATAGCTATGCAAGAAAACAATCCTAGATGAGAGAAGGAGTGACTGGGGAAGAAAGATCTATACCAAGTCTTGATGAATGAGCCAGCTGTGAGAAGAACTGGAGAAGGGGCATCTCAGGCTTTTGCAAACAAGTACATTATGAGCATTCAGTTAGTACTCCTCGATGGCTTGCTCTTTGCCAGCAACTCAGCTAGAGTATGAGGATTCAAAGGTGAACTATTAAAATTCGGTCCTTGTTGTGTTGGAGCCTATATTTTAGGGTAATGAATTAAGATATAAAAGACCTTAGCACAATGACTACAACAAAATAACTGTTCAATAAATGTAAATTTGTTTTATTATTTAAAAGTTTGCCATCTGGAGACACATGGGTGGCTCAGTGGTTGAGCATCTACCTTTGGCTCAGGGCGGGATCCCAGGATCCTGGGATCCACTCCTGTATCGGGCTCCCTGCAGGGAGGGAGCCTGCTTCTCCCTCTGCCTGTGCCTGTGACTCTGCCTCTCTCTCTCATGAATGAATGAATAAAATAAATTAATTAAATATTTTTTTAAAAAAATAAATAAATGTTTGCAATGTGATAAATTTATCTCACTGTTCAAATTTGCTTTTCCAAATGCTACCAATGTTATGATAAAGGAAATTATTTTCAACTTTTATCGTTTGTGGGCCTTATTCCTGCACTCCCACAGAAACTATATTTTAACATTTACTAAGGTCAAAATGACTCTACAGAACCCCAAAGCATGGGTTCTATCTGCATCCCAAGCATGCATTGTACATCTGCTTTGTTAAAGCCTTAAAAAAGCATTTTGAACATAAAGATTAAGAAAAAGGAAGAAACTTACCTGGTTCCTGTAAGGTTCAAGTCCTATAGCCCTGAATATACTACTAACTTACGATAAGGTCTACAACTTTGTTTTCTTTTTTTTTTTTTTAAGATTTTATTTATTTATTCATGAGAGACGAGAGAGAGAGAGAGAGAGAGAGAGAGAGAGAGACAGGCAGAGACACAGGCAGAGGAAGAAGCAGGCTCCATGCAGGGAGCCCGACGTGGGACTCGGTCCTGGGACTCGATCCTGGGACTCGATCCTGGGACTTGATCCTGGAACTCCAGAATCATGCCCCAGGCTTAAGGCAGGCGCTAAACCGCTGAGCCACTCAGGGACCCGCCCCCCCCAGTCTACAACTTTCTGATATGTCCTTTGTCTGATGATTTGTAACTTTTTATGTTAAAAAATGTATATAACCCCATAGCAAATGTTCCTTTGCCAGAGAAGTCTTGTGTAAAGATTGTGTATCCAGGGCAGCTGCCCTGACTTGGGCTCAAATTAATCTCCTTTCTTTTAGAAGTTCTAAAAGGTTTATTCATTTTGTGTCAACAGTTGTGTTTTTCACGTTTATTTGCCATTTGAATATTTTCTGTAACTTTCCTGTATATATCCTTGGTCATTATTTTATTCTTTTATTTACCTTTTTTTCCCCTAAGATTTTATTTATTTTATTCATGAGAGACACACACAGATAGAGAGAAAGGCAGAGACACAGGCAGAGGGAGAAACAGGCTCCATGCAGGGAGCCTGATGTGGGACTCGATCCCGGGTCTCCAGGATCACACCCTGGGCAGAAGGCAGCGCTAAACCTCTGAGCCACCCGGGCTGCCCATATTGTTTTGTTTACCTTTTACTGATGGATTTATAGTTCTTCATAAGATCTAGATAGAACAACCACTTGTCTGTTATATATGCAAATATTCTCTCTTCACCTCCAGTTTGTTGTCTTTCTAGTTTCACTGGTGGCATCTTTAAATATGTGGACTTTTGAAATTTATTCTAGTTAAGTATTTCAATTTTCTTCTTAACAATTTTGGGAGGCACTTGGGTCTAGGTTATGCATAAAAACTTTGCAAAGGTGTATGCTACAGTTATAGACAGTGATGTCATCAAGATGTACGTGGAGTACCATATTCATGGAGCAGGATAAATATTTGCTGCAAATCGATATGTGCTAGCACCGGGCCAGGTGCTTATCTATCACTTGATCCCTAAAGAACCCTTCCTAAGTAGGCAACATTGTTTCTCTCTTATACCTGAGGAAACTGAAATTTCAATGTCTCACAGCTAGTAGGTGACATAGTTGAAATGGCCCGTGTGCCTCAACTATGATTGCAAATTCATAGTATTTAATTAGCAGTTTGGTTTGAAACTGTGTATGAGATAACGTGTACATTTGGCTTAAGAGGCAAATAGGAAAAACACCTGGAAATTCTATTTGATCTGGTAGCTAAAAAAATGAAGGAATATAGACAATAGCGTACTCTTCTATAACTGGATTGATGAACCCTGGGTATTGTGAGATAAACGGTCAGATATTAAAGCAGTTAAAACATTTTATTTAGGAACTACCAATAGTAGAAGAAACAGCTGAGCTCCATTCTGATTTGTGCAGAAGTGATTTGGATGTTTTATTTTTTTTAATTTTATTTTTATTTTATTTATTTATGATAGTCACACACACAGAGAGAGAGAGAGAGAGGCAGAGACGTAGGCAGAGGGAGAAGCAGGCTCCATGCACCAGGAGCCCGATGTGGGATTTGATCCTGGGTCTCCAGGATCGCGCCCTGGGTCAAAGGCAGGCGCCAAACCGCTGCGCCACCCAGGGATCCTGATTTGGATGTTTTAAAGGGGGAATAAGGGAGGGAGATGATGAGGACCTAGTAGGGTCAGAGAACGAAGAATGACACAGGGTAAGTCAGCGTCAGTGTGATTAGGACAGCTCTGCTGGCTAGAAGTAGGGATTCTATCCCCCTGTAGAGACTGGGAAACAGAAGCTCTATCCTTCCTGCTGATTATATTCCAAAGAAAGGGTTTCAGGTCCTAGAGAGAGAGAGAGTGCATTAAGAGCGAGAAAGAAGTACTTCTGAGTTAGAGATACATGTCTCAATTGTAAGCCCTTTGAGAGGTTAGGGCCTATCATCAGGTGTTGGCTAGAACAAACACTAATTTTGGCAGCTGTGAATATGGGAACAAAGGACTCCAATAATTCGAAAGTAATACCTAACAGACAGAATGGGTTCCCTGATGTCACGGGAGGAAACGCTAACAATTTAAACAGGCAGAATGACCATGAAGAATAAAACCAGTCACCCAGCCTCAAGTGACAAGCTTGCACAAAATTCAGCAAAATTTGCAAAAAGACTCCTGCAACACTTTGTGTCATGCTCTCCAAGGGCTGCCGCATCCTGAAACTGCCACCAGAAATTATTGAACTGTATCCTGCTTGCCATTCTGCTCTTGAAACTAGTAGTTGGGGACTTAAGTCTGACCAGGTTCCATAAAAAGCACAGAATTTGAGTGTTTTGCCTAATTCTTCCCTTTCAGAGCATCCTCTTAGTTTGTAGCTGAAGGTTGCATTTCCCTATTTGCAAACTGCATGATAATACAACCTTTCCTTGCCTCTGACCAAATCCTCATATTCCAGGATTTTTTGTTGACAAGCTTTCTCAGGCAGGCATTTTATGGAGGTGAGAGGAACAGCACTGGGGTCAACCAAGCGACAGGCCGGGTGCAACTAGAAGCCGTATTGGAAGTTGGTCAGGTGTGTTAGTCTCATGGAGGTCTCCAGGAGCTTTTGTGTGCTTGAGAGATGTGCAGTTCTCACTAGATCTTGGAGCCATGATTTATGAGCAACATTAAATATAGAGATTGGAACTAGGGTGGTCAAGTCTAAAAATCACATCACATTAGAACCTTGAGAAAATTGAGCTTAGCCTAGAAAAGGTAAAGCCTAGGTAGTTGTCACAGTATGCTGTGGAGGTGCACACATGAGTCCTGTCTTTCCACAGTGTCAGCTTTATTCAGTCATAAAGCAAGGTTGACATAATTGTAAAGCAGTTTCAGGATTTCAAACTCAATTACTTTTTGCCACATGTTTACCTTGGCTTCCCATATATCATACCTAAGCAAAGCTAAGACAACAAAGTCACCCAACAAACAAGATACAATAAGGGGTAGGAAGTTAATGAACCAAAATCAAAGTCCGTCTGGGAGTGTACAGTTGAGATAAGGACTCACTCCAGTCAGAGCGAGCCCCTTGGCATGTGCTGCTTGTTATGTTCAAGCCATGGAGAATCTCTGTTCAGAGATCCATAGGGCCGAGCCTTTGTTGGCAATTGCCTTTTTGATGTGATCAGTGGTGAAAAGATCATCATCTAGAAAGTCTGACAGTTTCTTGCAAAGGTCCTCACTTTTTAAAGTTTAATCAGACTTGAGTCTTCACAGATCTCCTTTGGGTTTGCTGATTATGAGTCCTGGGTATCCTCAGCTTGTACTATTTTCCATGATATCTGGTCTTAGCGACAACATCTTTGGCTGCAAAAATCACTGCTTAAAATAGGTCACTGACATGAGTGACTCTATCTTGTTTTGTGCTCTCTTCAGTACATTTAGGATGATTATGAGCACCAGGGATCCCTCTAACATGTGGTATTCCTGGGAGTTGGTGGGGGGAACAATGACAGATACAGAGAGTGGATTTTTGCTTACCTTAAGAAATTTTCTGGTGATTAGGGTTGCTCAATTTTGGAAAAGGCTGCATGGCAACAGAATGAGCTCTCCATCCTGGGAGTGTTAAGGAACAAATGCAACCTCATTTGTTGGGTTGCTTAAAATTTGTTTGGGTAGCTTAAAATTTCTTCCATCTAAAGCTTGACTGACCTTGGGGCACCTGGGTGGCTCAGGCTGTTAAGCGTCCAATCCTTGATTTCAGCTCAGGTCATGATCTCAGGGTCCTGGGATAAGCCCCCAGTTCTTCTTAAGCTCAGTGGGGCATCTGCTTGAGGATTCTCTCTCTCTCTCTCTCCTTCTGCCCCTCCCCATGCTTTCATGCTGTGGTCTCTCTCAAACAAATAAATCTTAAAACAGCAAAAAAGGGATCCCTGGGTGGCGCAGCGGTTTAGCGCCTGCCTTTGGCCCAGGGCCCGATCCTGGAGACCCGGGATCGAATCCCACATCAGGCTCCCGGTGCATGGAGCCTGCTTCTCCCTCTGCCCGTGTCTCTGCCTCTCTCTCTCATTCTGTGTGACTATCATAAAAAAAAAAAAAAAAAAACTCAAAAAACTTGATTGACCTGGAAGATAAAACAGCAAGTTATGTTGTCAGCCCAATGCATTTCCTCGGGAATGGCAAAGCACTGCAATTCAGGACCTGCAAGCTACGGCAAAACCCGAGGCAAGTCCAACAAAGGGGAGGGCCCCATTATTTCAGCTAGAAGGAGGCTGCTTTGAAGGGATAGTTGCAGAAAAGCAAGAGTTCAGGGTGATGAGGGTTTCCCATTGGCCGGTTTGCAGGGGTTGCTCAAGGATGCCACCAACATCTTGTCTCGTTGGGGCCTGTTGCTTCCTTCTTCTGGAAGATTCTCCCGTTGGGGTCTCTAATCAGTCCTTCCTCTAACTGGCAGGCGAGCGGTCCACGTTAGGGAGGTTTCCCTTTTATTACTTTCCGACAACTTTTTCTGATTCGGTGCACCAGGGAGGGAGCAGGGGCTGGGCCGGCGCAGGCGGGCTGGGCAAGGATGCAGCAGGCAGGCGGGGGAAGCAGGGGGAGCGGGCCCGGGAGCACGCGCCCCCGGGGCGGACCGGCAAGTGTGCCAGGCGGCGAAGCCGGGCTGAACGCCGCGGAGGGCAGCGGTCGACCAGAAAGCCCGAGCGGGAGGAGGCGGGCGGACGGGACGCCGCGGCGCGGGGGCGCGTGCGCGTGCGCGGCTCGGCGGGTGCGCGTGCGCGTGCGCGCCGCTCCGGAAAGGGGCGGGGCCGCCTCGCGCGCCGTTACTTAAGCCTGGGAGCGCCTGCCGCGCGCCGCCGAGGCTCCTCAGCTGAGCTCCGAGCGGTCGATCGCGCTCCGCTCGCCGCCGGCTCCACCCGCCGTTGTGTAAGGGCGGCCTCCGCTCGGCGAGCCGCCCGCGTCCTGGGCGCGTCCTGGGCGCGCGGGGGGGCGGGGGGCGGGGCTCCGCGGTCCCCGGATGCTGGCGGTGCGCGCGCGGGGAGGGAGGAGGGGCGGCCCCCGGGCGTCGCGCCCCCGGTCGTGGCTCCTCCCCGCCGAGCGGGTCCGCGCGCGCCTCCGCCTCCGCCTCCGCCTCCGCCTCCGCCTCCGCCTCCCCGGGGTGGGGGCAGCTCCGCCCGGAAGCGGCCGGCGTTCCGGAGAGTTGGCGCGCGCTTAGTTAAGAGAGGAGGCGGCTTCTAACGCGGCGTTTCTGTTTCCTTACGGCCGAGCCCCGCGGGCCGGTATGGCGCATGCTTTCACCCCGTTGGAGCCCCTGCTTCCTACCGGTACTGTACCTTTCCCCGCGTCCCGGGGCCCCTGACCGGTCCCCTCGTCGCAGCCCCGAGAGGCCGGACGCAGAAAGTGTTCCCGTTGGCCACTGGTTCCCCAGTTCTGAGCCCCGAGGCCGACTCCCCGACCTCCTGCCTCAGTTTCCCCCCCCACGCCCCCCGTAAAAAAACAAAAAACAAAAAACAAAGCGGGGGCTAGACCGTCGTCCTGGCCACACGGAGCGGCTTGATTTCCCTGCCGGGCTGCCCTGGAGGCGCGCGAGCGCCCCCTGCAGCGGGAGCCCGTGGGCCCCGAGCCCTGCGACTGGGCTCATGCGCATCGCCTGCCCCGCCGGGTCATCCCGCCGGGGTGGTGGGTGGCCCTACAAGACGCCCCAGGGCCGCAGAACTCGCCTCAGGGTTGTCACTGTCTTAGAGCTGCAGGCCGCCCTCCACTGGGGCGCCGGCGGGAGGTGCATCTGCGAAGCTAGCATTCCTTGTCGTGTGTAGTCACGGACCCACGGGATAACCTCTTAGGGCTGTGTTTCCTCCCTCACCAGCTTTTCTTTGCAGTGTAGAACTTGTGTTTTATCAGTTTGCAAGCTTATTTAAAAAAAAAGAGAGAGAGAGATTTTTATTTATTTACTCACGAGAGACACGCAGAGGCAGAGACCTAGGCGGAGGGAGAAGCAGGCTTCTTGCAAGGAGCCCCGAAGCGGGAACTTGATCCCGGGACCCCGGGAATCCTGCCTTGAGCGAAAAGCAGTCGCACAACCACCGAGCCACCCAGGCATCCCTCAGTTCGGGAATTTCAACGGAAGGCATAATCCGATGTTTAAGGTTTCCCATAAACACATGAATAAACGGGTCTGGCGAGGGTATCCGGGGTTTGATGGGGTTTGATGTGGGCTTGCCCAAGTGGTTGCACATCCTGGGAGTGTGGATGGTAAAGAACAGGAGTTAGGGACCTGGACTTCTTATTCTCCAGTTATTCACTATGCTGAGTTTTCCACAAATGCCTTTATTATCTTGCTTGCAAGTGAAGGAAAGTGGTAACAGAACTAGTATCTAAACCCAAACCTGACTTGGTTAAGAGGTTTGGGGTTTAATTATTACTGTAAATAGCTTTTCTTTTCTTTCTAAGATTTTATTTATTTATTCATGACACACAGACACAGGCGGAGGGAGAAGCAGGCCCTGTGCACGGACCCCAATGCGGGACTGGATCCCGGATCCCCAGGATCACTCACACCCTGGGCTGAAGACAGCGCTAAACCGCTGGGCCACTGTACATAGCTTTTCAAAAGTTGAGAAACGCAATGGCCAACGTTTTTGCAATATAAGTTCTTGGTAACTCGGTTATCCCATGGTAGCCAAACCAACAGCATTTTTCCATAAGTAAATGTCAGATCTGCGTGTTCTGTTGATAATTTTGTTTTGTGGTGAAAACCTAAGTGCTTTACTGTGGTAAAGGAAAGTTTTGACTTTTAGTATTGCTGGGCCCTACCCCTGGGGTGCCCTGGGAAGCTAGCCTATACTCAGACATTTACTAAGGTCAGACTGACTCTGCAGAACCTCAAAGCATAGGCTCTGTTTGTATCCTGAGCACATATTGTACATCTGCTTCATTAAAACAAAACCCAAAAAGGAACATTTTGTACACAAAACAAAAAGGAAGAAACTTCCCTATTTCTCATAAAGTCCTAGGAACCCTGCAAATTCTAGAAATTTAACATCTTCAGCACTCTGAAATGTTGTCTATTGACTTGTAACTTTTTATGTAAAAAAAAAAATGTGTATAGTTGTATGCGAAATGTTCCTTTGCTGTAGCACACTTGTCTTTGCTAAGATAATGTATCTAGGGCAGCTGTCCTGACTTGGGCTCTAATAACATTTTTTTTTTAATTTTTAAGAAATTCTAAAAGATTAGCTCATATTGTAGCAATATAGGACTGAAGATTTCTAGTGCTTTCTCTGTTGAAAGGAATTTATCCTAGAGATAGTACAGTATAGTAAGGGAATCAGAATCCCTAGGTTTAAACCCTAGTTTTGCCACTATTTACTAGTGTTAAATTACAAAAATTCAACAGTGAATATTAGTGATGTAATTGACATTATTAATCAATTTGTGAAATCTGGCAGCATCCCAGCAGCAAGTAGAAGGGAGCTCCAGAAGGCTACAGAAAGGCAAAGGTTTTTCAAGGCAGGACAAGGAGATCAACAGAAATAAGGATTGTTTGGAATGAGGTCATCTTCCTTTGGGGAGATGGAGAATGGTCCAGAGAGACACAGGCAGAGGGAGAAGCAGGCTCCATGCAGGGAGCCCAACGTGGGACTTGATCCCGGGTCTCCAGGATCACGCCCTGGGCCAAAGGCAGCGCTAAACCGCTGAGCCACCCAGGCTGCCCTCAGACATTTAATGGGTACCTAGTAGCGAAATAGCTTTTCAGTCAGTAACTTCGGTGGATCTCATTTGTAGACGTGGTTTACCTGTGATACTTACGCAGATTTAGTGCAGCCGGCTGCCCAACAGTTAAGCTGGCTCTCTTAGCTAATTGCCGGGTGGACCAAAATGTTTACCCCTCTGAGATCCCTAGGTCAGAGAAAGATTTATGGGTTTTTTGGATTTGATTTTTTAGTAGTGGGGAAGCAACTAAAAAGTAAGTGTTTATTATTTAAAGAAAAACAACTAATGTAGATTGTGAGAGTAACTTATTAATAGTTGGCATATGTTCTAAATACTCATTTTGGTCCATAGGCCTCAGCATGTTATTAGTCTTGTTTTAAAGAAAATGGATTCATATTATAAATTGTTTTGTGAACTATTCTTTTGGGATAGTGAAATTTTTTTTTTTTTTTTACATTGTATATGTTCAAATTTTTTCAAACAAGTGTTTCTAAAGTCCATCCTACTTAGCCAATGTTATCATTCTAAAATTTTGCTTTTGTGAATTCTGTGTGTGTATATGTGAAAATAAGTAAGATAAGAACTGTTTACCATTTTCCAGCAACTTTTTTCATTTATTATGTTATCCATTTATATAGATATCCCAAGGTTTCTTTTTAACTTTAATTCCAATGTGCCTAATATATAATTAGTTTCAGGTGTACAATATAGCGATGCAAAAAAAAAAAAACCCAACAACAACAAAAAAACGATGATTAGATGCCACGAAGTAGGTGGCAGGGACTTAACTGTGTGTATGTTTGTTGTCAGGCCTGAGGGCCTCATCCATCCTTGTCAAGGGGAGTACTCATTTTCTCTCCTTTCATACAACACTCCAAGTTGCACTATAGACTCAAATGAACTAGTCTTTCTTATTAGACATTTAGGGTATTTCTAGTTTTTATTGTTACTATCTACAATGCATATTTTTGATCATGATGTTTTTGCATATATATGAAAGTGTCAGTATTATAAATTCCTAGAAATGAAATTGTTGGATAAAAGGGTATGTTTGCATTTCTGTTATCAGGAGGAACCGACAACTAGCTAGTGTGTATTTTTTGTTAGTAGGTGCTGTAGGGGTACAAAAGTGAAAGATGTGATCTCTTCTATTCACGAGTTTATGGTCTGGTTGGAGAGTTGAGAACAAAATAAATTCTAGTTAGATGTTGAATTATGTATTATAGGAACCCACATAGAGAAGGTAGGAACTCAGGGGAAGGAGATGAGTACAGTTTGGAGTAGGCAGGAAGTCATGGAATGGATAGACCTCAGCTGTGCCTCTTTAAAAAGCACTAGATTTCAATTGAGAGTAGCCTAAGGGGAGCAAGAGAGTAACACAGGAGATGTGCCCTGAGTGAAGGCTTAGTGCTGCCTTCGACCAGGTGTGAGGTCACCTGGTGGTGAGTGAAGAGAAGTAGATCTGAGAAGGTTGGAGAGTGCAGATGAAGATTGTGGTTGAGGAGTGAGGGTAGTACCAGATTGTGGAGGATAGAGAAATTTAATGCAGGATGGGAGACAAGAAGTGTTTCTGAAATTTTCTGTATCTCCCCGCCCCTTGGAACATTTTTTTTTTTTTAAAGATTTTATTTATTAATGAGAGAGAGAGAGAGAGAGAGAGAGAGAGAGAGACAGGCAGAGGGAGAAGCAGGCTCCATGCAAGGAGCCCGACGTGGGACTCCATCCCAGGTCTTCGGGATCACACCCTGGGCTGAAGGCAGCACCAAACCACTGCGCCACCCGGGCTGCCCCCCTTGGAACATTCTATGCAAAGCTATCATCTCTGTCACAGTTCTGTATTGTTAATCTCATATGGGTTAAAGTCCTTCTGTTGGACTTGAAGATGCTTTGAGTTCTGATTCCTAACTACTTTTCCAGAATACATTTTATCCTCTGTGCCCAAGCCAAGTGAACTACACATGTTTATTAGAACATTTGTTCCAGATTTAATACTCTTGCCTTAGCTTATGCTAAATTTATCCCCTAGAATGTTCTTTTTCAATCCTTAGAATTAGTATTACATTTTAGCCATTTGGTGGATGTCTAGAGGTATCTCTGACTTTAATCTATGTTTCTTTATGGCAGAATGCTGATTTTTTTTAACGTTTATTGGCCTTTTGCAGGTCTTTTGTGAAATATTTATGACTCTTGCCATAAAGAAGGGGAGGGGTCTATCGTTTTACTTTTTTTTTATTTTTAAGTAATCTCTATACCCAACATAGGGCTTGAACTCATGACCCTTAGATAGTCACATGCTCTATCAACTGAGCCAGATAGGTGCTCCATCTTTACTTTTTTTTTTTTTTTTTTTTTTTTTTACAAATTAGTAAAGAGTTGCCTGGCTGATGCAACATGTGATGCTCAGTGTTGGGATTGCAGGTTCAAGCCTCACGTTGAATGTAGAGATTACTTAAAAAATAAACTATTTTAAAAAACAATTTGTAATTTTTGTTTTTCTACAAATTGATGTATAATTGACATAATACTGTATTAGTTTCAGATGAACCGCTTAATGATTTATGTGCATAGTATTGCAAAATGATTGCCAAGCAGGAGTTTCTCATATACTCTGGATGCAGCTCTTTAAATCTTGATTTTTCTCATCAGTAATATACAGAGAATGAGACTTTCCAAGGACAGTTGTTGGGAAGATTTAAGATTACGTGTAAAGCATTTTAACACTGATAAATGGCAAGAATACAAACATTTTTATTTTTCTCATTGCCTTAACTTTTTATCTAAAGATTTTTGTTTTAATTCATAATGAACAATATTTAACTGTTCTAGGCATACAATTGCTGTTTTAAACTCTAAGCATAGGTGATTTTTCAAAATGTTTTTGTAAATAGGGACAGTTTTTGGCTTTGTTCTTCAGTGATCATTTTTTTTTTCATGAGCTTTATATTCTGAACTCCATATGTTTGAAAGTAGATTTATTTTAAACACCTGATTGCTAAAATAAAAGTGAAAAGTCAGACTATCTTCAGAATCATTATTTCACATGTACTTATTTCATAAATGTAAAACGCAGCAAATGAAGAGGTTTTTATTTCTGGCTTATAAAAATATTGATGTTACTTAAAAATTTTTACAACATAGTACATGTGCATTATAAAAATTTAGAAGGTAAGCAAAAGTGAAATAACAATGCCATATTCCATCCTCTCAGAGATTACCACTTATTGCCATATATGTGTGTAAGTGGTATGTGTGTATTTATATCCCTCCAGATATTATACTGTGAAGTATTATTAAAGTATTATATATATAATTATATATATATATGTTATATATGTAACTATACAGTGAAGTGTTTTTAAACCTAAAGGAGAACACACTATAAGTTGTTTCATTCAGTTTACAACTCCACTTTTTGTACCGAAAATTTCATAGTACCTGTCCATATTTAAATTTTCCCCTTGTTCCAAAAATAACTTTTCTAGTTTCTTGTTCCCAACTGGGACCACCTGTGTGTTCTTCAGTCTTTTTAAATCTTGTTCAGTTGTTCCTCAGTTTTTAAATCTCCCTTAAGATTGAATATTGAAATTCTAAATCACTTTTATATCACTCTTAAATGGATCTGATGGAATAAAAAATATAGATATGAAACATTATTCACTTAATATATAAAAAACTCTAGTTTTAAAAGTTCTATTTTATTTTCCCCAACTAATTTCATCATCATAAATAAATTTTATGCTAGAAGGCCTTTTATCTATCACTTGGTATTTCTTTGCAAAACGATTATATACATTTAAATTTTAAAAAGATTCCTGTGACCATAATGCTCTTGGGAATTATTTCTTCTAAACTGAATTACCATGGTTGAGATTTATTCTGAATTTAATTACCATTTTAAGTACTGTTAGTACACCCTTGATCAAGTCACTGTAATTGTATTAAAATTTTTTATTATAACTAACATTTACATAACCCTGTGCTAGGTGTAGTTTTAATGCTTTAATAGGGTGAAGCCTATACAAAGTTTAGGAACTAGAAGACTAAGGTTTGAGTTTTAGTCCATTACAAATTATGTGACATTGGGCATGTCACTTAATTTCTTAGAGCCTTAGTTTCTTTATGAAAAATAAGAATATATCCAAACATTAAGCCCTTGGGCAAATTTAAGATAAAGTATAAAAAGCTGGTTTAAGGAGTAAAGTTCTATGCAAATGTACAATTCTTTCCAGTAGATGAACTTTATTATACTGATGATTACATTTTGGATTTTCTATGATCTTTTTTTTTGAAAGTGAGAGAGCGGGGGTGAGTAGGGTCAGAGGAAGAGAGAGAATCTTAAGCAGGCTCCATCTCACAATGCTGAGATCATGATCTGACCCGAGATCAAGAGTCAGCCGCTTAACTGACTGAGCCATCCAGGCACCTTCATTTTTAATTCTTAAAGGAGATATAGCTACTTATTTTAGTGTTTTCAGTCCTATTAGGCAAGTGTAGCAGAACTATTCTGTTTCCTGAATTCTGTATTCTTTCCCATGCTTCTTCAACTTTATAGGTTCATGAAATTATTAATAGTGGACATACTTTTTTGATGCCTCATGGTTAAATGGTAATAAATCCAGGAATATTCTGTTCAGTATAGGATTCATGCCATCTCTTATTTTTGGAATTTAATTTCCATTGAAAATGCCCACTAACCTCACAAGAAGTATGATAAACTCTAAAGAGGAGTATTGGCATTCTCCAATTTACCAGTTGCTAATTTGGGAATTTCTGGGAAACTGAATCCGGAGTTCTGACTTTTTTGTAGTGATAAATGTATCCTGGCCACTTGTGTTCAGTAGTTCTCTGTATTTTGCAAGAAACCTTCAGATGTCCCAAACATAGCTCTGAACTATGAACTCCCATCCCTAATCTACTCAGCAAATCATAGTAAGAATAACCCAGGGGTCGACTTGAATCTTCTGTATTTGCATTTTGTTTTAAGATTAAACATGCTTCAATATATAGTAAGAACACATTTTTTTTTTTTTTTTTTGGTTATATCTACCAACTAGTTAGGCATTTTTTTTTTTTTTGAAACTTGATTTGTTGTCCTCTCTGGGTCTGTACTGTACAGTACAGTGGCCACTAGCTGCATATGTCTATTGAGCACTTGATATATGGCTGGTGTGAGTGAGGAACTGAATTTGTAACTTAATTGTAAAAGCCAAAACTCTACTCGGTAATTGGAAAAAAATTAAATGTTTGGAACAATGTATTCATGTACTAAGGCTGCTATAACAAGGTACCATAGACTGGGTGGCCTAATTCTCAGGCTAGGTGTCCAAAATCAACGTGTTGGCAGCTTTGGTTTCTTCTGAAGCCTCTCTCCTGGGCTTGCAGATGCCTGCCTTCTCTTTGTGTCCAGGATTGCCTGTTGGATTGTTTTACTTGTGTTCTAATCTCCTGTTCTTACAAAGACCCCAGTCCTATTGGATTGGGTCCACCCATAGGATTTTTTTTTTTCCTTTAATTATCCTTTTAAAGGCCCTATATCCAAATAGAGTGACATTCTGAGGCACCGGTGTAGGACTTCAACAGGAATTCTGGGAGGGCATAACGCAGCCCCATACAATATGGCAATTTACTTTCAGCTGAAAGTGTTTTTGGTTGTCTTGGTCCATAATTCAGAATTGTCATGATTACTAAGGGAGGTTTTTAATGTCACTCCAATAGAATGTAGATGGTATATGAATCAAAAAGACAGTTTTAGTCGTACTTAGTTGATGTTTTGTGCTTCTATATAAAGTTGATTAAGACGCTTTTTGTGTATCAGTTATGGGCCATACTGCAGGAGATGCTATAGAAAAAAAATTGACAAACCTTACTGTGAAGAGTTCAGTCTGCAGCAGGCCATTCAATCCAATAGAAATGTAATTTCCTATGTAACTTAAACTTTTTTCCAGTGGCCTCATTGAAAAGATAAAACAAGTGAACTTAATTTTAATTATATGTTTAATCTAATATCTAAAATGTTACTTCAATATATAATCAGAATAAGCAACTATTAATGCAGTAGTTGACTTTTTTCTTTAAATATTTTCTTATTTGTTTGAGAGAGTGAGCGCATGTGTGTGTGCATGCACCAGAGTGTGAGCAGGGGCAAGGGTCAGAGGGAGGGGGACTAGCGGACTCCCAGCTGAGCAGGGAGCCTGGAGCAGGGCTGGATCCCAGGACTCCGGGATCAGGATCATGACCTGAGCCCAAGGCAGACACCTAACTGAGCCACTGAGTGCCCCAGTAGTTGACATTTTTTGTACTAAATCTTCAAACACCAGTGTGTAAGTTTACACTTGCAGCACATCTGAATTCAGATGCTAAATTTTCTTTAGAAATATTTGATCTGTATTTAATGGTAATTTGTGACAAATATATAGAAAACTTGTCATTTTTTTTAAGATATCATTTATTCATTTGGCAGCACAAGCAGCGGGGAGCAGCAGGGAGAGGGAGAAGCAGAAAATTTGTCATATACTCTATTCATATCAGCAAGGAGCAACTAATAGACTCATAATTTTGGAATGAACTTCATACACAGGAAATATTCCTTTACTAAGGGGAAGCCTTTGGAAATGGATATTAGAGTTCGTACTGGGACTAAAAACCTGAGTTTTCTGATGACCTGTTTTTCCTAAAAGCAGCATGGCATTTTGTTATTTAGATCAGAGCACTATGCCTGCTTTGAAATTTGGAAAACTTGCAGGCTTTTTTTTTTTTTTTTTTAAACTTTATGGATGGTAAAGAAATCTCTGGCTAAAGCTGCTGCTTAAGGATTGTGATATTTTTGTTATCTGGGGCTAGTTATGATATCTAAGAGACAAAGTAGTGGATTTTCTAGTTTCAGGGGTTTAATCATCTTACTTTACTCTCCTGCTACATCAGAAATCCATCCCAGGTAGTTGTCAAGTCTCTTAAATGTTCAATGGGAAATTTACTCCTTTGACTAGTTACACTTTCCTTGGGGTAGGACACATAATTGTTGGAATTCTTTTTATTCACTTATATTTATTTCTGACTTGCTGCTATAACCTTCACTTTGTGTGTTTGCTGTAGTTAACTTTTTCCTGTGCTTTGGTTGATTCTCATACCTGCTTTAGTTTTTGTCGTTCTTTTAATTAGTGTCACCATATTTGATGACAGAAATGTTTGGCTTATCCTCATTGTTAAGGGACAAATTGTTTCTTTTGCCTTAAGTAATATCTCATTAACTTTATAAGCCAGCTTTTCCACATCATCTAGATAATCAATTTCCTGTGTTTTACTGGCATTAAGTCTCTAGCATCCCCACCTCATCTTTCCATATTAGCATTTTAATAGCTACATGCTTTTAGAAGCTAACGCCTCCAAAGTGTTTAAAAATAATCTTAATTCTTAAAAAAAAATTTGTAACTTGGTATAATGTAGTTTTATCAGAAGTACTAGTTTTCTTTTAGATGGAACCATTGAAATTACCAAGTGATGTTATGAAGGCAGTTTTAATGTTCACAATGCTAAAATGTTATGGCTTGATCACACCAAAAAAAAAAAAAAATCTGTGGGTTTTGATACATTAACACCAGATGTCTTTTGAGGTTTTCTAGGAAAATGAGGTGTGTTTGTGCATTAACATCCCATCAAATGAATTTTATTATCTTTTTTTTTTTCTTGGTTAAATCCATCAGAAAGAGTTATTCTTTGTAGGTGGCAAACAGATGCTCAAACAAATGGATTTCATTCTGAGAGTATTCCTATATCTTTATCACACCATTGTCTTTGAAGTTATTCATTTATCACAATGGAAGAGTTTCTTTTGTTTTTATGACTTGTTTTTCTTTTTGTTTTTATGACTCTTGGAGAATTTAAGCTTTTGATTTACTTTGAGGTCATGTGTAAGGTTGTGGCTTCTGGCCCAATTGCTGCTGCCTGTTGAAGCAACTTTATTTTTCATTTTCAAAGTAGGAAAACTGCTGTTGCAATTTATTCCCAATATAGTAAAGATGTGAGTAGTGAATCCGATGTGTGTGTGGGTGCAATCTTAGAAATCCTAGTGTTTGCAGGACAGGTGTGTCTTCCTTAGTGTACGTCTGAGATGGCCATCTGGCTTTTTTGCTTGAACACGTTCAGGTAGCTCTATTTGAGGAAACATATACCATTGTTGGACAACTGATTATTAAAAATGTATATTTAAAATAGGCTGAAGTAGACCTTTCAATCCCTTATTTTCCAGCTGAAACTGTGTGGAAGACTTTGACTTGATTTCTTCTTAGCTGCCTTCAAATATTAAAACACTTTAACCAGATTCTTCCTCTTTTTTCTCTTCTTCCAGGCTAAATACTATAGTCATTTGTGCAACAGTTACTTGGGTGCTGATATTAGGAGCTCTTCTAGGTACTGGAAGAGATACCAGCAATTTTCTTGAGTTTCATACTTTCTAAATCCACTAGCCCACTATGGGTATCTATAGTCTACACCTGGAAAATTGGGTGTTCTTGTCAAGAATGCTTACTGGGAACTTTTTTTTTTTTTTTTTTAAGATTTTATTTACTTATTCTTGAGAAATACAGAGAGAGAGAGGCAGGCTCCATAGAGGGAGCCCGACGTGAGGCTCAGACCCAGGACTCCAGGACCACGCCCTGGGCCGAAGGCAGGCACCTAGCTGCTGAGCCACTAAGGTGCTCCTTAAGACTTTTTTCTTTTTTTCTTTAAATTAATTTACTTTTGTGTATTTTTTTATTGGAGTTTGATTGGCCAACATAGAGTATAACACCCAGTACTCATCCCATCCAGTGCCCCCTCAGTGCCTTAAGAGTAGTTTTAGGTTTACAACAAATTGAGAGCAGGGTTATATAGGTTTCTGTTGTGCCCCCTGCACATGCACAGCCTCCGCCATTATCACTTCTTACCAATCACAGTGAGACATTTGTTAAAATTGATACTACATCATCACCCCAAGATCATAGTTTATCCTGGGGGTATACATCCTATAAATGTGGACAAATGTATAATCCATCACGAGAGGATCATATGGAGTATTTTCACTGCCTTTAAAAATCCTTTGTGCTCTGTCTGTTTATCTAAGTTCTCCCACTCCCAGCAACTACTTAGCTTTTTTTCTTCAGAGTTGTGCCTTTTCCAGAATCTCATAACTCTGAATCATATAGTTTGTAGCTTTTTTCAGATGGACTTCTTTAATTGATCATGCATTTAATGTTTCTTTGTGTCTTTTCATCGTTTGATAGTTCTTTCCTTTTTTAGCACTGAGTAATATTCCATTGTCTGGAGGTACTACGGTTTGTTTATATACTTGCCTACTGGAGTACTTCTTGGTTGCTTCTACGGTGTGCCATTTATGAAAAATGCTGTCAATATCTGTGTGCAGGTTTTTGGGTGGACACAAGTTTTTAACTCCTTTGGATGATGCTTAGGAGCACCATTGTTGGATCGTATGGTAAAAGTATGTTTAGTTTTTGTAAGAAACCAGCCAGCTGTGTTCCAAAGTCGCTGGACCGTTTGGCATTCTCACCAGCAATGTGAGACTTCCTATTGTTCCACATCTTCACCAGCATTTGGTGGTGTCAGTGTTCTGAGATTTTGGCCATCATGACAGGCTTGTTATATTATCTGTGATAGTGTTGTTTTAATTTGCATTTTCCTGATGACATATGATGTAGAACATCTTTTCATATGCTTATTTGCCATCTGTATATCTTCCTAGGTGAGTTGTTCAGGTCATTAGCTCATTTTATAATTGCATTGTTTGTTTTCTTATTGTTGAGTTTTAAGTGTTTCTTGTATATTTGAAAACAACCCTTTATCATGTGTGTCTTCAGCAAATATTTTCTTCCAGTCTGTGACTTACCTTCTCATTCTCTTGACATTGTCTTTTGCAGAGCAGAAATTTTTAATGTTGCTGAAGACCAGTTTATCAATTATTATTCCATGGGTTGTACCATTGGTGTTGTGTCTAAGAAGGCCTAACCTTACCTAAGATCATCTAGGTTTACTTCTATTTTACCTTGTGGGAATTTTATAATTTTGCATTTTACATCTGTTTTGAGTTGATTTTGGTGAAGAATGTAGGATCTGCATCTAAATTACTTTTTTTGCCTGCGGATGTCCAGTTGTTCCAACATTATTTTTGTTGAAAGGACCATCTGCCCCATCGTCTTGCTTATGCTCCTGTATCAAAAGATCGGTTGACTGTATTTGAGTCTATTTATGGGCTGTCTTACTATTTTCCACTGATATATTTGTCTAATCTTTTGCCAAGACCACACTGGGAAAGCTTTAAGTTTCTTAGTATTAAGTGTGATGCTTGCTGTAAGTACTTTGTAGATAGTCTTTATCAAGTTGAGAAAGTTCCCCTCTGTTTCTAGTTTACTGAGAGTTTTTTATGATGAATGAGTGTTGGATTTTTTCAAAAATTTTTTATGCATGTAGTCTTATAATCCTATTATATTTCTTTTTTAGTCAGTTGATGTGATGGATTACATTGATTTTTGAATGTTGGCTCAGCCCTGCATATCTGAAATCTAACTTCATTGTCATGTATAATTCTTTTCATACTTTTCTTGAATTCATTTTGCTAATATTTTGTCAAGGAATTTTATATCTATCTTCATGAGAGGAGATTGGTCTGTAGTTTTCTTAGGATGTTTTTGTCTGATTTTGGCATAAGGGCAGTGCT
The DNA here is from genome assembly GCF_905146905.1 of Nyctereutes procyonoides. NCBI lineage: Eukaryota > Metazoa > Chordata > Mammalia > Carnivora > Canidae > Nyctereutes > Nyctereutes procyonoides. The sequence goes on along the minus strand of NW_026575120.1, from coordinate 36,913,944 downwards.
GACCTCAGAAAATGAGTTAGGAAGCATTCCCTCTGCTTTGATCCTCTGAAAGAGATTGTGTAGAATCCTTCTTATATGTTTGGCAGAATTTACCAGCAAACCTACCTGGGTCTTGTGCTTCCTATTTTGGAAGATGGTTAATTTTTGACTCAATTTCTTCTTCTTCTTTTTTTTTTACTCAATTTCTTTAATAGATACAGGTCTATTCAGATTATCCATTTCTTCTCGTGTGGATTTTGGCAGATTGTTTTTTTCAAGGACTTGATTTATCTAGAGTATCATGTTTTTGGGCATAGTGCCATCCATCATATTCTCTTTATATCCTTTTAATTTTCATTGTATCTATAGTGATGACCCTCTTTTATTTCTGTGTTTCCCATTGCTTTAAATGGTAGTACCTGCAGGGTATTGAGAGTCTTGCACCAGGAAGGTTTTGAAAAATCATCAGAGGAGATGGGTGCTTTAGGATTCCTAAAAACAGCAACAACAAAAACAGGAAAATGGAGCTATGCAGACCTTTCTTTGTATTTAGAAATTTCCTCTCCTTTTTTTTTTTTTTTTTTTTTTTAAAGATTTTACTTATTTATTTATGAGAGAGATACACACACACAGAGGTAGAGACACAAGCAGAGGGAGAAGCAGGCTCCCTGCAGGAAGCCCAATGTGGGACTTGATCCTGGGACTCTGGGATCATGCCCTGAGCCAAAGGCAGATGCTCAACCACTGAGCCACCCAGGATCTCTAGAAATTTCCTTTCTAAGAACTTGCTATTCACATTGAAACCCGCAGACCAGCACCATTGGTTTTATTCAGGAGCTTATGAGAAGTGCAGAGTCTCTGGTTGACTTTAGAGTGACTGACGGAATAAGAACCTTATTTTAACAATATCCCTACATGAGTCTTATGCTCTTTAAAGTTTGAGGAGCATGGACTAAGAAACATCAGATTCTGTTTTAAAATATTTTTAAAAAAATCTCCATCGCAATTAAGGATGATGTTTATCATTATCCAAAACTTCCTTTAAGCAAGTTATGTATGTTTTTTTTTTGTTTGTTTTTTAGCTTTATCATTTTCCTTAGAAATGCATAGTGTGATAATGCAACCAGGACACACCAAGTGGCAAAGAATGACTCACCTGCCTGATGCTGTGGTGCCTTTCTGTGCATGAGCAGTAGCTGAAGTGCATGTCTCCTTCGCTAGCAATCTGTGTGCTTTTCAAAATACCTGCATATGATCCTGATCTTCTATCAATAGAGTTGGGATGGTAACTTAAGGCTTTTCTCATAATAATTTTGTTTTGATGTCGTTTAATACTCTTTTATCTCTCTTGAGGAAACCTACTCGTTTATGTATTTTTAGGCCATGTAACATTTTATTCAGTGAGCCAGCATTTGAGTGCCTACTATGCATGTGGCATTTTGCTAAATTCACACAATTGAATTGTGTGGCACAAGCCTTCATGGAGGTTATAGCCTAATAGGGCAAAGGGATAAGCAAATCAGAAATTAGAGTGCAGTGTGACAAGAGAATCACAGAGGAAAGCCTGGATATTAAATGAATTACATAGAAAGGGTTTGGGGATTTAGGGCTTTTGGAAAATGTTTGAAACTGGGAAATCTACATAAGTTATTTTACATCTCTCAGTGGACATGTGGGTTGCTTCTCTATTTATTTATTGTTATTATTAATTTTAGAAACCAGGGTGGGGAGAGGGAGAGGGATAGAATCTTAAGCAGGCTTCATGCCTAGCTTGAGTTCATGACCTGAGTTGAAATCAAGAGTCAGTCGCTTAACAGATTGAGCCACCCAGGTGCCCCCTCCCCCCCCATGGATATTTGAGTTGCTTCTATATCATGGCTATTATAAATAGTGCTGCTATAAACATAGGCATGTATATGTGTTTTTTAAATTAGTGTTTTTGTTTTTAACATGGATATTGTACTTTGTCAAATGCTTTTTCTGCACCTGTTGAAATGATCATATGGTTTTTATCCCTTTTCTTGTTGATGGGTTTTATCATAATGATTGATTTGCACAACGTTAATATCCCAGGAATGAATCCTACTTGATCATGGTGAATTATTTTTTTAATGTATTGTTAGATTAAATTTGCTAATACTTTGGTGAGAATTTTTGCATCTATGTTCGTTAGAGATACTGGCCTATAGTTCTCTTCTTGGTGGTGTCTTTACCTGGGTTTGATATTGGGATAATGCTGGCCTCATAGAATGAATTTGGAAATTTTCCTTCCTCTTCTGTTTTTGGGATAGTTTGAGAATAGGTATTAGTTCTTTTTTAGATGTTTGGTAGAATTCACTTGTGAAGCCTTCTGGTCTTGGACTTTCGTTTGTTGGGAGTTTTTTGATTACTGATTCAATTTCATTGTTGATAATTGGTCTGTTCAGTTTTGTATTTCTTCCTAATCTAGTTTTGTAAGTTTATATGCTTCTAGGAATTTATCCATTTTTTCCTTCTATACTGTCCAGTTTGTTGACAAACCCTCTTTCATAGTATTTTCTTATGATTTTTGTATTTTTGTGGTAGTGGTTGTTAGTTTTCCTCTATTTCTGATTTTGAATCTGCTTTCTCTTTCTCTCTCTTTGAGTCTAGCTAAAGGTTTATCAATTTTGTTGCTCTTTTCAAGGAACCAGTTTCTGGTTTCATTGATCGGTTCTATTTATTAGAACATAAACATTTATTTATGTTCTAATATTTATTATTTCCTTCCTTTTACTGACATTGGGCTTTTCTTTTTGTAACTCCTTTCAGTGTAAGGTTAGGTTGTTTATTTTTCTTTTTGAGGTAGGCCTGTGTTGCTTTAATCCTCCCTCTTAGCTTTTGCTGCATCCCAAAGATTTTGGACCACTGGTTTTCATTTTCATTAGTCTCCATGTATTTTTTAATTTTCTCTTTGATTTTTTTTTTTTTTTTTGGTTGACACGTTCATTATTTAGTAACATGTTATTTAGCCTCCATGTGTTTGTGGTCTTTCCAAATTTTTTTCTTGTGGTTAATTCCTGGTTTGATAGCATTGTGGTTAGAAAAGATGTGTGGAATACTTCAATCTTCTTGAATTTGTTGATATTTGTTTTGTGGCCTAACCTGTGATCTGTTCTGGAGAATGTTCTATGCACACTTAAAGAATGTGTATTTCCATGGTTTTTGGGTAGAATGTTCTGAATATATATGTTAAGTCTTTCTGGTTTAATTTAGTGTCTTTCAGAGTTAGTTTTCTTGTTGATTTTGTTTGGATATTCTATCTGTTGATGTCTATGAGGTGTTAAAGTCCCTTACTGTTATTTTATTACAATTTGTCCCTTTATATCTGTTAATAGTTGTTTTATGTATCTAGATGCTCCCATGTTGGGGGCATACATACTTAAAATTGTTAATTCCTTTTTTTTTTTTTTAAGATTTTATTTATTTATTCACAAAAGACACACAGAGACAGAGGCAGAGACACAGGCAGAGGGAGAAGCAGGCTCCATGCAGGGAGCCCAATGCGGGACTGGATCCCAGGACCCCGGGATCACGCTGTGAGCCAAAGGCAGATGTTAAACCACTGAGCCACTCAGGCGTCCCTGTTAAATCCTTTTGTTGGATTTTTCTCTTTATCATTATATAGTGCTCCTCTTTGTCTCTTCATATAAAGACTCTTCCTACAGTCTTTGTTTTATAGTCTATTTTGTCTGATATTAGTATTGCTACCCCAGCTTTCTTTTCAGTTCCATTTGGATGGTAAATGTTTTTCCCTACTTTCACTTTTAGTCTGCATATGTCTTTAGGTCTGAAGTGAGTGTCTTGTAGGTAGTGTATAAAAGGGTCTTGCTTTTTTGTCTATTCAGCCACCCTATGTCTTTTGATTGGAGCAGGTAGTCTATTTATATTCAAAGTAACTACTGATAGGATTGTACTTGTTGCTATTTTGTTCCTTGTTTTCTGGTTGTTTTTGTGGTTATTCTCCTTTCTCTTCCACTCTTACTTTATGGTTTGATGGCTTTATATATATATCCCCTTCTCTTTATTTTTTCATATCTGTTAGCATTTTTGCATTGTGATCACCATTAGGCTCATATGTAAGATCTTATGCACATAGCAGTCTATATTAAGTTGAACCCATCTAAAAGCACAAAATTTTAACTCCCCCCCCCCCCCGTTTTATGTATATGACACCACACTTTACATCTTGTTATTTTGTAAATCCCTTGACTAGTCTTTATGGATATAAGTGACTTTAATGCTTTTGTGCTATTATAAGTATATAAGTTTTATAAGCAGATTAGTCTGCTACTTTTATTATATGTGTATTACTTTTGAAATTTTTCCCTTTCATAATTTTCTTACTTTTGACTATGGCCTTTTCCTTCTACTCAAAGAATTCTCTTTAACTTTCTTGTAGGGCTGATTTAGTGGTGATGAAATTAACTCCATTAACTCTTGTTTCTCTGGGAAACTTTATCTCTCCTTTTATTCTGAACAATGGTTTTGCTGGATAGAGTATTCTTGGTTGCATGTTTTTTTCCTTTCTGAATTGCAAATACATCATGCCACTCTCTTCTGGCCTGTGAAGTTTCTGCTGAAAAATCAACTGACAGCCTTTCCCTTATGTAATTGTTTCCTCCTGCTGCTTTTAAAATTCTTTGTCATTACTTTTTGCCTTTTGAATTATTATGTGTCTTGGTGTGGATGTTCTTGGGCTAATTTTGTTGGATGCTCTCTGTGCCTCTTGGATCTGGATTTGTATTTCCTTTTCCAGATTGAGAAAGTTTTCAGCTATTATTCCTTCAGATATGTTTTCTGCCCCCTGATCTCTCTCTTCCTTCTGGAATCCTTATAATGAGAATGTTGTTATGCTTGATGATATTGCTGAGTTCCCTTAACCTGTTACCATTTTTTATTACTCTTTTTTTCTTTTTGTGGTTTAGCTTAGTTGCTTTCCATTACTCTGTCTTCCAGCTTGCTGATCCATCCTGTGCTTTTTCTAATTCTAATCCACTGTTATTTCTCTGTAGTGTGTTTTTAATCAGTTATTGACTTTATCTCTGATTCTTGTATTTTTGTGTTGAAGGTCACTCTGAGATCTTCCACTCTTAAGTTTAGGGAGTATTTTTATGATTACTTTGTATTCTTTATCAGGCCTATTATGTTCATTTATCTGTTTCTGTGTAGTAGGAATGTCTGTTCCATCTCTTGATCTTACAGTGGTGGTTTGATGAACAGATCCTGTGGTGCCCCGTAGCCCAGTGTCCCATGTTCACCAGAACTTGGTACTTTGGGAATGTTCCCTCTGTGTGTTACATGTACCCTGCTGTTGTGGCTGAGCCTCATTTGGCTGCAGTGACTCACTTTGCCTCCTGTGAGCCAGATTTGGTTCCTGCTGTTAAGACCAGTCCGGGGGGCCATAGTGGGCTTATATAGTTGGTTGGTGTCAGCATTCAGACCCGGTGCCTGCTTGTAGTCCATTTACTGGGGCTGCAGTGGCAATGAACTCCAGGCAGCTCTCCCTAGGTTGCCTCCCCAGAGACTTTTGTTGGTGGGCAGGCTGGTATTCAGCCCAGATGCCTGCTGGAGCTGGAGACACACTGACTGGCAGTTAGAAGACTCAGCCACCAAGACTAAGTTACTAGAGTATGTGGTTATCTTCCTCTCTCCTCTCCCCAGTACAAGAGTCACTTTGAAATGGTGCTGCTTCTTGCTGGAGCTGCTTGCAGGTGAAACAGGGCAGGAGCCCCTTGGGGAGGGAATCCTGCTGAGTGGGGCATGTTGGATGGAACAAACCCGCAGGCAGACATGGGGCTGGGATGCATGCACTGCATCAGCAAGGTAGGTGAAAAGTGTGGTTTCTTGCAGGTGTCTATCCACCTAGGCTGGGGGGGGGAGGGGTGTGAGAGAAATGGTGTCCACCTCTTTTGTTCTTGGAGAAGTCTCCTAAAGTCTCTACCCCTCCAGCATACATTCTGGGATTAGTAAATCCCCTACAGGTACTTTTCAAAGTACTATTTCTATGCTATATCTTGGTGGGATTTTTACTCTGTCTCTCTAAGGGTGGGCATTTAGTTTCCCCTTGCCCTCTGGCTCTCCTGTAGCTGAGCCTGCTAATTTTTGAAGTACATGTTATTAAGTCCTGCTCGTTATAAAAACTCAGAAAGTTCAGCCCTGCTGGTTTTCAAAGCCAAATGTTATAGGGACTTGTCCTTCCAGTGTAGGTCCCCTGTGTCTTGGGTACTGGGTGTGAGGTCTCCCCCTCCCTTCCTTGAGCTTGTGGGGTATCCGTCCCATTTGTAGTGAGTCTGGCCAGGAATTTGGTTCCTGACAACGTTTTCATCTTTACTTTTATCTGCCATGTTTCTTTGTCTGTATGGTTAAGTAGAAAGTCTATTTGGTCAGTCTTTGAGTTCTTTTCTGGGTTGGATGCACAGATGTGGTTGTTGTGGGACAGGGTAACCTCAGGATTCTCCTGTTCTGCTGTTGTCCCAGAAGTCCATGATTTTATACATTTTAAGTTTTGTATGCTTGTTCTCTGTGTGGTATGTATTACCTGTTGACTATAGAAGATGACTTTTTGTTTCTTAGACTAGAATGTTGCAGTCAACTGAAAATGTCTCTCCCCCCCCCCCCAATTTTAAGTTTTTTAAAAATTATAACGAATTTGGAAATAGGATGAGATGCATTTGGGACTGAGGTATCCAAGGAATGGAAAGTAAAAGAATATATCTGTGATAGAATGGAAAGGCTATGACCATTGACATAGGAGTATCAGGAATAGAACATGACCAGGGAAAAGTGAAATGATGGGAATTTACAGGTATCTGGTGTCTGAGGCTATTAAGTAAATTTTATAATCAGACTAGTTTGTGGGTGAGAAGTCTGATGGAAACAGTGTTTACTTTTTGTTCAAAACTGTAAAATAGTTCACCTTTTCAATTTCTGCTTTCTCTTTCTTGATTGGAATTACTATTATCATAGGAACAATTAGGTTTTGAAAGTCATCTTTGCCTATTAAAGAGTCACCTAATTAGTGTTACCTGCTTCAGTGGCTCTGTTAGGATTTGCCTTCAGTAATTCCTGCTGATGAAAGTCTTATGTGAAGGGAGTCCAAATGCATGCCAGCTCATACAAAATGCCATTCATAGAAACAAGTAATTCAACTGAAATGTGCATTGGGGTCTGATATCAGACACTGTGAAAGGATTATGCATATTGAAGTATTGTATACTTGAAATCGATCATAAATTCACCCTTTCTATTACTGTTAGGAGATGAGTTACTGTTTCCACTTGCCAGGTAAGAACAATACTTGAGATAAAATCTGACATTACACTTTTGCCCTTCAACTGCTTTTTGAAGTGTAAATGGCCTATGTTTAGCCAATCTCCTTGTTATGAAACTGAATCATTTTTATGGAATCTGAGCTAGAACTGCTGATGCAGCTATTAACAGACACAGAAGAACTACTCAGTTGAGAGGAGCACTTTAAAGGTGGTTGAGTTCAGGGAAGAATTTTCTGCTCTCTTGTATCACTATTTGTGCCGTGTGTGAGCTGCATAAACTGTACTCATTTTTATCTGTTTGTGTTTGCATAATAGCTATTTGTGTTTGTATCCTCAGTATAAAGACGATGATGATTAACTCATACTTGCTGAGAGCTTACTCTGTGTGAGGAGCTATTCCAAGAGTTTTACGTGTATTACCTTGTTTGTTCTTCCAACCTTTCTCAAGAGGAATATATTTACTCCCATTTTAGACTTGAAAATACTAAAGTACAGAGGTACCTTGGATATCTTGCCTGAGGTCACATATCTAGTTATTGGTAGAGTCATGGTTTATACCTAGGCAGTCTGGCTGGAGCCTGGCTAGCAGTCTGGCTAGGAGCCTGTTACATAGACCCTATACAGTATTGATTCTGTATATGTGCATGTGGGATGCCTGATAGTATTCTCTTTCTCCTTGGGAGGCTTTCCCAACCTCTGTATCTCTTCTCTCTAGGACTGCTTTAAACTTGCTCTCATCCTGATCAGTGAGGCCACCACTATTCTTACTTGGCGATTAGATCAATTAGGAATGTCTTTGGATATAAGGGATAGAAACACTAATGGCACAGTACATTTAATGATTAGGGCTTTATTTTTCTTAAATAACAGGAGGTCTTGGACGTAGGCGGTTGAAAGCTGATGCAGCTGCTGGATACTCTTGATAGGGACTCACACCTGTTCTTTGTGCTCTTCCATCTTTACCTGCTGACTGTTGACTTCATGCTTGTTAGTCTTATGGAGGCAAAAAATGGTTTTTGTAACTCTAGTATTAAAGATCCATTCCAGGTAGAAAGAAAGGGATGGAGGGATTCTAAAAGGGGACAGCCAGCCTTGTTCATCCTTTTATATCCAAAAAGAAAAAGCATTTCCAGAAGATTCATGCAATTGACATTTTATGTCCTATTGGCCAGAACAAGGTCATATGGTCAGTCCTAGAGACCAAGCACATGGAATCATGTTATCATGACTGGTTTAGACTAGACACAGTGTGTCATCTGGGGCTTCAAGGATATACTACCACCCACATAAGTTGAAGTTGTATTGACAGAAGAAAGATTGGGTGGACGTGGGTACTGGGGAGACAGGTGACCACGTTGACCCTTTCAATGAATGAGTATCTTTAGGTAGATACTGTGATGGAAATATTATGGAGACTTTGGCTCACTGTTTTTGTATGCTTTGGTGAGTTTTTGTCTGCCACTGTTACCACTGTGGTGTTCTAATGGTATTTTTCTATTTCTCTTTTCCCTTTTACATTTATTTGTATCAGTATGAACTTGTGTCTATTTTATGGATTAGAATCCAACAATATCATTTATTTTGTTTCATAAATTTTTACATAGAGAGCTAAGATGGATTCCCCAGCCCTTTTGAGCTATCTCTATCCTTTTTGAGCATTTTTAATTTCTGGCACAGTAGACTTATTTTGTATTTTCCCTGTCCCAGCATTTGAATCAACAGTTCAAGGAGCCCAGGCTCCTTTTATTGGAGAATAGTATTTAGAAGCCAAGATCTTGGAATTTTCTCTGCTTATTGCTGTTGTTGTATCAATTTTTTTAAGACCCTGTCTGTGGGGAGACCCTGTCTGTGGGGAGAGCCAGTGTTAGTATTACACTAACTCACGCATGCATATAGCTACTTTACTTCTATATGTCTTTAGATGTGCACAAAACATCTGAGTTCACACTGATACCTCAGATGAAACCCAGTATTACAGGATTCATTTCAGCCTTCCTGTGTTCCTTATTTGCATTTTCTTTGACAGTGAGAAACCTGGTTCTCATTATCCAGGATATGTTTACTTGTTTGTTCAGCCCTAGTGTATGTATAATATGCTTGAGAATTGCTAACCCATTACCCTGTGAGAAACAAATTCACTAACTGCAGCACAAAATTTGTACATCATTCTTGTTCTCTTGAGCCTTACAGTATCTGGTCACTGTTTCCAAAGTGCTCTTTGACTTTTATTGTGCTATTTAACAAATCAGATAGTTGTTGGATTTGTCAAATGTAGGATAAAATGAAGAAAAATAGGAAAGTATGTGAAAGATGAAGGAATTAGGGCTGTTTTTTGAGGGGAAATATGTGTGTTTCTCTGAAATCCTAGATTGGTTTTTGACTTATGACACAGTTGCTAAGAGGTATTTTAGGTAATTTTGATTCAATTATCAATTCTATCAGAGAGGTGAAATAATATGTTAATACAAAACTTAAATTCCTTTGTATATTTTACTAGTATTAAAATTGTTGATTTTTAAAAATTCCCTTTTGATACGCTTGCAAAAAGTTATATTTTAGTATGTTTAATAATGGCACATGATGTATATCCAGCCTGATCCCATTACAAATTGTTTTAAAATAATTAGGTAACCTACCTTTTTTTTTACTTTAAAGGTCATTTTACCAGAACACTGTATGTAGTATTCTTGGAGAATGCCAATAGTATAATGCATTAAGTCTCTTGCAGTGATAAAATTATTGTTCTGTTTTCTAGAAGAGGTGAATTTGAGAAAAATTGGGGTTTCCTTCTTACATATAGATAGCCAAATTAAAAAATATATATATTGGAGCCCACCAGATTTCTTATCCTTAATGGAGCACCTACTTTGGGTGGTACTGTAAATAGAAACATACCTGAACTGAAAAGTCGTGCAAGAAGAGATATAATGATTGTATATTTAAGAGTTTTTAAAACAATAGTAGTTCTATTTGCTCTTATATATATTTTTTAAAGATTTTATTTATTTAAGAGAAAGAGCACAAGCAGAGGGAACAGTAGGGAGAGGGAGAGGCAGACTCCTCACTGAGCAGGGAACCTCACCTGAGCCAAAGGCAGATGCTTAACTGAGCCACCCAGGTGACCCTAACTTATATTTCTTTTGTGTGCCGTAACTTAAAGAAAAATGTCTCTGCACACAATATCATTCTAATCAACTTAAACAGCTCCAGTAGATAACATCTGGCCATATAAATAGCCAGCTTATTGAGAAAATACAAGAGTATATTACATTTTATATTTTGTTAAATAAATACCCTATTAAACAAATACTATCCAAGTACAATAAAATTGTAACTATATTCATTACTATGTGTCAGTTCTATGTCTACGGAAACAATCAAGTTTTAAAGTATATCTTGGGAGGATTTGCCAGGTAACAAAATTCAGTGGGTCCTGTAAGGAGTAATTGCTGATTTGAGTTAATCAGAGTTATGTCTGTTAGAGTTCACTTAAAATGTAGAGTACAAAATGGGATCTCAGGAAAGCTATAAAAGTTATTTCATTGGGTTTCATGACATGACTTAAAATTAGAAATGCAACTGCCACTGCATCTTATAAGTTACAGCAAGTAATATTAAAACAAAAAAGATTGATTATAGGTTCCTGTCCTTTTCCCTTTTCCCTCTTTTTAGCTTTAAAATATTTATTTTTTTTTATTCCTTTTTTTCCCCTTTCAAGCCTCTTTCCAATCTCATTTGATTTTTAAGGATTTTGAGAAGCAATAGGAAGTAAATAAAGGAGATCTCAAAACAGATTTTTGAAGTGGACAGAAGGGGCATGTGTCATGCATGTATATAATTTATCGTATGTGATGATTTTTAGAATTGTTATAAGCATAACAAATGTATATATAACATACATATAGCACATGTATATAAAATGTAGGTACATAACAAGGTCTCAAAATCAATATTAGTATAAATTGTCCTTCCATCTAAACAACCATCTGTTCTGTTGTAGCCTGCCTCATCAGAGTCTTTTCTGAATAGACAGGCTTTTTTATGTAGAATTCTGCCAATAAATTATGTATCCCAATATGTTCCCTGTTTTTGATAAAACTGGACAGTATTTGAAAACACAGAAACCTCATCCAAAACTAATCACTGCAAAGTGATCAAATAGGATTGCATGGTAGCTGGTTGCTAAATGCTGTCTGTATTCTGCTGTAAAATAGCATAAGGGCACGCAGGGGCTGTGGTTTGTGAGCATTTTGTGTTACTGGATATACTAAGTGTCAATTTTAGTCAGCCTTTGGGTTTTATGCATAGCCAAGGTTATTTGGTTTTGTAAAAATAAATTAATGGGAAAGGATTGTTCCTGTGGAGTGTCAGATTTTACTCTGTAAAAAAAAAATATTTTCTTGATTAGCTTTAACAATAACTTTAAATTCATGTAGACAACTGATTTTTTTAAATAGTTTCAAACTATTTTTTCATGGGAAAGAAGTTGTAATGTTGGTCAAGGTCTCAGACTAGTCTTTAGAAGCTCACTTAATGTATGAATGTAGCAGGATTGTCCTAATTCTAGTAGTGAGATATTGTTTCTAGCTTCTGCAATTCTGGCAGGAAACTTGAGACTGGGACTCTGGAGGGGGCTGTGGAGGCAGGTTTAAAGGGAGTGGAGGAAGGACCTCCCCTGCTCCTGAGGCCTTCCATACTAGAAGAGGTGGCTTCTGTATGTCTAGGCCCAACTCCTGTTGGTGAGTAATTACGGAGCCTCATTTTATGTAGTAAAGCTCCATTTGCCCAATAGACCACAGGCTACATTATAATATTTCAGTTTTCCTCTTTCATATAGTCCTTGTGCATGAGCAATGGTAACTTCAAACTAATTATAATATGGAACTGAAATCTGAGTGTTCCTGGAGAAGCTTGGAATACATTGACATTTTTCTTTGAAAATTAATTTCTTTTATCTTTGTTCAGTATATTAAGCTTTTAAAATAAGTAGTTTTCAGGAGAGCTGTTCTTCTTTCCTGTAATGTCAGAATCCCACATAGTGATAGCAGGCTAAAATTCACTGAAAAGTAATTCTCTCTCTGTCTCTGTCTGTCTCTCTCTTTAATGACAACACTGTCAAACTAGCCCTGGAATGATGCAAATAATTTTTGTGGGCTGTAGCTATAACTGTCCTACACGTGGAATTTCAGGTATATTGAGGCTTTATGCAAGCTTGAAGTATAGGCAGCTGATCTGATAGTTTGCACATGTGAAGGTTTTGAAATTTATTGTGTTTTTATTGGAAATTCCCATGTAAAGTTTCTAAGGGATGACAGAGTAAGCTGAGTTACTCTACAATTAAAGGCTTCATGATTTTTCTCTCTTTCAGGTTTCTGTTGTCCATAGGAACGGCAGAGTGATGTTTCTTCCAAAGCTATAACCTTCAAAATCCCTTCTTTCTTCAGACTTTCCTCTAAAGTGTTACGTTTCAGTAATTCTGTGGTTAGCCCTTGAGAATCCATGATTTCTTTGCTATCGAGAGAAATGACAATCTTGAGATACGAATGCTATTCAGGAAACTTTACTAGTGATCAGATAGCTACAATTCTGGTTAATTTGGATTGCAATTTTTGGCTGGGTTCTGGATGATACAGCGTTGTAATGGTCACCTGAGTTCAGCTTTGGCATTGTTGTCTAAATTTTGCCCTACACCTCTTTTTCCTGTAGGAGGGATACTTCTGTCTTTTTTCTCTACTTTTACACTTCTGACTATTCTTGAAATGTTCAAGTATCATCTTCATGGCCTCCTCCTGGGAGAAACTAGAGTCCTGTTCACTTTGAACCCGGGAGCCTGTGGCCCTGGTGTGCCTCTGCAGGGTGCGTTGCATTCTTTTTTTTTTTTTTTTTTTTTAAGATTTTATTTATTTATTCATGAGAGACACACAGAGAGAGGCAGAGACACAGGCAGAGGGAGAAGCAGACTCCCTGTGGAGAGCCCGATGTGGGACTTGATCCTAGGACCCCAGGATCACTACCTGAGTCAAGGGCGATGCTCAATCGCTGAGCCACCCAGGCATCCCAGGTACATTGCTTTATCTCTGGTCAAAGGAGGAGGCTGTTGGGGATTCTTAAGAGCTTGGCTTGGGTGATGAAGAAATCAGATGTGTTTTCTTTGTTAAAAGGGAAAGGATAATGAGGCATATGACAAAGTATGTGGAGAGTGGTTGTTGACTAAGGAATTAAGCATTGATGGGCTGATTTAATCCTAGATCATTTAGGGCTTCTGCTCTGACCGAAGAGTAAGAAGTACCTAACATGTTGAAGAAAGTATTTCTTAGTGAAAAAGTGGTGGGCTTCTCATTTAATATAATTACAGATATAGTGGACTATTCTATTCTTTTTCGCTGAACCTTTGAATAGACCTCTTGGAGAGCAGTAACCGAATGTGAAAAGTGACGTCATCTCTGAAACAGAGTGCTGGAAAAATGCCCTCAAAGTCTCTGAAATTGTATGCAGAGATCTAGCATTAAAGGAAAGGCTTAGTAGAAGTTGCATATAGGGCCGGAGTTCTTTAGTGACTTTAAAATTCAAAGTATTTTTTGAAGTTTTTTTGTATAGTATGAAGTGTCATGATAATATACAGGGGAAAAAAGTATATTTCCATTGCTACTGCAGGGTACATAGAAGAATGAGTATAATTTGCTATGAAAATATGTATATTTGGTTATATTTGGATCTTCAGTGATGTTTGTATGTATTTGTGTGGAACCCATTTTGAGTTTAGTTACATACTTAACTAAAGAACACAGAAATGAGGCTCAACTTGTAGAAGGATAAACTACTTTAATAGAATGTCATAATCACAAGAGTAAAGACCAGCTAACCATTTTTCTTTTATACTCAGAATTTTCATTACTATAAAATTTCACGTTAATAAACAACTAAACTTTAAAAACAACTTTCGTAAATTTAATTAGTTGTTTATTAACAAATAGAGAAGCACAAACTTGCTCTTCTTCTTTTTGAGGAAGCGGAATCTGTATAGTTACCTAAGCCTTAAATTTCATGATATTGAGTTGGGATTACTGACATTTAGTATATGAAAACATATATGCTTTTGGGATTACTTTAGAAATATTCCTTTATGTTTTAAAGTAGAATAATTCTCTGGTTGAAAAATGAGCTTTAAAGTCTTATTTTCCACAAATTCTTATTAGAATTGAGGATTTATATTATATCAAATTATGTTAAATTTGTGTCATGCTGATTAGTAGAGGTTGGACGTAAAAATGTAAATTGATTTTTTTTTTCTTGTGATAAAGAAGACTGATACAACTAGGGAGTTTTCTTCCCCCTTAGAAATATATTATGAGTTACAAAAACGTGGAAAATGAAGAATACATTAAAACTTGTAATGAAAGAAGAAGAGCATTTTTTTTCCTTCTGCCTCATATTGTTTAGTAATTTTAGAGTAAATGTTGCGGAATTAACTCTAGCCAGTCTTATTGTGAAGAGGGAGGATGTTTGTGGATATGTCTAAAGCTAACTGCAAGCAGTATTTGGATCTTTTTTGAAAGATAAAAGGTGATGAACTTAATGCTGTGTAGTTCCGGTAGCTTTAGTACTGGCAGCAGTAAATGAGCTATTTGTGAAAATAGCATGAAATGTAATTCAGAGCATCTGTCTAATTTATCAGCAAGAACAAACTGCTCAAGTTTTAAAATATATCAATTGCTTTAGGTACCCATTATTGACCTGTTCAACCTTCTACTGTTTGCTTAATACTAGAGAAAAGTTTGCCAGTCGTCTTAAAATAAGCCAAATGAACCTCTTATATTTCTTTTTAAGTATTAATTAAAATTTGAATTTGTATCCACTCACTATTAAAACAAATAAAAACTTGATTAAGGTATAATAACCAGAACCAGGAAAGTATTTAGCCTGATGAGTTTTCACATATTGGATGTACCCCCCTGTCATCAGTACCCAAATCTTGCTAGGCCTGTAGTAAGGACTGTGGGAGACCTCCGTAGGTCTCTAGATTTAGCAGTGTGGAATCATTGCTGACTGATGTGAGTGTTTGCATTGGGTGGGAGTGAAAGCCTGATAGTGTAGTGGGTTTAAAGAGAATGGGATATCAAGGGATTGGGGAAAAAATTAGGATTTTCAAAAAAAAATTTTGAGGGATTTTGCATTAACATCAATGAGAGAAATGGAGAGAGAGCACTAGGGATATAGGTGTGTGTGTATGTGTGTGTGTGTGTGAAAGTATGGAGAATTAATACTCCACATTAATTAAGCATTATGTGAGCTGATAGGAATGGTTATATGGGAGAACAAAGGGTAGAAGGACAGAAGTGATGGGATTTCATGATGAGCTCTAGTACAAGATGGAGTGGGATCCAGGGCATGGGAAGAATGGAGTGGAGGAGCATGAACAGTTGCTTGTGTAGAAAGGAGAGCAGTGATGATGTAGGTGGGCAGATGTATTTGTGTGACTTTGTGCAAGTTTTCTGACTCCCTTTTATTGTTGAAGAAAGATGAAAAGGTAAGAGTGAGAAGGAGGTTGGAGGGGAGAGAAGTGAAATAACTAGATGAGCATGGAGCATGTGGACCTTGTGTAGACCTGTTTCCAGTCATTCAACTTGGGCCATCCTCTGTCCCTGAGAAGCATGTTGTGACTTTGAATAGTTTTTTCATTTGATTTGAGATTAGTTATTCCCATTTGTCATCAAATAATTCCATCTCCATGTATAATTCAAAGGTATTTAAAATGCCCCCCAAGCCTTTTAGCTCTGCTGTTGTAAAAGTCTGGAAAAAGTCAGTCAGTGTCCTCTCAAATTTTCAGTCCAAGAACATGCAGGATTTAACACAGGGAAGTGCTTAGGAGTGGGAACTCTGGGGCCAGACTACTCACTGCTGGCTCTGGGGTCCTGGCCATCTCAGTGGCCCTCTGCTGTTCTCTCATCTTCACACCTGGAAGTGGAAGTGTAGTACTACCCATTCAACAAAGCACTCAGAACATTTAGGGCTCAGGGAGTGCCAGTTAGAAAGGATGATTGCTCACCCCTTCGGCTTCCATATTGTGGCAGAAGCAGTTTTAAAACAACAACAACAACAACAAACTTCCTGGGTGGAAGCAGTTAGCCTCTTTTGAGTCCAATTTCTTTCCCTTGGTCACTCCCATTAATCTACAATACATACAAATGCAAAACTCAAGTTAATTTTTTTTTCCATTTAGTAAGGTGGGCCCAGCTCCAATCTGCTCTGACAGTGACTGCTCTAACAGTTGCTTTTGATTGAGTTGCCTGGCGCCTTCCAGGAAAGCTCTCTCCCTCCTGATGTGGGAGAGGTTCAAACGACACAAATACTTCCTCAGTGTTTCTTCCTGGGTCTGCGATAAAATTGGCTACACACCAAGAAGTGGCTGAATAAAGGAGAACCACAGCTTGAGTGGATTCTTCTTGCTTTTGGGATAGGGCAAAGGTGGCTGGGTTACGATCTCTAAATATTTGTCGAATACTGGAAACCTTGTCTAACCTGATGATTTTCTATATTTAAAAAAAAAAACTCAAATAATTTATATGTGTTCTGAGGAAATAGGACATTTTGGGGGTTTCACCAGATGAGTAAAACTGCATTGTGCACAAAATGTGCTGTTTTACTGAGAATAGTAGTGCATGTTAAAAAGAGGCATTTTTGTAAACTAGTTTGTTGTAATTGAGTCTCAGTGAACCAGGAGGCCATGACAGACATGGGAGCTGACTAGGAAATATTTTATGGAAGCAGGAAAGCACTGGACATTAGACCTGGTTCTTAGCTATTTTGCACGTCTGCAAACCTGTCTGGTGTGCTATAGGGGAGACCAAAGTTTCTGCCCTTGAGGTATGGTGTGGCGATGGTATAAAATTGTAGGATTTATGAGAACCCAATTTAGTCTGTTCTCCCTCTTATATATCCATGCAGCCAGAGTATACAAATGCAGCCTCATACTGTATGGTGATGATTAACTGATGCCATGGTTTATCAGTGTACAGGTAGGATTGCAGGAGGCTGGCATCCGCATGTAACTTGTTATAGGATCACTGTGCTTTTAACTGTTCAACCAACTGATTTCACAGCAGTTACCACATAGTTACATTTTCAAGTTACAGAACATTTAATCAACATAAGAAGTTTATTTTGTGGAGGGGAAGAGACATGACCAATCAGAAAATTCCGTTTAACATCAGGTGGGCTGCAATTTTTTATCTTTTCTTGAACCAGTATTTTTAGACATGCCTTGTTGGTTACATACAACTTCTTGGATGCTGATCTTCCTAAAATAATATTTAGTCATCCTTTTTATAATAGCCCATTTAAGGACTATAATTCCATCTTTGACAAGAATATAAAATTTCAAGTGTTGAATTTTGCTTTGTATTTATTTGTAAATGAATTTTATTATGGCTGTAAGAAAATTGGTGAGTGCTTGATTCAAGACAATATATACTTATAAAGTGAATATCATCTGCAAAATTAGCCTTAAAGTGATATACAGAATATTATATCATTTAATATGGCAAAGTGTCAAAATAAGGATTTTTTTGGTAACAATCTTTTTTTTTTTTTAAAGATTTTATTTATTTATTCATAGAGACACACAGAGAGAGAAGCAGAGACATAGGCCGAGGGAGAAGCAGGCTCCGTGCAAAGAGCCTGACATGGGACTCCATCCAGGGTCTCCAGGATCAGGCCCTGGGCTGAAGGCGGCACTAAACCGCTGCACCACCAGGGCTGCCCAACAATCTTAACAATTCATGGAAATGAATAGTAAAGTCAGTAAAACAAAATGCTAATTATCTGATTCAGTGATCACTAGGAATATTGAGTGAAAGCTAAACTAGAGAATAGCAGTGTTATACTGCTTCTTGGATGGACACAGCTTAACTAGAAAAAAATAAATCTTAATCAGAAAGGCAGTATCAAGTTTTAGGTACAAATTTTTATTTCAGTGTAAAATTTGGTTTTTGTGTTGTGTGTCAAATATATTGTCTTGTAAGTGAACTTGTTTTTTTAATAAGAGAATTATTTACTTTTTGTTTGTATATTTTGAGATAAAGGATATGTTGGTATTCAGCTTTTAGCTTGTATACTTTGAGCTCTGGTGGTGGTGGTCTGCTAATGAATATTTTAGCAAGCTGACCCAGCACAGGCATTTTAGGAAATTCTAGTACTTCCCGTTCCATCAATCAATAGTGATTGAGTTACCTACTCTTGATCCCAAGCCCTGGTAGACATTTTAAGGATTATGGATCTGTCACCAATATTGGACATGTATTTCCCTAGTACTCTGTTTTTGAGGAATGGTGGTACCATGTTGACGAGGTATATCTGAAATTAGTAACTTTAACAGGTTAGTTGAGATAAAGTCTGTTATTAATATAATAACTGCAGTAATTATCTTTTGGTTAATATTTTCCTGCTTCTATTTTTTTTCTATTTTTATACTTTTAGATTTATGGGTCCTTATATTTTAGCTCTCTTATAAATAGCATACAGCTGGTTTTCAGTTTTATATACAGTCTAACTATCTTTAAACAAGAAACTAGAAATTCTACTTTGTTTCTTGACTGTAATTACTGATAATTTGTTCTTATTCCTCCAACTTTTTTTTTTAGAATGAAAGTTTTTGTGTGAATGTGTCTTAATTTTTTACTTTGAAATAAATGTAGATTTACAGGAAGTTGCAAAGAAAAAATATATATGGAGGTCCTATGTATACCTCACCCAGTTTACCATAATGATAACATCCTGCATAAATATAGTAGATGTCAAAACAGTATCAAAACTAGGAAATAGACATTAGTACTTTTCACAAAGCTGATGCATATTTCACCAGTTTTATATGTATTCGTGTGTGCATGTGACATGTACTTTAGTCTACAGAGTTTTCTCTTGTTTATGTCTGTAAAACTGCCACTAAATTCAAGATGTAGAACTATTACATCACCATGGGCTCCCTCATGCCACCTCCTTATAGCCTTACCTACTTCTCCCTCCCTGCCCCCCTTTTCTAGCCCTAACTTCTGGCATCCACCCATCTGTTCTGTTGCTGCAATTTTCTCTTAAGAATTTTATTTAAGTGAAACTATACCATATGTAACTTTCTGGAATTCTCTTTTTTCCACTCAGTATAATTCCCTTGAGGTCCATTTGAATTGTTGAGTGTATCAAGAGTTAACTCCTTTTACTACAGAGTAAGACCATGGTAGAAATGAAACTTTTTAAACCATTTACTCGGTTTGGGCTGTTTCCAGTTTTTGGCTATTTCAAATAAAGCTGCTATAAACCTTCATGTACGGGTTTTTGTGTGAACAGGTCTGTGAACAGGTCTTTATTTCTCTGGGATAACAATTGCCCAGGAGTGCAATTGCTGGATCATGGTAGTTGCAGGTTTAGTTTAAGAAACGGACATACTCTTCCAGGGTTGACTGTTCTCACATATGCATGAGTGATCCAATTTCTCTGTAGCTTCCCAAACACTTAGTATTGTCACTCTTTGTATTCCACATATTCTGGTAGGTGTGTAGTGATCATCATTGTGGTTCTAATTTGCATTTCCCTAATAGCTATGGTTCATGCGCTTATTTCCTATCTGTATATCTTTTTAGTGAAATGTCTATTCATGTTTTCTGCCCGGTTTCTAATTGGATTCTCTATTTTTTTTTTGTAATTGTTGAATTTTGAGAGTTTTCTGTATTTTAGACACAAATCCTTAGTGAGATATGTGATTTTCAAATATTTACTCCCAGTCTGTAGTTTTTAATCCTCTTAACAGGGTCATTTGCAGAGCAAAAATTCTTTGTTTTTGTTTTTGTTTTGTTTTTCAGAGCAAAAATTCTTAATTTTGACAGGATTCTTACCAATTTTTCTTGTTGGGTATCATGCTTAGAGTGTCAAATGTGACTTTCTTTGTTCTTATCTGGGCATTTTGTTTTTATAATTTTTATTTTATGGTAGATAAAGAGGAAAAAAGTTGAATGTTCTGCCACTTTTAACTGAACATCAGGGTAAACAAATAATTCATATGAGGGAGTTTCTCTTTATAGAAGTATTCCAGGTAATAAGTAAAAGAATAATGATAGAATTAGAATCTCACCAACTCCTATAAGCAATGATAAAATTAAAAAGCAGCAATTAAATTAGAATCTCAAATCCTAACAAAATGATTGATGTAGACTGTGACCACACCAAAAAGAAAGATGTTTTAGTCCATTTGGCTATTGTAACACAGTACTACAGCCTGTTAGCTTATAAACAACAGAACTTTATTTCTCACAGTTCCAGAGGCTGAGAAGTCCAAGATCAAGGTGCCAACATGGTCACCTTGTGTTGAGAGCCTGCTTTCTAGCTTTTGGCTGGCTCCTTCTCTCTGTGTCCTCACTAGGTGGAAAGACTGAAGGGTCTCTGTAGGATCCCTTTGATAAGGCACTAACCTCATTTATGAAAGCTCTTACCCTCAGACCTAATGACCTCCCAAATGTCCCACCTACTACTAATGCTGTCACCTTTGGAGGAAGCTATCTAAAGTGAAGCTGGTACTTTATTGTTATGTAATTTGTGGCTTTAAAAGGTTAACTAAAATAGCAACCAAGCATATTCAGTTCTAAATAATAATTGGGTGATGGACATTAAGGAGGGCACGTGATGTAATGTGCACTAGGTATTATATAAAACTGAATCACTGACCTCTACCTCTGAAACTAATAATATACTATATGTTAATTAATTGTATTTAAATTAAAAAAATAAAGAGATGGGACAGTTGAGATATTCTTAGATCCTAGAATTTGCTTTGGAGGTAGTTAAATGTTAACTTTATATTTTAAGTTAAACATACCAGTTAGAAATTTTAAGCACAAAAAACATAAATGGGGTATATAACTTATTGATGAAGCCTAACATTGGGTTAGTTGGCACGGGAGAAATAAGTAGCATGTTCAGCTCCACTGTCAGAGCAGGCAAGAAGAGTAGATTTAGAGCCTGGGGTTGGGGAGGCAAGAAATTGACCAAACTAATAGATTATAAGAAATTTAGGCAATAGAGTAGTATTCTTTTTTTTTTTTTTTAAAGATTTTATTTAGGGATCCCTGGGTGGCGCAGCGGTTTGGCGCATGCCTTTGGCCCAGGGCGCGACCCTGGAGACCCGGGATCGAATCCCACGTCGGGCTCCCGGTGCATGGAGCCTGCTTCTCCCTCTGCCTGTGTCTCTGCCTCTCTCTCTCTCTCTCTCTCTCTCTCTCTGACTATCATAAATAAAAAATTAAAAAAAAAGATTTTATTTATTTATTCATGAGAGAGAGAGAGGCAGAGACATAGGCAGAGGGAGGAGCAGGCTCCATGCAGGGAGCCCTATGTGGGACTCGATCCCGGGTCTGCAGGGTCACGCCCTGGACCGAAGGCAGGCGCTAAACCACTGAGCCACCCAGGGATCCCCTAGAGGAGTATTCTATGTGATACCATTAGATACAGTCAGCAAAACTTAGAATATGGAATGAACTGCCTAGCTCCTACAGCAAATAAATTGCAAGGAAAATAAAAAGAGATGGAAGGGAGACCTGGATTAAAACACACTTATGAGGGCACCTGGGTGGCTCAGTGAGTTAAGTATCTGCCTTCAGCTTAGGTCATAATTCTGGGGTCCTGTGATCAAGCCCTGCATGGATGGGGGAGGGGTTCCCTGCTCAGTGGAGAGGGGGTCTGCTTCTCCCTCTGCCCTTGCTCCTGTGCTCTCTATAGCTCACTCTGTCTCTTGAATAAATAAAATCTTTAAGAACAAACAATTATGTATGGACCTTATTCAAATTGTCATTTGAATGAACCAAACTTAAAAAGGATTTTTCTTTGATACAGGAAGGTTGAATACAGTGTAATAGATACTAAGCAATAATTGTTCCTTTGATCTTTATTTTTTGGATGTGACAATGGTATTGTGCATATGTATTTGAAAAACAAAAAACCCTCATCTTTTAGAGATGCCTGCTGGAATGTTTATAGATGAAATGATACCTTGTCTAGAATTTACTTCAGTATTGCTTTTGTTGCCTTTGTGTTGAAAAGCTGAAAGAAGGTAAATACCATGTTTTCTTAGAGTATAAAAGTTACTACTCTCCAGTACCCCCTACCTTTAGCTATGTACAGAAGTCCTCAATCATGAATGAAGACCTGTCTTGGAAATGATGTAATTTTGAATCTTGTTCCTGGATTTTGTTTATAATGAACTGTTAGAAATTTATGTTGAAGATAACTGTCATTTACCAAGTCATATTCCATGGTTATATTCATACGCACGTATTTTGACTTGGTAGTTTATGATGTGAACAAAAGTGTCTTGTGCTTTATAGGATAGTTAATATTGTCTTATGGAAGGAAAGAAAGTCAGTGATCATTTTCAGCAGTTTAGTTGACGTAGACATATGTTTTCTTCCCATAAGCCCGAATATGTATTCTTCTGACATATTTACTGTTTCTATAAACTATGGTATTCTTAAATATTTCAAAAATGTGACTACTATAATATTTATCCTCTGCTGATATATTATTTACAGCATAAACTAGGGTTATAAATTATGAGAAAAATTCATATTAAAACAACTACAAATTCCCAAGAGACAATATTTTAGATACCAATCAGTGCTTTCATTAATTCCTGAAAAAATTTTATTTTATTTTATTTATTTTTTTTTAATTTTTTTTTATTTATTTATGATAGGCAAACAGTGAGAGAGAGAGAGGGAGAGACACAGGCAGAGGGAGAAGCAGGCTCCATGCACCGGGAGCCTGACGTGGGATTCGATCCCGGGTCTCCAGGATCGCGCCCTGGGCCAAAGGCAGGCGCTAAACCGCTGCGCCACCCAGGGATCCCCTGAAAAAATTTTAAATACCTGTCTTTTATAGTCCATTTTCTAGTGTTCCTCAGCCCTGTATGATTTCAGTCTTGTTCATTTCATAGCTAAAAGTAAAGTATTGGAAATTTATGAAGTTCAAGTGGCATGGTATAAGTAATAGAAGTCAGCACCTACAAGTATGGATGATACCTGTGGTGGGAAAGGATGAGCAGAGGGGGATAGGGTGCATTTTTTGTTGAACTTAAAAACATTTTGCCTAACTTTTTAGGGGCCTCATAAGTGGGCATATCGGCTCATTCTTGAGCTTAAAACTATGATTTTTTTTACATTGTAAATATCAAAAATTATGAACTACCCTAGATTTTACCTGACTTGGAAGCTAACAAGTCAGCCAGCCCCATTCTCATGGACACTGGATGAAAGACACAAGACCCATAAATCAGAGATGAAGGATAGTTTATTACTCACAGCAGTAGCAGTATTCAGATGATTAGTGGTTTTTGTGCCAGTTTTCTGGATCTCATTTCCCACAAGATGATGTGAGGAGGGTCAGAGGACTCCTGTTTGTGCTGTGGATTGCATTACAGACTGGAACCCAGAATCCAGAACTCAGGAATCTCAGATTTTTTATAATGAGAAGTAAATGCCCTGGAAGGAGATAATTATCTTTATTTTACTGGGGAGTAAGCATGCTGGCACTTGGCTGCAGAAGTGACACTGTCTCTGTCTTCCAAACTATCCTTGAAAAGATAGTCTGGAATAAAAACAGTTGACATCTCATGTTTAAGGACTGGTAGAAACATGAGAGGCCCGTGGAAAACGGGCTCTCAACAGTATCTACCTTCTGTACTGTCTTGACTTCTGATGAATTTTCACATGAATCATCCCACTCTATCAAGCAGTCTTATCAGATCAACATTCAGATTATATCTGTTCAGTTTGTCTCATGCACAGTTTAGCCAAGAGCTGTAACAGTAATACTTTAAACAGTAGGAAGAGGCTGAGCTAGACACAGTGATAATACCCCAAAGGTCAGTAAAAATAGATTAAGGTTCATCAAGGTCATATTGCTCAGAGCTTTAAGAATAGCCTTGAATTTTGCCTATGGAACAGAGATACCTTGTCTGCTTTGCTTCTGCATAGTTGGTGCTGAGATTGAACAGCTGTAGCAGTCTGGTATTCTGAGTCTCAGTTTAGCCAACAGCTACATGAACCAGTGACTTTGCTTCAGGTAGCAATGTTGGGAATAGTTTTCCCCAGAGGGAGAGCTGCCACCTTTTCATGGAAATCTGAGATGTCAACTGGGAACCAGTCTAGCTCATTCTGGATTATATTATTTCTGTTTGTCACAGGACACTTATGGGCCCTTCCATCTTGATAGTTATTGAGTTCAAGTTGAGCCATCCTCAATGGAAATATCAGGCCAGAGAGTCACGGCAGTTTCTATGGGTCAGGCAGTTTGTTTCAACAAGAGCCCAGCAGCATGTTCATAGTGGCTTTTTAAAAGGGATGCACTTGGTAACCATGACATGGAGAATCCATGACATGGAGAATCCAAAACCCCAAAGCAGGTCTCTGGTTGGAGGCTGCTCCCTGCCTTGCTCTGTACTCCAGTTGGTAAAATCATTAGTCACAGAGACTTGTTCAAAGGTCATTCAGGCGATGGAGCCCCAAAGGTTGAGAGCATACTATGGATTGTCAGAGGATTTCCCACAGAGCCTCTTTGTTCATGCTAATCTCAATGGCTGCTGGTTTGTAGATTAGCAGACTCTTACGTATCAAGTAGAATGCTCAAGTGTGGAACATAGTGGGCATCATCCAAGAAGGTATTGGGCCCCATCTTGGTGGTGGTAGGGGGACTGAAGAGCCCTTCAGTGGACTTTTGGCTTCCAGAAGGATTGAGCATGGATCTGACCACTTAATCCCAAGAAATGTAACTAAAGAAAGCTCTTGTATCTTTGAGAGTTATTAGCCACTTTTGCAGGCAGAGGTGTGGTAACACCACAGTCAGGACTGTTGGAATGAGGCTTCACTTTCTTGTAACCAGCAGGATCTCTTTTATAGTGAAAACTTTGGATGTCCAAGAACACTAAATCCTGAGCTACCTACTGGTAGGAAATAGGCTGAAGAGTTTAGATTTCCCTAGGGATATACCTGGAGGCCTTGTACATGACTGCAAATTGCTCCTGGGCTTCAGATGCCTTGGGAAAGAAAAGAAATTATTGATAATACTCAAGACAATGACCAAGTGGCATCACTCTGTACTGGATTCTGTTACAGTCACAGCGTTGGGGTAGTCTAGAGCAAAAACTGAAATGTTGTTAAGTGATGATTCCACTCTAAGCCTTCAGGTCCTGTTAGCCTCTTTCATAGGCCGCCTGTGGCTGTTAACTGTATTGAGATACTGTTTCAAGTACTTAACCAAGGATATGACTTTGCTTTTCCTCCTGGGATTGTATTTTTTAAAGATTTTGTTTATCTTGAGACAGAGAGGAGAGAGAGAGAGAGAGAAAACACATGCAAGAGAGCATGGGAATGGAGGTGGGAGGGGCAGAGAGAATTTCAGGTGGACTCTGCTTTGAGCACAGAGCCCAACCCAGGGCTCAGTCTCACGATGCTGAGATCATGACCTGAGCTGAAATCAAGAGTTGGACGCTTAAATGACTGAGCCACCCAGGTGCTCTAGCCTGGGACTCCATTTTGTTTCAGTTGGTCCATTATGGGAGAAAGAGCAAGAACAGTCTACATGTTTGATAGTAGTTCTTTACATGTTTGTCCTCATCTGGATGAATCTCCTCTAGTACATAGGGACAGGCAGGTACAAGCCTTCCACACATAATTCCTACTACACATTCAGGTACGGAAGTGACAACTATAGTATATAGGAGAGCCCCTGTAAGGTCACTTACTTTGCTCCAGAGGGAGACCTTCTGTCTCCCAAATGTCTTGACTATACGGATACCCTTGAAAAGATAAGTCTAAAACAAAGGCAGCCAGTGCTTCACCTGATGGTGAGCAAAGATGGAAGCAACTTGGGGAGAATTGTCTCCCAACAGAAAACAATACATTGGCATGCTGTAGCCTCCTGCTGTGCTTGTGATTTGGAGTTCCCTCTAGTCTACTTTAGTGGAATATGATCACATCTATTTTATGTCTTTTCAAATTTTCCAAAGTTTTGATTCACTGTTGTGGTTCTCCTTTATATTTCTATACTTCAGTATTGTTCCCTCAAAGTGGTCCTGAGAAAGGAGTGGCCAGTTTTGCATGCCTGTGCTGATTGACGCTCAGATTTCTTTCCCTTTTGTTTTCAGGAACCCCTTGGCTTCTGGTTTCCCTTTTTACTCAGTGCGTCTTCTGGACTTTCCCACTTCTTTTAATGTTTCTCATCAGAATTCTAATTACTCAGTAAGGTTTTATGTTGATACTTGTTCTGTTGTCAAATATGACTGAACATTTATTATGTGGCAGTCACCCTCTAGGCCTTGAGGCCATAGCAGTGAACAAAAGAGGTAGGATTCCCTACCCTTCTGGTTCTTTGTACTCTGGTAGACTTTTTGCTAATTCTTCTTTATTACTTAAATCTCATACCAGCTTCATGGGAGTTGGCATTATCTTCCCTTCCCTGGAGTTCTGACATCCCATGGTGGATTCCCTTCTTCACCTGAACCACTCCCACCACACCTGAACCACTCCCACCCCCAACATATTCTTGCACATGTGCTCACCTGCCATGTTCAGGTTTACCCCAAATGTTCATTGAAAAGAAGAGGAAAAGGGTAATATAAATATTTTTTTAAAGAACTAGTTTCTTCCTCAGTTTGTATGTGTATTTTGTGTATAACAGCATTTTTTTAAAGGAACAATCCACAGTGTTCTTTAGAAATCAATGACTCAGTGACCATATTTGGAGGATGCAATCAAATAGAAACACTGAGTAAAAGTGGAAGCTAAGTAGTTTTTCTTCGTGTAAGAGAAATGCTTCTCCCCCTTGTACTAATTAAACCAACACACTTGGTACATCTTCATATTTTATTTAAGACAAAGTGTCACCCTCTTCCTGGGATCTTATAAAAGGAATTTTGCAGTGTGCTGGTAATTCTGGGGCGTGCCAAGATTATTGTACACGGTGACATCCACTCAAACACCACATGTTGCCTATAAACAATGAAAGGTTGTACATACAAGTTCTTTTTTTTATGTTCTTTTTTAAAATTTTTATTTATTTATGATAGTCACACACACACAGAGAGAGAGAGAGAGAGAGAGAGAGAGAGAGGCAGAGACATAGGCAGAGGGAGAAACAGGCTCCGTGCACCGGGAGCCCGACGTGGGATTTGATCCCGGGTCTCCAGGATCGCACCCTGGGCCAAAGGCAGGCACCAAACCGCTGCGCCACCCAGGGATCCCGTACATACAAGTTCTTGAGAAAAGGTCTTTAAATGTTATTAGTGTATGGCATTCGTGTTTTGGTTATACGAGTATTCACAGTGAAAGCATTCTGCATATTAAATATTCAAAAAGGAATTCTAAGAGATTAGTAAAATTGTTCACTCTAGAGAGGAGGACTGCTTGGTAGAAGACTGGAAAGAGACTTATTTTTTATTCTCTGGTGTATCTTTTGACATTGATTCCAAGAGCATTAACTATTCAGTAAAAAAAAAAAAAAAAAAAAATCCCTACAATTTTGATCAATTGTAAACCATTCTAGTTTTTTTCTAGACACTGTTGTTCTTAAGGTATTTTGTCACTGGTTCCTGGCCAAAGGAAGGGAAAACACACATAATGTGATAGGGAACTTGCCATAAGATTCAGTGTAAAAGTGCCAAGAAATTTGCTACGTTTCCAATCTTATTATTGTTTTTAGAAAATCACAAGTATTTATATTTACAAAATATTTAAATATCTTGCCATTTAAATTTATCTCAAAATTTTACAAGTTTGTCCCACAAAAGGCATAGCCAACAAAAAATGTTTATTTAACAAACGAAACAATTTTTTATACCAGCCAGTGGAAGAAACTAGCCCTAGACCCTCTAGTTCACAGATATTTTGTGGATCCACATTGTAAATCTGTCTTCAGAGAACAAAACTAAATCTTATTGGTTCTAGTATCTTCACCAAAAATAATGAGCACTGTAGGTACTCGGTATTAAATGCCAACTACTTAATGAATTTTGAACAAAAGGATGAATGAAATATAAGTGCAAACCAAGTCTCACAGTCGACTGAAAAATTTGGAAGAGAGTAACTTACATAATTGAGTAAATACTTGCTTTCAAAGAAGGTGTTACAAACATCTTAGCAGATTTTTTTTTAAAGATTTTATTTATTCATGAGGGGTGGGAGGCAGAGGCACAAGCAGAAGAAGAAGCAGACCTCCTGCAAGGAGCCCAATATTCGATCCTGGATCCTAGGATCATGCCCTGAGTGGAAGGCAGATGCTCAACCACTGAGCCATCTCCATTGTAGCAGATTCTAAGAAAAAAAAAACCTGCATTTTTGCTTTAACAAACTAAATTTCATTTTTTGTAATAATTTCCTCAAGAGGAAAACCTTGAGTTATGTTTTCTTAATTTTATTTTCCATTAATGGATTTCCTTATACCTCTTTTATCTTATAATTGTTCTTTGTAATTTTCCCTTTTATTTTAGGAGGTTTCTTGAACATATCTTCTATATCTATAATGAAGTCTTTTGTCAGTGACTGTTCTGTTGTTTACTTCTTGTATTGAATTTCATTATAATTTGTTTGTCCCTCCTCACTCCTGTACAACTTTCCTTCCTTCCTTTGTTAACCTCATAATATCCTCAAATCTCTGAAGATTGTCATTAGGAAGTTCTTTGATCCCTGTGATCATCTCAGAGGTGGTAGTTTTGTAATTCCTTGCTCTTTTTCTTTAATACTCCTCTTACTTATCCTTAGGTATCTCTAAACTCCATTTCATAGAACAATGAAAATGTAAGACCTTTCAAACAATAGGACTTGTAAATGCTAACAATCTCCACCAAAATGGCCCTTCATCTTGGAGATTCCTTTAATTTTCTCATCTGTCTGCTTCTTTGAAAGTTCATAGGCAGTCTCTTACTCTGCTGGAAACTATGGTTTCACCTATGGTTGTTGAGAATCTTCCACTTAGCCTTTCCTGAGTTGGTAGTGGTGATGGTTTTTCTAAGTCAAACTCCAGGCCACAGACCTCTTGGGATTTGCGTGAAATTAATCATAAGTAGGAAATCAACATAGGCTTGGAAGGGGTAGCTTAGAAGTTAACCACTGAGGTTTTGGTGTGAAAGTATGGCCTTACTTTGCCATTTGGCAAGTTACTTTCTTTTTTCAAGTCTTAGTTTTTCCTTCGGCAAAATGGGAAGAGAGATAGAATTTTCCCCATAATATGCAACTGATTTGATTTCCAACTGGTGTTTTCCTTTTTATCCTGTATTTAGTGGGTACTCATGAAGTATCTCCTTTGTAAATGTTACTTTATTGCATGAGAAGTTACTGTATAACAGTCTGTGTAACAGTATAACTTGCTGTATAATGAAATAATAGCATCTTATTATTCTTTTGAGGCTGACAATCCTCAGGGAAATGAGAGCTCTAATCATCTCTTCTTACAGCCCTACATTATGGCTCTTGTCATGTCCCTGCTCACAGGGAGGACCTGCCAGGAGTTCCAGATGACAGCTTGCTGTGTTAGCACCTATTATTCAGATGCTGATGGGATAAGTTTTGGGGCTTTTATACTTGGGAGCAGATCTAACCTGTCTTCTTTAGATTTCATTCATAATCTTATTCACATTCTTTTTAGCTTTTTGAGCAGTCTATAATTTTGGAAGCCTTACCTGCTGAATCATAATGGTGAAGAACATGAGTTGATTAGCAAAAATAATGTTAAGAGCTATTTCATTTTAATTTGAGTGTGTCAGGTCTAAAGAAGACATTCACAGCCTTACAGCTATCTGGAACACCTTGACATTGCTCTAAGCTATAGAGCCAATAATAGCCCTATCAGAATGGAGATTTTTAAACATATCAATTATTTGAGTCTTCAGAATTTTCAGTTGAAATTAATGGTTAGGGGCAAGTGGTGATCATTACTTAAAATGGCCTAAAATATATTTTACTGTGTGGCTACCACCTCTGTCTCTAGATTTTTCCATGGTCATTACTTCTGTTAAAAAGATAAACTGAGGCACATGAAAATTTTTCAAGAGTTTATTGGAGCAGATAACTGTTTGAATCAGGCAGCCACAAACTGAAGTAGTTAGGAGTGTTCAGCTGCCAGGAGCTAGGTGCAAAGCTTTTAGAGGGCAGCCATGGAAGCAAGGCAAGGAAATTATTTGATTTGCTGTGCATCAGTGGTTGCCTCACATGGGAAAGAAAGACTGGTTAGGTGTTTGTGATTAGTTGTTCTTAAATTTCATTTACTCAGATGTCAATGGATTTACAGTCAGCTCTGGCTTAGGTTCCCATTTCCTTACGCTATCAGGTCTTTAGAGCCATCCCAGTTTAATAACCTTCGTAAGCCCTCTTTTCCCATTCACAGTAATTGCCAATTTTTTCGTATGTTTGACCCTTTTTGCATATATTTTCTCTGCACGGAAAGCCATACCTCTTCTACCTGTGGCACTATTGCACACCCTTCATGAGTGCTAGAATAAGTTTTCTGTGACTGATCACCCTGCCACCTGCCTCCAAGCAACCCCGAGGTGGGGGAGGGGTTATGATTTCACTTATGTAGGATCTCCATGTACTTGGCAAATTGGTTGGTTTTATTTCATCTGTTGTTCTTCATGTTGTTTATTTTGAGACTTAATTTCTTCATTCACTGCAAAACATTAATAACCATCTTAATATCATCAGCCCCTTATGGCATCACGGGGGAATAATGGCTCTTAAATATAAAGATTAGTTTCTGTTAGAAAAGCAGAGAATATTAGGATCACTGTTGGTTAATACCTACTGTGTTTTATTCTGGCATCTTAATTTCACAAACTTTAACTGATTTATTTAGAAGCTTTATTACATTCACAAATATTCATGGTATTGGTAAAAAGAAATAGCAAGAGTAGCTTAAATACTGGTGTTGATTGCACTGATGATGTCATTAAGATAAATAGTTTTATTGACAATTAAAGAAGGAAAAATGTCAGTTAAACTCTAACACAACGCTAAGATACCACTGATTCTAAAATACATTCTGAATGCCTCCTAAAATGCTTTTTAGAGATGTTAAAATGTGCAAAGATGTTTATTTTTAAATCAGTGAAATATGGTAATGCTCTCTATACCTTCTAAGAAAGATTTAAGACCTTAAGGAACAAAGTGAGAGATTGGTTTCCAATTTTCTCTCCTTTCCTTCATTTGCCTTTTTGTAAATGTGCAAGTGAGCAGGGAAGTCTGGTATTTCCTCATAGTGGAGAGATAGAGGTCTTAGCCTGAAAGTAGGAAACAAGAATAAGGGGCACCTGAGGGGCTCAGTCGGTAAAGCATCTGCCTTTGGGTCCTGAGATCGAGTCCTGCGTCAGGCTTCCTGCAAGGAGCCTGCTTCTCTGTCTCCCTTTGCCCCCACTCATGCTTGTTCCAGCTCTCTAGTGCTCTGTCTCTCTTAAATAAATAAAATCAATTAAAAAAAAGAAAGAAACAACCATGAGAGGCAAATGAGACTTTGTTTGCGATTGGAGAATTGCAATTCAGAGAGCAGAGATTCAGGTACTCATGCAGTGTTCCCGCTTTAGAGTGAAAGTAAGGAATGTCTAAAGGAAAAGGAAGGGGAAGCAATCACATGAAATAAGAGAAAAGTTTTCTGTGAGTGTTATGACAAGCTAAGTTCCTCAAGGTGTTATACATTGAGTGGCTGCTGATTTTATCTTCAGAAAGTCCTTAACTTTCAGTCTTGTGATCATGTGTCCATTCTGCTAACTTTGCAGACACTTGTCATTTTGCCAGGTCCACAGCTTTTGGCCCTGTCCATACAAGGGCAGGCAAAGTTTTCTCCAGTGGCTACTCCAGCTCATTTGAGAATGGCTCTGGTCATGTTGGTTTTTCATAGACGACTAGACAAAGGATCTGGAAATCCACCAGATTATATAATGTGCTTTGTAATGCTAAACATGACCCAAAAATAAGAGGACTATAAGTTGATAATTGATTAGTCATATGTTTCATTAAAATTATGAATAAATGTATTGTTTGATCAACTTTGTATTATAGGACATTTTATGGAATAGCAAAACCTGCCCTGCATAGGGATTTGAACTAAAAATAACATTGGATGCATGTTGAGAAATGAGTCTACTTACTTTAAAATCTCACATGAAGGGTGCCTGGATGGCCCGGTTGGTTACTCATCCGACTCTTGATTTTGGCTCAGGTCATGATCTCAGGGTTGTGAGATTGCGTCCAGCATTAAACTCCGTGCTCAGCAGGGAGTCTGCTTGAGATTCTCTCCCTCTGCCCCTCCTCTCATGCTCTTTCTCTGTCTAAAATAAATACAATCTTAAAAAAAAAAAAAAGTACCTCACATGATCACTAGGTACAAAGGTTAGTTGTAAGAGCATGAGTTGTGGTTATCTTTGACCTGATTCCATTAATGTGTGTGTTCCTCATGTGCTAGATGTAAGGAAGCCCTCATGATGGTTTGATTTATTCTCAGGTTTTGCTAGTTTTTTACATGTTGCACTTTTACAGCTTACTGATCACTTTGTAGTAACATTGAGGTCATAGAGGACAATTTGGATGGCACTAACCACCCTACTTGTAGTTAAATGTCTAGTGGAATGAGCGGTAAACTCAGAAACAGGATCTGAAATCTCAGCTGGATTCTGGCAGCAGTTATTTGAATCTTTTTCTTACTGGGTCTTGAGTTCTTTTGATATTGGCTGCTTTTCCTCGAAAATGATAGTCCTTCTCTTCTTGGACCCAGACTGTCACTTTTATGCTGTGAAACCAATAGTTGGCTGAGTTGTAAACACTGTTGAGAAAAAGGTGTATAAAATACCTTGTTGCTGAGGAGAGAGAGGAAGAGAATATTTGTCCCGTCCTCCCCTCCATGCATCTTCAGGAGCAAAATGATAGAACTCCCTGCTTTTTTCCTTTGTTGAGAACATTATCTTTGTGATGATAGTAACTGATGTGAAAGCCTTACCACAGATCCCTTTAGTTGCTTTAAATTAAAATAAAATTAAACATGTAAATAAGGAGGTCAGAAACATGTTTCAAACCCCAAATTAACTTATGTTTGTGGCTTTATTTCCACTACTGCTCCCCTTTCTTATTTAGCTCTAGCCAAATTCACTTTGCCTACCTTTCTCTGAGCATTCAGGGCAAGCAGTGGCCTCAGAGTCTGCACTGGCTGTTGCTTTTCTCACAGGAAGCCTCGGGCCCCATCTCTCACTTCCTACTTACATTATCACCTCCTTGGGGGATCCCTGGGTGGTGCAGCGGTTTGGCGTCTGCCTTTGGCCCGGGGCGTGATCCTGGAGACCCGGGGTCGAGTCCCACATCGGGCTCCCGGTGCATGGAGCCTGCTTCTCCCTCTGCCTATGTCTCTGCCTCTCTCTCTCTCTGTGACTATCATAAATAAATTAAAAAAAAAAAAAAAAAACTTACCTCCTTGGAGTCTGGTATTTTCCTTTTCTACTTTCCTGATTAATTTTTCTCCTTACCATTTGTCATAATCTAACATCCTGTGTATTTTATGTAACTGTTTCGTTTTTTTTTTTCCTTTTGAGGAACATAAACTCCAAGCTGCAGGATTTTCATTGCTGTATATCCCTTGTGCCTAGAACAGTTCTAGGTATATAAGAAAGTGTTGAGTGATACTTGGTGTATAAGTAAAACTGTAGTGGCATTTGTGGTTATTTTTCTTGTAGGAGAGAGGTTGAATTACAAAGTATTGTGTGCATGATAAACGGTTTTCCATATAGATCACGAATAGTTCTGCTTTAAAATTTAAATCATTGAACCTCTCATGGTTTGTTCTTTATATTAAAAAACAATTCTGGGCAGCCCGGGTGGCTCAGTGGTTTAGTACCATCTTCAGCCCAGGGCATGATCCTGGAGAACCGGGATTGAGTCCCACATCGGGCTCCCTGCATGGAGCCTGCTTCTCCCTCTGCCTGTGTCTCTGCCTCTCCCTCTCTCTCTCTGTCTCTCATGGATAAATAAATAATAAAATATTAAAAAAATAAAAATAAAAAATAATTCTAAGATTGTATCTCTGTTCATACAGCTTATGTTATTAAAAGTAATTTTATAAGACATAGAAAGGCTTAGAGATTAATTGGAAAGTTAGAACACTCTAAAATTGTGATGGATACATTAGTTTCTGAGGGTAACTCTTTAGTGATACAAGAAACAGCACAGTGAGTGGTTTTTAAGTTCATATTACAGGTCAGTTATTTCAAGACTTCTTTGTGCCAGGATCTATGCTGAGTTTTGAAAATAAAAGGGATAAGCAAATTATTTTTTTCTGCATGCCTAAAGTGTATAACCTGTTATTGAAGGAGAAATGTATAAGTATTATTAGTTGGAAAGAGTTAAATATTATGGTTTATAGGTGCGAATAATGGGAAAAGAGAGAGGTAGGGAAAATGAGTACAATATTTGCTCTAGGTTTTAAAAGATAAGCAGGTCTTTTCTAGAACAGGTAACTACATTTGTTGGGTATTGATTTATTTTGTTCAGAACCATACTAAGCCCTTTATATGTTTTTTTTCCCCATTGAATTGCTCATTATTATAGTCTATACTTTGTGGACTCAGACATGTTAATTATATTTCTCAAACATGTCAAAGTCACACAGGTAATAAATAATAAAATTGGGACTTGAACTAGGTCTCTTGAATGCCAAAGTTGATGTTCTTAATCACTGCATCATTCTGAAGATCATTTAAAGCAAAAGGGAGACCATGAACAAAGACATGAGATCTGTGAAGGTGCCTGGAGTGTCTACAGAACAGGGAACCACTCTAGATCAGTCCAGTAGACTAGAACCCAGCAGGAGTTGGGAGGGTAACTTGAAAACCTAGGTCTGACATAGCCACTGCCAAAACAGGATATGCCCTTTAGCCACTGATGTATTTGGTTAATGTTATTGGTGCAGGAAATTCAGAAATGAGCACATGGCCTGGCCTTCAAAGCCTGAGCCTAGTAATGATACTAGTATTTTTTTTTTTTAAAGATTTATTTATTTGAAAGACAGATCTAAACAGACTCCACACTGAACAGGGAGCCCAACATGGGCTCTATCTCATGACCCTGAGTTGACACTTGAGCTGAAACCAAGAGTTGAACAGTTGAATACTTAATCGACACTGAGGGGTGCCACCTAGACACTCTTCGGTTATTTCTTTCTTTGCACACTTGCCTAGAAATTTTTTTTAATTAAAAAATATTTTTTTTGATCTTTAGATAAATTTCTTCAGCTTTATAGTTTTATTTAAGTATATATATAATACATATAGATGTATTTACCATATATAGTTAAGTTCAGTTATGCTGTGTATGTACTATATACTGTGTATATGGCATACAGTCTTCTAGAATTTTACTGTGTGTTATGAAGCAGGACATTTATACCATCTGTATCTTCAATTTTCATCTAAGTGGGAGGCCCTTTTGTGTTCCCTGTTGAACCACTAGGTTGCTCTAATTTCAGCGCTGCAGCTCTTGACTTAAAAAGTACATTGTACACGCTGTTAAAATCCTTTATAAAGTTTGGTAAACAAATACTATACCCATTTGTGAATAAATGAACCAAAATGCAAAGATGGCTTTCTTTTAACTAGCATGTGGCTGGTGCTACCTCTCACTTGCCTTTGTCAACTTCTTCTTTTCTGATAGAGCAGAACTCTCATTTTGAGGTGTACCCCAACCTGTTTTCAGTTTCTAATCTGATTTAATCTGCTGTTTTTTGCTGAAAAATAGCACCCCCCACCTCCTTCTTAAAGAGCTTTTAAATGGAGTAGAGAGTTGATTTCAGCATTTATATGATATAAAGGCAAATACAGAAAAAGTTAATGATTTCTCTCTCCCCTTTTGATTCTCATTCTCCTAAGGTAATTGGTTTTTAGCTTGTTACACCTTTTTCTGTGTTCATTCCTGGCAAATGTCTACCTTAAAAATAAAATAGCCAGTTACTTTACCAGTAAAATGAGTTTATCAGGGATGGCAGAGAAATTGCAATTGGGGACAAATAAACTATGGTGAACCATGGGCAAGTCTGTGTGTGTGTGAGAGCGCACAGGAGCAAGGTCAGCTTTTATGAGGTTTAGGAAAAAAATTGACTTGTTTTCACTGGAATTTCATTGGAGAAGAACACGAGTTTGACGTTGTGGTTTCTCTCTCGCTGCGGGAGGTGGTTAGTGTCTTGTTGCTGGGGCAGGGAGGGATCTTCCTTTTCTTGAAGGCAGGAAATACAACTCCTATGTGAAAAGTGCCCATCCCTTGTCAAAATAATTCTGAACCTGCAGTCTTCCTGTTGCCGATGCAGGCTGAGAGTGGGTGGGTAGTGTGTGTGAGAGAGCACAGGAGCACTGGTGTGCGAGAGCGCCCCCTTCAGGACTCCGCACTCCATTTTCAATGAGGTTTCCTGTAACTATTGAAAAGTTCTTTGTGAGAGCAGTAGGAAAATACTAACAGAATTGAGACTTGGGTACATTCTTTTTTTTTTTTTTTTAAGATTTTATTTACTTATTCATGAGAGAGAGAGAGGCAGAGACACAGGCAGAGGAGAAGCAGGCTCCACACAGGGAGCCTGATGGTGGGACTTGATCCTGGGACTCCATCCTGGGACTCCAGGATCACACCCTGGGCCAACGGCAGGCACTAAACCGCTGAGCCACCCAGGGATCCCCAAGAGTTGGGTACATTCTTAAATGGAACACAGATATATAAAAAATCTTATTACCGTAAGCTTTGAAGAACAAATATTTCTCTAGTTTCCTATGACCTATTTTAGTGCAAGGAGGAAAAAAACCCTGCGTTCTGTTCTATAAAGTAGAGTGTGTTGCATCTTTATTTGCTGTCCTGAGAATCTGGTTGTGAGTCACTTTCCCTAACTGCTTAAAAAGCACTTTTAAAAGCTTTCGGTTTAAATAGTTAAATTACTGGTAATTTTGGGAGGAAAGATTGCTTGAGTGGTCCACAAATTATCTGCTTTTAATTTTTACTCTAAAACTTAAATAATGTACTATTTTAGTAATTCTTTGTTGTATTCCGCTGTGGCATTCAGTGATTGTTGGCCAGAATCTTTGGGTTGGAGGAATATTGTCTGAAATGTTTGTTTCTTTCCATTGGTTAAAATTTTACTTTTTTTTTTAATCCTATAAGCACAAGGTGCTAGGTTGACAAGATATAAAAGATTAACATGTAAAATTAACGCTCCCTTCTATTTTTGTGTTTTAACACCTTTCCTCTTTGATAGATCCTCTTTGCATTTGCAAAAATATATTTTTTCATTATAAAATGTTCACACAGATGGTTGTATAACATATTCGTTTAGCACGTTGCTTTTTCTCTTTACTGTTATACTGGAGATTGTTTGATATTAAAAGATATGGAGTCATCTGTGAGGAACATAGCATATACCTATGCTAATGCATTGTTTTTGTTCTTATTCTTTTAAAAACAAAAACAAATCTTTGGATGGCCTTGCTTATAGAATTTGTGTATATATCATTTCTAGGAAAAAGAAAAAAAACAAAACAAAAACAGGAGTTGAGAGATCTGACCTGTTGACCTGGACCTGACGTGTGTGAGGGCCACTGAAGTTGTTAGCTGTTATGTTAGTGTGTGAGAATGTTTACCTCTGTCCTAGTGCAGATCATTTGTTGTCAAAGCTCAGCCTACTGATAGAATGATAGAAGTTCCTCTTGAATTCTCTAAAAGCCCATTCATGAGCTAAAAATGTTTATTAGTAAGATTTCTTCCAGTGTGGTTTTGCCTCCTGATATGATGGACTGTGTGTGTGTGTAATCCAAGTTACTTTGTGGTACATGGTTCTCTAGAATTAAAATTTGTGTGTTTATTCCCTTTATTTTTTTATTAAAGAGTGAACAAAAGACTTTTATTTAGAAGTGCTTTGATGACATGATGTGCTGTATAATCGGTGTCAATTCGAGAAGGACATTGAGTCAGTGTCTAGTAAACTCTGAAATTCCAAATAAATGTCACTTGTTTTCTCTGAACTAGAGGCCTCAGAGAATATCAGACTGGTTTGAATATATCCCAATTTAGCTTAATTTGGACTTATTTTGGTTATAAATATGGTATTCCTTTTGAGTCAAAATCCTGTGTAAGGAATATTAAAGTTCTCTATATTGTCATTATTTATAAGATTGCTACATGTGAAGCCCCCTCCCCCGGTCCTCCCAGTATTTCTCATGGTACCTAACCAAGCCCAAATAGAAAATCTAGAGAATGAATTTTAAAAGATACTATTTTTTGGCGTGTTGAACCTCATTGGCCCTCACTGATGGCCAGTGAGGTTGCAGGAGTAGCCTAGGGATTAAAGGAAGGCCTTCTGATTTAGAAGCATGTGCCAAACTTAAATGGATTCTGCCTTCAGAAAATGTTATGAATCGACTTTTCAAGTGTGAGTACTATCGTGGACCTAGCTGTCAACATGTCAAAACCAATGTGAAGGACTATAATTTTTTTGTACTTCATGATGAACCCTTAAGGTTATGACACTACATCTACAGTTTGCTAGGCAGTGATTGATTTATTGATTGACAGGAAACACAGTTTATTGTGGTCCAGGTCAGCAGGGCAAAGGACAGTTGATGGAGCAGCTTTGAATTCTGTCAGTAACTCGAAAGGTGTCAGTATTCCAACATGAAGAACTCCATTTCCTTCATTTGACTTACAGCGAGAATGTGTTTTTGGGAACAAGTATATGGCTAACCTTTGCAAAAGTGAAAAAAGAAAATATTTCTTGGTATGGACTTTTCTTTTATGTTCAGAAAGACTTAAAACTTTTTAGACTTAACTTCCTTTTCTTATTCCCCCTACCTACACAATAGAAGCTTACCAGGTGTAAAATGCATCTCTGGCATAGTGTATTCCTGTGAGAATTTATCAGGAGAATTTTGTTTTTAGTGACAAATTTTTTGTAATATGAGGGTCATCAAACTTGGACAGAACCATTTATGGTTGCTTTGTGGTAGGCAGTGTTCTTCACAAAAACTGATTTAAACCTTTTAGAATCTAAATATACTTTCAACCTGTAGATAGAATGATAGTAACTAGATACAGAACAAGGTTTGCAGGGCTTTCTGGTGTAATACATGGCTTTTTTTTTTTTTTTTCCTGGAATAGGCACTAAATATAAATATCCACTTAACCTGAAAAGCCTTCATGGATTCTTATGGCAAAAAATTTCCAAACTCTTTATTTTAGTTGCACTTCTGTAGAACATCTCCAGTTTCTATAGACTTGTCTGAATTTATAATGATCAAGATACCATTTATTCAATATAGTATTGGAAGTCCTAGCCAGAGCAATTAGGCAAGAAAAATAAATGCATCCAAATTGGAAAGGCAGCTGTAAAATCATCACAATTTCCAAATGACATATTATATGTATAAAAGTCTAAAGACTCCATCAAAAAACTGTTAGAACTAACAAATTCTTAAGGTTGTAGGTTGTAGTCAAAATCAATACGCAAAAATCTGTTTTTCCCCCTAATAATGAGCTATCAGAGAAATTAATAAAACAGTTCAATTTACAGTTGCATCAAGAGCAATAAAATGCCTAGAAGTAAATTTAACCAAGGAGGTAAAAGACATGTGCGCTGAAAACTATAGTTCCTTTATGAAAGAAAGTAGAAAAGACACAAATGAATGGAAAAGATATTCCATGCTCATGGATTAGAGGAATTAATATTGTTAAAATGCGTAGACTACCCAGGGGGAACATACAGATTTAATACAACCCCTATTGAAATTCCAATGGCATTTTTCACAGAAATAGAACAAACAATCCAAAATGTGTATGGAACCATGAAACACTCTGAATAGTGAAAGTAATCTTGAGAAAGAAAAACACAGGTTGAGGCATCAAGGTCCCTGATTTCAAATTATATTAGAAAGCTGTAGTGATCAAAATGGTACGTATGGTATTAGCATAAAAACAGACACATAGGTTAATGGAACAGATTCAAAAAAAGCCCAGAAATAAACCCATGCTTATCTAGTCAATTGATGACAAAGAAGCCATGAATATAGAATGGGGGAAGGACATTCCCTTCAATAAATAGTGTTGGAAAAATTGGACAGTCACACACAAAATAATAAAACTAGACCACTATCTTACATCATACACAAAAAATAAAATGGATTAGAGACTTAAACATGGGACCTGTAACCGTAAAACTCCTAAAGAAAACAAAAGGGGAGTAAGCTCCTTGACATTTGTCTTGGTGATGATTTTTTTTTTTTTCTTAAATATGGTAACCAAAGCATCAGTTGGGATGTCATCCTTTTTTTTTTTTTTTTTTTTTGGGAGGGCGGGGGAGTCATTCTAAAAAGTTTATGCACAGCAAAGGATAGCATTGCCAAAAGAAAGGACAACTTACTGAAGGGGAGAAAACAATCATATGGAGAAAAGGGAACCCTTGTGTACGGTTGGTGGCTATATAAATCAGTGCAGCCGCTATGGAAAACGATATGGAGGTTCCTTACAAAATAAGAATAGAGCTACTTTATGACTCAGCAATTCCATTTCTGGGTATTCAGAAAAACAAATTATCTCCACACTTATTGCAACGTTATTTATAATAGCCAAGATATGGAGGTATCCTAAGTGTCTATTGATGGATAACTATATAAAGAAAAAAATATATATGTGTTGAAATATTATTCAGTCACAGAAAAGGAGATCTTGCCATTTGTGACAACATGGGGGGCGGGGATCTTGGGAATATTATGCTACTTGAAATAAGTCACAGAAAGACAATCATATGATCTGTTGTTTTACGTGGAATCTAAAAAAACCCCCCAAAATTAAGCTTGTAGGTACAGAGAACAGATTGCTAGTTGCCAAAAGTGAGGGGTGGGGAAAAGTGGGCCAACTGCGTTTGGGATTTTCTTTAATAGAAATATATTGAAATTAAAAAACCAAACATAAACATTTAAAAAAAACACCATTTTGCTGTTTTAAGGCAAGACAAGTGGTTTTATTGCTTATTTTCCAGTGTCTCTCCTGGAATATTTTGTATAATAGTCATTTAAGAGTAGTACTGAGGATTCCAGAACCTAGAAAGGGATATTGTGTTTTTACAAGGGTATTTTTTCATTCTGTAAGGAATTGTATTAAGTTGGGAAACTGTTCATCCCCAGACAAATAAGGATTGAAGAAGAGTCACTTGATTAGTAGAGAAAGTAGCTGGAGTAAATTTATTATAAATGAATGTAAACAATCGGAAGAGGTGCCCAACAAATATTTGAGTGTGTTTTATGCAGATGAGGAAGAAGCTGCAAAGGATCCTGAGAAGGAGTGGCCTGGCAGGTAGGAGAACCAATGGAGAGTAGTTTCCAAAAAGTCAGGGAAAGAACATGATTCAGGAAGGATGGATGCAAGATGTGATCTAGTTTGTTATGCTATGGAGATGTGTCAGGCAAGATGAGAACCTATATTCAGCTGTTGAATTTTGGAATAGAAGGTCACTGATGACTGAGACACTAGTTATTTCCGGGAGGTGGTGGGATGAAAACTTCATTGAAGTGCGTTTTGATGAACACTGAAACAAAGGGATGGAGTGGTAGCTGAAGGTAGATGGCAGAATGACCATCTAACTTATCCCTTAAACCAGGGCCCTTTGCTAATGGAAGGGGGCAGATTTTATTATGCTAGTGCAACTGGGGTATATATTGACTGGTCACTCTTGGTGGGTAGAGCCAGGGATTTCTCAGGGAGGTATCTGTTAATGTCTATTCTTTACTTTCTCTGAAGCAATTTCTTATATATGATTTACCAATGCTTAGTCCATTGGTAATTTGATTATTTTAATAGACTCGTATGAAATATTTCTTCAGAGCTTTTTAATACTTCTGCTTTTCCACATGCAATTTATTTCTTCAAAGAACAAAATGACTTGACAGTTTTGATTTCCCTGTACACACTTGAAAAAAATATTACTCTTAAATATAGAAGTTTGTAATATATGAAAATGAAGTTCAATACTCTAGAGTTTTTATTTAACTGAAATACTTTTAGGGATGAGACTCATAATAGTGATCCTTGGTCCTCTGACAACATTGCTGTTACAAATAACGATTGGCATGTGTTTTGTCTAATGTTCGATTTTATCTGACTTCCAGTACATTTTTTTAAAACATCATTAAACCCTTGGTAACTTGCTAATGCATTTCAGTAAATTTTTTTGAAGATTTTATTTATTTATTCATGAGAGACACACACACACACAGAGAGGGAGAGAGAGAGAGGCAGCCTCCATGCAGGGAGCCCAGTGCGGGACTCAATCCTGGGACTCCAGGATCATGCCCTGGGCCGAAGGCAGGCGCCTAACCACTGAGCCGCCCTGGCATCCCAGTAAATTTTTTTTTATTGTAAATTTTATTTAAATATATTTTCATTTAGGGTACTGGTCTTCATTCCTTTTTTGATCTCATACCATACTGGTTAAAGACAAAACAACCAATTTATGTTTGTTTATTAAAAAGTTACAAGTAATTATTGTGATATATATATATATACACACACACACACACACACACACACACATACACACACACACACATATATATATGTAGTATTTAAAAATAATGATGCAGAGATGGGGCACATGGTGTCAGTTGAGTGTCCAACTCTTGATCTCAGCTCAGGTCTTGATCTCAGGATTGTAAGTTTAAGCCCCACATTGGCCTAGTGTGGAGCCTACTTAAAAAAAAAAAAATGATGAAATTAATGTTGGCTTTCTACTATTTTTTTTAAAGATGTATTTATTTATTTATTTACTTACTTATTTATGATAGAGAGAGAGAGGCAGAGACACAGGAGGAATGAGAAGCAGGCTCCATGCCAGGAGCCTGACATGGGACTCGATCCCAGGACTCCAGGATCGTGCCCTGGGCCAAAGGCAGGCGCCAAACCGCTGAGCCACCCAGGGATCCCCTGGCTTTCTACTATTATTAGTTAATATTTCAAGGCACCATACAAGTCTCAACTTTGATTGCCTATTAGAC
The DNA here is from genome assembly GCF_905146905.1 of Nyctereutes procyonoides. NCBI lineage: Eukaryota > Metazoa > Chordata > Mammalia > Carnivora > Canidae > Nyctereutes > Nyctereutes procyonoides. Next base: position 36,870,597 of record NW_026575120.1, on the reverse strand, counting down.
TCTCTTACGGTTTTGAAAAAATATGATGCACAGGCCCAACTGGCAGCATGTTGAATTAGATTTCTAGGGAAGGAGATTGGGTGATGCTGTGATGCTCATACACAGTGATGTTGTGTGTATGTGATGCTCTGTGATGCTCATACACAGTGAGGTTGATAAAAAAATCTGTGATGCTCATACACAGTGAGGTTGATAGCTACTTCTCTATAGACTTTATTCATTTGTGATAATTGATGTAAATCTGAAGTTTGTATCTTACTATTATTCTTTTTTCCTCCCCTCCTTCCTTTTCCTGTCATCCTTTCCCTCTTTGCTATCATTTTTTTTCCTTCCTCCCTCCATCTGCCAAGGTCTTCTCAGAACTGGTAAGATTGTATTTGAAACTTAAGAGCTAATTTTAGCTCTTAGTTTTAGGAGGCAGGAATGATGAGTTGTCATTTTCATGTATAATTATGCTTTTGCAGAATTTGTATTATCTTCAACATGTGTTGAAAAATATTTTTAAGGTACTCAGCCATTTGCAAAGATTAGTTTCTGTAAAAATCTGTCACACAGGTAAATTGCATCATCATAATGTATTGAGAGAGAAGTGAGTAATGGTGCAGTGATTATGCCTTTGTGTGGATTGAGCTCTTTTTCTCTAGGAAATCTCATTTATAATAAGTCATGACCATTTACTACAAGGACAAGTGAGGTGCTAGTTCCAAATAATATATCTGATAAGGGGCTATTATCCAAAATATACAAAGAATTTGTACAACTCAATAAAAAAAATCCAATGAAGAAATGGGCAGATGACATTTTCTCACTTTTTTTTTTTTTAAGTTTATTTTGAAAGTAAACTCTATATCCAACATGGGGCTCAAACTTAGACTTTGAGATCAAGTCCAGTGTTCTACCAACTGAGCCAATCTAGTACCCCTGACTAGACCTTTTCAAAAGAAAACATATGGATAACAAACAGGTACATGAAAAGATGCTAAATGTCATAAATCATTAAGGAAATGCAAATCAAAACTACCACAAGAGATCACCTCATGCCTTTTGGAATGGCTATTATCAAAAAAGACGAGAAATAACAAATGTTGGTGAGGATGTAGAGAAAAGGAAATCATTGTGCACGATTGGTGGCAATATAAATTGGTGCAGTCACTGTGGAAAACAGTATAGAGATTCCTCACAAAATTAAGAATAGAGCTACAATATGACCCAGCAATTCTACTTCTGGATATTTATCCAAAGACAACTAAAACACTAATTTATAATTTAAACAGATAAAAACATCTCCATGTTTGTTGCAGCATTACTTACAATAGCCAAGATATGGGAGCAACCTGTGTCCATTGATGGATGAATGGATAAAGAAATTTTGGTGTGTGTACATATATATATAGTGCAATTATTCAGCTCTAAAATAGAATGAAATCTTGCAATTTGCTATAATACGGATGGACCTTGAAGGCATTATGCTAAATGAAATAAGCAAAAGAAAAATCCCATGTGATGTTTTCTATATGTGAAATCTAAAACAAAACCTATAGATACAGAGAACAGATTGGTAGTTGCTAGAGGTAGGTATGGGTGGTAGGGGAAATTGGTAAATTTTTCTTTTTCTGTTTAAATAAACTGGATTTTTTAAAAAATGTTCTGAAACAGAAATTGGATTTTTTGGTATTTACTGTTCTGTTGTCCTTGCTTTACCTTCTAAATTAAAAGATAATCTTGAAATAATACATTTTTCCAAAATGAAATAGAATTGTCTTTGTCTTCCGTTGCAATGGGCTTTTTTCCTTGACTTTATACCTGAAATCCAGACTTTTGGACTCTAGTGACCCTTGTTGAAGTAATTGCTGAATCATTACTTTATAGAATAGTTTTTATTTTTTTTCCCCTTGCTCCAGGACTTTAAAAAATTTATAGACTTTATTAAAAAAAAAAACAGCTTTATATTTACAGAAAAATTGTAATAGTGAAGAGAGTTCACATAGAATGACCCCTACCATGTTCAATTTTTTCGTATATTAATATTTTACTTGAGTATGGTACATTCATATAATTAATGAACCAATATTAATAGTTGCATCATTTATTCAGATTTCCTTAGTTTTTACCTAATGTTAATTTTCTGTTTCTGGGTCCCTTTCACGTATTTGTCATATCTCCTTAGGATCCTGTTTGTGGCAATTTCTCTTTGTACTTACTTCAGGATTTCCAGGTACCTTTGGAGTACTTGGGTTTTGATATATTCAGGATTAGGAGTTTCATCTTCTGCTATAATTGAAACCCCTTTGAGAAAGCAATTCTAGTACTACTGACTTAATGTTTGAGAAGTTGAGGCCAGTCTATGCTGTTCTGTTCTTTAAAATGGAGTGTGTTTGTATTTTATAAAGAAAAAGTTCTCTTATTCTTGCAATCATGTCCTCTTGTCTTACATTTCTCTTTGAGATTGCCTTAGGATACTTGGTTTAAAAATCTGTAGTCTTTATAGTGTAACGAGAGAGTTCTGCATAGCCTTTTATTTTTTTTGTGTGTGTGTATCCCAGAACCATATTGTTGTGACAGCTTAAAAAATACTTGAAGTAGTACTATCCATATTCTTACTTCCATGTTCCTGACTTTCCCTCTTCATATAAATTTTGGTAAATTTAGAGTCAAAGGCAGTGTCCCATGATTTAGTACCCCAGAGTGATGTGTTCTAGATTTTAGAATGTCTGCATTGAAGTATACTGCCATAAACTGTTCGGTTACAATAGGTAGTTTGGATGCTACTTTTTCTGCAACCTATGGATTAATAATCATGAGGGCTTTGAGTGTGAAATGAATGCCAAACTGATTTCATCAAGTTAAAATTCCAGAGGAGACTAGATGAAAAAAGGAAAGGACATCAGTTCCTAGTACCTAGATAGAACAAGCTTAACATAAATGTTATATATAGAAATTGGTGAAGTAGTTAATTCTTGATCATTAATGACTTAACGTATGGCACGGTTAAGATTTACTAATTTTAAACCGCATCATTCTTTTCAAAAATGCCTTCCCAGGTGTTACCTTCATGAAGGTTTTGGTTTAGAGGAGCAATAGTGTGGATAATAAAGCTGTTCCATTCTCCCTCATCACATTGCTCTTTGAGCCACAAAAATGCTGAGTTTACATATCAAAGAATCTGTGACAGAAGGCAGTTTCATTCCTTCATTTAAATATACGTATCATATTGTTGAATGCCTTTTTTAGCAGTGCAGACCTTGTCAAATATATTAAAGGACCATTGATTTATCCAAATTATTACCTCTTTGCCATTAACATTATATTGAACACTTACCATGTGTCAAGCTATGAATTTTTTTTTTAAATTATTTATTAGTAAGGGAGGCAAGTAGTAGGGAGAGAGACAGGGAGAAAATATTAAGCAGACTTCCTTGCCCCCCCCCCCCCAGGCAGCACAGAGTCCTGGGGGAAGGGGGTTCGATGTGACCGCCCTGAGATCACAACCTAAGCTAACATCGAGTTGGATACTTAACCAACTGAGCCACCCAGGTGCTGCCCCCAGGCTACAAATGTCCTGTATTGATGTTCTGTCCATGCTGAATGAATGGGTTAAAGTTTCCCTTCCTGCATTTTGATGCATGCTTGTGCCTCTTCCAATTCCTATGTAGATTGTTGCAGCTTGACCCAGCCTGATCACTGCATTAACACGTAGTTTCTCTCTATAGAGTAGGGGAACCCCAAGTAATAGTGACTTAAGATAGAAGTTTAGTTTTTTTCACAGAAAAGAAGTCTGTAAGCAGGCATTGAAGTGGTGGAATGGAGGTTTCATGGAGTCATGGGGGACCCAGGCTCCTTCAGGCTGTTCCTCTTATTTTTGTGGAGGCCGAGAAAATGAAGGCCATTCCACTTTAAGTTCAGTGTTATGACAAGTACAGCCGTCCCAGGCCCCTGTGAATAAGAGCTGAACTTTACCTTACTTCAGTTACAGGAAGAAAACAGCTTACAGCTTAATGGCCTAGAAAGCCCCATATTAGAATAAGAACAGAGGCCAAGCCAAGGGCAGGAAGCCCCTATTAGAATGAGAACAGAGCTCAATGCCCTTGAAGGCCCCATATCAGAATGTAAACAGAACTTGAGGAATTGCTCCCCCCCTTCTGGAATTCCCCTAGACCAGCCCTTAAAACTAAGCTGAAACCCACCTCGGGGTCCAAGTCCCTGCTCCCCTGTGTCGGGTACACTTGGACCCAAGCTCGAGCTTGTAAATAAACCCTCGTGCACTTGCATCTGTGTCGGCTCCTTGGTGGTTTCTCGGATTCGCGATCTTGGGCACAACAGTTTTGATCATCCTAGGTGGCTGCCCAAATTTTATTCAGCAGTTCCTCAATCCTAGATCCAGCTGGCAGGATGGAGGAAGAAAAGAAGTAGAGGATCGAGCCCCTTCCATTTTAAGGAGACTCCCTGCAAGTAACTTATAAATAAGGTCTAATACACGTCTCTTTGGCCAGGCTTAATCTAAAAACTACATTTAGCTACAAAGGTCTGGGATATATAGTTTTTCATCTGGACAGTAATGTGCCCAGTAAAACAAAAAACAGAGAGCAAAACAAAGTAAAAGCCAAAAATGAAACAAAATGAAAAACCCCCTCAAGATTCTGTTGTTGAAGAAGAAAAAGAATATCCTGAGGCAGTTGCTGGTCTCTGCCACAGTCATTCAGTCATGCCCCCCGAAGGAGCATCCTAGGTTGCCTTTACCTCTTGATAAGTGATTTTTGCCAACTCTCAAACCTCTTGTCCTCGCTGTTTTGACTTGTTTATGCCTACTCCTGCTTCCCTTCTCCAGAATTAGTGGGAAGAGTCCTGAAATCAGATGGCTCTGACGTCCTTTATTTGCTAGTTAACTCTAAATGAATTTGTAGTTGTAAAGGTGTGTCCTGCCATCTTTTGTAATCCACTTCTTACAGTGGTTGTTGTAAAGTTGTTCACATTGTACTGTAATTCCATATTCTCACCTTGTTTTTGTTTACATGTAAATAAATCAGCCACACTCCACCTCTGCCTGAGTTCTGTGTGTCCTACATGTGTTCATGTCCCTCGATCCCAGTACCTGTTTTCGTCAATAGGATGTAAGTCTGAGTAGGGCCAGAAGCTCAGCAGTGCCTGAACAGGAGTAATTTGTGCCCTATATAAAAGCCTGCTTGAATGAATGAATGAATCCCGGCCTTTCTTCCTCTTCCTTCTCTCCAAAATTTAAGATTGTTCCTATATTTAAAGAGCCTTCTCCCGACTTTGCTGCCATTTCCCCTGCATTTCTCAGAGTTCACTTTTTATTTTTTAGGAAGAGGCATCCGCCTCCTGGTTTACTAACTCCTTGTTCTCCTCCCTGTCTTGAGGCTCCCTCTGTGACTTTTCAGGTTTTGCTTTGAGATTGCCCCTCCTCGTTGGCCTCTTCTGGTTGTTTAGTCTCTGCGACATCTCTGCAGCGAGCTGTGTTATTGACAGCGCATTCCGGGAGGGGTGCTCGCTCTTGGCTCTTGTACCTTTCTGGCTTTTCCTTCTGCATTTCCTTTGTTGCTGTCCTTCAGCTCTGTAGTGGTGAGCAAAACAGTATGGTGTTGCTTTCATCCTTTGTTCTTTTGTCTCTACCCTTTCTTTGCAGTATCTTAGCTTCTGGGCTGCTCTCTGACCTTGGCTATTATCTCTGTATGCGTGATTACCAAATAGACACAGATTGCTTTTACTACTCATTTCTGCATCCCTTTTAAATCCTTCCTGGATGTCACAATTTACACTTCTCTATTTAAACACTGTGTCTGAAGTCTCTGTTGTTGGTCTTGTGTCTTGGGTTCCTGTCATTAGGGCATTGCTTCTGCAACTGCATGGTAGTAACCCTAATGGCAAAGGATAGCAATTTCCTGTGTGGTGCTTTCCTTGTCTGGAATGCCTGTTCCTTTATTCTTTCCAACTTCTTTTTTTTTCCTTTTAAGGAAAAATCAAGTTCAAAAATCTTCATTTCACAAAGATCTCTAGGGTGACACCAGGCCTTATTGACTTTCCGGGCTTTGAACTCCTGCCACACTCATCTCTGTATTACCTGCTCCTCTTCATATACTTCTGTTGTACTGTAGAATAAATCCTCTTCATTATAAATGTTTATCTCACAGATACTCTGTAATCTTATTTCTCTTTGTACTCTCAGCGCCTGCTGTATAATCAGCACTTAAGAATGTGTGCTGTGGATGATGGCATCCCCTTTTCATTTCCTTATCTTGTTCCATTTCTAACACTGAGATTGCTTAAAAAATTAATTTTTCTTATCACCAAACAAACATTTCTCTTCCATAAATGAAAAGGAGTGCTTGGACTGAGCTGAATGACAGGTTTTCAACAGCCTGATTGCATTTTGCTTTGCACTATTTTTAGTACATAATAAAGGGCTTGAAATGATTGTTAGAGAAGTAACTTTTCTCTGTCTTTTGAGTGTCTTCATTTTTTTGAGTGTCATCTAAAAACTTGGAATAAAAGAGCCATGAAAAGAGCTAGTGGGATTCTCTGCATACACAGACAAAATTTTGTATGGGGAGGAGAGAGAATGTGAATAAATGAGAATGAGTGTAAAAACACGTGTCCTCCAGGCCCTACTGGTTGGTAAGTAATGTCAGGATGATGTCGGACCAGACAGACAGAAGAGTTGTGTCAAAGGAGTGGATGCCCCTCACCCCCTATAAAAAGAAGCTTCCCCAATTGTTTTTATGATAAATTGTTTTTTTAATCAATTCCTCAGCAATATAGCAATGCGACAGACATATTGAATAAAGTAGATGTAGTTAAATATTGGTGTCTTTTAAAATTAAGGTATGAGAAATTAGCTGTGGTTGAAATTTAGCTCTGGAGATGGAAAATCTGGATTAGTAAAATGTTTCCAGACTCAGATGAGGGTAACAGAGGCCTCTGACTCCATTCACCTACTTATTTCACTTTTTTTTTTTTTCATAGGGAAGTTGAAATACTGCCTTGTCGTTCTAAATCAGCCTCTGGACAAATGTGTTCGCCATCTTTGGAGCAAAGGTAATCTTAATTAGTGTTTGTATTTCCTTACTTTCTTAATATATTTAGGATAATAAAACTACTAAATATTCCAGAATCTAACTACAATACCAAAAAGTGGAGCTTAAAGTAATTTAATTATTGAATTATCAGGTGAATGTGTCTGCCTTTATGCTAAGCAGTTTCTATGGGTGGTTTCCACAGCATGGACCCCCAAGGACAGAATTACAATGTAGCATCACTACTCTGTATTTCAGATCCACTATGTAGTTCATCCTGAGTACTCACTGTTTGTTGAAGTGTAAATAAAAAGCCACAATAAAAAGCATCATTCTAGCCTCACTCATCCTAGCATCCAACAATGAGATATCTGCAGGGTGACCAGATTTGCAAAATTAAAAAAAAAAAAAAAAGAGAGAGAGAGAGAGAGAGACTAACAATATACTAGAATCTCTAGGGATGCTGAAAAATATAAACATGCAGTAGTTTTGCAGAATTAATACTTCTGTGAGTTTTCCTGTAAGAAACAGGCTTTATTAACTGCTTTTTTTTTTTTTTTTTTTACATTATCCTTTCGTTTTTATAGCATTAGCTCTAGGCTAGAAAATAGTATTAAATATCATTTGCTGTTTTGAAAAAAAAGTATCATTTGCTGTTTTGAACCTCAGCTTTTCCATGAAATCTTGAGCTTTTTTCAAAGGGGATACTTATGTTAAGGTTAGCAATGTAAATTTTAAGCCAAATTAGATAGGCAGAAGAACGTGATTCTTGATATATTGATGCATATTCCAGATGATTCTCTTATTGTAGAAATCTTTAATATTCTCAGCATCAAGGTTATGTGTCTTCTAATGCAAACCTGTTCTGTCAGTAGGCTCACATCTGCAGACAGAAGTAGTTGTGATACTAAGAGGGAATAGATCATTATGGATGATTTTGTATAATGAATTTTTATTGTCCTATGTGATTACCATGAAAACTCTTTATTCTAAGTTTAGCCAACTGAAAATGTCACATTGTTCTACTGAAAGTTGGAAAGTTATTTAATCAGTAACTTCACTGTCATAGAACTCACTTGCTTGTAATTAGGCATTCAGGTGCCATCAGAAAGGTCTTTTTGTTGTCAGTTCAGTGCCTAGTGCTGTGTCTGGCACGTAATTGCTTAGTAATTATAACCAGTGAAAGAGTGAATTTAATATGATTCATATTGCTAATTAATACCAAAGTAAACTGGTTAGGCACATCTTTTTTTTTAATTTTTATTTATTTATGATAGAGAGAGAGAGAGAGAGAGAGAGGCAGAGACATAGGCAGAGGGAGAAGCAGGCTCCATGCACTGGGAGCCTGACGTGGGATTCGATTCCGAGTCTCCAGGATCGCGCCCTGGGCCAAAGGCAGGAGCTAAACCGCTGAGCCACCCAGGGATCCTGGTTAGGCACATCTTTTGTAGCTGAACTCATTATCAGGTTTTATTATATTTTTAGGAGAGTGTGTGAACAGCTGTGTTTTATCGCACATCTTAAAAATAAACAAAATAACCATTGACAGGAACTGCTGGAAATCTTGGGTGAGGAAAACCACATGTAGGAAGTCTCATTTCAGAGGGGTGAAGGGTCCTATTTTGTCCATAGTGTGAAATAATGTAGATTTTTTTAGCTGACTGAAGTTTCTCATTGCATTAGTTTCCTGCAATGAATTTGATTCAGAAAAGTTTCACGCTGGACACACACCAACTATTTAATTTGTGTAAGAAATGAATGCTAGGTCAGTCTGTATACATGGAAAGAACTATAGGTATCTAAGAGTAACATGGAGTGAAATGGTTAGATAAATCTCATTTCCAAAAGAACTTTTCTTTAGGTTATCTATATGTGTTTTCATATATATCTCCAGGATAATTCTTGGCTCTCTGGAACCATTAACCATTGTAAAGAGTGGAACTGTTAATAAGTACTGAGGAAAGATAGAATAGGGTTTTTGTGATTCTCACAAAGAAGCTGTGATTTTTTGTTTGTAGTGTCCTGTTTTGTGTTGCTCGTCTTCTAAGTAAAAGTAAAAAGTAAAAAAAAAAAAAAAATGGGTATTGGGCACCTGGGTGGCTCAGTTGGTTATATGGATTTGGCTCAGGTCATGATCTCAGTGCTGTGACATTGAGTCCTGCATCAGGATCCACACTCAGCAGGGATTCCGCTTAAGATTCTCCCTTGGTCTCCCTCTGCCCCTCCCCTTACATGTATGCATGCATGCTGTCTCTAAAATAAATACATCTTCTTAAAAAATTGGATATTGAGGAGGAGGTATTGACACTTGTTTTGATGAGCATTGGTGGTTGTATGAATCATGGAATTCTACTCCTGAAACTAATATTGCACTGTATGTTAACTGGAATTTAAATAAAAATTTGAAAAGAGAAAACAAAAACCAAACAAATAAAAAGAAAAAAAAATAGGGAAACTCTGAGCTTGAGTTGCTGATGTTAACAAAAGACAGCAGTCTACAAAAAAGTATAGAGCAGCCTTCAGAAGGGCCTGGGACGGAAGGCAGTATTGTGGCTTGGGATTTGAGCAAGGGCCAGAGGCAGCGTGCCTGCTCCTCTTTGTCCTGAATGTGGGACATTTTCTGTAACTTTCTGTAACAAATCTAAAGATTTGTGAAGATCAGAAATCATGGGGTGAAACCCAGGCTATTATATCAAAACACAGACAAATTCGAAGGCTGTTATACATGTGTAAGTCTTTTATATAAAATCGATGATTTAACTTACCTGAAGACTTCCGGAAAGTAGGTATTTCCTGAGATTTCTTTAAGGGGAAAGACTATTTTGAAGGTTTATTAGTTTTGCAATGTTTACTTGATGTATTATGCAATTATTTTAAATGACTCGAGAAGGGATTCAAGGGAGATTAAAACTAGAGAAGATTTTAAATGTATTTTCTCTTTAATACCTCATGAAATTTCAGTGATTTTTCTTGGTTATAGGTCTTGGTCAGTTTTAATCCCTGCCTGTCCCAGCAGTTTGTGTACTTAATTTAATCTGGAGATATAAAACAAGTATGTAGGTAGGTAGAGGAAAAGGCGGATAGGACAGTAGCCAGTATCTAACTTTTCTGTAACTACCAGAGGTTATTGGCATTTGTGAAAAGATACTGCTCTCAGATTTCTTAACTTTTTTTTTTTTTGAGTCTTTCTCTTCCAGTAAATGTCTCTGTCACCCTGAAATATGTGATAAGTAGAGAAAAATTGGAATGTCTGTATTTGAAGGATTCTACTTATATCTTGTGCAGATCAGTTATTCTCTCCTTGGGGTCACTATGCTTATCAGGACCTTCAAAGGTAATAGGAGAACTCTGAATTACATAAAATTAAAAGAACAAAAACTAATAAAAAATCTGACATTCACTTACCTGGGATGAGGTTTTAGATGGACCATATATCAGGTTTCTAGGCATTTGACTTCTTAACGTATATCTTCATTTTTAATGTGAGTTCATGGCTTTTTTGTCTTTTCCATTTGATCCATAGAACATGGTGGCCATGGGAATTAGATTATGAATAGATTATCAGATTACACTGATGCCAGGTACTTATCTACAGTGTGACACTCTTTTCCTTTAAAAGCAGTTGGTTTTTATCACTTGATTTCTCTTTTTTCAGTTCTCTGGTAACCTTCAGATCATGCCAGGGTATGAGCACTGTATCTGGTTCATTTCCAAGGAGGCTTTAAAAAGTTGAAAACATTTTGACAAATCAGGCAGGTCTTTGAGGTTAAAAGGAGGATGCCCACGAAGCATACATGAATGGAAATAGAAACAACGCTTTGATTTTATAGCATCAGTGTTTTCCCTTCTGGTTCATTTGTAACTGATGCTTGCTGAGGACATTCTAGGTCAGGCCTTGCGTCCAAAGCTGGGATGTAATGGTGGGCTCTCAGGTGGCTACAGTTGAGTTAGGGGAGCATAGACTAACTATGCTTCATGAGGTGTTTCCTCATGAAGGCAGCTCAGATGCTCTGAGAGTCACAAGTCCTTAGAATAAGCTCGCTCATCTTTGTTTCTTAAGTACCTGAAATTATCATAGTATTTGATTGTACTTTGGTCATGTTTGTATGCCTTATGCTTTCTTTTTTTAAATAAAAACACCTTATATAAATAAGTTTTTAATAGAATCCTGACTTGCTTTACTAATTAAACTGATCTCGTGCTAGTAATTAGTATTGCCATCAGTTTTAAATTTTTTAAAAAGATTTTATTTATTTATTCATGAGAGACACAGGGAGAGAGACAGAGACACAGGCAGAGGGAGAAGCAGGCTCCCCATGGGGAGCCCAACGTGGGACTGGATCCCAGGAGGCCTGGATCATGACCTGAGCCACAGGCAGATGCTCAACCGCTGAGCCACCCAGGCTTCCCAGTTTTAAGTTTTAAATGATGTAGAAGTCTGCTGTAAAGAACCTTGCTTTGACAGTTTTGTTGTATTACTCCTTTCCTTTATAAACTGTGTATGCTAGGAATTGGTAACCTCCTTTTAACTGGTTATTTGAAGTTGAGCTCACCCAAGATTAGAAAATCTATATTATGTAAGGTTCTTTTTTTTTCTTCTATTCCCATTTTTCTATTCAGTGGGATCTCTACCTCATTTCTGGTGTCCAGTGGGATTATTTTCAAAATAAGAGAAATTGAAAACATGCTATTTTTAGGTGTAGACTGATTGGTTTGCTTTAACATACGTGGTATCAATCACTTGTTTTATTCTTACTACATCTATTAGTATACTTTATCCCTATTAGAGGGATTTCCATGGAAAGATGTTTTTTGATAATTACCTTAAAATTTTAAAATTACTGGCCCCTGGACGCCGCCGAGTAAGCATCGTTAAAGTCTCCCTTCCCACTGCCGTCACGTCTAAGTCAGTCTCCCAAAGAGCCTGAGCAGCTGTGGAAGCTCTTCATTGGAGGTTTGAGCTTCGAAACAACCGAAGAGAGTCTGGGGAGCCATTTTGAGCAATGAGGGACGCTTACGGACTGTGTGGTAATGAGAGACCCCAATACCAAGCACTCCAGAGGCTTTGGGTTCCTCATGTACGCCACTGTGGAGGAGGTGGACGCAGCCATGAACGCTCGGCCACACACAAGGTGGACGGAAGAGTCTTGGAACCAAAGAGGGCTGTCTCCCGAGAAGATTCTCAAAGACCTGGTGCCCACTTAACTGTGAAAAAGATTTTTGTTGGTGGCATTAAAGAAGACACTGAAGAACATCATCTAAGAGATTATTTTGAACAGTATGGGAAAATTGAAGTGATTGAGATCATGACTGACCAAGGCAGTGGCAAAAAGGTTTTGCTTTTGTGACCTTTGACGACCACGACTCTGTAGACAAGATTGTCATTCAAAAATACCATACTGTGAATGGCCACAACTGTGAAGTAAGGAAAGCCCTATGGAAGCAAGAGATGGCTAGTGCTTCGTCCACTCAAGAGACTTAAGTGGTTCTGGAAACTTTGGTGGTGGTCGTGGAGGTGGTTTTGGTGGGAATGACAACTTTGGTGGTGGTCGTGGAGGAAACTTCAGTGGTGGAGGTGGCTTTGGTGGCAGTCGATGTGGTGGTGGATACGGTGGCAGTGGGGATGGCTATAACGGATTTGGTAATGACGGAAGCAACTTTGGAGGTGGCGGAAGCTATAACGATTTTAGCGATTACAATAATCCTCAAATTTTGGACCCATGAAAGGAGAAAATTTTGGAGGCAGAAGCTCTGGCCCCTGTGGTGGTAGAGGCCAATACTTTGTCAAACCATGAAACCAAGGTGGCTATGGCCGTTCGGTCAGCAGCAGAAGCTATGGCAGTGGCAGAAAGTTTTAATTACTGCCAGGAAACAAAGCTTAGCAGGAGGGGAGAGCCGGAGAAGTGACAGGGAAGCTACAGGTTACAACAGATTTGTGAACTCAGCCAAGCACAGTGGTGGCAGGGCCTAGCTGCTACAAAGAAGGCATGTTTTAAACAATACTCATGTGTATGGGCAAAAAACTCGAGGACTGTATTTGTGACTAATTGTATAACAGGTTATTTTAGTTTCTGTTCTGTGGAAAGTGTAAAGCATTCCAACAAAGGGTTTTAATGTGGATTTTTTTTTTTTTTGCACCCATGCTGTTGATTGCTAAATGTAATAGTCTGATCATGACACTGAATAAATGTGTCTTAAAAAAATTTTTTTTTTTTTTAAATTACCTTAATGCTTCTATTATAGCTGTCTCTGGAAGGGCTAGTCCTGGTCCTTTTTTTTTTTTTTTTTAAGGAGTTTCTACATACACTGTGTTTTGTTTTCTCTCAGGCCTCCTATCTCACAGCTATTTCTTTGTGCTTGTTTAATGGTTGATTAAAAAAAGTGGACATTTGTTCCTTTTTTGTACATAGCCTAGATTATTATTTATTCATTTTGCAAACATCCTCTCATGCTTTAAAGTCCAGCACCAGTGCTGCCTCTGGTGAAGGAAGGTTCCCTTACCTTACCTAGGTAGAGTGATCATTTTCTTAGCATTTGTATTGTTTTTCTATTACTTATAAATGTCACCTTATCCATCCTTGAGGAAAAGCACCTTGAAAATGGATACAAAATGCTTTGCCTGAGGGTGTTTTCTCTTCTCTTCTGTGAGACTAGCCTCGGAGGGTAGTGATTGTAGGTCATGTTGGCAATTTCTGGGGCCATTGTTGATCTTTAATGCTTTTGAGATCCTGGAAATCCTCCTGCCCTGTTGGGAGCCCAAGAGCAGGTACATGCACAGGGGATCTCTGTTGCTCTCTCTTCTGATTCTTTGGTCCTCAGCCTTGGTTTTAAATGATGTAGAAGTCGGCTTCTGCTAAACTTGAACTCTATCACTCATTTCTTTCCCCCTCTGCTCTCTGACTCCCAGATTCTTATTTTGTATTTCCTTGTACAACTAGTTAGAACTGAAGTTTTCATTAATCTCTTGTTCTTTCCACATAGCTCATGTGCAAATGTATCACCTTTTGCCTCTATGATTTTATGCCTTTGATGGTTGAGGTGCTAACATGTGTCATTGGAGTATATCCTCTTTATTCATTAAATTATTATGGTAAAGTACATCTTCTGTTCTTTACAAGAGTAGAAAATTATGCAGTTCAGCAGTACTCCTATCTTTTGACATTAGTGTCCAAAGAGATTTATCATATATTCTTATTATAATACTCTTAAAGCTTTAAAATAATTTTATGAAAACTGTAGATTAACTTTATTTTTGTGATATATAAATGATTTTTTCTTAAATTTCCATCTTTAATTATAGAAATATGTGTGCATTATAAAAATTTAAAACATCATGGTTTGTAATGAAAAAAAATCAGTTTCTAGTAACTATTTACTATTCTCCTTATTGTTTCATGCTTAGATTTTTGCCTTTTTAACTATTTCCTATGAAATTATTTTCATATGTATTTTTCAATAAAATACATTTGATATTTTATTCAAATGTATTTGAATAATGTAATACATTCAATAAAATACATTTGATATTGATTTTTCAATATCAGGGTAATAGATGAAATGTTATTACCAAATAAGAAAATGCCCCTAAGATGATGAGTGCCAGGCCATATGATTCTGTATGCTTCATGGCAGGTAGTGTAGGCATTTTAACTGCCTGTTGGACTTCATTGTTTATGCCACTAAGGTCTGTGTCCTATTTAGTAGATCAGTTTTGTTTTGTTTTGTTTTTAGATTTATTTATTTGAGAAAGAGAGCATGTGCACACAGAGAAGTGGGGCAGAGGGAGAGAGAGTCTTTAAGCAGACTCTGTGCTCAGCATGGAGCCCAATGCTGGACTCTATTTCAGGACCCTGATATCACAGCCTGAGCCGAAGCTAAGAGTTGCATGCTTAACTGACTGTGCCACTTAGGTGCCCCTAGTATGTCATTTTTAGATGTGACCAGAAAATGGCTTCCAGGTTAGCAAAGCTACTTATGTTTTATATATAATATGCATATAAAAACTACTGACATTTACTCCATGTTTAATATTTTCTTGTATCTGTGTGCACACGTAAGCTTTCTTTTGCCTGATGTTAAGCCTCACTGGAGTGATCCTGATGTGTGGTTAATGAGAGCTGTATGAGCATGTTGTTGATAGTTACCCTTGCTCGGGAGACTGAGCTGCAGCCTTTGTAGTGTGGTATCCTTGGTGAAACAAAGTACAAGGAAAAAAGTCCCAAAGAATTCTAGTTCTATGCTAACTAGATGGGGTAAAGCCTAGAACACATCAGTAGAACATCCCCTCTGGATAACTCTCCAGGGGCAAATGCAACATACTGCATTTCTTTCCTTTCTATTCTTTAGATCAAGGTACTCGGGAGTTAGGTGGCCTTCCCTGAAATGCAGATTTGCCATGTTCATCAGCAATTCCCAGCAGTCTGTAATGAGAAATAAAGGTTTCTCTGTGGTGGTTTTTCTCATTTCAGTTCAGAATACAGCTAATCCATTTAGTGTGAAAGACTTCTGAAAGAACACGCTGGAGAAGCCACCAGAGAAACATGGTGGAGTTGACATTTTCTACCCCATTGTATCATGTGTTGTGCCCTTCAGAATCTAGAAGCATTTATTTTTACCCAGATCCTACTTTAAACCCTATATACTGTTGTGTGGTAGATAAATATTAGTGTCTCTGTGTGTATTAAGTGTTTGTCCTACTTTGCTTAGTGGCTTCTCCCTTGTAAGAGGGTGTTTCAAGGCCAGCTACATCTGGAAGTTTATTTAATCGAATATAGAGGAGTCGAACATTTCCATTGGTTAGTATTTGTATATAATTATAGATTAAAAACTAACTTGAACTCTTCTGTAGTATTAGTCTTTGGGGGAAGCTGAGCCTCTCTGAGCTTTTAGTTTTACAAGAATAGCTGCTTGGAATCTTTGGGAAGAAGCTGCCACTGGGAGGCAAAACGATAGTGAGAGGGTCTAACCAACGGGTTCTTTACCACCTCACTGGAAGACCCGTTTAGCTGAGAGAAAATCTGGTCCACATTCTTTCCATGGCTAGCGTTCACTGGTGATATTTAGCCAACCTGAATGGGGCACCAGAGGAGAAGATCTTAGGGCAAAACATTTGTTTAAGCTACTACAAGAGGAAATATTCTATTTTTTGAACACATTCAGTAGAACTGAACAGTGTGAATCATTTAATGGCAGATTCTTGATGGAAATAGTGACACCTTCTAGTAAGGCTTCATTGCGATCTAAATAGTTAATTATGAGTTTAACTTTTAGGTATAAGCTGCTTATGACTACCTGGATAGGTAAAATAGCATGTACATTTTCGTTACTTGAGTATATTGGGGCAAAGGCCTAGCAGAATGCTGTCTGGGAAAATGCTAGGCTTTAGGTTTTCAGATTTTAGTTAGGATGATCTGGGAGGCATCTGTTCTAGTAATGAGTAGCTTAGTCATTAGACTTAAGAATCCTGTAATAGTTACGCTTATCACAGTTTATTGAACTACCAAATTGACACCATTTGTGTCATTTTCTGTGCTTAGTGTTTCGCAGAACTTATGCTTTGAGCACATTTAAGTGAACATTGAGCCAAAGATCCAATGAGCAATTTGCATACTTCGTTCAGGTCCATTAAGTAAAACAGTTATGTACAAGCTGTGGTCCCTGTAAATAAGGCTGGCAGAAAAGATCTGTCCAGTCATACAGAAACATTTGGGAGACTACAAAAAGATTATTTGATATAGAAGACATTTCAGTATATTAGTGGCATAGCACAAAATCCGTTTTGTTTGATATGAGACCGGAGACCTAATTTTACCACTCCGATCTCCAAGATGATGGTCCATTTCTATTGAAAGAGATCTTTTATCATCCTGGGTATTATAATACAAATATTATCAGATACTAAAGACCTCTGTTATTTTCATTCCCAAGATTCCCTCCTAAGCTTTGTGTTATTCTAGTAACCATAATAACATAATTTGTAACACAGTTTCAGTACTTGATATTTGAAATACATCTGGGGGGTGCACCTGGGTGGCTCAGTTAAGTGTCCAACTAATGATTTTGTTTGTTTGTTTGTTTTTAGAAAGTATTTCTTTTTTTTTTATGAGAGAGAGAGAGAGAGAGAGAGAGAGAGAGACAGAGACATAGGCAGAGGGAGAAGCAGGCTCCATGCACTGGGAGCCCGACGTGGGATTCAATCCCGGGTCTCCAGGATTGTGCCCTGGGCCAAAGGCAGGCGCTAAACCACTGCGCCACCCAGGGATCCCTCAACTCATGATTTTGGCTCAGGTCATGATCTCCTGGGTTGTGAGATGGAGTTGCGTGTCGGGGCTCTATACTCAGTAGGAGTTGGCTTGAGATTCTCTCCCTCTACCCCTCTCCACACTCATGTTCTTTCTCTCTCTCTAAAATAAATCTTTAAAAATATATTTGAAATACATTCATAAATCTACTGTACTTCCTAATTCATGGTCCTTTATGTAAACTGCTACACTTGGTATTCTAAAGAAAGGTCATTTTTAAAGACCAACCTTCACAGCATTACATTTTCTAATATGTTTACTAAAAGGCAAAAAACTCTTACATTATTTTGTTTTTTAATCCGTATTTTTTTTGAGCATGGTCTGTATCAAGTGATGTGCAAAAACTGGAATACCGGTGAGAAAGACACAGACCTTTTTCTTAAAGTACTTATAATCTAGTGTCTGATGTACCCATTCCCAACGTACATGTCAGAATTGTCACTGTAAAGTGTATTACTGTTAGGGACTGATTTGTTTTCCCCCAAATCATCTGTAGAGTCCCCAGTGTGATGATATTTGGAGATAGTCGAGGCACCTGGGTGGCTCAGTGACTGAGCATCTGCCTTTGACTCAGGTCGTGATTCTGGGATCCAGTCCTGCATCAGGCTCCCTGCAGGGATTTAGCGCCTGCCTTTGGCCCAGGGCGTGATCCTGGAGACCCAGGATCGAGTCCCACGTCGGGCTCCCTGCATGGAGCCTGCTTCTCCCTCTGCCTATGTCTCTGCCTCTCTCTCTCTCTCTCTCTCTCTCTCTCTGTGATGACTATCATAATAGGTACTTTAGAAAAATATCTCACCTTTCTTCACTCTCAATTCCTGCCTCCCCCTTCCCCCATACACACACACACACACACACACACACACACACACACACTTGGGTAGTTTTTGTGAGGTGAATAGACTCATTGATGTAGCTGTACTGGAAAAATGATTCAGCAGACTGTCCAAGGATGGTGAATGATGTGGGTTAGTGAAAAATCAGCCAAGATATTTTTGCCAAATTTTCATCTTTTAGAAGTTACCTGCGTCTCTTCTTTCTATGTAACTTAGTAGTGAAAACGGGAAAAATACCAGTGGTGGTACTTATTTCCTCCCAATAAGTAATAAATGAATGACTGTAAGAATTGAGCGTTATAAAATGTTTTAAATTCTTTCACCTTGCAGTTGAAATTTATAGGTAAGTGATCAATGTGTAAAACATATTTCAAGGTAGTGGGTGTTAATGGGAAAATAATAGAATTATCCAGAATATTTGTTTTTGAGACCATGATTCTGCCATTAAATTAAATTGTATAATTTTATGCTGAAGATCAAACTGTCAAAAAATGCACTATCCCCTCCTGTAGTCCATCATTCCCTTTAAGAACACAGGAGTATTTTGCTTGCTCAGTAATGTGATTATGTTTTTGGGATGTTCTTGAAAGTTCACAACAGAGACAATAGAGGATAAATAAGGTACAATGAATTTTTTTCAGCCATCAGCAGCTTTTGGTTATGTTAAAAAAATAGATTGGTAATATTATTTCAAATGTACTTAACATTATCAGCCTGGATCATTCATTGGACAGGTATTTATTGAATATATAACTTATCACTGGTTACAAACCAAGCCAGTCTTTTTGCTTAATGATTACTTTTTACATGTTGTTTATAATGATGCATGTGGTGATTTTGGTGCTCTCCCTGGGGTTCCACTGGCACTCACTCGTCATGCACAGCACTGTGCATTATTCCTGTTCAGCAGCATATAGAATATTGCAGAAATAATAGAAGGGGCAATATCTTTATACTTGATGGAAATAGGCTGGATTTGTCACTTCAGAGGGAGGAGAAAAGATAAATATAGACTAACATTTGTATGAATATGATTGTACATAGAAAATTCAGGGATCTTGGGGATCCCTGGGTGGCTCAGCAGTTTGGCGCCTGCCTTCAGTCCAGGGCATGATCCTGGAGTCCTGGGATCGAGTCCCATGTCGGGCTCCCTGCATGGAGCCTGCTTCTCCCTCTGCCTGTGTCTGTCTGTCTCTCTCTCTCTCTCTCTCTCTCTCTCTCTCTCTCTGTGTCTCTCATGGATAAATAAATCTTAAAAAAGAAAAAAAATTAGGGATCTTGAGAAATAAAAATATGCCATCTTCAACAACTCTATATTTATGTAATCCAGTAGATTTGTTTTCATTTACTATATGACTTATCCGTGTCATTTGCTTAAATTTACCACATTCTCCTTTGCTTTGATTATGTAGACAGGACTATTGGTTTTGTTTTTTCTTACTTTTTAATTTTTTAAATATCAATTACTACCAAATCAAAGACTTAGAGAAAATATGCTTTTAATCCTAGCATTCAATTAGGCCTCTGAGGACTATGCTCCAAAACTCTCATTAGTTGAATAAAATACCATCTCTTGTTGGAAATAGGATAGGAGTATTGTCAGTTGTCATGATGTTACTTACCCATGGAATACTGTTTCTAGTTTTTAAGGGACGTTTTTTAGCAGTGCCTCCATAATAACTTGCATTCTATTTGTTCCCTTTTTATCTTGTCTTACATAACCAAGCAAAAGTATAACATGTGAATGTTACAAGTTAGTCTAAAACCAGCATTTTTTTTTCCTGATCAAATTATAAGCATGCTTTAATAACTTCCTACTATTTTCTTGGAGAGGCGAATTGTTTATGTTCTCAGAGTATAACAACAAATCAAGATGTATCAGCTTTCTGGGTTTTAAAGAAACTATATTCCTTTCCTCCAGAGGAGAATAATAAATAGACAACATGGGCAGACTTTTTTCTCTTTTTGTAAATAGAAAGTAATCTTGTCATATTTAACAGTATTAAAGACATTACATATGTTTAGTCAAATGTGGTGTGGAAATGGTTTGGAGGTCCTACTTGCAGAAAATGGTTTTTCTATCATGTCTATGACATCTGTTAACTCTCCATAAGCACACAAGCTATGAACTATTGTAGCTAAGCATAATCCTGAGAGGCCTTCTATGGTAATTGGAGACATTACCATTCATTCAGTTTAACAAAACTGAGGTTGTGGTATGAATGTGTATATTTTATTCTTTATTAGCCTCAACTCGCACTTAAGTTTCTAGAAGGAAGATTAAGCCATGTAATACCTGTATTCTTTGTTAAAAACAAAACAAAACAAACCTCTGGTTACAGCAAATTTTGATGAACTGTGAATCTCTGCAAATGAGAATTTTTTTCTGCTAATCTTACTTTTGGGGGCTTGACATTTAGGATTCACAACTTCTCAGTCAGTATGAAAACAACTTGGTTAAGATTCTGTGCATTCTATTTCTTTTCTCTATCCACATTTGAATGTTGGTCTTGGTACTCAGAGATCTTTTGCCATTAAAGTGGGTTTTAGTTATATTAACTATATGGTACTTATTATATCAGAAATAGTCACTAATTATTTTATATGAAGATTTTTATACTTGTTAAACAGTGGAACAAACTGAAAGTGTTTATGTATTATTTAATATTTGTTTCAGTGGGGGCAGCCCCTGTGGCCCAGCGGTTTAGCGCCACCTTCAGCCCAGGGCCTGATCCTAGGGACCCGGGATCGAGTCCCACCTCAGGCTCCCTGCATGGAGCCTGCTTCTCCCTCTGTTTATGTCTCTGCCTCTCTCTCTCTCTCTCTGTCTCTCATGAATAACTAAATCTTAAAAAAAATTTTCAGTGTAGTATCGATAACAACTTCATTAGCATTTCAATTTTAAAATAATGTAAAATTTACTTGTGCCTACTGAGCATTTTGGGTTTCTCTTAAACAATTTTATATTATTATACAGTTATTGATGGTGTCTTAAAAAATTTAAATGATGAAATAACTAATTTTACCTGTTTTATATTCAGTTTTGAATCAAAAGTAAAAGACGATGTATTCCTTGTGGTACATGGATAGTGTCACATCAGTAAATTTAAGTAGTATCTTAAGCAAAAGTAAAAATTATTAGTTGCATTTGTTTCTTCAGTTTAATGAATGATACCAACACAGTTCTGTAACTTATTTTAATGCAAACCAAGAAATATGTTTGCACAATAAGTGAAGAAACATTACTAAGATAAATATAACAAGTATTTACAACTATGGAATAAAAATTATAAAATTGAATGAACTTAAAAGATATATATAGGGGAATGTTTATCACCAAACTTTCTTTTGGTTATTGTCTGTATTGTTTTTCTTTCTTGAATGTATCAAGACAGCCTTAACCTGATGTCTGATTGATATTAGGATCATCAGATGAGGAGGTTATTATATTTGCCTGAGTAATTGGTTACTATCACCATCTTTATTTTGTTTGGTCTTTCCAAAATGCTCATTTTTCAGCTTTGGTATCTTAAGTAAAAGTGAGGAGACACTGCTCCAAAACAAAGTAATCCATATTTACTGCTGTTTTCATCTTCTTATAAATCCAGTAAAAAGATGTTTTTTTAAAATTAATATTAATTAGATCCCTTTCACGAAGATGGCGCCGAAGGCGAAGAAGGAAGCCCGTGCCCCTCCCAAAGCCGAAGCCCGAGCAAAGGCTTTGAAAGCTAAGAAAGCGATGCTGAAAGGCGTGCACAGTCACAAAAAAAAGATCTGCACGTCACCTGCATTCCAACGACCCAAGACCCTGCATCTCTGAAGGCAGCCCAAGTATCCTCGAAAGAGCGCCCCCAGGAAAACAAGCTTGATCACTATGCCATCATCAAGTTCCCCTTAACTACTGAGTCAGCCATGAAGAAATAGAAGACAACAACACACTTGGGTTCATTGTGGATGTCAAGGCCAATAAGCACCAGATCAAACAGGCTGTGAAGAAGCTCTATGACATTGACGTGGCCAAGGTCAACACCTTGATCAGGCCTGATGGAGAGAAGAAAGCGTATGTTAGCCTGGCTCCTGAGTATGATGCTTTGGATGTTGCCAACAAAATTGGGATCATCTAAACTGAGTCCAGCCGGCTATAAATCTAAATTTTTTCACCATAAAAAAATAAAATAAAATTAATATTAATGAAATTAGTTGTTTTTCTAATGGCTTCTTCAAATTTGCATGATTCTTGCCCATCATTTATTTATTACCCTTGCAACTTGGCATGATTAAGATCTTACTTTGGCACTTTTGATATTATAACAGATGATGGTAATTTTAATTTTTTTAGTAACTCTTTAAATAATAAGTTGCTATTTTAAACTATTTTTAAGTAACTATTGGAAACTTTCTCCAATAAAATAGCTATCATGTTAATCCTACTGAAGGAAATTAAAGAATTGAAAGACATATTTTTACCCAGGATTATTTAGTAAATATGTCTGTAGATAACCAATTTTGTAAAGGGAGAAATGCAGATATTTCTCACTATGCCAAGATAACAAAAACAAAATTCCCGTGTCTGGATGAGAACATTTTCCAATTTCAAAAATTCCTTTATTTCTCTTTTTTTCTTTTTTCCTCCGGGAAATGGCATCTTTCCTGAACAAATTTTACAAGGATGAATGAACAAATGTTTCTTTGAGCTTTTGGAGATAAGCATTATATAGAAGCAAATAAAGTCAAGGGACTTTTCCTGAGATTTAAATTCATTAGCACAGCACAGACAGCTACCATAAGAAAGAATCAAGGTTTTAAATGGACACATTAATGTCAGAAGTGGAGGCTGTATTTATTTTTCCCTTCAGTATTTCCCTGCTTCCAACTCCTTTGCCACCTCTGCCGACACATAAAGCAGTGCTTTTTAACTGTATCACCTCTTCCCCAATTTTGCTTTACAATTATACTTGGAGAACAGCAATAGATAATTTTAATTAAACGGTATGGAAGTTTTTCCAGGGGGAACTACATGTAATAGGATTGTTTTAGCTGTTAACTTTCACTGTTGGATTAAGATTTGTTTTCAAATTGCTAAGCGGATGCTCGCTGTATTATTAGCCTGAAATATGCTTTCTACTGGAAATTTATGTGTTTGTCTCTTAGCACATTTGGAACCACCTTATCTTTCTCTTAAAATCAGGACTTCTGTGGTTTTCACTAAGGCTCACTCTTGGAAGCCATCCATACCCACCTGCCGCCTTTTTTTCAACCTTGGAGATGTATGGAGGTGTTGCCAGTTTTCTGATGATGATGCTTTGTTCTTAGCCATTACTCGTTTCTGCCCCCAGCTAATCTCTTCTGGGTACTATCCTGTCCTACTTGGTTGTAGTTGGTCTAGGAATTATTTGCCTACCAGTGAGGATTTTCAATTGATAGCTCTTCTGTATACCATCTTTAGATTAATCTATTCTCCGTTTGCAGAAGCTTTGCATATATCCCCATTGCCTACAGGATCAAGTTCCTCTTTCTTAGGCTTTTGTAGACTTCTGTATTTAACATTTCTTTATATCCTCACCCTTACGTTTGCTGTCTTCATGAGTAGATGTTTAACTTTTTGAGGGTAAGGTCTTTGATTTTTATCTCTTAAAAGTGCTCACGTAACACCGTGCATGTTGTGGACCATTAAAGATGATAGAATCTCTACCGTTTGTGCCTCTGCTTGCCTTCCTGTCAGTCTGTATTCTGCCTCTGCTTGTCTGTCTATGCCACTTTGTTCATTGGTATCTCAGGTCCTGCATTTCCTATCTGATGTTTTCTGTCTATTTTATCTGACCTCTTTCCTCACTTTTTTTTTTTTTGGTAGGCACATAAACTCAGTTTCAAGTCCTTTTCTTGATTTCCAGGATTGAACAACCAATTTTTTTCATTTCATTGTCTTTCTGGGTTCTTGATAACATGAGAGCTCTGTTTATTCTATGACAAGGAAAATTATCCTTGTAGAGTATAAAGTATTTTAAAGAATTTAAAAAGTAAAAAGCGAGTTCTTCATCATGTATATCTTTGTATTTCTGATTACCTTACATACAATAAGTTAATATTATAGGTGATAGCAAAGTTGACATATAGAATCATTAAACAACTAACCCAAATATGATTTTGACAGCTCAGATATCTTAGTTCTGCCACCTGGTAGCATGACAGATCTCTGTAGACGTGATGCAGTCACTTCAGAAGATACCGTTAGTTCATTAAACAGTTAAGTATAGAGTTGCCATTTGACCCAGCAGTTCCACTCTGAGGTGTATCCCCAAGAGAAGAGAAAACACACGTCCTCATAAAATCTGTATGTGTCTGTTCATGGCACCATTACTCAAACTAGCCCAAATGTGGAACAATCCTAATGTTCATTAACAGGTGAATGGAGAAAAAAAAGTGCTCTGTCCATACCCTGGAAAAATGTATAGCCATGAAAAGGAATAAAATACTGCTATCTGCTACAACAAGGATACACTTTGAAAGCAGTAAGCTAAATGAAAGAATCCAGACACAAAAGACCACATACTACATAGTATCATTCATATAAAATGTCCAGAATAAGTAAATGTATAGGAACTGAAAATATATTAGTGGATGCTTACAGCTGAGGTATGGGAATTTAGGGGAGAATTACTTAAAAGGAATGGGGTTTCTTTTTAGAGGGATGGAAATATTCTAACACTGATGACAATGATGGTTACACAACTCTCTAAATATTCTAAAGCCACTAAATTCTTTAGTGTTGGGATCCCTGGGTGGCTCAGCAGTTTGACGCCTGCCTTCGGCCCGGGGCACGATCCTGGAGACCCAGGATGGAGTCCCACGTCAGGCTCCCTGCCTGGAGCCTGCTCCTCCCTCTGCCTGTGTCTCTGCCCCCCCCCCCTCTTTATCATGAATAAATAAATAAAATCTTAAAAAAAATAAGTTCTTTAGTGTTAATTTGATGGTAGTGGAATTATATCTCAGTAGTTACAAAAAATGATAGACATTAAGGTGTAATTTATTATCTTCTAATCTTTATTTTCTAATAGCTTTTTTTTTTTTTTTAAAGATTTTGTTTACTCATGAGAGACACAGAGAGAGACAGGCAGAGGGAGAAGCAGGCTCCCTGCAGGGAGCCCGGTGTGGGACTTGATCCCCGGAACCTGGGATCAATGTCATGAGCCGAAGGCAGACGCTCAACTGCTGAGCCACCCAGGCATCTCTATTCTAATAGTTTTTGATATTTGTCTTGATTAGGATGTTCTCTTTTCTTATGAGCTTTAATTTATACCAAACTTGTCTCTCACTCCATGCTCACTTCCGGATATGTTCATGAAGTTTGGGCTGTTGGTTCTGAAATGTGACGTGCATCAGAGTTAACTTGGCGGGTCCCAAATACAGCATTTCAGACCCATTACGTCTGGGGTTGGGCTCAAGAACTTGCCTGACAGTTTTTGACAGAACCCCTCTGGTCTGGTTTGAGAACTAGTGCTTTATGTCTTACAACATCATTTTTTTTTTTTTAAGCTCATTTATTAGCTTCTGAAACTGGCCTTTGTGGAACTTAGGTTTTAGCTTTTAGCTCTAGGATTTCTCTTGTTCTGCTGTACTCGAACAACATCTCTCTTTTACCAGTGAGAATACAGCTTATTAGTATTCTATTTAGTTTCCTTTTATGAGTACACTTCCCCCCCACACCTCTGCCTAATGTGCTTGATGTTTGAGTGAGAGGTTCTTATTTACTATCCAACTTTATAATCTTGATTTTCCTTAACGTTTGTGGCACTATTTTCTTTGTACATCTGCCTTAGAAAGTTCAGAAATCGTATGCTGCACAAAATGAAAAATTTTGAACAGAAAAAAATCTTATAAAGTGATACACTTAAGTTAGACACACCATTTTTTGGTGCACTTTATTTTACTATTCTTTTTTTTATTTTTTTTATTTTTTTGCACTTTACTAGTCTGAATATTTGTTTTCATTCCCAGATTAAAGACTGGCTTTAATTTGTTTTAATTAGAACATTCTCATTTGAAATGTTTTCACTAGGTAAGCTTGATATGGAAAAGTGTGACAAAGCATTCATTATTAGCAAATTCTTAATGAAAGAAACTGCTTTCGGAGGAAATTTATCTTCTTGATTTAAAACAAGCAAACAAAATATTTTCTGAAAAGAAATATCCTTAGGAACTGTCATCACAAAGTCCTTAAGCCTCTTGTCCAATGTTAAGAATTAGTGATGGTTCAAAATACTTATTAAACTAATAAATGAATGAGCCATCAGCTGGGGATCTGGCAGGTTGCTGGGATTACAGATATGATGAGACCCTTGCCTTGAAGGGATTTACAGTCTGGTAGTGTGCATTGTAAATCAATCAGAGAGGATTTACTTAGCATTTGAGATTTACCGGTGCTGTGTAAGATGCTTGAAGGGGGTCTGAGAGGCATATAAGGAAGGCCCTGCCCTTGAGAGTTTTTAACCTGTATTGAGATGAGACCCAGCACAAGAGATAACCACCTGATATATGTAGTATATTGAGTAGTAGTGACTATGCATGCTGTTGGAATTCAAAAATGGATATTGTGGATTGAGCTGGAGATGTCTGTGGATGCACATGCATCAGGAGTTCATTGAAAAACAGCTGCAAGCAAAAATGTCATCTCTGATAATAAATTGCAAGGAGATCAAAAATGATGTTTCAAAAAGAAAAAAAAAAAACAAGCTAGGATGTAGAATTCTTTATTGTACTGGTGTGGAAGGAGCAGCTGTTAGCTATCAAACTGAGGATCCTGATGGATGCTGGCCAATTTAGTGCCCCTCTTTTGCCTACTGTGTTGTTAGAGGGCCATTTTGCATTGGGCTTTGGCACCATAGAGTTTGGGGAACTGTCTGGAAGAGCAGAAAAACCTAGAGGCCAAAAAATGGACAGCATACTTAGAATGTTTTACAGTGTTGGAATAAGTAATGCAGAATTTTATTTAATGAACAAAGGTAGGAATATAATGAAAAATATAGTAATACAGAGAATATTAAAAGCAATCTAATAGTTTGTGCTTATCAGCCACATGTGAGCATTAGAAAAGTCTTAGGTAATTATGACCTTAGGAAACTTTCTTATAGCCATTCTGAGCCAAAGAACTGGATTGTGTCTCTTTTATATAATGGTAGCAGTAACCTAGACCTGTATAGGGAATGCTATGTGCCTCAGGTGGGCGTTTATATGCTTAAAACTCTGATTTTAATTTAAAAATTCCTTTTGCATTTTAAGTATTCTATGTATGTGTATTGAACTGTAGTTAAATTTTTTATTGATTGTTTTATTATTGCACTAACATTGGTCTTGCATTGGGTCTAGTGCCTTCAGATTTATAAGAACATCTCACTTGATTTAGGCAGATTTTTAAGTTGAGCCCATATGTTTGCTGAAGTGAATTAGTCAATAATTTATAAGTATTATGGGTATGTACATAATATATGTTTGCCTTTTTTCTACCTTATGCCAAAAATGATTTAATAAAGAAATTTAAACTTGCTTTTCAACACTGCTGATTAAATATGTATAAAATATTTATCTTACCCATAAAGACTGTGTAATGATGTTGGACCCTTATGTCATATGTGGTAATATTTGCAAATGTATAAGAGACAAAAATATAAAAAATAAAAAAAAATTAGACTGTATCTTTGAAGCATCACCAAAGGAGAATCGCAGATATGTGGGCATAATTGGAAACACAATGTCTGGAAAAGGAAGTAAAAATGGAAAACGTGATTAGTTATCTCCTAGAACTTAGCCTCATTGTCTTCCTCTTTTGGATCACTTTGCAGAAGAGCTGTTGTTGTCTTGTGCTTTTTTGGCATAATGTTTTCTATAGTATTAAGATTGCTGATGAAGCAGTTTTAAAAAGAATGCTACACTGTTGGCTCCCAGACTTTTTGTTTCAAGTTGCTGTATTCAGAAATGTGAGTTTTAATCTTTGCAGAAAGTTCATAGAATGCTCTCATTGACACAATCAGGATTCATTTTCCTTTCTCAGATGCTTCTCAAATGGCTTATTGATTGAAATGGTGAAATTTTCATGGTCCAAACATGTCACTAAGAGTAACAAGCCAAGTTGATGCATGTGTAGTTAGTGACAACTATGTCACTATTACCACCAGGCCAACAAGTACTGACTTCATTAATTAGAACACACCCTAATTTCAAAATGTTAAGATATAAAAAGAATGTGTATATTATTATTCAGTGGTGTGTATAGCTAATCTTTTTGGTTGCTCAGTACTGTCCCTTTTTGCCAGTGTTCATTCTCTCTCTCTCTCTCTCTCTCTCTCTCTCTCCCTTCTTCTTTCTCTTTCTCTCTCTCTGGTAAGGGTTCCACATGTCTTTAGGGGGATTGCTGCACCCTCACCCTAACCATGTAGTCTTAGGAGGAGCTACCAATCATATCCCAGCCATCGAGTATGATCCCCCAAGCTGTATCCACGTGTGCAAGGATGGAAACATGACTCAGTCTGTCAGTATTGTTTGGAGTATATTTTTAAACTGGTGATAGCTAAGCCTCTCTGCTATTGTCTCCTTGTACGAGAGAGAATGAGTTCGGTTACTCTTGCAGCCATACGTTCTGGTTTAGGCTGGTGGGGGAGGGGACAAACTCTTTGCAGAAAGCTAAGAAGCTAATAAGAGTTTTTGCAAATAAATTCATCTCTTTTACATTTAAGGTGATTCAAGTTGAGATAGCCCTGACAAAGATTTGTCTTTTAAGATTTCATTTATTTGATAGAGCTCCCATGAGTGGTGGGGAGGGGCAGAGGGAGAAGGAGCAGCAGACTCCCTAATGATGAGGGAGCTTAAAAAAGCAGGGCTCAATCCCAGGACCCCAAGATCATGACCTGAGCCTAAGTCAGGTGCTTAACCAACTGAACCACCCAGGTACCCTCTGACCACTAAAGATTTTGTAAAATATAATTTGTCTTTGTTTAGTGTTCTGTCTTTACAGTGAAACATAAATATCACACCAGCCATAAAGGTGATTGTGATTTTTGTCTTATGAATTTAAATCTAACCAATCTTAGTTTTCTCATTAGCTTTTGAGTTCTATAACTAAAGATTCTTTTGCTCCTGTGGTTTTCAAGAATGTTACCCTTGTAGTAAATGGGAAAGAAATAACCTCTTTATCAATAAGAGAACTTTTAGATTAACCATCTTGTAGACACAGTTTTTGATGTGGAGCTAATAAGGGAAAGTAAACATAAAACTGTTAGATGTCTGAATTTGTCTTCCAAGTAAATAATTGAGATTTTAAGGATTGCTTACTGGTTGATCATCTGGTTTACATTTGATTTTTACCAACATGTTTAACTGAGAGGAAGAATCATTTTTGAATAAGGAATATTACAGTTTTAGCACTCCCAGAAATCTGAAGTACGGAGCACTCCAGTTTACACATGGGACATTTGTTACATCAAGCTTCAAACTACTGCAGATGATTACTCAGGAGAATCAATAGTCCCATTAGATGTGAATTTTAATAGTAAAATTTATATGCAATTTACACAGAATCTACCCGAACATTAAAAACTAGACTTTGCTAAAAAAAAATATTGCCATTTTGTTGTCTTCGACTTCTTTCACCAGTATTTTATAACTTTTACCATGCAGAACCTTTCTGTGCATTTTTTGCACTTATACCTAAGTATTTTGCTATTTTTGAAGTGTTTAAAAGTGATAATTTGTTTTTTTTATTTTTATTTTTTTATTTATGATAGTCACAGAGAGAGAGAGAGAGAGAGAGAGAGAGAGAGAGAGAGAGAGAGGCAGAGACACAGGCAGAGGGAGAAGCAGGCTCCATGCACCGGGAGCCCGATGTGGGATTCGATCCCGGGTCTCCAGGATTGCGCCCTGGGCCAAAGGCAGGCGCCAAACCGCTGCGCCACCCAGGGATCCCCTGATAATTTGTTTTAAATTGGGGTTTCCACATGCTCATTGTCAGTATATGGAAATGTGTTTGGATTTTATCTGGAGTTGAAGTTGTCCTCATGTCAAAAATTACACTATTTGTTCCCATAGGAAATAAATGAACCACGTAAATGACTTTGTTCTTAGTAAGGTAAAATCTTCAAGACTTTGATAATTTTTGAAGTTTTTGTATAATTTTCACCACATCAAATCTCTTTAAATAGAACTTTATTTTTTTTTTGGGGGGGGGCGGAATCCACAAAGAAAGTATTTGCCCAGAGAAAATAGTTTTCTAAGGAAGTGAATGATAGATACTGATTTTGAAATGCATTTACAGCATAATATATGCAGAAACAATAATTGAAGCTTAATTTTTCTGTCAGCTATTTTTTTAGATGAAACTTGTTCTGATGATTTGCTTAGTTTTAAAAGTCAGCTTGACCAGATTTGCCTCTAAAATCATTCAGTATATTCCTTTTAAATAGACACTTACATTACCCGTAATGATTTGGACATCTAGTTAATGGCATTTAAAATGAACTTACACATACTGATTTGCTTATTCAGTCATCTGTTTAAGAGCATATTTAGGTAAATTCAGAAGTCAGAACACAGATTCATATCTAAAGTCTTGCAGTGGATTTATGTGTTACTTTCTCAGTAACCTCAGGTTTGCTAGTAATTTCGTTATTCTCTGATAAGATCTGCCTTTATTGCTTCATGTTGACTTTGCTGCCTTCACACAGTATTCACTACCACTCTTTACTGGTTGCAGAGTTACAACCACCATAAATAAATAAAGCGTGAGGAGAAGGAAGACACAGAATAGTCAATTTATTTTCATGCATTTTTGGTTACCGTCTAAATCACAATTGTCAGAGGAAAGTGGAGTTTAATGGTCATCCTTAACAAGTTTAGGGAAAAATGTGCAGTTTTACTCTTTCCATGTTGAGTTTTATAGATATATCACATTTGGTTCAGAATCATGATGATCCAATAATGACACTTTATTATCCAAGCTTTATGAATTGGATTGGGAAGGGTTGTTTATTTTGTCCTTCCATTTCACTATAACTAATACTTTGACAAAAGTGAGAGACACTGACTGATGTTATACAGCAGCTGTGTTTAATGTTTTTTAATGAGGTGCTAGAGTTAAAATAGAAATATCTCTGGCCTAATTCAGTCCCTGGCAGGTAAGGCTTATTCTGTGTGGTCGGTTTCTCTATTGGAGCTCTTACAAGCTTCATTTCAAATGTATGCATTGAGGATTATAATACAAACACATAGGATTATAAATGTATATAGTGAATAATCCTTTACAGTGTTTTAATTTGCATTTACCTGCAAAGTCCTTTTATTCAAGTGAAATCATACATGAGAAACCTTTGGAAGTTCCCAGGCCAGGAAAAAGATGGAAGTGGAGTCCTTTGGCTACCAGGCTGCCCTCTACTGCCTTCCCATCTCTGCCCTGATCTATTACAAGCTATAAAATTATTGGGATTCTTGCTCATTTTTTCTTTGCTGTTTATTAGGCTTTTTTCTTCTGCTCATAATAGTTAAGCAGTAACTACCTTTGATTATAAGGAAGTTTTAAAATGATTGAATGATATACCTTAACTACTTTAGATGAAATACCTCCAAAGTTGTTTTATTTTGTTTTACTTCATGAACTGCTATAACTGTAGGCAGCATGACTGGAGAGGAGGGTAATTTTTAGAGAATTGAAAGTTTTAATATGGGAACTTGGCCATAAAATCAATCCAACGTAAATAGAGTTCCATTATGCTTTCAACATTTTGGTATTTGTTAACCAGTTTCCTTATGTTGGCTATGTAAGAAAATAGTGACAAAGGAAAAAGATGCTTGAAATGAATTATTCTATAAATGTCACATATTTTGTATTTTCAATTATGTGAGGTTTGAACCAGTATTCTTTGATTAAAATATTTAAATGATTTTTTTTAGATAGAATTAAGGTTTTAATACTCCTTTTTGATAGCTGGAATACAGTGTGTATCAGTTGGATTGGCCTGCTAATATGGCTTGTCCTTTACCCAAGACAAGATTTATTGAAGCAGGTTAGGTTGCTTCAAGACTAAAGGACAGTCTATGGGTATTTTGGAAAACTGGTTTGTGGACCTGTCCATCATTCTTCTGAAGGGGCCACTCATGGCATTCTTGAAGCATGTTAACAGTGAATGTTCTTTATATATGATTTTTAATCATTTGAATGTTTTATTATACTTCATTATTTTCCTTTTAGATGTTATAAGAAAGATTTAGTCATTATTACCATAATGTAAGTGGGATTTTGAGACACAGCATTGGTGCATAGCTTAGTATAAAATTTGAATTTATAATTAAAAGAAATTTATGATTTTAAAAACAGTTAAACATTATAAAAAAAGAGGGACATCTGGGTGGCTCAGTTGCTTGTGTCTGTTTTTGGCTCAGGTCTTGATCTCAGAGTCCTGGCATCAAGCCTTGGATCAGACTCCCTGCTCAGCGAGGGGTCTGCTCCTGCTTCTTTCTGCTCCTCCCCCTGCTCATGCTGTCTCTCTCTCAAATAAATAAAATCTTTAAAAAAAAAAAAAAGTTTAAAAAAGGGACACCTGGGTGGCTCAGTGGTTGAGCATCTGTCTTTGGCTCAGGGCATAATCCCAGGGTCCTAAGATTGAGTTCCACATCGGACTCCCCCAAGGGAGCCTGCTTCTCCCTCTGCCTGTGTCTCTGCCTTTGTGTGTCTCATGAATAAATAAATAAAATATTTTTTAAAAATAAAGTTTAAAAAGGAGTTAAATGCTAGTGAGAGCTTTTCAATGAAATATTTCAGACATTGTGAGAATGGCATAACATCCCCACTGCAAGTCTATGGAGTGAGTGTGTTTGCACATGTTTGCCTCCCAGTTGTCTATTGTCTACAATGGAGTCCATATATTTTTTATTTTATAAATAGAAACAACAAAATCTGTTTTGGATTACCATGAGGATAAAGTGAGATAATAACTAAACCTGGAAGACTGTAAATACTTGATAAATTATGGTCATTATTAGAAATGTTATTTTTAAGAACACTGTACACTTACACAGTGTGTAAGCTTTTAAGTAAGTCTCTTAGCTTTTTTGAAATTTCATGAATGCACTATATTTATGGTCCAGTGGTGATGTTTGCTGAGGCTTGTCGTCCTTATTCTGTTTCAGGACTATATTTTTTCAACTGGATTCAGTATTCTATTTGTTCTTAAGAACAAAAACAAATGGAAAATGCAAAAGAAAAACAAAAGGCAGCCCATCTTACCAAGCCCAATATTTTTATGAATATTGCAAATACGATTTAAGGTTTTAAACAAAGTAAAAAACAACAAAAGGAACAGAAAAGGGCACCGGATGTTTGTGTGTTGATTTAGCATCCTGCAACTTTACTAATTTCACTTATTCCAGCATTTTCTGATAGTCTTTAGGGTTTTCTGTATATAATATCATCTACAAATAGTGACAGTTTTACTTTTTTCCAATTTAGATGCCTTTTATTTCTTTTTCTTGTCTAATTGCTCTGGCTAGGACTTCAAATACCATGTTTAATAAAAGTAGTGAGAGTGGACATCCTTGTCTTGTTCCTGATTTTAGAGGACAAACTTTATTTTTTCACCCTTAATTTGATGTTAGTTATAGTCTTGTCACATATGGCCTTTATTATGTTGATATGTTTCCTCTGTAACCATTTTGTTGAATTTTTATCATAAATGGGTGTTGTATTGTGTAAAAAGCTTTTTCTGTATCTATTGATTTGATCATATGATTTTTGTTCTTTATTTTGTTAATGTGTGTATCATTCTGATTGTCAGTGGATGTTGAACTATCATATTCCTGGAATAAATCCTGCTTGATCATTGTGTATGATCTCCTTATTGTTGATTTCAGTGTGCTCTTATTTTGTTGAGAATTTTTGCATCTATGTTCATCAGGGATATTGGCCTATAATTTTCTTTGCTTGTGGCATGTTTGGTTTTGTTATCAGGATATTGTTGTCCTTGTAAAATCATTTTGAAAGTATTCCCTTTTCTATTTTTTGGAAGAGTTTAGGAAGGATTTGTATTAATTATTTAAATGTTTGGTAAAATCCACCAGTGAAGGCATCTGGTCCTCAACTTTTGTTTGAATAGGCAATTTTAAGAATCCTCCCAACAATCTCCTTTCTAAAAATTCACTTGTTCACATCTTCTGTCTTATTATGATTTAGTCTTAATAGGTTGTATGTTTCTAGGAATTTATCCATTTCTTCCAGATTGTGCAGTTTGTTGCCATGTAATTGTACCTAACAGTCTTTTATAATCATTTGCATTTCTTTCATGTCAGTTGGAATATATCCTCTTACATTTCTGATTTTGAGTCCTTTTATCCCCCTCTTGATAAACCTATCTAAAGGTTGTCAGTTTTCTCTTTTTAAAGAATCAGCTCTTTTATTGATCTTTTCTATTGTGTTTTTAGTTTCCATTTCATCTATTCTGCTATAATCTTTGATTATTTTCTTCCTGCTACTAACTTTGGGTACTGTTTATTCTTTTTATAGTTTTATGAGGTGTAAATTTAGGCTGTTTATTTGACTTTTTTTATTTCTTGGGGTAGACATTAATCACCATGGACTTCTCTCTTAGAACTGCTTTTACTGTGTTCCACAAACTTTGGTATGTTCCATTTCCATTTTCACTTGTCTCAAGTTTTTTTTCTTTTAATTTCTCTTTTAGTTTCTTTTATCCATTGTTTCAGTTTAACCTACAAATAATTGTGAATTTTCCAGTTTTTCTTGTGTAATAATATATAGTTCTATACCATTATGATTGGAAAAGATGCTTGATATGATTTCAATCTTCTTACATTTATTAAGACTTCCTTTGTGGTCTAGTGTAATCTGTCTTTGAAAATATTCCATGCATACTTGAAAAGAATCTGTATTCTATTGCCTTTGGATGGAGTGTTCTGTAAATATCTCTTAAGCTCATCTGGTCTAACATGTCATTTAAACCCAAATTCATTAAAGATGCAAGATACAAAATCAATATATAAAAATATGGTACTTCTATACTCTAATAACGACCTATCAAAAAGAGAAATTAAGAAAACAATCCTATTTACAATTGCATCAGAAAGAATGAAGTACCTAGGAATATATTTAACCGGGGAGCTTAAAGACCTATATATTGAAGACTACAAGACATTGATGAAATAAATTGAAGAAGATGCAAATAAAAGGAGAGATATTCTATGCTCATGGCCTGGAAAAATTAATATTGTTAAAATGCCTATACTGCCCAAAACAACTTATAGATTCAGTGAAATCCCTATCAAAATTCCAATGGCATTTTTCACAGAAAGAGAACAAAAAAATTCTAGAGTTTGTGTGAAACCGTAGAAGATCCTGATAGCCAAAGTGATCTTGAGAAAGAACAACAAAACTGAAGGCATGATGCTCCCTGATTTCAAACTATATAATAAAGCAATAGTAGTTAAAACAATATGGTATTGACATAAAAACAGACACACATATAAGTGGTACAGAATAGAGAGCCCAGAAGTAAACCACATAGTCACAGTCAATTAATTTATGACAGAGGAACCTGGAACGTGCAATGGGGAAGGGACAATCTCTTCAGTAAATAGTGTTAGGAAAATTGGACAGCCACATGCAAAAAACAATACTGGATCACTATTGTACACTATACACAAAAATTAACTCAAAATAGAGACATGAACATAAGACTTGAAACCGTGAGACTCCTAGAAGAAAACATAGGCAGTAAGCTCCTTGACGTAGGTTTTGATGATGGGTTTTTTCGACTCTGATAGCACAAGCAAAGGCAACAAAGATGAAATAAGTGGAATTACATCAAACTAAAAAGCTTATGCACAGCAAAGGAAACCACCAACAAAATGAAAAGGTAACCTACAGAATGGAAGAGAATAATTGCAAATCATATATCTTAAAGGGGGCTGTTACTCAATATATAAAGAACTTGTGGCACTCTGGCAAAATGAAAACATAACCAATCCAGTTAAAAATGGGAAGAAAATCTGAAGAGACATTTTTCAAAAGAAGACTTGCAGATGGCCAACAGGTAAATGAAAAGGTGTTCTACATCATAATTACCAGGAAATACAAATCAAACCTACACACTTGTTAGGATGACTATTATCAAAAGACTAGAAATAACAGGTATTGGCAAGGATGTGGAGAAAAGGGAAGCCTCATGCACTGTTGACAGTGCAGACCGATACAGCCACTATGGAAAACAGTATGGAGGTTCCTCACAAAATTAAAAATCCAGAACCCACTGGATGACCCACCAAATCCACTTCCGGGTATTTGTCAGAATAAAATGAAAAACACTTATTTGAAAAGATGTGCATCCCCAGCATTATTTACAATAGTCAAGTTATGAGAACAACCTCAATGTCTATCAGTAGATGAGCGATGATAGGAATTGTGGTGTGTGTGTATTTATATGGTGGACTATTACTCAGCCATGAAAAGATGGAAGTCTTGCCATTTAAGATAACATGATGTACCTAAGAGACATTATGCCAAGTGAGATATATCAGCCAAAGACAAAATACCATATGATGTCACTTATATGTGGAATCTAAATAAATAAGCCATGTATCATGGATACATCATACATTCACATATATTGTACAAAAAACTAAACCTAATGTTACAGAGAATAACTTAGTGGTTGCCAGAAGCATAGGTTGCTGTGGGTAGGAGAGATGGGTGAAACTCTTTTTCCTTTCTCAGGGGATTGTTAAATGAATTGGGGAAAAAATGGAAAGAAAAGGACACAAGGAGAAATGATATAATATCTGAAATTGTATCACCCAAAATTATCCCATTAACACCTTGAAGTATTTCTTTCTAAATTTGTGTGTGTGTGTGCATGTGTGAGATTGTATTAACTAGGACATACTCTTTGAAAATTGATTTTTTGCTTATTGATGTTTCATAGGAACTTTGAGCAGTCCTCTTGCTCTGTTCTGCAGAATAAATGAGTAGTATTTTCTCTTTGCCTTTAAAAGAAGCACCCCTCTATCAGAAGCAGTTCTGCCCAGTTTCTGCTTATGTTTTCTCCCCTTTGCACTGATATTCCTCCCCAAGTTTTTTTTTCTCGTCATGGACTAAACTAACTCATAAGAACTTTTTTTTTTTACTTATTTTTTATTTTTTTTTATTAAGATTTTATTTATTCATGAGAGACACACAGAGAGGTAGAGAAATAGGCAGAGGAAGAAGCAGGCTCCTCGCAGGGAGCCTGATGTGGGGCTTATCCCAGGACACTGGGATCATGGCCTGAGCCAAAGGCAGATGCTCAACCACTGAGCCACCCAGGCATCCCCCCGGCCCTTTTTTTAAAAGTAAGTTTATTAGTAGCCTCTAGCTCAAAATGTAGCTTAGAGATATTGAATGTCGATAGGTCCTAATCTCTTCCGGGACAAAAATTGGTCTTCTGACAAATACTGAACCTCAAAGATACTTTCAAGTGATAATGAACAAACAGTACTAATCATTTAGCACATAAGCAGTTCTTTAATGCATGTGCATTAAAACTTGTCAGTAAACTTAAAAAAAATTGAAGTTCAGAATTATTCATTTAACAAATATTTAGTTGGATGTATGCTACATACCACCCATTCTGGGGCTGAAATGGTAAGTAAGACATAGCCTCTGTTGTCATGGAGCTTGTAGTTTATTGGGAAGCGATACAAGGAAGACAGACCATAAAGGAGTAAACAAGAAAAGGAAAATAGCCAATGGTGATACAACTGAATTAGAGCAAAAGGTGAGGTGGTCAGGGAGTGACTCTCAGAAAAGGTTTTGAGTTGCCATCTATACATAAGAAGCTAGCCACATAAAGCCCAGGTAGCAAAGCATTCCTGGCTGAGAGAACAACAGGTGCAGTGGCCCCAAGAGTGGAATGGGGCTGGTGTATTAGAGAAACAGAAAGGGGACTGTTCATGCCTAGAGGATAGGAAGTGATGAAGGTATGCGATTTCTCCTTCAAGTGGGAGAAAAAATACTCTTTGAGAGTTACATGCATACAAAAGCTGAAGAAAGAATTAAATTTTTTTTCATAATAATTATACATACTTAACCACTTTCTTAGACAGAAACATTAAATCTGAGCTGTTAGATTTTTCAGAACCCTTTTTTAACTTTACTTCTTGACTGTTTTCTTTATTAAGGCTGAGAGGGATTGTGTGTCCAAAACTTCAATTTACCATTATTGACCACAGAAAAAAACTGAGAAGAACCCTACTTTGCATTTTTTTATATGAAGGCGGTAGCAATTCAAATGCTTGCAGTTGATGGTGGTGGGAGTGATAGCAGTGGTCATGAGAGCTGACATTTTTAGTGTTGACAAAGTACCAGGCACTCTTGAGATCATTTCATAGATTCATTTAATTCTTAACAGTAGTAGGAAGTAGGTGTTCTTATAGTCCCTGTTTAACAGATGTGGAAATTGAGACACAAAGAAATTAAATGATTTGCCCAAGGTCACATAAGAAGTCACACTTGTTCACTGTCACAAACAAGAAACTGAGATAGAATTCAACCCCTAATTTATATATATATATACTTAAAGCAAAACTTGCTAATAAGTCACTGGTAATTAATTTCCTTTTGTCATATGAAAAATTAATTATTATAAAGCACAATGGGATCTAATCCTTAATTTTTTCTTTATGGAAATCTCCTTCAAACACTCAAAGTGTATATAAAACTTTTTTTAAGTATTTAACAAAGCTTTTTCTTTTACATTTTTTTTTTTTAAGATTTTATTTATTTGACAGAGTGTGTGTGCAAACAGCGAGAGCAGCAGGCAGAGGGAGAGAGAACCAGGCTCTCTGTGGAGAGAACAGAGAGCCCAATGTGGTACTTGATCCTAGGCCCCTGGGATCATGACCTGAGCCCAAGGCAGATGTTTCACTGACTGAGCCACCAGGTGCCCCTAAACAAAGCTTTTGAAGGAAGAAAGTGAGATGGTAGACTTTTGTTTAGTTACATTATTTTTAATATAATGAACATTTTTCAGGATTTAGAATCCTTGAAACCTATAATGTTTAAATTTGTAGGAGGGCATACACGCTTGGAATCTAACACATAGAGCATCCCTAGAGCTTAAACATGTCATGCTTCCCAAAACAGTTCTAGGGAAGCAGCTGCATTGCTGCATTAAGGGTCTGTTACGTTTTAAATTATCTCAAGGGCTTAGTTGACCACTTACACTTTATTTAGAACAATTTGCTGAATCTGAACTACAATTTAATTCATATTTTATGTTCATGCACTCAATTATATGCCACATTTTATTAGGATGCAATGACAGAAGATAACATATTTACTTGAATGACTGTTTAAAGATCTAGCTATCCCAAGGCGTCAACTTCCCTAAATGTATTTGACCCAAGGTACTGTACAGTGTGAGTAGTACTTGATGATAACATCACTTACTGTTTATGTCTTGTTGATATTAATCCATTAATAATTTTTTAATGGTTAGAACTGAATAACCTTGTTTGCTAATTCTTCTTGACTTCAACTAACATGCAGAGGTGTATGGAAGGGCAGTGTAGAATGAGGTAGAGATTTTTGGTTTGTTACATATTTTTTTTTGCAGTTGTTTAGTAATGGCTATGATGTGTTAGATTTGTCTTTTAGTCACAATTATTTACAAATTACATTGTCATACTATATAACCATTTTCTTTATAAGGGTAGCTCTGAGTGAATGATTAGATTCATGTGAACGGATAACAGTGGTCAGCTTTTTGTTAAGTGGGGAGAATAGATTAGTGAGTCCCCATGTACACATCATCCATCTTCAACAATTACTAACTCGTGGCCATTTTTGCTTCATATATACTCTTCCCCACAGGATTATTGTGAAGCAAATGGCAGACATCATGTCATTGTCATTCACAAATAAGGAAGTTATTTATGAAATGTATTCCTAAGTCTTTGTTTTATGTGGTTGCACTTAATATTAGTATAATATGCTTAAGCCTTTTCTGTTGAAAAACGCTGGAGGGCCTCATTTGGCATGCACGATTTAAGGCAGATGCTCAGGAAAGATGTGAAAAGAGATGGAATTTTTATGTGTTCTCAATGCTGTGACCAAACGTGCCACCGATCTTTCCTTGTGATTTCCTAGATAGAAACATTGAATCCTCTTTGATGCTTCCTTATTTTCCTTCTCCCCTTTCTGATAGGTCTTCAAGCCCTACTGTTTTTTTTCATTCTTTAAGTGTCTTCTTAATTCACCTTTAACTGCATATATCCACTGCTGCCATCTTCCTTCACTGATTATTTTAAGTCCCTTAAGCTGTTTTCTCTGATTTCATTTTCTTTTTTGTTGCCATTCATCTCTTGGCCTGCTCTTCCTCGCTTTCACTGTATCCCTTTGTGGTGTCTATAGTGTTTATTCTACCCCATTTAAATTCCTTTTTCTGATATTCAGTTTCTTCTATAAGCTGACCTTGTCATAACCTCAATTTTTTAAAATTTTTATTTACCAACATAAACCTTTTAGGCTGCTCTCTTGAATACCCTTCATACGTGCTGGGCCATGCTCATTCTTGCCTCTCTGCTTTGATGTACACTCTGCTTGGTTTGTAAATCTGTCCTCTGTCTTCTTTGATCGATAGTCTACCCTTGACTAAAAGTCTAGCTTGATGACTGTGGGCTTGTACTGATCCTTCCCTTTCGTAATTTTCATGAGTATGACTACTTGACGCCATGAAAATGGACTCTTTGGTTGCACTTTTTCTTGTATTGTTCCAAATTCTTCTGGATCTGTGTTTCTAAAGTGGATGGATATCTTCTTGGGTATAGGGAATTTTTATAACAGTATGGTCACATGAGATGTACCGTATGTGTATCTGTTGATTAAAACTCTTGAATATGATATATATACATGTACTGTTTTGGCTAACTGGGTAGTTTCCTTAGAATAGACATT
Organism: Nyctereutes procyonoides; assembly: GCF_905146905.1. NCBI lineage: Eukaryota > Metazoa > Chordata > Mammalia > Carnivora > Canidae > Nyctereutes > Nyctereutes procyonoides. The sequence continues at coordinate 36,829,457 of NW_026575120.1, read as the reverse complement.
CCCTTGTCTTTTCTTGAGGGTGATTGATTTCCCTTCTTCCTATTGTGTTTGCTTTGAATCATCGTTCCAGTCAAGTACCTTTAGTTTCTGATAAAGGTGAACCAAGAGGGAGTGGCAATTAGCACCCTCATGTCATCTTTATCACCATCATGACGGTGCCTCTTGTACTGAGCACTGAGCCCATGCTTATGCGTGTTGTGAGTGGCTAGTGGGCCTTCCTGATATCCAAATCTGTACTGAATTCTACTTCTTCAAGAAGCAGGAAAGAAGGCTCTGAAGTTAATTAAACCCCTTGAAAAAGACTTTTTAAAATAGTAGGCTCATTAAATGAGTGAAAAGCTTTATGTTTCTTCTGCAGGAACACATGTTTATTTATAAGAAGGGGAAGGAGAGGAAATGAAAATGAAGGATAGCTGTACAGAGCCAGGTAGGAGAAAAAGCAAATGAGAAGTGAGAATATAAAAGAAATGCAAAAAGACTTCAGTGAGTGTAAGAGCAGTTTCAAGTCCAGAGAGGAAGCCTGAGAGGGATAGTCTGGATTATGAAAAAGGAAAGGAAAAGATGAGATGAAACTTTAAAAACTGGAGGGAGAGGCCTGAAGTTGGAAGGGAAGAGAATGTAATCATCCTGTCAGGGCCATCAGAGACTGCTGTGTTAAATATACGCTACTACTTCTCTTATTTTTTTCTTAAAGATTTAATTTAAAGGAGGCGGGGGGTGGGGGGCAGAGAGTCTGAAGGAGACTGCACTGAGTGTGGAGCCCAGTGGGGCTCGATGCAGGACTTGATCTTCTGACCCTGAGACCAGAAACTGAGCCCAAACTGACTCAGGTGCTTAACTGACCACATCACTCAGGTGCCTCACCACTCTTCTGTTTAAAGGAGGAAGATAGTAAGAGGGAAAAACAAAACAAAACAAAAAAAAAAACAACTTATAAGAGGTTGTTACCAGAAGTAACTCTTGAAAATTAACAAAAAAGACTGTATTATTAAAGATCTTATGTTGTTGGTACTGGTGGTGATTTTATTTGTTTATTCTGCATTGCTTGCTGGTTGTGCTGTCCCATTTGTGAGCTAGCCTGTGGAACCATAATTGAACAACTCAACTGTACCTCACCCATCTCCACTCAGACCTCAAAGGATCCAAAGTAAGCTTTTAGAGGCATAACCTCTTCATCTTTTTGGACTGTGTTGTTTGCAATAGGGTAGTTACTACTCCCATTGATTTAAATTTAAATTAATTACAGTTAAATAAATTAAAAAATTCAGTGCCTTGGTTATCACCAGCCACATTTCTAGTGCTCAGAGGCCATGTGTAAACAGAGGTAATAACTACTGCGGTCAGGGCAGGTGTCAAACATTCCCATCATCACAAAGAGTTCTGTAGATAAATCCAGACTCTATATGCCTTACAAGTAGAGAAGCTTAGGGTTTAAAAATATGACTTAAATATTTTGCTTTCATGATGAGAATAAAATTATCATATGTTAAATATACAGTTTGCAGTTACGATAAGGAAAGAGAAAAATTACTCATAAATTGATGCACCCTGGTTGTAAAAAGTATGTTGACTGAGGGTATAAAGTTCTCTTCCTCCCCATTTCAACATGTGGCCTTTTCTGCTTAGCTTTCTTCAGTTACTTAGAGTCATCCAAGGGAATCTGAATACACCTCTATCCCCAGCCTCCTTTGTTTCCAAATGAAAATGATTCCAGGCCCATGAAAAACACAATCTGTGTTTTATATTGTAATGACTTTAAAAGGCCTTTATGCAGTCATCATGACCAGTGTTCTCTCAAATTGTATATTCTGAGATTTGACATCTTCTAATGTAGCGTTCCTCTGTTTTGTCTAATAAGTTTTACCCATGGCTTGTGACTCCAAGGCTTTCCCTTAAAACAATGTGTCATCCTCTTTGGTGGAGGAGGCAACTGGGTGTCCTCATTTCTCTCTTGATTCCCAGGTTAGTCCTACCAGGCGAGTTTGTTGAGAACTGTTTTGACCGTGAACTTACCAAAGATTAACTTTGGCAGGTTTGTGATTGCTGACAGATATTAAATTTGCTTCACCTGAATAGACTGTGCCATTGCCTGCCAGTAGAATATATTTACAGTGCCTGAGTAGTCTGAATTCTGACACCATGTTGTAAAATAGATGGAGGAAATATTATGGAATTAGTAATGAAACTATTTTTCTATCTGCACGTTATCATGTATTAAGTCACAGGAAATATTCTTGATCGATGAAGTTATTCAGTCATCAGTAGTAAATCATTTAATATATACTTGTGGAATAAATACATGTAAGTTCTCCTAAATAATTGAGGATCTTCTCAAGATTGAAGTTGCCTATAGTCGAGTGGCTTAGGTTTGCTTATGTTTGTGAAGCAAATATTAACTTTTGGAAGAGTCATTGACTAGTTTCATGTGTTTGTAAAGTCACATCCAGTCTGTTTTATTCCTTCTTTTAATTAAAGCACTTGAGTGATGTTTATTAAAGTCTAGTTTCAAAAACCATTTAAAATAAAGTGTAACAACTTTGTAGTGAAAAAGCATTGTGTCATTGTTTAATTGTTGTGGTTTTGTTTTTTTCTTTCCTGGTGGTATATAGAGCAATGGTGTTTCTTTCTTTCTTTCTTTCTTTCTTTCTTTCTTTCTTTCTTTCTTTCTTTCTTTCTTTCTTTCTTTTTATTTATTTATTCATGACACACAGAGAGAGAGAAGCAGAGACACAGGCAGAGGGAGAAGCAGGCTTCATGCAGGGAACCTGACGTGGGACTTGATCCCGGGTCTCTAGGATCACGCCCTGGGCTGAAGGTAGCGCTAAACTGCTGAGCTACCGGGCTGCCGCAATGGTGTTTCTATTAATGATGTCTTAGGTCCAGATGAACTATATTGTATTTGAGCTTAGTAACTCTAGTTGACTATGTGAAGAACTTACAGGGAAACAAAGCACACTGTATGGCATAGGATGGCATGGTGGATGAGTCCCACCTCTACCTTATCTTAGCTATGTTGTCTAGAGCAAAGTCCATTTATTTGAACCTTGAACCTTAGCTGCAGAATAGGGTAGTAGGTCAAATTTAGTGGTTCTTAACCAGAAACTAACACTATCTTCATCTGTTCAATACTGTATCTTTTAAGTAGTTCTTTTTATGTTATGATGAGGTTAATAAAGATCCTCCCTCTCCTCCCCTCCCTGCCCTCCTCCCCACCACCAAATAAGCAGTTCATTCCCACCCTCCCACGCTATTCTTCTCCTTAAACACAGGGACTGAAAATTTCCAAAGAGCTCTTAGGTTTCTGTTTTTTTTTTTCTATTTTACAGTAGATCCCTGTTTCTATTACACTGTGATTATAGAGTGTTACTTATCCTCTTTTCCTGTTTGGAGTTTGCATGACCTTTTCTTTATGTCCTAGATACATAGTTTTTGTGAGTTTTGTATGGACAGTAGAAAAGATCTATGCTCAGATTACGGGGTGTGATATACTTCACTTAATTGTACCTTACTAGTTATTTTTTCATGTCCTTTATCTTCTTGGATTGAGAAAGGACGCTAAGATCCTACTGGTATTGATATGTGGCCCTTAATTTCTTTTTGTTTTCACTTATAAAGTATTCTTTTGCCCATTTTCAATGTTTTGGAGTTACTTTATTTTAGATACAGTATTTAGAGCACACATCCGGTAATTTATTAGAAATGGAGAGGGAAACAGTCCAGATAAATGACATCAGAAAAGATTTTAAGGGAAGCCTGATTCTTGAGTTAATTCTTTATAGAAGGAAAGAAGGGCTTTAGTATATGAGGTGACAGGGATGGAGACAGACGGGCAGGAAAACAAGGAGGCTGAGATGGGGAGGAGGGAGGGAGAGAGACAGGGAAGGAGGGAGGGTGGGTGGGTGATGGACGGGGAGATGGAGAAGGAGATAGTCAGGGAGATAGACAGGGAGGGTGGGTGGAGGGAGACAGGGAGATGAACAGGGAGATGGGCAGAGACAGGCAGGTGGCCGAGAAGGACCAGTGGGATGGGTGCTTCAGGCAGAGTTATTAGCAGAGGCTTTGATACAAGAGCCAGCCAGTCATCCTGTTTATAAGTTGTGGTAAGTTGAGGTTTTTCTTCTAGTAGTCTTTTCAAGAAACTCACTGGGAATGAAATTTTGTGGATTTAAAATGCTTCAAGATGGGTATTTGTTTCCTTTAAACTGAAACAGTCTGACTGGAAATGCTTTCATTTCCTAAGGACTTATTGGGATCATGTCAATTCTTCAAGTATATTGAATGTTTCTGCGGAGAATTCTGAAGCTACTGAGATTTTTCCCCTCTGACTGAAGAATACAGTTGGACTTTTATCTCCCAAGTACCAGCAATTTTAATTAGACGTGACTCACTGTCATTATGTATTGGATTTCCTTGGCATGCGCGCTGTGCCCTCTCAATTCATCCGCTCAAGTCTCCAGCTAGTCCTGGAAAATTGGTCTTTGATTTGTTCTGTGCTCTTCTTGAGAAAGTAGTTACACACATGCAATTTTTTAAAATCTATTTCTCTTTTTTCTTTTAATCTTTCCTAATTCATTGTTAATTTCCATTTATTTTCGCTCATTTCTCTATTTTATCTAACATGTGTTTTACTCAGTGATGCTCACTCTGCCTCAAACAACTTATTGTTTAGATTTAATTTCCTGGATGAACTCTTTAGGTTCATAACTCATCTTGTTCTGTGATTTTTGCCGTATCTTTCAAGAGCTTCTGTATCTCCTCTCAGAATGTCTGACCTTTTTCATCAGGTCCTTTGAGTCGTGATGATATTTCTGGTCCTGATTTTCACTGCTTGATGTCCCTCCTCTCCTTTGCCTCCTTACCACTCCCTCCTTTAACTTCTTGGTCCAGTTCTTTCTTATTGATCTTTGAATGAATTGATCTGAAATTGGTTTCTTTCGGGGCAGGGAGGACAGGGATCGCAGGAGTTCCTCCTCAGACACAGTGAGGGGCTTCTTGATGATGTTTGACCTTGACTCACTGCTGCTAGCCCAGGAGCAACCAGAAGACTGCTCACAGTTCTTTATGCTTTTCCCACCTTATCTCAATGACAGTGTCTCCTGCATTGATTTTGTATCTGAACATTTAGCCAAAGATCTCTTCTCAGTATCTCCCCCCATCCCCTGCCCTTGGTGGCACTTTCCCACACACTGTGATGGGGCAACAGATGTTTGCCTAGTTTTATAGAAGATGGGAACATTTCTAGTTCTTCATCCTGCTGTTTTGGAATCAGGAGGGAACAGAGACATCTCTACTCCGCTGTCTTAAAACACTCATCTTTAAATTTTTTTTCTTTAAATTTTTCTGTAAATTTGTTTTGGTTAACAGAAAGAAGACTTCTTTAGAGTAATATTCAGGATTTGGCTTCATGGCTCTTTGCATTCCTCCTTTCACTGCTTGGCAGTTTTTCTTCTGGTGGTTCGTTATTTTTCCTGGGCACCTGATTTCACCATCTGTGGGTGGGTTTCTCAGATGGGTTAACTATGAACAAGAGTGGCCTCAGTGTACTGTGCGGATTGTTTCCAGGGCACACACTGGTGTTGCATTTATTCACTATATCGTAGGGATCAATATTTCCATCTCAGTTAATTTCTCTGGGCCATAGTGTACTTCTTTGCACATTTATGAAGTTGTATATCCTATGAATTTTTAAAACCAGTTGAATACATTTTTGAAAAAGAATGGGCATAACTTTTATTTGGGGGCTATCCCATCTGGAGGCACTGGTTTCCTATCAGTGAGTTCAACGTAGTGTTGCTTTTTATGTTCCAAGGAGCAAAGATACAGAGGGAAAAAAATCATGGTTCTATACTTTGGTGGGGGAAGGAGATAGTTATTTTAGTTTCGATCAAATACCAAAAGTCATTTTCAAACACTGCAGCTAAAAGAAGGAAAAGAGAAAGAGAAAAACAACAACAACAAAACCCAAACCCTGGCAGTCTGTGAAAACAGCAGCTCGGCTGCCATGCAGTACTTATAATTGTTTCAGATTTACAAACCCAACAATGAAACACATTTTGCATAATGAAATATTTATTTTTATCCATCATGCTTGCAAGCTGCTCTCCATTCATCATGTTTGCAAACAGCAACAGCAACGTTTCTTTAACATGAGCCAAATGCAATTTCCAGCTGTTGAAATTAATTCTTTTTAAAATCCTGTTAAAAACTATCATCCAACAACAAATCTCAGTATTTTTATTTTTGCTCTTTCTTACATTTCCACTGACTTTTGTTTTTATTTTGCACTTGTTAATGAAAGTGTTTGCAGTGATGCTTGATGTTTGCGATAGAACTAGAATAAATAAAAGGCTTTTTCTTCTTTTTGTGTAACTGTGTTCACTGAGTTGATCAGAATTCTAATTTTGCATCCCATTCATCTCTTAATTTGAAAAATAATAAAATGATAAAGGCACCTTTAGCCCTAGAACAAAGAAAAGCTAGTGATAATATTTTTTAAATTGCTGTAATATGAAGATTCTACTGTTCTCATGTAGTTTTTTTGAGTTAGGACTTGTGCTAAAGCCCTGAGGTTGTAAGATACTCTTCAGCTTTTTCCTTTGGGATGAGACAGGTTCATATATGCTGGGGGTGATAGGTTTTGTCCTGGGCACTGTGTTCCCTTATCATGTTATTGACACATCTGCTTACCTTTTAGATATTTGTGATTCTGAGAAGTAAGTAATTGGCACTGTGAGCTAAATAATTGGTTAAAATTTATTTTCTGTGGGAAGTTTTGTTTCACTTGTCTGCAGTTGCCTCCTTTAGGGAAGAAATAATACAAGAAGATGATTATTATTATTTTAAATGAAACTTCTGAGTTTGCCACGGGTTACCAGGAGTAACGTGGACTAATCTGCCTAGATTCTGTCAGAGTAGCTAGTTTTTGTTTTCTCTCAACTCTGGGCTTCTGCCTGAAATGAATTCGTTCCCTTCTTCTTTTTCCGTCTAGCTAACTCATATTTTTCAAATAATAAAACATTATTTTTTTATTTGTCTCAGTTCCTGTGGCTTGGTTTTTGTGACTAAAGCTGAATGGGCTTTGCCCTTTCTGCATGCTCCCATAGAGCTTTAAACTTTCTCCACCTCATTGTCTTGTCTCTCATACCTTCTTTCTTTAAGGTTTTAATTTATTTAAGTAATCTCTACAGCCAGTGTGGGTCTTGAAAGAGTTGCATGCTCTTCTGACTGAGCTGCCAGGCACCCCTCTCATACCTTCTTGACCAGTGTTGGTTAATATAATGTGAGCCACAAATAAAGACTTGAATTTTCTTGTAGCCATGTTAAAGTAAAAAGAAAGAGAAATTAATTCTAATACTGTTATATTTAACACAGCATATTCAGAATATCATTTCAGCATAGAACCAATATAACATTATTATGTTTTATATTCTTTTTACACTGAGTCTTCAAAATCTAGTGTTTATTTTACAGTTGGAGTAGCACATCTCAGTTGAGACAAGCTGCAGTTCAGATGATCAAGTGTGTAAGTGGCTACTGTATCGTATAGCTCTATCTAGACTATGCTCTCCTGGACAGTTGGAACTGTGTCTGGTTATTGCTGGTTAGATATCTGGCTACAGTTGGTGCTCATTCGTTCATTACCTGCCTACAAAGGAATGAATGAGTAAAATCTATCAGGAGGGTTATGTAGATGGATGCCTATCCCTAGTAATAGGAATACCAACTGTCAGGAGAACTGAGGCACCCACGGCTAGAAGAATCCCGTATCTAGTCATAAGGTAGGGCAGTGGAGAACAGGCTTCCTAGAGATAAGTTGCTGAGGATTTATTACAGAGGACAACTCAGCAGGGGAATTAAGAAGGTTGCCAGTCTCCATCCAAGACCCACTTTCCAGCTGGTCAACACCTTTCACTTTTGCTAGTAGATGAAACTGCTTCTGGCACAGTAGTCATAATAAATTCTTAATCAAATCTTGTGCACACCTATTTAATACAAATGGAGACGAATGCATTTGCTTCAGTTTGCTACTTAAAAAATAAAATTTTACTTGGTGTAAGTTGTTAAAGTCAATGTGTATAACAATTCAGTATCGTGTAGTAAAATTAATAATGTGCAAATTCTATGACCTAGTAATTATCCATTAGGTATATACCATTGAGAAAATGAGAAAATGTTCGATTTGTGAACAAAGAGGCATCTAAATGATAATTGCAACATTTAAAAAAACAGCTAAAACATGCATGTATAATAAATCAGATATTTTTGACATGTTTGTAAATTCTGTACAGTAGTTAAGTGAATCTATTAGTCTAGACTTTTATTTCTAAGTGGAAAGCCCTCATTACATAATGTCAAATCATAAAAAGTTTTGGAACATAATTTTTTTTAAAATTAAAAATAATACATATCACATAATATCATATGTGGCTCATTGATGCAAATGCATGCTAAAGGAAGTTAAAAAATAATACTGTGAAAGCCCTTATATCCAGAATGATGGTAAGGGGATGGGAGTAGGTTTGAGCATTAGAGAGGTAGGTATCTAGGGAATATAAATAAACTCCTATAGTTCTTTAGGTAACACAGAGTTCTGAGTGAAAACAATTGGCAATTTTAGGTGGAGGTCACAGAGATGTTCTCCTATTCTTGGCTGTGTTTTAAATGATTTTAGACTTATAAGATACATTCTACACATTTAAAGGATTTCCTTCAGGTCTGTACTATATTTTTTTGAGAGTAAAAATTTAGGATTAAAAATGCTAGGGATATTTTTCTTGGTATACTTCCTATGAATTATTTCAGTCTTTGCTGAAAAAGGATGCACACATGGAGACGTGTCCTTTTGATGTACACAAGTACAAAAGCGCATTTTATAACTGAACTTTGTTCTATATTTCAGGCTAGAATTTTAATCTGGATCACGATAGAAAATATCTAATAAACTCAGTATCCCACAGGACCTTTTGTACCCTCCTGAGTTAAGATAGAAAGTACCTTAAAAATCTAGAATAGCCTGAGCCATTCAAATTTTTTTTTTTTAAGATTTTATTTATTTATTCATGAGAAACACAGAGAGGCAGAGGGAGCCTGGTGTGGGACTTGATCCCAGAACCCTGGGATCACGACCTGAGCCAAAGGCAGACGTTCAACCACTGAGTCATCCAGGTGCCCCAAAAATGTTTTGGCTGTGATGTATGTCTCTTGAGGTCAGCAAGGACTTACTGCATGTGTGAGGTACTGCATCAGGCTTGAGGGTGGCCAGGAGATATTAGTACACAGGGGAAGAAGGAATTGGCTCCTTGAGACTTTGCAGGATATTAAAGCATTTGGGGAGTGTTTAGTCAGTATTCTGTGGTTCCTTTTGCACGATCCTCCACATCCAGTTTCTGAGCCAACAATCGCTTCCACCTCCTGAATGTGTGTTGAGGTACATTCATTTCTCCCTACCTTATGTGCTGCCCTCTTGGTAGAAGCCACCATCTTCTCTCCTAACTAATTTCCATTACTTCCATTCCTGTCTCCTTCTAACTTGTTCCCAACATGGAACTATCTTTAGTATATAAGTTAGAGTACAACAGTCTCAAACTTAAAACCCTTAATGACTTCCCTTTATACTTAAGCAGGTCATGGTATAGAATAGAGTTTAATGTGGTCTTTGACTACTTCTCAACTTTATCTCTTAACAGCTATGCCCTTATCTGACTAAAGGCCGAAGCAACTGGCCTTTGTTTAATTACTTTAAAAAATAAGCCTTTTCATATCTTGATAAATCATGCTTTAAAGATTAAGATGAATTTTATCTCGAAAAGTGCCCTGAGATAACTTACAAACTAAGAAATGTGGTAGTTAATAAAGCACTTATCCACCCCCGTGAAGCACTTTGCTTTTTAATTGTGCTTCATCCCATGTGGTGGTGATTCTTGGCCTAAGGAGGTTTTGGGTAGTCACCCCTTGCTTTTAACCTGAATGCATGGATTCCTCCTCTTTCTGTCTTCTACTAGGAGCACTATCTCTAGTTCTTTTTTCTACTCATAGCCTTCAAATAGCTCCCCCACCTCTACTTTTTTTTTTTTTCCCTAAGCAGAAAGGAGAATTAGGGTATAATTGTTTGTGCTTAGTTAGAAAAAGAGCATAGTCAATTTGTAAGACTATAATGTGAAATTCTTACATTATTTGGTAGTAATAATATGTAATTATTTCTGTTTCTAATTATTTTGTAGTAAGGCCCAATTACTGAAGTTAACCTATTATTACCACTTTTAATGATGATTGTTTAAGAGAATAGATTTGTTTGCTAGAAACTCTCACTAAATAGTGTTAAAATATTTTTATAAAGATATCAGAGATACTAGCAAAGGAACAGACATTATCCGTAGGTTTTTTTTATCTACAAAATAAGATAAATGTTATCACTGTCTTGTACAGCAAATATCTGATTTTGAGACATTTCACTTTTGATACATGTAACAATAAATAAATCTCTCATTTGATATGTCTCACATATAAGTTCTGAGATCTGTTAACACTGATTCATAAGAAAAAGGAGTAGGGGAAGGAATTCTGGTACCAAAGGAACAGGCAAAGAATGCAGGTTTGGCTCCAAATCTCTCTACCTTCTATAATGTTACCTATTTGCATCAACAAAGTGATTTTTATTTAAAGATTTTTATTTTTGCTAAGTGGACCAGGCCCCATCATTGACCTTTTATTTCAACTCTTAGTAGTTCTACACATGTTATTTTTGCTCATTCATACAGATTTGCCACTTTTCCTTATTTTGTTACCACCACCTTACCAATCTTTGTATATTATGAAATGAACTGAGCAAATAGAAGTTGTTGCTTTTCATGCTCACCATCTAGGGTGATATCTGTGCAGTGGTGGTTCTTATCAGACTTGGTTGTTGATGGAAATTACCCAGCAGTTCCCAGAAGACAGTCAAAAGGACCTGGCTTCACCTTTTGTGAATAGTGGCCATAATTTAGTACTAAGGGTCAAATGAATATGAAGCATAAACAGGGTGTGGGATCATACTAGACGTTTTTCCAGAGTATCCATGTAGAGATTATCTGCAAAGTCTTACTGAATTATTCAAAATGTCTATAATGGAGGTTAAGATGGTAGATTTGCATCCAGAATAGAAACGAAGGCAATTTAGTTAGGAAATGTCTTTCTTTGTTAATTCACCTGACTTTGGTAGTTAGGTAGAACATGGTTTCTAGGTGATAGTCTTGCTTTTAATTTGGAAGTTTAGAGAATAACACTTTAGAGAACAGTCTGCCTTAGTGCTGGGTATTAAGGGATTATGGGCAGCCTGCTGAGGTATAAATGGTCCCCCGGTTAGAGCACTTGATCTTGACTGGGAATGACTTGGCCCTGGTGGGGACATTTGGCTTGTCTGCAGATATATGACTTTGGTCTTCACAACTTGGGGCTGCTACCGGCCTCTACTTGGGTAGGGGCCAGGGATGCTGGGAAACATTCTACAATGCACTGAAAAACCCGTCACTACAAAAAGCCCAAAATGTGAATAGTGTCAGTGTTGAACAACCCTGTGTTATAAGAACCCCAGCAAAGGTCTATTGTATGTTTTCTTACTCACTGTAGATTGAGCCTGCATATTTGCCACCGTAATCCTGTAGTTAAAATTTAGCAATTTGGAGTATACTCAGCCTTCGTGTTTTTTGTTTGTTTGTTTTTTAAAGATTTTATTTTTTTATTCAAGAGAGAGACACAGAGGCAGAGACACACACAGGCAGTGGGAGAAGCAGGCTCCCTATAGGGGGCCTGATGCAGGACTTGATTCCAGCACCCTGGGATCACAACCTGAGCCAAAGGCAGACGCTCAACCACTGAACCACCCAGGCATCCCTCAGCCTTGTTTTTAACAACTCACATTTAGACAAACATACATGTGCTGGCTTCACATATATAGGACCATCTTTTTCTGTGCTACTTAACTATTTGCAGTCTTTACCCATTATGAGCTTTACTCATCTTTTTAAAAAATGTTCCCTATGCTAGTTAGGATAAACAGACCCTTGGCTGTTATTTTTTTGTTTTTAAGATTTTATTTATTTATCATGAGAGACACAGAGAGAGGCAGAGGCATAGGAAGAGAGAGAAGCAGGCTCCCTGTGAGGAGCCTGTTGTGGGACTTGATCCCTGGACCCTGGGATCATGACCTGAGCCAAAGGGAGATACTCAACCACTGAGTCACCCAGGTGTCCCACTCTTGGCTGTTTTTAAGATGTTTAGTAATTAAGTATTTGGTAATACTCAGTGTTAAAGGGGTACCTGATTTTAGACACTTTATAAATTCCATCAAGGATAGCTAAATGTCATACTTTATCTTCGTGGTGCATAACTAGGAGGGGAAGAGATAGAAAGGTGGCAGAGAGAATTTACACTGCAACATTTACCTATAGATAAAAAGAAAATCTTCATTATATGGCATGAGCCAGGTTATTAGGACTAGCACAGCAGTGTGTATATAGATGCTCTATATAAACCACTTGTTTTTTATTTGAAATATGGAAAATTCTGTGTTATTGACTAGATTAAAATTTAAAGAGTATGCTACCTACTTTGTAGGATATTACAAATGTGAGCTTTTAAATAATTATACATAAATATATTATGAATAAAACTTTTATCTAAAACTGTTATGTAAACAGCAAATAATTACACATTTCAATACTCCTATGAGCAAAGTAAATTGTTGCTATGTCACATAGAGAATACGTTATTTTCATGAAATCCTCTGAATGAAAGTGTTTGCACATGAAATAATGTCTTTATAGGAAAAGCATGCTTATCTATCTCTGTTAGCCATGTCCATGGTTAACCATGTCCACAAACTGACAGATTTGGACCATGATCAAGGCTTTGCTGGTGATAGTCTGCCAATTATTAGTATATACTCTCTACAGAAATATGCAGTTCTTCTCCAGGGCTTGGTCAGTCACAGATTTGAGATACAATAAGATATTATCTCTGAATGATAAAAGATTTGGTGTCTTTGAAATAGAAATTAACATTTATATATTAGGGCTCTTCCTGTTACTTTTTTTTTTTTTTTTTCATTCATGAGAGACACAAAGGCAGAGGGAGAAGCAGGCTTGAACCAAAGGCAGACACTCAACCACTGAGCCAGTCAGGGGTCCCTAGGGCACTTCCTGTTTCAAATGCTGGAGAACCCAACTCAAATTGGCCTAAGGTCAAACAAGGAGTTTATAGCTTATATAATTGAAAGGGCTAATGCCTGGCCCTTGCCTTTGGTATGAGACCCAAACAGTGCTCATGCCCTGATTGCTTTACCTCTACTGTATTGACTTTATTCTCTGTCGATATGATAGATCACAGATCCAGGCTTCTCAATTTCAGGTCTGAGTCACTGGTTGCAGGACAATAGAAAAGAGAATGTGGAAAGTCTCTTGTGGTGTCATTATTTTTGGCAGGATCACAGAGGAGATTGTAATGGCATAGATTGGGCTATATGCCAAATCTGGATTTGGGTGTATTTTTAATGTTACTTATGACCAAGACTGTGAAAATATATCATTTTCCTAAGCCTGCCCTCTTCTGTAAAAGTACCACTGTAACCAATATCTTATGCTTATAATTGTATAAATGTAAGAATCAATACCTGTATTATTTTACATATTATTTTACAATTTTATCTTACATGTTTTTTTCCCTTTTATCACTGATCAATATATTAAACATTCCCACTTATGGAAGATCTCCAAGGAAGATCCTATAACTTTTCTTTTAAAAAACAGAAATATCCTACACAGATGTTCTATTTCTTTATGAAGTGTTTAAGAAATACCAAATTTAGAGACCAAGATGGCCAGGAGACTCGCCGCCTTCCTCAAGGATGCCTGGGCCAAAGAGCCGATGCTGGTTGCGTCCTTCACCATCGGGGGCCTCGCTGTGATTCTGCTCACCCTCAGTCCCTTCACCAAGTACGCCACCATGATCCACCAGGCCACGCCCTACAACTATCCAGTGCCTCTCCGAGATGATGGGAACATGTCCGATGTGCCCAGCCACCTCCAGGACTCCCAGGGCCCCAGCCTGGAGTGGCTAAAGGAATTGTGAGCACCTCTGGTGACATGGAGGTGGCCCCTCCCCTGTAGCCAATAAAATGCATAGAGTGACCCCAGAAAAAAAAAATACCAAATTTGCTTAAAGATAATAGTTCATTAACGAAAACTTTCATGAATTCTTACATAGAACCTGTTTCTTATTAGGCTTCATTGTATGGTTGAGTTTTTAACACAGGAAGAGAATGACTGTAGGTAAATTAAATGTTTTTTAAGCAAGAGATAATTCTGGAAGAATTCACTGATTTAAAGCCTCTTGGCTGATTTAAGTATGACATGTGAATTATTGCTAAGTATTGTCTCTAATGATGAAAATTGGTTAAAAACACTTTTCTTCAATGTAAAATGGATTAAAGATTTAAATGTAAAACCCAGAACTGTAAAACTTCCAGAAGAAAATATAGGGGGAAAACTTCATGACATTAGTTTTGGTGGTGATTTCATGGATATGAAATCATAAGCAACAAAAGCTAAATTAGGTAGTAGAGATTACATCAAACCAGAAAGTTTTTGTACAACAGAGGAAATAACAGAGTGAAAATACAAACTACAGAATGGGAAAAAATGTTTGTAGACCATATATCTTCCAAAAAAAAATAAATAAATAACAACAATAGCACCTATAAAGAGAACAAATTGGTGGTTGCTAGAGAAAGTGGAACTGGGATGGGAGAAATGGGTGAAGAGGATCCCCCACCCAAAAACAAAAAATAAAAGGAAGAAAATCTTGCAATATGTGAAAACATGGAATAACCTGGAGGACATTAAGATAAGTGAAAGAAGCCAGGCACAAAAGGAAAAATACTGCCTGGTTCCTGTGTATGAGGTAGCTAGAATAGTCAAACCTGGAAGCAGAGACTAGAATAGTGGTTGCCGGACAGCCCCGGTGGCGCAGCGGTTTAGCACTGCCTGCAGCTCGGGGTGTGATCCTGTGAGACCCGGGATCACGTCCCACGTCGGACTCCCTGCATGGAGCCTGCTTCTCCCTCTGCCCCTCTCTCTCTCTCTCTCTCTCTCTCTCTCTCTCTCTCTCTCTCTCTCAATAAATAAATAAATAAATCTATCTATCTATCTTAAAAACAAAAAAATAGAATAGTGGTTGCCTGGGGTTGAGGGAAGGAGCAAATGGGGAGTTGGTATTCAGTTCTAGAGATCTGTTCTACAACACTGCACCTATCATTGACAATACTGCATTGTTTAGTTAAGCTCTTAAGAGTATAGGTTTCATGTTAAGTGTTCTTACTGTAATAAAAACAACATAGTTCTCTGTAGTGTTTGATAGTTAACCTATTGGCATCTGTGTAGTTGTGTATGGACTCACATGTTTGTCATTGATTATCATTTTCTTCTTGGTGTGTCTTTGTCAGTGAACTGTTTCTGAGTCTCATCCAGAAGGGAACTACTTTGCCTCCCCCATAATTGGACTAACTTATATGGATGCTACAGCTGTTATGGGGGTAGAAGTTGGGGACGGAGTGGTTTACTGCTTCAGGCCAGGAAAGAATCCTCTCTCAATCCAGTAGTTGACAGATGAGATTGATTTCAGGTACACAAGGACTAATTGAATCTTTGGGATACTAGGGAATAAACAAGATTTGAGTAATTGGAATTATTTAGCTCTCTAGGGATACAGTAAGACTTCTTCTAAATAAGATTCTGGATCTTCCCTTTTGTCTAGATTAACCGCAGGCATCTTCAGTCCTGACAGTCTGACAAAACAGTTAATTCCTTCCAAAAATGGGATTAAATCTGGAATTGTTAGGTGTATTTCCCCTTTTTAGTTATTACTGTTGAATTTCAAATTATAATTACAACGTAATTCAAATTTCTTGTACAAATATTTTTAACAGCACAGCATTTAAAGAGTGAAAAAAAATGTCTTCTCCATGACACCATGCCCATTCCTCACAATAATCACTGTTAAGGAGTTGGGTGTGTGAACTACAGAAGTGGTCTTGGGTTTGGATTAACAAACTCAAAAGACATGATAGGCTTTACTCGGCACTAAGTTTACTTAGCTTTAAGGAAGGGTACAAGACAGAAAATAAAACTTGTTTGATACAAAAATAGTAAAGGTCTAGTCATATCCCAGGAGTAACTTTGAAATGTTCCAGTCATTCCAGTTTAGGATGCAAATGGCCACAAAAGCTATTGATTCTTGGGGCTTATCTTATGCTAGTTATGAGCGTCCTCAGGACTCTGTTGAGCATCCCTCTGTTCTGCAGCACAAGTGCATCTCATCAGTGCTATTTACTAATTACTTGATACGCATTCTTGATAAAGTTACTTTTGCCTGATTCTTAAGTTTTCTTGGATTTACTATACTCCTATAGGTTCTCTGAATTGCTATTGCAAGAGACCCTCCCCACAGGGAGCCTGCTTCTACCTCTGCCTGTGCCTGTCTCTTATGAATAAATAAAATCTTTAAAAAAAAGTCTTGCATAACAATATATCTAATAAATGATAACATACAAATGCATGTAAGAGATACCCTCTTTTTTTATGGTTCCCTACTATGGTTGTGATATTTTGCCAATACTCAGCTGGTGACCAGTTAAGTTTGCTAGTAGTTTTTCATGATTATACATATTATCACAATGAACATCCTTGTACATGTGCCCTTGTGAATTAGGGCATGTGTTTATAAAGACTACATAGAAATTTTGGGTCAGAGAGATGCACATTTAAATTTTTGTCTGCATTATTTATTAAATTAATCTGCAAACTGTCCCTCAAATTTAAGTGTCATCAACAGCATATAAGAGAATATTTCCCATGGTACTTCCTTCTAGCTTTGTCTGTGTTGTCTTCCTGAAAAATTCTGTGAATGTGGCAAAATATATAATAATTTTTATTATACATTGGGATCAGCAGGTTTTGGATTGCCAAAGTCATAGGACTAATAAGTGACCTAGATTAGAATTGAAATCTTCGATAACTGTTTTCTCTGAATTAAATTGAAAAGTGCTTTTAAACTTTATTTACTTTTCTTTCATTTTAATACTTGCAACTAATTTAATAGTCTACTGTTGAGAAAGTCAAATTATTTCTATCCAACGTTATTCAACAGAAATTAAGAAAATAGCCAATTAACCTCTGATTTTGAATGGAGCTCTTCATTATCTGTCAGTAACATTAGATTACATTATGCCAGTTTAAAAAAAGTTGTTAGTTACAGATGCATTTGATATACTAACTGGTAGTACCAATATATAAAGTTAATGATTTTAATGTATATTATCAGCCTGATGCACAGTAAATAATTGCTCAACCATTGACATTGTGATATTTGACAAATCTGCAAAACTTTTGCTGTATAAGCCAATGAAAATTTTACAAGATACAATTTAAATGGTGAAGTGAATAAGTTTTTGAGGATGATCCATTATAACTTATAAAAAACATTTTATGTAAAATTACTTCTACCTTTGGTTCTTTTGGTTTGCCACTTTCATTAACAGTAATATTTGTAACTCATTTTTCTAGGTGCTATCAATGAATTCATGCCATCATTATTTATGTTTGAAATACTCTACCAGGGCAGCCCTGGTGGCGCAGCGGTTTAGCGCCGCCTGCAGCTGGGGTGTGATCCTGGAGACCTGGGATCGAGTCCCACATCGGGCTTCCTGCATGGAGCCTGCTTCTCCCTCCGCCTGTGTCTGTGCCTCTCTCTTCGCTCTCTCTGAATGAATGAATAAATAAATCTTAAAAAAAAAAAAAGAAATACTCTACCATTCAAACGTAATTTTATCTACATATATGGAAAGTATTTCAAACTAGCTGCAATATTTTATTACTAAAATTTAAAGAGGGTAGAATACATTTTTTTTTTTTTTTTGGTCAGACTGTATTGAAAACAAATAGTTTTAGGGGCAGACAGGAACTTGTTTCTCCTTTCAGGGTGATTGTAGCCCTACTCTCAACTTAAAGGTAATGAGAGAAAAGTCTGTAGATTTCCTCATGGTTATTTGAGCATCCTTTGCCATTTAAAACAGTAATAGATGTGGACAGATTTGCTTCCTATGATCTAAATATTTCTCTTTTCATAAGCTACTCTAAAAATACCAATTTAAATTTAGGCATAAGAAGGAATAGACATTAGAGAAAGTTTCGGTAATATGAAAGTAACACTAATCTTACCTGAACTGGATTTATTGATAAGCAGTTTTACAGAATTGCTTACTGAAATTCACGTCTCCCTTCCTTGTTGTATTTTGTTGCTTTTATTATAGTGGTGATCAGAGCCTGCAGCACATCAGGCTTTGGTCTCTCTCTCCTGCTCAGTCGTAAGACCAGGGTATTAGATCTGTTTGTAATTTCGCTCTTGTGTTTAGGGCTTGGAACATAACAGGTATAAATGTTGAATTTCGTGAGATCTTTGCGGAAGACTATACTGTGAAGTTGACAACTTATTCTATTCAATAATCCGTAGCCACTAAAAACTATTTCTTAGGTTTTCCTATTACTTGGGTGAACTGATTCTTATATAAAAGGATGTCCTATATTGTTAATTTTGTTCACAGATGATTGTTTTATATACCTAAATTGCTGATAGTTTACCATCGGTTTCTATTTATCAGTCTTTCTATCTCCCTATTCAGTTCCATGCCATATTTTATATGTGAGACCCATTTTGCCTTTTGATGGTTTTGAGCTTTAAGGTTTTGATATTTAGGAAATGTGCAGAATATTCTGTGATCTTCTGCAAGTTATGTTTGTGGCTTCATTTGAATTTGGGTGCCATTCCTCCTAAGGAAATGTGTCTTGTAGGTAATTGGTAAATATCTTTGTAAAAATTCTTATTTTTGTCATGCACTGTTTACATAGCTTAGGCTTTTTTTTTTTTTCCCAGGAACACAGGCTTTTTTAGATTTATATTCATTCTAACAAAAATTGAGGAAGAGGACCGGTGTATATTGAATGTTTAATGTGTTCTGGTATTCTGAAATTAAAAAAGTAACAATAACAACAAAATAGTAATCTGTGGATTAAGAGAATTTGAAGAACAGTTGATTAGCAGCATCAAATCCCAGAGTGAAAGCAAGACCTAAAAGTCTCAGTTGGGGAGACAGCCAGCCTTACACGAATATCTTAGTATTTCCCAAATTTTAATTTTGTGCAACCTGATGGTTAATAGCGTTCACACATTATCTAGATTATCGGTTACTTAATCTTAAAAAGTCTTAACAATCTTATATCTATAATTTTATTTTTAAAGAAACTTTTTATATCAGAACAAAATATGAAAACTTATACCTTCCACAAATAGAACACATCTGTAAAAATTAATGAAGGGCAAAACGTGATAACCATGTCCCATTGTCTCTTACTGAGCATGAGGCCTCTCTTCTTTTGTAAAGAAGGAAAAAAACTAGCTTCAAGAGATATTGAAGACACACTATACACTCTTCCTCTTTTATTTAGTAAGAGGAATCCAAAAAGATACAAAAAGGAAATACATGCCGTTTTAGGTGATTCTGAATTACTTGGGTGTGTGCTATGTAGGATCACTTGTATTGCAGTGGTCACTGGCTGAATGTGAAAAGATCCAAAGAGGAAAGCGTGACTGTGTGTGTCCGAGTGCCTGCTTTTTAATGTTTATCATTTGTGAGGTACTGCTCTAAGCTGCTTATATTGAAATGTTTTTATTTCTTTTTTTTCTATTTGAAGCTCTTTTAAGAGCCTGTGCTGATGGAGGTGCCAACCGCTTATATGATACCATGGAAGGAGAGAGGGAAAGGTATGCTTTCTTTTAGTCTGTGTCCAAAACACCACTAATTCTGTTCTTCAGTTTGTTTTATTCTCTCCTTGATGAATGTTTCTCCTTAACTAACGTTGCTTCAAAATTAACAGAAAACCACCTCACTGAGAGAGTTGCTCCACCATGTTGTATTGTTTCTCTGTTTTGAGTATATCTCTGAGAAAAACTAGGCCAATCATATTCTTACTTAAAAACTCTTCATTCTGGGATCCCTGGGTGGCGCAGCGGTTTGGCGCCTGCCTTTGGCCCAGGGCGCGATCCTGGAGACCCGGGATCGAATCCCATGTTGGGCTCCAGGTGCATGGAGCCTGCTTCTCCCTCTGCCTGTGTCTCTGCCTCTCTCTCTCTCTCTCTCTCTCTCTCTGTGTGTGTGTGTGACTATCATAAATAAAAAAAAAATATTAAAAAAAATAAGGAACTCTTCATTCTAGTCAAACGGATAAAGACAGTTATCATATGGTTTCGCTCATAAGTGGAATGTAAGAAACAGCACAGAGGATCATAGGGGAAAGGAGGAAAGGATGGAAAACTGAAGGGGGAGAAATCAGAGAGGAAGACAAAGCATGAGACACTCTTTTTTTTTTTTTAAATTTATTTATTTATGATAGTCAGAGAGAGGCAGAGACACAGGCAGAGGGAGAAGCAGGCTCCATGCACCTGGAGCCCAACATGGGATTCGATCCCGGGTCTCCAGGATCGCGCCCTGGGCCAAAGGCAGGCACCAAACCGCTGCGCCACCCAGGGATCCCCAGCATGAGACACTCTTAACTCTAGGAAACAAACTGAGGTTTATTGGAGGGGAGGTAGGTGGGGGGATGCGGTTACTGGGTGATGGGCGTGAAGGAGGGCATGTGATGTGATGAGCCATGGATGTTATACGCAACTGATGAATTACTGAACTCTACATCTGAAACTAATGATGTACTATATGTTGGCTAATTAAATTTGACTTAAGACTTTTTGGTAAATAAGTAAATAAAACCCCCTGACTCTACTACTTCAAAAGTTTCATTAAGTAGCATTATCAAATTTCAAAATCTGTAAGGGCTTTGAACATTGACTAAAATAAAACTCAGTTTATTTATTTTTATTTTTTTTAAAATTTTATTTATCCATGAGAGACCATGAGAGAGAGAGAGCAGAGACACAGGCAGAGACAGAAGCAGGCTCCATGCAGGGAGCCTGATGTGGGACTCGATCCCGATACTCCATCATGCCCTGGACTGAAGCTAGATGCTTAACCGCTGAGCCACCCAGGCATCCCTAAAACTCGGTTTAAATGAATAAAAACTGACCTCATATAAACAAATGATACATCCTGTGGCAGACATGAGATTTTTGTAATAGTATTGAGTAAAGCTGAGTATAATTTAACTTAGTTACTTTTGAGTTATGCACACACATATATTTTAGGAGATAAATGACTTATTTCTTAATGATTTGTTGTCTGTGCTGTTGGTTTTTCTTATCTTTGCATGGTGAGCTATTTTTAGACAAGAGAATACGTTTGATGAGAGTAAATTTAAATCCAGCTCATTGCCAACATGTTTATAGTTCAGCCTCTTGGCAAACATAAGAATTTACAGTCTAGGTATAAGTAGACTAGCTGTGAAATTTAGTTCCACTTCTATCATATGTGTTATTAAATGTACTGAAATGTTTATAGTTTGAGAAATCACTTCCTTGCTGCAAAAAAATAAAATAAAAATATTATGATTCAACATACCACAGGTGTGAATTAAATATATGTAGTTTGAAATGATATAAAATACATCTTTATGGCATCAGAATTTTTAACTTCAGGCTTCTAATATTGGAGCTGCTTTTTGAAAGCAGCCGGTTGCTTATAGGAGGAGAACATGTTTCCTTTGAGACTGGGAATGCTAATGTCTAGGGACTGGATGAATTATCAAAGAGTATGGCAATAGTGACAGCCTAGTTTAAATTCTTAACATTTTATGGTTCTTTATTTTTTTTAACTTTATGGTTTCCTCTGACCATATTCTCTAAGACCTGACATGGACAGTATATGAAAAATACTCTAAACAGTGCCCGGGCCAGTTCAGGGAAGAGCATGATGCCCATGAGGCCAAGATTATGAATTGGGTATTGCGTTTCATGCCTATAGCTGGCTTACTGGCAAGAAACCTAGTACTGAGTACTATTTTTCTCATGGTAGGTGTAGCTCATGAACATATTTATATGAACCAGAGCTGTGAACAGATATTAACACAGTGCTTCTCAATTGTGCTATGACCATAAAAACCATCTAAAATGCTTGTGAAAAAAAATATAGATTTCTATACTGATTCCTCTTACTGGATTGGGCTGGACGCTAATAAGTTAACACATGATGCTTTTATTCACATTAGAAAGCAAAGCAGATTATGAAGTTTGTGGAGTGAATACCATCGTTTTTGCCTAAATTTCAAAATAACATTTCTAATATTCTTAACAGACTTACAAGTAATCTTATGGAAGTCTTCCAAAATATTTATATGATCTATCTGAGAATCATTTGACCGTATACGAAGATGTTCAAAGAAAATGTACTTTCCATTCCTTCTCTCATTGTAGTAATGTGTGTGCCGTGATTCATACTCTGACACTTAGGGAAACGGCTGGCCTGGATAGAGTGTCTAAATGGTGATGAATACACTAACTGCCTCATGTGGGAATTAAATCCTTGGAGTAAACCTCATTAAATACAAATTGTAACCAGTTACACTAATTGGATATAGGTGACTAAACATGGTTCTATTAGCTGCATTTTTAACAGAAAAGCCATACAATGAAAAAGGAAAAAGATAGAAGTTTTTAAAAGCCAAGTATGATTGGCGGATCTGCTTGGCTTGTTGTATTTGTCTATTTAAAGTCCATATCTACATTGTAATACCTTATAATTATGCAATAAAACATGAATGTGTAGAGAATCATCTCCCACTGAAGACATTTGGAGTGGAAGGAAGACTGATGTCGGAAGAGAGAGGAGCAGGAGGAGGAGGAGGGTTTATGGAGCGTTAGAGCTGAGGCAAGCATCAGCAGTGACTTGACGTTCTGATCTTGTGCCACTTCATTCCATCTTCATAAATGTCTGAAAATGCCTCTATTTGTTTTTTCATAAAGAAGTCCTAAGTATTTTATATTGCTGAGAAAATAATACGTGTTGATTTGAACATATGTCAGTGAGTTGAGAGAAATAGAGGAAAAAAAAAAACATCTGTTACTTCTTAAGGAGCAAAGAATTACCTTGAGTCTACTCTGCTGGTTCTGCTCTTTGGAGCAATAGAAACTGACTGTTTTCTTCTTTAGGTGAATATAAGCTCCCTGGTGCCTAGAAAATTGTGTGAGAATATTAGATACTCCACAAATATTTGTTAATAAATGAGTATTTTATTACAGTTATTCTGTTCTCTCTTCTCATAAGGTTTTGAGTGACTTTAGTTGACCTTCACATTTTATATAAACCAGATAACCTATGCCCTGAGGACTGACAGGTTCCTCAATTTGGCTGTCAGACTGAGGCAGGTTGAAGACCCAGTCAGGGAAATGTAGGATTGGCACCCCCAATGACATTTGAGTCTCAGCTTTAGTTATGGATTTGAGATTAAAGAGGAAGAGGTTTTAGGAAGACTCCATACTTTGTACTACTCTCCTCTCCCCTCCCCTCTTTTTTTCAGTCGAGAAAAAAGTCTAATAACTTCATTTATTTGGTTACCTAGTTTCTCCAACATTATTTTCAAAATCATCTGAACTATCCCCACTGATTTCTGATTCCAACATAATATGTAGATTAGTATATGATATGTATTTTTTATTACTGAGCTACAAGGACATGATATTACATTCATTTCAGATGTACAACATAGTGATTCTACAACTCTGTTCCCATACTCTTAATTGACTGTTTTCCTAACCCCAGATAGCTGTTTTTAGAAATGTAGGGTACTGTGGTGGGGTATTAGATGTAGGAGCCAGTGCCTCCAGTTATTATCAGCTTTAACCTGATACTGACTGAAGTTGCATGTCAGTATTTTGGCATTAGTCTATAATTAAAAACTCCTGATAGCCTCATAACATCTGCCTCCTGCCTTCTTAAAAGTAGGTAAAACCCACCATTGGTCTGAACCAGGATGGTAAAGCACAGCCTTGTAGTCAGAATAATCACAGGATGCAGAAAGAAAAAAGTACAAGTGAAGCAGGGTAAGATTTTCTAGGAAGATTTTATGGAACAGATTTTGTTTCTTGCCCATCATTGATAGCCATTGGAGGACTCATTTGTTTTTGTATTTGATAAGAAACGCATTTAAAAAAAAATATTGTGAGAAAATGAGAGAGAGAGAGAGCGCGAGAGAGAGAGCATGAGTACGGGGAGAGGTACAGGGAGAAGCAGATTCCCTGATGAACAGGGAGTCTGACTTGAAGCTCTTCCAGGGACTCTGGGATCATGACCTGAGCTGAAGGCAGACGCTTCCCCGACTGAGCAATCCAGGCACCGCACCCTCTTTTGTTTTTCTAGTGACAATTCTGTTGACACTATAGTAGATCAGCTAAGTGTTAAATGTTCACGTCAAAGAATATTGAAAGATTGCTATTTGTGGGTACCAGGTAAACAGTAAAAGTTGTGGGAGGGTTGAGCGCCCTGCCCACCCCTACCTTCCTCTCCGACCCAGTGATTCCTCTTTCTGTGTCTTTAATAGATACTCAAAGAGTATCTGTAAAAAGATGCTTTCATCAGTTTCTAAGCAGGGTCAGAAAAGCCATCAATGATGGCAGTGAATACCAACTTTTTCCACCATAGGAGATCTTAAGAACAAGCATATAGAAAAGTGTACAAATTATAATGATAGAGCTCAATGAATTTTCACAAAGGGGAGCAGATGAGTAAATGGTACAGAGATCAATAAATAGGATATTACCAGCATTACAGAAGCCCTCTTCATGCTCCCATCACCATCTCCCCTCACAGGACACTGCTGCTGACCCAATACATGTTTTGTTAATTCTGCCTATCTCTGGTCTTTATAAAATGGAATCATAATATATCAAATTTTGACTATATGGACTTTTTCTGATATACAGAATTGATAGCTGTCTGACCCTGAAAAATGGATCAAGAAACATTTTTATAGGTTCTTATAAGAGAATTATGGTCACACTAATTATGATAAGACGTTGAAGAAGCAATGGTGTCAAGAAGAGAGTGGGCGATGTGTAGAAACCAACCAGAATTACATAATCAATGCCACATGAAAGTAATCTGACCGTATGGGAAAAAGAGTTGATATCATTCTTTTAAAAAAGTACCTTTAAAGCTATGTAAACATTTGTAAACCTTATTCTATTAGAAAGTTGAGGTAAACTGATCAAAAAATAAAGTAAAAAGAGCTTTGGAATGAGACAGACTCTCCTAAGAACAGTCTAGTGGCAGAAATAGGAATGTAGCATTTAACTTGTTATTCATTCATTCATTCATTCATTCAAATGCTTATTGGATACCTTCTATGGTTAGACATTTTCATAGTTACTGAGAATGTATGTTTCCCACCCACGAAAAAACTTAGAGTAATGGAAATAAAGAAGAAATTAGTATGCAATATGATAGATTATAAAGCATATAATGAGAAAATTCTAGTCCAGTGTGATAGGTTGTGTGAAAGAGGAAAGCACAGAGGATGGACGATTAATCTAGAATGAGGGTATTAGAAACAATTCTGAGGATCCCATTGGAGTTTAAAAGGTTAGGGTGTGTGTGTGTGTGTGTGTGTGTACACGGGAGCAGGTGTGTTGACTATCAGGGAGGAGGGGAAGTTCTGTTTTGTCTCTTGGATACAGTCTAAACTCTTTACCTTGAGTATCAGGGTTTGTCTTTTACATATCATTTTAGCCAAGCTGTTTCCTCTGTTTTCTCCTTTGCCTTCTCTTCTCACTGCCTGGGTTTCAGAAGAAACTTTGGGTAGTTTATTATATTTTATTAATCAGTATAAACCACAATGACTTATATCTAGAAAGATTATGCCCATTTTGTCTGAAATCACGTGTAGAATATGACGTACTTTTTTTCAGAAAGTCTTATATTTACATTGTGTCCTCATTCCTATCTCAATGAGTCTTTTATCATGAAATGAAGATTCTTGCCTTTGGATTCATTAACATTTTGAGAGTAACATGAATATCAGTGCTACATGTGAGAGTGTTTTTTAATTGTGATTTTAAAGGACACAGAGCCTCTAAAACTCATCTGTATACTGGTCTGAGGAATAGCTATGAATTTTGGTGTCATTAGCTTATAGGAACTTGAAATGGGGAGGGGAAGTTGTTTTTTGGTTATTTTTCTCAGAATAATTGACGAATACAGCATTCTAAATAGAAAGTACTATAGATGATCATATATAAACATTATTCTAATTCAGCTCGGATGTTTAAGAGCTGCTTTCTGTTGAATTTAAAAGATAAGCATACAGTAAAAATTCCCTGAAATCACACAGTTGACCATTCACATAGACAGGCCTTGACGAAGTGGGATGATGGGTAGCTAGTAGCGCTCAAACAGGAAAGGAGTCGTGCTTGATCCCTTATTTTCGTTCAGACCATCAATTTTCTCACAGTTTGGATTTCAGACTTCCCAGCTTTATATATGCTTGCAGCTTTCTAAATTTTTTTTTAAATTTTTATTTATTTATTTATGATAGTCACAGAGAGAGAGAGAGGCAGAGACACAGGCAGAGGGAGAAGCAGGCTCCATGCACCGGGAGCCCGATGTGGGATTCGAACCCGGGTCTCCAGGATCGCGCCCTGGGCCAAAGGCAGGCGCCAAACCGCTGTGCCACCCAGGGGTCCCTGCTTGCAGCTTTCTTACGAGCAGATCTATACCACTTTTCAGAGTGATCCAATGGGAATCTATCTAAACTCCCTGTGCCCTCGCTAAGCCAACTTCAGACTGTGATTTAAATAACTAAGTAACATGCAATTCTAACTGTTACAGATCGTCTTCAAAACCAGGTACCTGGCTGCAAGTATCTGACACACTCTTGAAGGAACCAGTGACCTGTCTGTCCCCAGATGGATAACAGTTTTGTTCTCTGTCCATTCACTGCAGATAACAGGAATTCCAGGTTAGGAATTGTGGAGTGAGAAGGCATGCACACTCTTTAGTTAGATCAGGATCTAGGCAGTCCCGGTGGCCCACTGGTTTGGTGCCACCTTCAGCGTAGGGTGTGATCCTGGAGACCTGGGATCGAGTCCCTTGTCAGGCTCCCTGTATGGAGCCTGCTTCTCCCTCTGCCTCCCTCTCCCTCTGCCACAGAGGGGGTGACTCTGCCCCCCACCCCCTGTCTCTCTGTCATAAAAAAAAAAAAAAATCTTAGATCAGGATCCAAAATCTGATTCCGTGACCTCATTACTAGGAGACATTGGCAAGTAATTTCACTTCCTTGAGCTGTGATTTCTCCATCTGGGACATTTCAGGAAGAGATTAGGGTCTTGTGGAGTAGTCGGAGAAATCTTTATGAAGAAATATATTACTTGGGCTGCTTACACAAGAGTTGGATAAACAGGATAGAGGATGGCTCTTCAAAGTTATGATGTGATGAATTATAGAATAGTTGAATATGCGTTGGACAATAGCTGTAAATACTCTCCCATGGTTAATGCTTTGCATGTAGTAATTGTACAACATCCTAGAAAGGTCGCTTCTTGTTTGTTCATTGGATGTGGTTGATAGACCTGATTCTTAAGAATTATCTTTTTAGTTGGAATCTGTTACCACTTTTTTCAAGTGATTCTTTGGGAGGAATGTTAGTTCTTTTAGTCAAAGCCAAACATAATTTTCGAAGTTGTCACTTCAACCCTACAAGTTATATAAATAGTAGTAGGGATTCATATATAACACTTACATTCCCTGTATCTTAGTGAAAATCTTGCAAAAGCTTGCTCAGTGCCGTTAGTTTTTTATGGAATAAGACCATTAATATAAAATTGTTATGGAATGAATCGGTGTCAAGGATCTGAGCAGATATTGTGTTCTCAACCTCTAATATATATGACAATTGATTTCAGTTGACCTGTGACTGTAATTTTCTCAGCGACTGGATTTATTTTAACTAATGTTTGTGCATTTGATGGCATAGTAAAAAAAATACTTTCAGTATCCTTGAACATATATAGAAAGGAAACAATGTATACTTAAGGAAATCTAAAGATCATTGGTTTACCTTGATTTCTTGTAAGCCTAGCCTTAAGCAATTTTAGTCACTTGCTTCGACAAGTTTCTATTAAAAAGTATTTATGCAATCAAATTACTAAGCTCTGTAAGCATGTCAACATTATTGGGTCTTTGAATCTAAGTGATGGAAGGTAGAAATGATTAGTACATTTAAAAGAAAATTTGTAAAAGGAGTCTTGTTATTAAAGAACCCTACACAATAAACTGTGAGGACATTTATCTTGAATTGTTGATTGAATTAGCTTTGTAATATATTTTAGTCTGTTGGTTATCAAATGCTATAAATCAGAGATCTCAAAGTCATCCATGCATAGATCTGAATCATTTCGGGGGGCTTAGGGGGTGGAATGTGTATGCAGAGATGCTATGTTTGTCAGATCATGCATGAAGTCAGAATAAATTTTCAGAGTGAAATCATTTTAAGCAGCTGCAGGAAGTCAGTTTACAACTAAATTTAATCAGAGGCATTGTTCTTTATGGCTATTCTATTTCATAAAGTATGTTCCTGACAAAACCCTTTTCTTTTCCTGCACTGTGGATGGAGTCTTCAGAAATAAATTTCTCTCAGATGATTTTTCAGAGGAACCTGGATCATCTATCAAAAGTTTTGAGTAATACATGACTCTTAATTTTACTTTTTGAAAACAAACTTGAATAGTTTTAGCACTTGTTAATATAATTTAAGAGTTCATGTTTTTCAAGGTTTTCAGCTTATTTTCAATATATTATTAGATTGCAGAGTTAGTAATAATTGAGAATAATCACATAATATATCCTATGTGATTATACATAATATATATTATATATAATATTATTTATAATATAATTATATATTTCAAAATATTAGATTGCAGTTGAGAATAATCACATATAATTATATATATTATTAATATATGTAATGATAGAGAATAATCGCATTATATATATTATATATAGCATTCACATATCCTTGTCTGATTTTTCATACTTATTTAAGTGTGTGCATATACATGCCTGCTTGCACATGTACACCTAGATACTTCTGTGTGCTTTTCTCATTATTAAAATTTTGGCTTTGTATTATCAGACCAGAGTAAGCAGCATGACTCCAATAAGATAGCATGCATTGTCTGTTGACACATCATTATAAGACATGAAACTTGAGTTGATGGTGGGATTGCACCTGAGCCAGCTATAGCCTTCCTATTAAATAAGGTCAGAAAAGTGACAGCTAGAATTTAGTTTAAGCAAGGGCTAGTTAATAAATTTTGTGAGAATATATCCAAATGGCACTCACACCAAGATAAGCTCTGGACTTTTCACTTACAGTTCTGGGTTAGAGATCTGAGAGGTGTTTGAGACTATATTTCTTGAAGACTTCAATTTTACCTCTAGCCAGAGAATTCAAGAATATGCTGAAGAGTCTCCAAAAAGCTATTTAAAATACAACAGAAAATATTTTACCACCCTAAGGAAAAAAATCAGTGTGTATAAATATATATATATATATACACACACATGTTTGTATATATCCATGTATATATTATGTCTAATATGCATATCTCTGGATATTATATGACCTAGGCAATAGAAGAGAGCTGCTTCACAGTCAGGAGAAGGGAACTTAAATGATGAGCAGGGAGACACACTATTCTGTAAATGCCCAGATTGAAAGGAAAAAAAAATCATAAATATTAAAAATGTTGACTTACTCTTCAAATTGTCTGATTTAGAATTGCACTTAGCACTTTTGTTGAATGAGATCAGCCATGCTTTGCTTGGACTGTAGGGAAGAAGGTGTTCATCCCACAGCATTTAGATCCATGAGCTCTGTTTTTGGCTTTGGATGTCTGGTTACGTTCATTTGTGCTCTGGGTACCATGCACGCCTGCCTGACATCTGGGGTATGCTCCATAAGGCAGGAGGGGCTGTGGAGGCGGTGGTTGTTTAAGCATTAGTGCTGTTTAGCAATGATTACTTAAAATATTGGTGCCATCTAAATACTGGTTTCTTTTACTTGATCAGTAATTTTAAAAACCATTGGCATGCCCATTGAAATGCCAAGGAGTTAGTTTTAACATGGAGGTACTTTTTTTTTTTTTTTTACAGTGCACTGTATCTGATTAACTTATAAAAACCCTCTTGTATTAAAAAAACAAACACCCCTCTTTTAAACTTCATTGATAACATCCCTTTTTCTTCTGCTTTCTTTCAAGAATTATAATTCCTTCAAAACTCTGCTCATGTGTTGTGTTTCCCCAGAAGTCTTTGCTGGTAACTACCAATTTCTGTAGACCTAAGTCAGACATAAATTAAAATTTTCTAAGCAATCTCCAACTATTATCCCACATTATGTTGAAATTGTCTGTAGGTGTTTCTACTTAATTAGACAAAACTCCTTCTTGTTTTATCTTGGGAAATAGCTCTAGCACACAGGACCAAATTTGACAAAAGATGATAACTAAATATTCTTAATTGAATAGTATTGATAGTTTTCCCTGAAAATATAATAATTTCCTCAAAGGCCGGTAGATGACAAATCCTGAATGAACTAGGTAAGGGTATTTGGTGGCTAGATTTCTTGCTCTCACATGTTATGGTCAGTGTCCTTCCGAGATGTTCTCTTACCCATTGCTTCCCTTGTAACATTTATCACAACACATTGGAATCACCTCTTTGCATGTCCCCTCTAGCCTATCCCCCCAGTGAAAGCATTGCATTATCTCTGGGCTTTTTCATGGTCTCCTCCCCAGTAAGTAGGTCACTATTATATTTAATAGTAAGAATGATTAGACATGCTCTTCCATAAAAATGTAATGTATTCTACTTTCATAGATTAAGTATGAAAACATATTTCTGACCCAGTAAAGTAATTCTTAGTTACTTTTATTTAAGAGAAGAATCAGAGACTAGTATTAAAAGTTCTTCAGGTAACATTGTCAGGAATTAATTTTTTTTTTTAATCAATGGGGTTCCTGATTGTAAAGAACAGAAAATCTCTGACCAATGTAAACAACATTGATAAAATCAATTAAAAATATTATAGTTAACAATAAGTGGGAAGACTGGAAAGTTAGGCTTGGAAAGAAATATGCCAGAAGCTGGAAACCAAATCTACCGTATATGTGCATTTTAAGAACAAGGGAAGACTTGCACTCACCCTCTGTGAGCCAGGCACTGGGGCTGCTGCTGAATTCCCAGTGGCCTGTCTTTTCCTGTGTAAAAGCATTTGATTGACCAAACTGAGAAGGTAAGGGAAAATCTGTCCTTACCTGCCCCTTGTTTGTCTGGGCGGCATGAGTAAATGCCTGACTCCTGTTTGTTTCTGGAGTGGGCTGTGCCTAGCATCAAGATTCACACTGTGTTAGCTTCTGTAAACATGGGTAAGGACAGCCAAATGCAAATACAAATGCAAATGCAAATAAAATCTCCACAAATGCCCACCCACAACACCTTCTCTCTGGCTGCCCCTGCTATATCACTGTGTCCTGGCATCAGCTAAGGGTCTTCAGGAATCTCCTTCATGCTTCCCCTGCCATAGGCACCTCTGTAGCTTAAAACATACTGTGACATAAAATGCCCCTAGATACAAGATTTTTCCCCCCTCACTCTCTTAATGACAGTAAAAAGGAAGTAAATGTTTACCTATCATATATGTAAATGATAAAAGACCTCTCATGTATTCTGAGAAATTTAATAACATTCCTCACAAATTTTTAGACATGGGTTTAGTGAAGTGTGTGGGTGGCTCAGTCGGTTAAACCTGATTTGAGCTCAGGTTATGATCTCAGGGTCATGAGATTGAGCCCTAAGTTGGGCTCCACACTGAGAGAAGCCTGTTTGGGATTCATTCTCTCTCTCTCTCTCTCTCTCTCTCTCTCTCTCTCCTCCCTCTCACCCTCTCACCCTCTTCCCCTGTTTGCTCTACCTCCACTCATGTGTATGTGCTCTCTCTCTCTCTCTCTCTCTCTCTCTCACAAAAAAAAAAAAAAAATAAAGGTGTCATAGTGTATACCTCTTTAATTTTAGAAAGGCTTGCTGTTAATCAGATGATTGTTTTTCTCTGAGTTCATGTTATCCTATATATTTTTCTGAGTAGACTCCTTAAAATACCACTCCTATGATTCATGATTTTTCTGCAGGGCTTGTGATATTTTTTAGATTGCTTTTAACTTTTAAAAATATCTTCCTCTCAATGAACTATTACCAAGACACATTTACATCACACAGCATTAAGTTTTCTTTACTTGATCTGAATCTTTGTGGCAATTAGGAGAATTTTTTTTTTCTAATTTGCACTATGTAAAAAGTTTCATTGCTTAAAAGCACAGCTTTAAGAATACAATAATACAAATTATTACAAAATTCCCTTGATTTTTCCTTTTAGGAGGAAATTTGCCCTGCTTTAGTTCTTACTAAAAAAATTAGAAGTTTATAGATGGAAAAAAAATGTCTGTGACTGAAGCATAGCACTTAAAAAGGCAGCTGAAGCTAGAAGCTTAGAATGCAGTTTTCTTTCTACTGCTCTCATCATGTTTTTTACTTCATGCAAAATTCACTTATTTATCACTAGCGGCTTCTAGTGTGTATTCAATTTTTTCCTCCTAGGCTGTACATTAGTGGGTTATTAGTAACTAGAGAGCAGTTCCATGTGTTAGGAGCAAGAAAGACAACTATAGTTTCTGTCATCTTATCATTATATCAGTCAGTGAAAAGAACATTTTCACATAGGTATGTGGTCTTAATATTCCTTTTCACCAGTAGTAGGCTTTTATGGTGAATTTCCTCAGTATGGCAGCTGTTCACCAACTTGTACCTCTGATGTGGTGGGGAGAAGTGGTTGATGGTCATGAATAACACTGGTGCAGTCTGATATTTTAAGACATTGGTTACCAAAACCAACAATTTTAGCCAAATCGTATATAGCAAAGTCTGAACTAAACTGTGCTTATGTGTTCAATTTTAAACAAAACTGTGTACAAGCAATTTTTAATGAAATCATAATTACAAATAATAGCAATAGGAAAATCAATTCACTTAAATGAACCAAATCTGTACTATTTAGTATTTACCTTTTTTTTTTTAAGTATTTACCTTTTAATTATTGACTTTCTACATTCCTTTTTTATTTTTTTTGGAAAATAAGTAGGTCAGGAACAGAGGGAGAAGGGGAAAGCATCTTAAGCAGACTCCATGCTCAGCTTGGAGCCTGATGCAGGGCTCAATCTCATGACCCTGATATCATGACCTAGGCTGGAATCAAGAATTGGATGCTTTAACCGACTGAGCTACCCAAGCACCCGTGTATAGTCCTTTCTCTTAAAGATATCCCGTTCACTACCCTCACGCACTCTCCTACTTGTAGAAGTAATACAGGTTCATTATAAGGAACTTGTGGAATATAGGAAGATAAAAGTAAAATAAAAATAACTTAAAATCACCTAGGTTCTCAGTATTCATATTTTTACATAACCTTTTTCAATTTCATATTTTTGTGATGTTTCTCTTGCTGAGTGTATGCATGCACATGTAATAAAATATGGATTTTTGTGCATTTATTGTTTTACAGCATACCTGTTTGACACTATTATGAACACATTATGTCATTAAATATAAGTCATTACATTCTTTATCAGTCTTCATATGTCAGAAGCATGTTGGCAATTTTTTATAATATCAATAAGTAAAACTTAAAAACTTAGATAAGTTTGCATGAGTTCTTGGCACTTAGTAGATTCTTGGAAATTAAGATATGAGGTCGAAAGTTATGAATTTAAAAGTATTTTTTCCCACTTTTCAGGCTTTTTTTTTTCACTTTAAAAAAAAAGATTTTATTTATTTATTCATGAGAGACAGAGAGAGAGGCAGAGACATAGGCAGAGGGAGAAGCAGGCTCCCTGCAAGGAGCCCGATATAGGATTCGATCCTGGGACTCCAGGATCATGCCCTGGGCCAAAAGTGGCCTGTTTATTACTATGTCTCTGTACTTTTGGTGACAGGAATATGGATTCTACGCATTTATTTCTAGGAGTTGTTGTGACCATTGCTTTCTGGTGGTCCTCCCCCCACCCTGGACTTCTCATTTGTATATAGATGAGTATGTGTCCAAACACAAGGGACTCTTCAGCTTTCTAGAACTCTCTTTCTCCCTGTAGTTCCATTTTCTCAGGTACTCTATTCTGTATTTCCTAGCTTTTCATCTGTCCTTAAAATTGGTCCACTCATTTGAGGAGACCACAGGTCTCTGTTTTTCCTCACTAGAAAACTGGCTAGAAACTGGCTCCAGGAAGAAAGCTGAGGTAATAATAATGGGGCTCATCTCATTTGTTTCAGCAAGCACTGTCCTGAGCTGCCTACTGTCTATGTCTAGATACCATTGTTTCACATATTTTGTCTTGTTTTCTAACTGGTTGTTGTGGTGACAGGTCAATTCCCATAGAATAGGCAGAAAGAGCAGGCCATATATTTTAATTTCTTACAAAATTTGCACTGTTGATACTGAGTTGGAACGCTCAGTCACAAAATTGAATCTTCTTTTGTTTGCTCATGGCCTAGAATGAAATATACTTTCAGCAAGCCTCATATGATTTTGTAATTGTACCTCTCCTTAGCACTTCTGTATTCATTAAAAACAGATCACAGCTTTAAAAGCATAAGTAGAGCTTACTTAAGGATTGATAGCTCATGGTTGGAGTAACTTTGCACTGCACTCACACTGCTCTTTGATTACCATGCAGCTCTGATTGTACATACAAGTAGTGTGTTTCAAATAAGAGCCAAGATCTTAGAAATGGAATTGCATCTTGTGAGGGAAGTATGGCAAGAAAATTTCCCTGTGCCAAGCAAGATTATCTTCAATTCAGAAAGGAGGAGGAGGAGAGAACATTTTGAATCTGTGTGATATCTGTGTATATTACTTTGTACCTCTCAACTTGGCTTTCTACCATAAAATTAGGATAATAAAAACCTTATGGAACTGTTATGAAAATAAAATAAAATTTTAATAATAAATATTAAATGCATCAATAAAATTGAGACTGGCATATAGGAAGTATTCAAAAAAAGATTTCCTGGAAGTTTTCTTCTAGGGTAAGAGCCCTCAGATCTTTCTCCTTTTTTTTTTTTCCTACCTTTTTTTTTTCCTTTTCCTCTAATTCAAGATTCTTTTTTTTTACAAAGTTACATGTTTTCCCCCTATCATTTCTCTCTCCTCACATGTCCTTAATTTTTATTTTAAATATGTGATAGAGAGATTTTTATCTGTATTTCTTTTTTTATAATTATTTTTCTTTTCTCTGAGCATTTTTGTTATCTCTTTTTGTTTTTCTTTGTTATTTTATTAAAATCTTCAAAAAAAATCCCATCCTCTGAGATAATCAATGTCAACAGCTTCATTTATTCACTACCACCATTTCCTTCGTTCTTATACAAAAATGTATGAATATGTTTACAGGTATTTTTGTTTGTTTTTATTTGATTGTTTTAAACTATGTTATTAATACCAAAACTTACGGGATGCAGCAAAAGCTATATTAAAAGAGAATTTAATAGTAATAAACATCTTTATTAAAAGAAGATCTCAAACAACCTAACATTACACTTCAGAAAACTAGAAAAGGAACAAATTTAATCTCATAGTTCATAGAAGGAATAAAATAAAGATTTAGAGCAGAAGGTAATGAAATAGAGAAAAAGAAAAATCAATGAAGGTAAGAGTTGGTTTTTTGAAAAGATAAACCAGATTGAAAATCCTTACCCAGACTAACCAAGAAAAAAAGAAAGAAGAATCAAATAAAATCATAAATGAAAGAGACATAACCAGGGCCACAGAAATAAAAAAAAGATCATAAGGGGCTATTATGAGCAGTTATGTGCCAACAAAGTGGACAGCCCAAAGGGAATAGGTAAATTCCTAGAAACACAATAAAGCATACCAAGACTGAGTCAAGAAGAAATATCCTCAACAGATCAATAACAAATAAGATTGTATCAATAACAAATAAGATTGAATCAGTAATTAAAAACCTTCCAAAAACAACAAGAAAAAAACCTTCTAACAGGAAAAGGCGAGAATAGATGGCATCACAGATGAATTTTTCTAAATTTTTAAGGAAAATTAATACCAACCCTTTTTAAATTCTCCCAGAAAATAGAAGTATACTTCCATTTTTTCATCAAGTCAGCATTACCCTGATATAAAGCCAGAGATACCAAAAGAAAACCATAGAACGATATTCCTGATGAACACATATGCAAAAATTCTCAACAAAATAGCAAACCAAATTCAAGAGCACATTAAGAGAATCACACACCAGGACCAAGTGGCATTTGTCCTTGCTGTGTAAGGGTGGGTCAACATATCATCAACATGATACACCACAGTAGCAGAATAAAGGATAAAAATCACATTATCACCTCGATAGATGCAGAAAAAGCATTTGACAAAATTTAACACTCTTTTGTGATTTAAGAAACTCTCATTACTTCAATACAACAAAGTCGGGGATCCCTGCCCCAGGTGGCTCAGCAGTTTAGCACCTGCCTTTGGCACAGGGCATGATCCTGGAGTCCTGGGATGGAGTCCCACATCGGGGTCCCTGCATGGAGCCTGCTTCTCTCTCTCTCTCTCTCTCTCTCTCTCTCTCTCTCTCTCACTCACTCTCTGTGTGTGTGTCTCATGAATAAATAAATAAAATATTAAAACACACACAACAAAGTCCATATATGGAAAGCCCACATACTCAGTGGGTGAAAAACTGAAAATTTTTCCTCTAATATTTGGAAAAAGACAAGGATTGTGTACTCTCACCACTAATATTCAACATAGTACTAGATATACAAACCAGAGCAATTATGCAAGAAAAAGAAATTAAAGGCATCCAGATTCTAAAGGAAGAAATAAAATTAGCTCTGTTTGCAGTTCACATGACCTTATATCTCTAAAACCCTAACCACACACACACACAGACACACACACACAGTTTTAAAAAAATCTCTTGGAACAAATAAATGGATTCAGCAAAATTACTGTATACAAAATCATTACGCAAAAATCAGCTGCACAGAAACAGCAAAGTATCTAAAAGGAAACTGAGAAAACAATCCCACTTACAAAATCATCAAAAAGGAATAGAATACTTAGGAATAAACTTAAGGAAGTGAAGGACTAGTACACTGAGAACTATAAAATGCTGATGATTGGGCAGCCCGGGTGGCTCAGCAGTTCTCTCTCTCTCTCTCTCTCTCTCATGAATAAATAAAATCTTTTTAAAAAAATAATATATATATATATATATATAAAATAAAATGCTGATGATCTCATATTAACTTTTTATAAAAATTAAAGGAAATTTTGGAGGTGATGGATGTGTTTATGACATAGATTCTGGTCATAGTTTTATGGGTGTGTCCTTATGTCTAAATATATCAAGTTATATACAATAATTATGTGCAGCTTGTATATAAAACATTCTTTTTTTTTAATCTCAAAGTAAGAACATATACATTTTTTCTAGAATTTGATTTTTTTCAACTTCATAACATAGAGTAGATGTTCCCTCTAAGGACAGTTGTCAACTCTGGGATGAAGTCAAATCATCTTAAAGCTGCCTATTTCCCTATTAAGGGACATTATATTTTATTTAGCCTTCCCTGTATTATTCAATGTTTAGTTTTTTTCTCCTTATTGTTACTATACAGATGTCCTCTGTACTGTTCTTTGTAGGATAGATTCTTAAGAGGGATTGCTGGCCTGTAAGCTGTATTCCATTCATGATCCCATTAGTCTGTGAGTGTCCTTGTCTTTCTTCAGGTTAGCAACACTTGCTCCTAATTTTTGACAAGTTCTTCCATCAGTATCCTACTATTGCTTTAATACTTATTTCCTTGCTAAGAAATTAGTTACTTACCATGTTTTCATATACCTAGTGCCTTTTATATTTCTTTGTGACTTTTCCTTGTGTGAATAGCCTTTGACAATTTTTTCTATTAGATTTGTTTCCTTTACCACTTTGGAGTACTATTTGTATACTAGAGATAGCAGTCTTTATGCATTACATATTTTACACATATAGAAATACTATATGCTGACCTTTCTTATACTTTTTTTATAAGCACATTGTTACATTTTTATACAGTCTAGTAGGATTTCTTTGTCATTGTATGTTTTCTCTTTCCTCAGAATATCTCTTTTGTTGAAAATTATACAAATATTTAAGTATCTTTTGGCAACTTTATTACATCTAGAGACTTATTTGTGAAGACAGTTGAACTAATTATTTCTATATATACAGTCATTTTTCCTTGTTGTATTTTAGATCACTCTCTTTTTTGCCCCCTCCCCTTATTGAAGTTATGCAGTTTTGCAGAGAATGTTAGTTCAAATCTTGTGAATGATTAATTTCTCCTTTCTTCAGACAGAGCACCATTTTTTGCCCTGTATTTGTAGCCATACTCTTTTTCAACAGTGTTCTGAGACATTCTTCTCCTAACCTATTTCTTAATCAAAATCCCTTCCTTCCTTTAGCAACCAGCACAAATTGTTCTCTTCTGCTTCAGTGATAACATTTCTAAAATATGCAGGGTGAGCAAATTAACACTGATAAATAAAATCCTTAGGGAGTCATGTGGTTGTATAGAGAACTTTCTCCAGGACAGAGTCTGGCTCCATTTCATAAATGTGCATACGTGGAAGGCTGTAGACATTAGCTGTCCTAGAACAAAGATTTGGCTGCCTGGGTTTGAATTTTGGCTCTTATTAGCTTTATAACCTCGGGCACATTACTTAGCTTCTCTAGTAATAACTTTTATTTTAGCTGAAGAGCTTTACACTGTGCTTATTACTGTGTGCCAGGCATTCTCTAAGTGCTTTACATGGATTAACTCTTAATCTTCACAACCACTCTAAATTACCTTCATTTTACATGTGAAGAAGTGAGGCTCAGAAAAGTTCAGTAGTTTGGACAAGCTAGGGAAGTAGTGGGCCAGGCATAATGGGAGGTTTGTAATAAGTGCTTCTTTTTCACTCGTTTCTTCCCCTGCCTTCGCCCTCCTGGCCTTTCTCTTGCCCTTTTACCATTTTACCATCTTCTCCTCTGTCCCCACTCCCACCCCTCCCTCTCACTATTCTTTCCTTCTCCCCTCTTTCCTACCACCATTCCCCATTCTGTCCCCTCCTCTCCTTATTTCCTCTCTCTCTCCCCACCTTGTTACTTCATTGTATTAGCATTGGCATCTGTGTACTTGGTGCTAACACATCACATTTAGGCATATTTTCTAAATATTCATCCTCCCTCTTGATTATTATGTGCAGTGGGTCTTTAGCTCACTAAGCTCAGCTCTTTTTGAACTCTTATTTTGTCATTAGTGAGTGGCAAGTATGGTAAGAGTTAAATGTAAAAACTAAAAGAGTCTATGCCATTTATGGAGTATTTGGAGTACCTTTTAGTACCAGCCAGTCAGTGCCAGTAGCTTGAGGATACCAAGGTGAGATGTACTGGTGTGATTGGTGCTACCGGTGAACAGACATATGGTCAGTGGAGACAGGATTCTGTGTACCCTTAGTCACTTGCTATAAGCACTCAGCCCCTAAAGAGTTATGAAAATAATCTTCATGTGTAAACTCTTTTATATCATTATGTCATACCTCTGTATCTGTGAAGTGTCATACCCAGTAAGTGCCTCTTCAGTGCCATGCCCACTACCATGGCAACCGATGCCTCAGAAATGTGAGATGGGTTTTTAATTGTTCTGTTCAAAAGCACATTTCAGGAAGTTTCAAAAACTACTGTATTGTATGACAAGAAGTTATAATTATTGTAGTCATCTCAGCCTGTATATCAGGTGTATTTTTGGCATGAGCCTTCTTAGAAATAAGTATCCTTGTTCATTTTTTTCTTTATTCATGTTTAAAGCATGTATGTTATTTTGGAGAAAATTATATTAAAAAGTTAATCAATTATCTTGTATCAATATAAGTTTGCTTTCCTATAAATATTTTATGTGAAAATATAAGTAAATTTATATGATTGCTTTCCTTCATGATTCACTTATGTGATAAAAAGAAATCTAATTCTGTTTAAAATTGCATATCCTATGGGGACCAACACTAGTTGCTTGTGTGTATCAGTTTTTATTTTTCATTTTTATTTATTCTCAAAATCAATATGATATTTGGAAACTGGCAAATTGATTCTAGATATCTGAGGGACTAAAATCTGTAGAGCAATATAAAATCAGTTTTATGAGGAAGTTGGATGATTCATACTGCAGAGAACCCAAGTCCTAAGTTTAAATGGCTACTTTACATGGTGAAATAGATTGGATATTAGCCATATGTACAAAATTCACTTGACTTCTTGGGTCTTGGTTCCTTACAAAGGATAATGAAGATATTGGAGGAATGATTCCTTTTCCTCCTCCCAGCAATGCCTCATTCTTGCTGGATGCTCTCAAGAATACGATAGAGTGGGTGGCTTGTAAACAACAAGCACTTAGTTCTCATGGGGAGAACTTAGTTCTCATGAGAAGGCCAGGAAGTACAAGATCAAGGTTCAGTGTGTGGTAAGATCTACTTCCTGGCTCATAGATGCCTGTCTTCTCGCTGTGTCCTTATATGGTAGAAGGGACAAGAGAGCTGGAGTTTCTTTTATAGGGGCTGTAATCCCAATCATGAGGGGGCCACCATTCTGACCCAATCACCTCCTAGAGGCCTCACCACCTAATAACATTATATTAGATTATATTTAAGATTTCAGTATACACATTTGAGGGGTACACAAACATTCAGACCCTAGCAAGCAATAATAAATTCTGAGATCTATGTGAGTTTTGTTCTATGGGTGGTTGAATGTTGTTTGATGGCAGCATTTTAAAGAAACTTCAAGTCTATTTTTAGACCTTATATGGGTAGAGTAAAAAAATATTTGCCTAAATATGTGTAAAATAAAATTAGTAGTAATGGATATGTAGCCAGGGACAATTTGAGAAGAAAAGTTTACAGGAAGATGTTGAAACCAGGCAAGTGATTTAAAAACTTAGATACTTCCCAATTCTGAAATAAACTATTGTCTTTTGTACATGGCTGATGTTGAGTGAATGTAACAATTTTATTAATTACCAAAAATTTCCATAGGCAACCATTGTTGGTTAACAAACCACGAGAAACTAAGCACTTAATGTAGTACAGATCATTGTGGGAGAACTTCTTACCATATGTCCTAGGAAGACATAAAGCTCAAAGAAGAGTTTGTCTAACACAGATTAGTTGGATTAGGTTAGACCTAAGAAGTAATATTTTCAATTAAGTTAAAAACTTGAAAAAGGTGGCATGAAAGGACAGGGTTAATATGGGGTTTTCATGTTCATCTTTATTCATTTTATCCTGCGTGCACTGGGACGAGGTGGCTGAGTTGTTAAGGCGATGGACTGCTTATCCCAAGTGCATATATAAGCTGTTCTAAGTACAGTTTCTTAGTACCTCAGGCGCCATTTCTCTGGTTCTTACCCTTTGACCCTGTAGTGACAGCCATGTCCATTGTCCAGTGCTTGTAACTGCACCCAGCATTGGCGAATAAAGGGACCTGTGGTTCCCCCCTTAAATTTATTAAGTGCGTTGTGGCAGCTTCTGCCCTCTTGCAAGAGTCTCTATGAAAATTCTATAACCTCAACCCATTGGTGTCAGTAGAATCTCTCTAGGAGCCCGATAGCGTCTGTCTGTGTCTTGGCTTTTATGACCTAGAGATGTTTCCAAGTTCTGGGGCTTCAACTCTTGATGTGTATAATACTCAGTAAAATAAAGCTCTGAACAAATTATAAATGGTTGGGAAGAGAAATAAATAATTATGATGTAATTAGAGACATTCATTTTGGGGAGTTCTCTCCCTCTACTATGACTTGTGTAGTATTTCAGAAGTGTCTAGAAGCCTCCTGTTTCCAGAAATATGTCAATAGGGCATTTGGAAAATGTCATTGAACTGACTCCTGCTCTTCAGAGAATGCGTAATCCTGTTCTTCATCTGTTCTGTTCAAATTTGTTGATGCTCTGAATGTGTGTGAGGGCACAGTAATGTAAACATTTGTGTATATGTAGACAGTAATATGGAAAGATTAGGAGTCTTGGTATTAGGGTTTTTGAACTGGGAGTTATTTATTTTTAAAATATTTATTTATTTATTTGAGAGAGAGAGAGAGAGAGAGAGAGAATGAGCAGTGAGGGAGAGGGAGAAGGAGAAGCAGATTGCTCATTGGGAGCCCAATGTGGTGCTCGATCCCAGGACCCTGAGATCATGACCCGAGCTGAAGGCAAGACACTTAACCAATGAGCCACCCAGGCACCCCTGAACTGGGAGTTTTTTTAAATCAATAATCTTCTTTAATCTTTATTTTTTAAAGCAGGATAAACATTGACAGGCAATTTGACTAAGTTGATGAATTAGCCTGGTATATGAGTTGCTTTTAGTCATACAATATAGAAACCAAGAGTGTAAGACATCCTCTTGGCATAGTTTTAAAGGTTAACAAAGAAGTACTCTTAATTAGTTGATTTACTTGGAATTCTTTCTTTCAGCTTTTTGCCTGAATTCATCAGTGGAGACTTTGATTCTATTAGGCCTGAAGTTAAAGAATATTATGCCGTTAAGGTAAACTATAAACACTTTTATATTTAAGATCTCATGTGGTTGCTTTTCCTGTGTTCTTTTCTGGCTTCCTTGGTGTATGTGTAGGGATTTAGAAACTCTTTGGTTATTTAAAAACAAAGTTTATAGCAATTTTAAGACACATTCAAATAGAAATTTAGAAAATGACAAGTGGAAGCAGTCTAAGTAATTCCATCACCATCTGATAATCATTAATGCTTTAGTCCTTTAAGCATATATATTTTAAATGAGTGTAGTTTATATAGGCTCATTTAGTAATATACTATTGCTGCCTACAACCTCATTGGTTAATATATATTTTTCACAAGTCATTTTTAATTTCCTTTAATGAATATG
This sequence comes from Nyctereutes procyonoides, assembly GCF_905146905.1. NCBI lineage: Eukaryota > Metazoa > Chordata > Mammalia > Carnivora > Canidae > Nyctereutes > Nyctereutes procyonoides. The sequence continues at coordinate 36,786,389 of NW_026575120.1, read as the reverse complement.
CTGTGTTTAATTTAACCAATTCCCAATTGAGTTATATTTAAGTTATGTCTTATTTTTTGCATTGTGAACTAATAAAAACATCCTTGTACATGAATGTTTATAAAAACGCATAATTCTGTGTCCCCAGAATTGAGAACCACAGTTTTTTTTCTTTAATTTTAGTTTTCTTGAAACCATTATTACTATGTTCTGTATAAAACTATTCATTACAATGTGAAATTAATGATGACACACAGCTTATTAAGGCATTCATTTTATCACTACTATTGTGCAAACCTTCCAGAGATCCTTACTACTACTAAGAATATGTATATGATCTAATTGAGAGTGATAGAAGACACATAGGAGGGTATTACAGTAATTAATAACTTTTCACTGGTTTTAGAGGACAATGCAGTGTTTTTAAAATAAAAATTGTAGCCTCAGCAATTCTTTGAACCACAACATCATCCTCTGTGTTATTCTAAACTGGCATTACCAAATCACACATATTTGTAAAAGAAACAGCAATTACTGAGATAAAAATGTAAATTCTTTATAAAGCGTGGGATGGGTAAAATAAATTCATAAAGAAGAAAGGGAAGAAACCTTTCATAGGAAGGAAAGAAAGAAGGAAGAGAGGATAGGAAGGGAAAGAAAGAGAGAGAGAGAGAGAGAGAGAGAGAGAGAGAGAGAAAAGAAAGAAAGAAGAAAAGGAAAGAAAGAAAGAGAAAGAAAGAAAGAAAAAGAAAGAAAGAAAGAAAGCAAAGCATGATTCTAGATAGGGAAGCAAAGTTACAAAGGTTATAATGCACAGGCTGTTATAATTTGGAAATTCTGGGGCTGGCAGTGAATTGCAGATCTGGGCATGTTCCCTCTGCCCACCAGCTGATCAGACTCTCCATCAGCAGATGAAGACTGTTCCCAAGTCAGTGTCTGATATTCATGCACAATTACTTCAACATTGGCATCTTTGTGTTCATTCCCCACAGTCTCCCTTCTCATTAACTCCAAACCTCAACCTCATTGGGATGGAAAGCCCTCAGCCTTGCTTACAACGAAAGTTTTACAGAGTCTAGATATTAATCATATCTTTGGAAGTGGAAGAAACAGCAGGAGAGGCAGGAACAAGCAGACTTAGAAACAAGTTGAAGCTCGGGCCAGATGTGACTTTCCTCCCCCTGTCTTAAATGCTGCTGGCTTGACAGAACTGGAAGTGTCAGTCTGGTCATACCCATCCAAGATGGGGAAATAACAGAAAAGTAGGGGAACCCAGCTCCTTAATTTCTAAATGCAGTCAAGCATAAAGGAAGATTTTGAGTTAACTACTATTTGATGAATTTCTCCTATAACTTCTGCTTCAGTTTTTTAACCTCAAAGTTAGTTTATATATATAAAATTTATATTGAGATTTAATTTTTAAAGTAAGATTAGCTAATCTAATAATTCCTACATTGTGTAGTTACAAATTGACATAGTACAATGTAGTTTTTTCAAGTATTGATGGGAATCATGGATTTTGAACTTCTCTGATCTGTTCCCAGAGGGGCATCAGTGATGTCTTTTATATAGCTAATGTGCCCTGTATAACACATGGTGAGTGTTTAGCCTCAGTTTTAATAATGATGCTAATGACAACAAGTTAATGCAGCATCTCACACAATTCATATAAGCCATTATCTCCAATTTAAGCAGTCTTTAAGCTGCTCTTCTACAAATGAAAGAAGGTTGTGTCTGCCTTCAAATATGCTTTTTTTTCCCCTCCTACTTGATATGAGTTTTCAGTGAAGCTGAAACTGGGGTTCTAGTGAAGAAAGTAAAATAAAGAAGTAATTTAAAATGCTGAAAGTTTGTTAAAAATGATGAGGTGGGTTTTATAGCCAACATTTATCCACACAGTTTTTTCCCCCAGTAGATATGTCTTTGACTTAAAGGAAAAACTCAGGTTTACATATATAAAGTAAAGTATATACAATATACTTTAAAGTATATAAAATAAAGTATATAAAACTTTATTTTTCATTGTTTTAATTTAATTTCATTTTGTTAAAGATTTTATTTATTGAGAGAGAGTGTGGTGAGCAAAACATGAGTAGTGGGAGGGGCAGAGGGAGAGGGAAAAGCAGACTCCCTATGGGGCTGGATCCCAGGACTCTGAGATCAGGACCAGAGCTGAAACCAGATGCTTAATTGACTAAGCCACCCAGGCGATCCTGATTGTATAAAACTTTAAATTGGTTTGCTTGCCTAATTTCTGAGAACTTTATAACTTTATATTTTAGTATATGAAGTATTTGTCAGCTTTTAAACAGAATATTTTATATCCCAGATCTTGCCACCTGTAATAATTATCTATTGTTGTTATGGAATAAATTATTCTAAATTTTAGCAGCTTGAAACAGCAAGCAATTTTTATTTCACATATTCTCTCCAGGTAAGGAATATGGAAGTTGATTAACTAGGTGCTTCTGGCTCAAGGTTTCTCATGAGGTTATACTATAGCTGAGTTTTTGAGTCCTCTCAGAGGCTCCCCTGGGGCTACAGAATTCTGTTCTAAGATTATTCATATAGTTGCCAATTGGTCTCACTGGCTACTATTTCTCAGTGGTTAGTGATTGGAGACATTAGTTCTTTGCCATTGGGCTGCTCACAGCATGGCAGGTTGCTTTCCCGAGAAGGGAGTGAGAAGAACATGTGTGCAAGACAGCCAGTCCAAGACAGAAGTAGCTGTCTGTTTGTGACCTAATTTCAGCAGTGATATACCATCTTACCGTCTCTCCTACAATGCTGCTAGTCATACAGACCAACCTGGGTACAATGAGAGATCAAATGGCACAAGGGTATCAATACCAGATGGCAGGAATCCTTGGTAGCCATCTTGGAGGCTGGCTTCCACACCATCTGACTTTGTTCTGAGAAAGCCTGCGTGTTGGGCAGGGAGAAAGATGTTTTAAGGACATTATAATAAATTCTTGGTCTTTACTTAATAATTTGTAAGAAGGAAGAAGAAAACAGCTGTTATCCTTTTCTCTTTGATTCTTCTTCATATGTATAACCTGCTTCAAGCAAAGTTACAAACCAACAGTCCAATCATTACTCTTTATGTTCATAGGCCTTACTTATTTATTCCTTTGGGTTTTGGACAAGTAGGGGGCAGTTAAGTCCACCACTTGATTCCATATGGTCCATAGGAATGCATATAAATTTACTCCATAAATTTAAATTTACTCCATAAAGTTTTCCTTTTCAGATGGAGATATAAACTCTTCATGTTCCTCCTTTTGCCCCTGTGCCTGAGTTCCTCCCTGAGTGGCTTGTGAATATTAGCTCAGAATGAGGAATGTCTCTTACAGATTTTCCCCTTGATATTTTTGTTTATTTATGTATTACTCTCTGAGTCAGTGTTCCTTGATTCAAGGCTAGAATCCTGTATTTCAGCCTTCTTCATTACCCAATCCATCATACCCACATTTATTTTTGTTTCTTGAGAACTTTTGAAGAAACTGTTATATCTTGTAACACCTGATAAATGCTTTGATTGATATGTGATCTGTGGGGTCTTATCTAGATACAGGAAGGAGATTTTAAAACATGCTTTCTTCATAGTTAGGAGATTAAGGGACTAGTTACTGTATTTCAGATGCCTTAAAGAGCCACAGAATAATAATGTTTTTCCAAAAAATGTAGGTATATAGGATAGATGAAAATATATGGTAAATAAAATAAAAATGTACAATAACTTAAAATATAATAAAAAATCAAACAATGTTATATAGCCCAGTTTCCTGATGAAAAAGCTAAGACCCATAAAGTTTACATGACTCAAAATGGTAGGACTAGTCAGAGACAGCTCTTGGGTCAATATCCATGTCTTCTATAAAAAGAATTTTGTTAAAACTGGGACTCTGCTGCCACTAGTGCTTGTCAGCACATTGTATCTTTGGCCCGTTAGGCACGTTCCTTGCACAAGGTATTTAGCATCTCTGGGAATGAATGCCAGTGTCACTATCAACAGGATAATAGTCATTGTGTTAACCATCCACTGTACCTTCACATTTGCATCATGTCACTCACTTCTACTCTCAATTCTAGGGTGGCAGTAGTTGGGCCAGACCAAGAATGACCAAGCAAACAAAGAAGTTATTAAATTATATAAAATCAATTTACTGGACATAGGATTGAGCCAAGATAGAATGTTGAAGAACAAAGGTGATTTGGTAATAGAAAATTAGCAAGAGGATAGGTAGCCTATAAGTATATGAATGTCTTCCTTTGTGCTACTGATGAGTATTTTGGCATTCCAGAAAGTGTTACTATAAACAGAAGGCCATGTGAATATAACTCTTACAGTAAGTTGGGAATAGGACCCTAGATCTAACTTCTGATATTATCTTCTCTGTTAATCCTTCCAAGTCTTGGAATATCACAATATGGTATCATAACAGTGGCTGAAAGTACTAGAACATGGTGTGGACCAAAGACTGTGATAGAACTTCAGTTACAAAAGCAAGACTTGATAGAAAAACTTACTATGAACCCAGTATATATGATGAATGAGACTAGCAGAAAGGTTGGGATGATGCTAAACCAATTACAGACATAACAAGATCATTTTAGGCCACCAGGTAGTTCTAACACTGTAAATTCAGGAGTAGAGATAGAGATCCACGCATATGATTGCCTCCTTGTCTTTCATTATATCTTTTTCACAATTGGGAAAGATGAGATTTTTTTTGTTGTTGTTGAATTATTGAAGAATATATTAAATTGGTGTTTTCAGTGAGGTTTTCCCATTGTTCTCTAACACTGGCATGGCCATACCCAAATTTTTGAAGACTACTCTTGAAAGACAAGGGTAGTATGTCTAAACTTTTTTAACCTGTGCTCTTTTTCATAACTATAAGATATTGTAAGTGTTATATACAATAAAAAGTTGCTCATCCTTTTATATCTCATCTTAATGGCTGTTACCTCTATAAATGTTTGTTCTATTTTTGGAGACTGGGATTTTGGGTTCAAATATCACTTTTCCCAGTAAGAATAATGGGATTGGCTTCTGATTGACATTTGAATAGAATGTCTGATTTTCGTAAGTGAACTACAAATGTTAAGAAATATATATTAGTTGTGTATTAATTCCAATGTAAAGATGAGGACACTGATTCTCAAATAGTGGAGATGTCAGGTAGACCTAAATGTAGTTACTCAGGCAGAAATGTCAAATAACTACTTATTCTTGGCTATTAGAACTGTACATTTTGGGTTTGGGATTTTTATTAAAAAAAACATTATATTTTCCTGAAATAACTGTGTGAATTATTTTTTGAGTTGCTAGCTTATGAATGTGGAAGTCTTACTAAGGCAAGTGAAATTAAATCAGGCCTGGCTTTCTCAGACACTTGTAAAAATGATCATATAATGTTATACATGTAGAAGTACTCTAAAAGTGCTAAAGCACTATTTTAAAATAAAGTGGTAGTATTTTGTTTTACTTTCTAAAATAGTTTACATAAGAGCTTTTTTAAAATAACTATTCTCAGTAATACTGCTTTTAAAAAGATTTCAATCCATTTATTTCCGTAAGTGTACAATTTATGAACCTAGATTTAATAAATTAGAGTAAAAATTACTGAAAACATCCTTTTAAGTTTGATAATGCCTCAGTTTGAGTTATATTTAAATTTCACAGAATCAGGGACACCTGGGTGGCTCAGTGGTTAAGTGTCTGTCTTCGGCCCAGGGTGTGATCCTGGAGTTCCGGGATCGAGTCCCACATCAGGCTCCCTGCACGGAGCCTGCTTCTCCCTCTATCTGTATCTCTGCGCCTCTCTCTCTCTCTCTCATGAATAAATAAATAAAAATCTTAAAGAAATTTTCACAGAATCTCCACAGACATTTTTAATTGGGGATTAAAAACATCTTTATTGATCTCCTGAATTTCATGAACCTTATTATTCCCTCCTTCTAGCTGTGTGTCTTTCCCATTTCTGCCCAGCCACATGCCAACAACTTTTAGATGTGGTCAAATTAATTTAGAGATAATGGCAGAAGGGGCTGTTAGAAATTGTGAAATGTTAGCCAGTTTGACTGTTATACCAGACAGAGGAAACTGTGTGAATATGTAAAGCTCAACTCCATTGATTGGTATATTTCTTTAAAAAATAAAAAACCCAGGTATAGTAGATTTTTAGGCTTGCACATTAAGACTGATTAACATATGTTGAGGTATAAAGGGTCTATTAAGGGAATTGTAGACGGGCAGTTTCCACTGACAACTGAGTGACAGGTTCTTCACTTTATATTCTTAAAACAGGTTGGCTCTTCCTTATTAGCATCTCACCAGGGGAATGATGAGACAGGCGAGGATCTCTCTCCAATATACCTTAATTCTTAGGCTTGTGTCAGTCATAGTCCTTTCAGATTGACTTTATTTTAAATGGTCTACATTTTTCAAAGTCTGTTTTGTTGGAGTTTAACATAATTTAGGCATTTAAAAAGGGGAAGTCTATGCCCCTACGTTTTTAAGAACTCCTGAATGCCTCACAAATGACCTCGGCTGGTCCTCTGAACTGTCCTTATCCTACTGTGTGTTCTCTAGAACTGTGACTCTGTCTCTTTCCAGTCACTCGTGTGTGTCATGGGATGCACCTACCCACCAGTCCTTCACCAGTTTGGTTCCCCACCTCTATCTGTTGGGATTCCCTCCTTTGTACTTCTCTTGCTGAACGTGATGTGACTAATTTTTTCTTAATTTTCTTCCTTGCTCTCTGTTAAGACATGATCTTCTGCAACCTGAATATGGTCATTAATCCTGGTATCCCTGGTAGGTAGTAGGTTCTTATCACAGTTTCTATGAAGCGGGTAGGTAGTCCCGCTTTAGAGCAGCAGACCATTGGTGCCACATAATACTTGATACAAAAAAGACTGCTGTAAGCAAATGGACTTGTGAAATTTGACATTTTCTATGCCCCTTTTGGAAATTCATGGACAATATCATTTTAAGGAAGTCTGCCAAAAATCTAATTTTGTTCACCTTTGTATTTCTCAGATGAGTTGAACCATGGAACACTTGCCCTTTACCTACCAACACCTAATGCGCATTGGTTTCTTGCTAGACTAAAATGTATTTGGATGATTATAATAAGCTTATTTCACTGTTTCAGGTTTCTTCTTTTAAAAGTTGATAGGAAAAAATAATCAACACAATCTTGAAAACAACAGTGATAGCCACCAATGATTTTAAAGTGCTTACAACCTGCCAAATATTTTATATGTACTTTGAATTATAAATTCATTTATCCTTGCAACAGACTTCATTAGGTCAGAACTGTCATCCACACTTTACAGATGCAAGCACAAGGAGGTGGTACAACTTGCCCAAGTCTACACAGCTAGGAAATGGTCAAGTGGGATCTAAAGGACCATCCTGGTGCCAGAATCTACAGTTTTTTTTTTTTTTCTAACTATGCCATAATCCTTTAGTAGAAAGAAGGGAGTTTTTTCTTGAAGCAAAGTGAGGTTCAGGTTCCCATGCTGAAGAAGTTCTGTGGCTTCCTTTTCTCTGTGCAGCATTTAATTTCCCTTTCCCACTTCTACTTAGTTCTAGGTAATTGGGCAACACTACCCTCCTGGACTACCTTCACTGCCTCTGGTTTCTGCTTTTAGGAGACCTGGCAAGGAGCCCTGGTGGAGCCTCATTCTTTTCTTTGCATATTCAGAGTGGTTGTAAAGGACAAGAGATCTGCTCTGGGTCTGGAGCCTTTAGGAACATTATAAAATAGAAGCTTATCCAGACATGCTACTTGAGGAAGAATCTCTCTAGCTCTTTGTTTTCAGGGGTTTCCAAGACCATCCCCAAATTCGTGATTCAGTAAGAGGACCGACTCACAGGACTTGGCTTATAGTCATACGAGTGGCTGTGATTTTTTTATGTAATTGAAGTGTAATTGACACAGAATGATTTTTAAAAGATTTTATTTATTTGAGAGAGCGCGAGTGCCAGGAACAGGGGGAAGGACAGAGGGAGAAGGAGAAGGAGAAGCAGCCTTCCCCGCTGAGCAGGGAGCCTGATAGGGGGCTGGACCCCAGGATCTTGAAATCATGACCTGAGCTGAAGGCAGACATTTCACCGACTGAGCCACCCCGGCACCCCAACATACAATGTTGTATTAGTTCCGGGTGTACAACATAGTGATTTGACAATTCCATCATCATGCAGTGCATGATGTAGTGCAACTGTAGTTATCATCTGTCACCAAGAAGGTTACTATAGTATTATTGAGTATATTCTCTGTGCTGTACTTTTCATTTCCATGATTGATTGATTGATTGATTGAATGACTAGTTTGTACCTCCCTTTCACCTATTTTATCCATCTCCCTAGGCACCCCACCCCACCCCCACCATTGTCTCTTCTGGCAACCATCAATTTGTTCATCTGTATTTATTTATTTATTTTTATTTATTTAATTTATTTATTTTTTAAAGATCTTATTTATTTATTCATGTTAGACATAGAGGCAGAGACACAGGCAGAGGGAGAAGCAGGCTCCATGCCGGGAGCCCAACACGGGGAGTGGGACTTGATCCCGGGACTCCAGGATCACACCCTGGGCCAAAGGCAAGCGCCAAACCGCTGAGCCACCCTGGGATCCCCTGTTCATCTCTATTTATGACTCTGTTTTTGTTCATTTGTATAGATTTCATATATAAGTGAAATCATACGATATTTGTCTCATCATTTCACTCAGCATGATACCCTTTATGTCCATCCATGTTGTTGTGAATGGCAAGATTTTTATGGCTGAGTAACATTCCATGTCTTCTTTATTTATTGCTGTATCCATGTACACTTAGGTCGCTTCTGTACCTTGGCTGTTGTGAATAATGTTGCATTTAACATAGGGGTGCATATCTCTTTTCAAATTAGTGTCTTTGTTTTCTTTGGGTAAATATCTAGAAGTGGAATTCCAGGATGACTCTGTGGTTGTTTTTTTTAATCCTTTGAGGAATTTCCATTCTGTTATCCACAGAGGCTGCACCAATTTACATTCCCACCAACAGTGCCAGAGAGTTCCCTTTTCTTACATCCTCAGGAGTGCTTGTTTTTTTCTTGCCTTTTCTGATACTAATCATGGCTGTAATTTATTACAGTGGAAGGATACAAAGTAGAATCAGCAAAAGGAAAAGGTAGATGTGGACAAAGTCTGGAGAAAACCAGTCACTAGTTCCAAGAGTTCTTTCCCAGTGGAGCCACACAGGATGTACTTAATCAAATTGTGACAATAAATGTGAGGTATCCTCACTAGGGAAGCGCAATGGCCAAAATATTACTGGAGCCACCCACACCCTCTGCATAGCATGTATCAAAATTCCAGACTCCCAGGAAGAAAACAAGCAGGTGCTCAGCATAAAACACATTGAATAAAACAATTTAGGCACTGTTAGTTTTTAAGAAAAAAAATTTTTTTTATTATAGAGAACTATTTACCGTTCAGGTTCTCAGTTGGGAGCCAAGGGCCAACCTTGCAGGCAAAGCTTTTTTAGGATAACAGTCTGAAGCCTGCTATGTTGACACTTCTGGGCACTCTCTTCCAAAAGAATTCTGGCTCTGCTTTTAGGAAGAAAGTCATCATTTAAGACCCTATGCTGTTCTAAAAAGACTTTTGACTTCCATTAGTGAAAGTAGTGACTTTCTTGTTTGGAAGGCTATAGTTTTCATTCAATGCGATGTTGAAAGGAAAGGTTATCTTATAACACCCAGGCAAAAAAACAAAAACAAAAACAGAAAACAAACAAAAAAACACCCAGGCCAGTGAAGATTGCACTAGATGAGAATGTCTCTTTATGTTTGGAATCGAATGGAGAATTGCAACAAGGCTAAATTGCGTTTATTCTTTTTCTTTTATGCGTGATCTAGAAAACCATAGATCCACTATGAACCAGAAGAACACTAAATTATATCAGGCAACCTGTTACTTAAGGTTTTTAAGAGTTTAATCATGTGACATTCTTGCTGAAGAAATCATTACTTGTAGGCTGTTATTTGATGATAAAAAAATCTTTTTGGTGGAAAAGTGAACTGTTTTTAGAAGGTTGGCAGATAAAATGGAAGGAGCAATCTACTATAGTATGCTTTATACAATAAAGAGGAAAGTGGGAAATGGTTATTTTGTGATTGCATTTCTACAGAGTAAAGACCATTTTCATACCTGTATCGAGGAACATAGATCATTTAGATTCCAAATGGCTTTATCTAACTAAACTTGAGAACAAGTTTGGGCTAATTTTAGATCTGTATCTTTGGTTATCCATAGTATATGTCATTTTGCCCTGTGCCTGCTATACTCTTGATCTGGCAGGCAGTTTCTTATTAGAGTTCTGGTCAGTTCATTTTAATGAATAATTATAGAAGCTCATTATTAATACTTTAACATATCCAATTTTTAGAAGACTCTTGAATATATCTCCCCAAAATATTTTTAAGTGTTTACCTTGCTTACATATTATAAGAAAGGCAACGTTAGCAGTAAATAGGGGAAAATAAAGTGTGTGAGAGCCAGAATTTTAAGACTCAATAAACTCTTATTGTTGCTTAAAAATAAAACTCTTATCATTGCTTATTTACAAAAAGAATCCATGTCAGTATTCTAATATGATGGGGTAGTAAATTATTTCATGTTTTCAGAACCAACTTGAAAGAAAATCTTTGATAGCTTCTTGCCTCCTTTCTTATACTCTGCTGATTGACACTTATTTCCCCTTCCAAAAATATCGATTTCTCTCATACTGTCCTTGAGCCCCTCAGTCCTCAATCTGATGAACCACTTCCTGTTTCATCCCAGCTTCACACTCCAGAATTATCTTTCTCTTCCCTTGCTCTCCAACAAAGTTCTCTTTCTCTTTATGAAAGTGATTTCTCTTTGCTTATTAAGAAGCAAGTATAGCAATTAAATTAATTCACAGTAAGAAATTCATGATGAATTTTCTTTCCTACTGTTATATTTTAAGAAACTCTTTACCCTCCTATGCTACTAGTGGGAATATGTATTTTTATATCCCTCTTAGAAAGCACCCTGGCAGCATATATCAAAGATCATAAACTTTCTTACAGTTTTCCCAGTAATTTCATTTTCTAGTAAGCTAATTCTAAGAAAATAAACTGAAAGGGACTCTTATACACAAAGATATTGATCTTATGGGTAAGTTTAATAGCAGAAGAAAAAGCGAATTGTCATGAATATAATGATAAATATAGTGATAATATGATGAATTAGGAAAGCAGAGAAAAGGAGAGATAGATAGCTAAGCATTCCTTGCCCATTTTCAGGTGTCTGAGGTCTCTAAGCCTTGGACTACTATGGAAGCAACATGGAGTTGGGCAGGAGTCATGTCTGCTAAGAGCTGAAAGATTTTCAGGTATTTAAAATACTGGAGAAAACCAACTAAATCAAGGTTCAAAATAAATTATAAAGGCATTTTTCTTCTTAAACCTGCCAAAATACACAAAGTTTAATTAAGCAGGGTTGAGTACAAAGCATGGTTGGTTAAGAGTATGGGCTTCAGATCACATAAAATGTCCTCAACAGTTGTGTGACCTTGGGTAAGTTATTTAATCTCTCCAAACTTCACTCTGCATATCTTAAATGTGATAATTACATTCACCTTATAAGGGTATTGTGGGGATTCAAGAACATAACTTCTGTGAAGTGACTAAAACCTTCTATAACAAAACGTCTACTGAAATACTAGTTATAAATGTTATTAATTTAATGAGGAAGACAGTTAATTATCAGCAGATCACAATGGTAAGATTCTAATTTTAACGTACTTTTAAAATTCTCTGATTTTTCAAAGTATTAGGTTATATTTTGTTAGGAAAAATCTTAGGTTATTGAAAAGCATCTTAGATTTTATAGTTACATACATATTGCATTTAATTATCCTAGGTGAGAGGCTATATGCAAGCCACTCCAAATAAATATTCAGGATTGGTGTGCATGGTACCTAGGAGAAAATAACACTTCTGAATTCTTAACCTTATAAACTCACCCCATAAAGTTACGGTAGAAGTCTCAGAGCCCCATAAAATCTCTTCAGGGTAATTTGCACAAGTCCTTTCTTGTCCTGGGTAGATGGATGGGCACCAAATGACTTCACCTAAAATGAATAAGCTAATAGCAGATTTGGGAATGCTTTCACCAGACTTAACTCCTTGCCTCTTGTTTTAATGAGGCCAAGTCTCTCTGTGGATATAGTGTATAAAATAACAATTGATACGTTATTATAATTTTTTTCAAAGGATCTGTTTTTTTTTCCCATTAAAGAGTTTTAGAGGAGTCAGCATCAGATAACTTCATAGGTTTTATGTGTGCTAAATGTGAAAACTCATTAACTTATAGTAGTTAAATTATTGGCAAACAGTAAATTAAGTAATCGAGAATGACATTCTAACAGCTTTTGCATTGGTCTTTTGCAGTTAGGTTGATTATTGACACTCATTGCCTCGTAATAATTTCTTTTAGTTGTCAGTGAATTCTAAAATAGTTTGGTAAGCATCCACAAAAAGTTCTTGGGAGAATATTGACAATGTGTGGCTTACTCTAGTAATCTTTGATGTGAGGTGGTCTGACTATACCATCTGATGTTTCTGGAGATTCTTCTGAAGCGCTGTGGTGAGCATTTACTGTGTTCATCCCAGTACCCAGAACTGTATGTGCATTATCACGTGGAACCTCAAGATTTTAGGGGCACCTGGGTGGCTCAGTAGTTGAGCGTCTGCCTTTGGCTCAGGTCGTGATCCCAGGGTCCTGGGATCAAGTTCCATATCAGGCTACCTGCAGGGAGCCTGCCTCTCCCTCTACCTCTCTCTCTCTCTGCCTCTCATGAATAAATAAAATCTGTGGTTTTACCATGATTAGGATCATGCACTACACATATTACATATATTTTTGTGTTTGCTATAACTATCAATGTTGGCAGTATTAAAAACTTGAAGTGAGCTCTTGTCATTCTAGGGCATATTCTGAACACTGTTTATTGCTAAACTTTTGAGTCCCTAATATCAGTTGATTTTTTTGTCATTTGTCTTTCTCTTAAGAAATAAATTACAACTCATTTAAAAGTATTCCAAACTATTTATGTAGTACTTCATACTGCTTCATTTCTTAGCCTCCGTGTACATTAGTAATTCTCTTTCCCTCTTTGGATGTTAATTTTGTTAACATTGTTGGATTTTAATTTGTTTAATTGCATATGAAACACTAATATTTGTCACCACTTGAAGAGTCTGTATTAGTTATGCCCTAAAACAAAAGTGTTACATGAGTTTCTTATGGCAGCAGTAGCATAATACCTTTGAAAAAATAACGACAATGCTGCATTTCTATTATATTTGTTGTCTAAGGCTTGTCCACGTTTATGTTTTAGAGAAGCATGCCATGAAGGGAGTGGTGGTTGTATCCATCCATCATTTGTCTATCCATCAGACTTCTATTGAGTGCTTAACATGGCTGAGATTGTCCTAGTGAAATGCAGAGGTTAGTTTTTGGATACTCAAGGAGCATTGAGTCTTCCTTTCCTGACTGGAGATCATGTATTCCCAAAGTAGTAGGCAAAGATTTTGCTAGATGAGAATTTTTGCCTGTGTATGTGATCTTTTCCACCTCAGTTCATTTGCTCCATGAGTGCACTCGCTCATGTGTAAAGTTCTACTTCCTTTTACTTAAGTTTGCTTCTTCTTTATATTCACTCTCCTCAAATCTGCTAAATTATCATGTTGACAATAGGATGAATTTACCTTATTTGTAACTTTTATACATCTTTCTGCGCCTTTAATACTTGCTTTTAAATTTTGATTTCCTGGACCTTAAGGCACCTATCTTTTTAATATGAACTATTTCCTTGATGTTGTGAATTATTTCTATTTCTTAGTACATGTGTTCTATTAGAATATGATTCTCAAAAGTGCAGTTTTTTGATGTTCATTATACCTCTGTGGAGAACCTAATGTAATCAATCAGTAATTTTCTGAGTAGGTTTCTCATTGCAGTGTATTACAGTTGGCTCTAGTTTCGAGTGTAGCTTAGCCCCAAAACCAAAATTGTATTTCTAAAGCCCACACTATCCCCATTATTCAACAAAAGAAAGGAACAATTTATGAATGAATTGAAGACTGACTTTCTTTCAAGCTCTTACTGGATAGTAGTGGAGTATGGCTAGGAGTTTCTCAGTATAGAAGAGGAGGAAAAGAAACCTCCCTATATCTTGCTGTCTTTCTTACATTCACACACACGTATTTATATTTTACATGTTTACTAATTATGATATTCATGGTTTTTATTTATCACTGGGCCATTAGTATCTGGTAGATTCCTACTTCCTTTGTATACAGTACAATTTGATAAAACAGTATATAGAGAGTAAGCCCCTAAAAAGAGGTTGGCTGGGCCTCTGATAATTTATTTATAATTAAATGTTTTTTTAAAAGATTTTATTTATTTTTAGAGACAGAGAGAGGCAGAGACATAGGCAGAGGGTGAAGCAATCTCTCTGTGGGGAGCCTAATGCGGGACTTGATCTCAGGACCTCAGGATCACGATCTGAGCCAAAGGCAGATGCTCAACCAGCTGAGCCACGTAGGCACCTTGGAGGAGAATTTTTAAACTACTCTGAACTTATACTCAGTTATCCTTACTTTGCCTTTTATGTTTGGTTGTGGTTTGGAAGGCATGGGGTGGGCGTTGTCGTTCCTTATCTTCAGAAGACACTTTTTAGGTTAGAACAAAATTAGAATAACCTTGATATTTATGCGGCCTGAAATTTTTGACATTGATCCAAATCTTTTCTGTTTGAATTCTAGCATAAAACAAAATTAATAAAATGTAATATTAAAAAAATAATCATCTTGAAAAAGCGATACGTCCATAAAGGGAACTTATTATTAGAACTGAGTTATTTATTTATTTATTTATTTATTTATTTATTTATTTATTTAGAGTTATTTGAATTTCTAGTTGTATAATAACAAAAACTTTACAAGGCAGGTGCATAGAATGAGATTGGAGCCACCTACTGTCTCATAAAATAATAATTTCTGTTCTAAAAAATATATTCTAAGTAACTACAGAAAGTTGAAGACAGTAGTAGTTGAAACAGAAATTTCCACCCAAACATTGGTATGTTAAAGCTGTTTTAAAGAGTTTTGGAGATGTCTGGATGGCTTGGCAGTTGAACGTCTGCCTTCAGCTCGGGGAGTCATCCTGGGGTCCTGGGATTGAGTTCCGCATTGGGCTCCCTATAGGGAGCTGCTTCTCCCTCTGCCTAGGTATCTGCCTCTCTCTGTGTGTCTCTCATGAATAAATAAATAAATAAATAAATAAAATCTTTTTTATTTTATGTAGCTTATGCTTTGGAAGGTTTCTGTATAAACTTAGGTTTTCTGATGCATAGATATATCAGCTAATATTAGAAACCATTTATTAGAAAGTAATGTACTTATTGGACCAAAATTCTTAGCTTTTATATCCTCTAAGTTCTTGTCTTAGTGTGACTTTTTGTTTGTTTTTTTTAAACATCTAACCCTGTGAAATTCTTCACAGAACTCAGTGCTTCTGACTCCAATAAATGAAGTCAATTCTATATCATAAATAATTATAAATAGATGTTAATGTATAATAAGTGAGCATCACTTGATACCTTACAGCATTTCTGCATTTTTCCTTGTCTGCTGGATTTGGATAGTTTCTCTTTGGTTTTACATTTCTCCTCTTTTAGATTTTAATATGTTATTATAAGACCCAGGAAACAGTAAAAACAGCTGTAGTTGGCCAGAGGCCTGGCTTTGCACTTTGGCTGATACTTTGTATTGCAGGTCTCCTGTCTAGGTGTTGTAAGCTGCCCTGTGAGGGCTACTGGGGCTATTTACACTTCCAGTGAATTCGTTTTCAATCAGTGATGAGATTAGAATCATTTAAACTCATAAAAATTCTAAGAAGTTCTGGGTTTAGATAGAGTCTGAATTTTTCAATTCTGGTAATTTGCCTCCATGTTATGACTCACACTTTTCTTTGTGCCTGTCTTAAATTTATGACATAAAGCCTTGCTCGTATGTTTCAGAAAATCTCACACCTTTTCTCGAGATACCATTCTTGTGGAACCAACTATGATGTCATATGACCTTTTGTGTGGGATATCTAGATATTTATTCCCACCTCACGAGAGTAAGGCAGTAAGATTTCTAGATGTGCATTATTGCACCCAGCTATCCAGGGATTCACAAATCAATTTAAATCTCTCATTTTTATTTTCTTAATCTACAAAATACTATAGTGGGATAGATTATTTCTTCGGTTCCCATTCACTATAATTTTTCCTATGGATCTGTGTTGATTCTGTGAAGATAAACAATGGTTTATTAATCATCTTTATATTATTGCTGTTTCTGTTTGCCTTTTTCATTTCATTTCTTTTTGCTGGAACGATTATATCTTCATCTCTAAAAACAAGAAGGTGATTTCCCATCGTTAAAATGCAGTATTTAGCAATAAGATACCAAGCTCTCTTACCCCTTTGCCAGCATAGGTTTTTATTCCTCCAGAGTATTAGTTAAACATTTATCAGTTACTTACAATGTAGCAGACTGGTGCCATGCACTAGAAATAGTAATGCATGAAACATAATTCCTGTCCTTGGGGAACTTTCAGTATAGTGATTTGTGTCCGTGTGTGTATCTGCGTGTGTGTACGTGTATGTGTGTGTGTGTGTGCGCGTGGTGACAATCTAATCTCCTCACCCCTGATAATATCCCTGTAGGTTCTATCATATTCTAACATCCCTTTTCAAGGAGTGTTAGCCTGAGGCAAGTCAACTTCTTTATGCCCTCACTTGGTGACTGTAGTAAATTTCAATGTTCTCTTCAGGTCAGAAAAGTACATGTCGACCATTTTGTAAAGATGACATACACCTTTTAGGGCATAATATATTTCTGAATGATGAGGAATTAATTTTTTCATTGGTCACTACCTTGTAGGACAGTAGTCATAAATGAATGAAGCCCAGGTTGAGCTTGACACATTTAGAGAGACCTTGAAGGTAAAGAAGAACCTTTAAATCTACTGAGAACGGTTCTTAGGATAATTTAGGATGCAGTATGGGTGTTTTGTAGCCTTGAAAACTCTTTGAATGGCAACTTTATATACTGGATTATATTTAACTTCCCCTTACTCAGCTGTTTATGAGAGACTACGAATTGTTAAGTTCGTGAATTAAGAAGTCTCAAGTCCCATTGCACTCTGGTTTTACATGCCTTTGCCTTTGTAAGACATTGGAGGAAAAGGTGTCATTTCATAAATATTGTTTCTCTCACTGTCTTGGTTCACGAGTGCCAACAAGCTGGCACTTTTGTGGCTTCATATTTATAAATATATCCCTGGCTTTTCACTAGGTAAGGTATCTAGTGTAGAAGAGGCAGAGACCATATAAATTTGCTTCATTATGTCTAAAAGATAATTCAAGAGACATATTTATGCAGGTATAGCTCTTCATGCCTCTTTTTACAGTGGGTAAGAAAGGTGCTATAAAGGAATTTTATAGAACAGCTGACTTGATTTTACTTAAAATGTAGTTTTAGCATTAGTTCAATATTAATATGAGTTTTTCCGTTTATGTAGGTAAACCTAGGTCTACTTAAAGAGGTTCAAACCTTTTTTTAGAAATAGCTTTACTTTTAACTTTAGGTAGTTTTACTGTGAATATATTTTATAATACTTGTATCAGAGTCCTTATGTTAATTTCAAATGTCATCCCAGCAGTTATTCTTAAAGACCATTAATGTAGTGTAAATCTGCACTTTTGTTGAGTAAAATGATTGTCATAATCAGACCATTATTGTGATATTCTAACCATTTCTGAGATGTCTTGTTATGTGAAATAAAAAAGATAATGATAATGATACTAATGATCAGGGTATAATATAAGCATAATAGGCTATGTCTACTGATACCTTATCTTTACTTTTATAGTGTTTTATCTTGTTCATAATAAGGCTATCATCATTATGTATTCTTACCTTTTCTCTTACTTTAAACACATAGGGATGTGAGATTATTTCAACGCCTGACCAAGACCATACTGACTTTACCAAGTGCCTCGAATTGCTCCAAAAAAAAATAGAAGAAAAAGACCTACAGGTAAGCTCTACATCTTCTTTGGTGGTTAAGAGTCTTAGTGCCAAGGATGTGAAAGATCCTGCTTCAAGTTTTTACTCATTTGAAGTGATTAGTTATTCTAGTGCCAAGGTTTTGGCTGTCAGATTTTTCCCATATGTTGCATAAATCTGTACTTAGCTGCCAAGTATTACTGTTTGCACTTAAATCAAAAGTCAGAGATCTAAATACCTTATAATGATGAAGTCACAAAATGGATGAAGTGGACTTTGATAAAGCAGTTGAAACTGGCATCTCATTCTTGGCCTACAATGAGTAGCTACTTTTCATTTCTCATTCTCCATTTCCATGTAGACCTATGTGTGTTTTCTCTTTATATGTTTTCTCTCTTTAAATTCTGTATGGGCAGGTAAAACAAACAAATATGGCCTATATTTGGCCCATGAGTTATCATTATAAACTCATACAAACAAACAAAACAGTCAACTTTTTAAGTCCGGGAGGAATCTGCTACTTGCATTTGTAGATTCTTTAAAGTATTCCTTAATGGATTTTCACCTAGCATTCAAGCATTTAATAATTAATTAGCTAAAATGCAAGCTTATATTTTATTATATTTTATAATCCTTTTCGATTATAGGAATAAAAGAATAAAATATATAGTATTTTTTATTATGACTTAAAATATTTTTTAAGTCAATGTTTACTGACGATCAACAAAATAAACCTGAATCATTGAATGGCAGTTGACTATCCTTTTACTGACAGGCTGGAGGGTAAGCTGAGGTGCATAATCAAATGTGTAATTTTTAAACTGAGAAAAGTAGCAAAATACCTTTATGTATTAAAATGCTTTTTGATAGTACAAGTAACAAGAAATGCATTTCAACCTGGCCTCAATAGTCAGGCGAGATAAGGTAGTCTTATATACAGCTCAGTCAGATGTCCTATCTGTTTCTTTGTCTTCAGTCTGTGTTGTAGACTTTGTCTCTGGTCTGGCTCCCCTGACTGCCTTCAGTAGCCACTGTAGCAGCATTTTACCCCTTCACATGTAGGGGATTAAAGGAGCAGGGCAACACTTCCCATCATCATCATCAAACTTAAGTCCTGATATCCCTCTGTTAGGCCACTCTTGGTTTTGGCAACAGAGGATGAGAGTAACCTGATTATGGCAGGGGTTCAGATCCATCCGCAGGTCTCGTGAAGATTACATGATTAAGACATGGGGGCAGGACAAGATAGATGTTGAAGAGGCACCTCAAGAAAAACTTACTCCCTCACAAAAGTTTTTCAAAGATTTCTTTTGGCATCTGTTTACTAAGTTGAGATAGTAGATCATTTTCTCTCTTTGAAGACAAGCCTTGTTAATTATCCTAATTGACAAGTAGCACATTGTACAAACTGAACAAAAGTAATTGAGTGAACATTTCCCATCTCTGTTGTAGCTTGAACTATACCAAATGTATTGTGCTATTTCCAGAAATAAATTGCTATAATTAAATATTTGTTTAACGAAAACAGAACACAGCCCATTGAGAGTTACCTGCTTCATCCAGACATAGCTGATTTGGAGTTTCTTAGAAAAGAAATTATAAAATCTTCACAACTTGTGTTTCAGTTTTCCCAGCATCGACACTGCAATTATTGGAAGCTGGGAATGCAGTTATGTGTGTCAAATTGATAGTATCTGTAATACAGTATTTGGTCATTAAGTCTGAAAATAAAGAATCCTATTTCAAGCTCAACACTGAAATTCAGAGAGAGCCTCAGACTGGGGGAAGAGGGTAATCAGGTATGTATGATCTGTGAAACAAATCTGGTAAGGTCGTGGATGATCCAGTAGGGAGGACTGAATCAAGACCTGTTAGAGCAATCCTGCATTGAGCAGAAAGGACCAGACCCTCCTAGTCCCACTGTGCTTAGTCACGGGCTGGAAGCTCTCAGGGAAGGGGGTGGCCTTGGTGGCCCACTGCACTGCATCTGGGAGTTCCAGTGGGCCATGACAGCCAGTGGCCCCCCTCACAGCCCTAATGAGTTCTTTCTGGGGAAGGGGGCGGTGTAGGTTAGAAGGAGCGGTGCACTTCCACGGCTGCCTCAGGCCCCCAGCATGATTTAGACCCAACACATTCTCCAGCCTCATCTTGCACTACTTTTTCTCCTTGTTCATAAAGTATGACCTATTCCCTCTTCTTCTCTGCCTTGAGGTGTTGCCTCCTCTGCCTAGAATATTTTTGCACATCGCTTGAATATTTTTTGAATTTTTTCCTTCTCTTCGCCTATACCACAATGACAGACTAGGTGATGTCATTAGGAGGACTTCTCTTCCCCATCTCTCCATGTTAGGTTCTGCTGCTATGTGTGTCAGTACCCCTTTCATTCTTCTTCAAGGCAGTCTGAACACTTCCAGTAATTTTGTTGGTTATTTCTGTTTACATGAAGCCTTTCTTCCCAACCTGACCATACAGCTCACAAAGCTGGGCTGTTCACGACTGTACAGAAGCACCTTGTGTGTAAAGGGTGCTTTGTGAATGTTGAGTCTCTGTTGTGTGCTGTGCGAGTGCCCAGGGGAGTTGAACACAACACAGTAGGGGGAAGGCTTCTTAGAGAAGGATTGGATGGCAGATGGAAGAAGAGTGTTCAAGGATGGATGCCTTGGTGTACAGGGAGGATGGCTAGCTCTTCAGCGAACCAATGGCAGGGAGTTTGAAGAGCATTAAGATGGACAACAATGTGATTAGTTTGCTGTTTTAAAAAGCATAGTTGGGTAAACTGAAGGCTCCATTTTTCACAATGAAAACCTTTAATATAACCTTCAGGTTATAGTAAATTTGATGGAGTATCTTTGAGCTTCCACTCAACTTGACCTTTAACCTGGAGGTACGTCGTTTCATCTGATCTAATGTAATAGCAAGAGAAAAGCAAGAAGAGAAAGATTAGCAAGGAAAATAATTAAAAGATGCCCCCCCACATATCCTCCTATGCCCAAGTGAGATCATCATGAGGAGTATTAAAAATTTCTACTTGAAATGCACATGAACTATATAAAAAGATCCTTTATACTTCTCTACCTAATAAGTACCATCAAATTATCATACATTTCTGTTTTCCTACTTATTAAATTATAAATATGAGTTTGTCATCTAAGTGTCTATATTTTATAGCAAGCTCTTGTTAATTACTAGCATTTACTTTATTAATTGCAAATAAAAGTAAAGTAATATCTAATATGTTAAAAAACTGTACTATGTAACATCGTAGAACTTTATAGAATTTGAATTAGCCTGTCCTTACCCTAAAGGAGCTTGCTACCTAGAACATGTGATTAACTTTGAAAAATTTGCCTAAATCACCGCATTTATTTATTTACTTATCTATTTTAAACCTGCTCACCCTCAACTTTTATTCTTTTGCAAAAGGGTTCACCAATACATGTGACTTTTTAATGCTTTGCTTTCATGTTACCACATTGTTTATCTGTAACTGAGTCATGAATAATACATTTTCAAG
Source organism: Nyctereutes procyonoides (assembly GCF_905146905.1). Classification (NCBI taxonomy): domain Eukaryota; kingdom Metazoa; phylum Chordata; class Mammalia; order Carnivora; family Canidae; genus Nyctereutes; species Nyctereutes procyonoides. The sequence goes on along the minus strand of NW_026575120.1, from coordinate 36,764,739 downwards.
ATGCCATCTGATATGACTGGATCTTCAAAGAGCACATATATTTTCTGATGTCACGATCATGCTTGAGATCTAAACCTTTGAATTCAGTGGAAAACATTAAAAGCTATTGCTCCAACTTTTTAAAAATGTAAGATGCATGTTGTTTAGGAAGAAGCAGAAACAAATCCAGATTATAAGGCCCTTAGAATAACAGGCCTCCTAAAATACAGTTTAAGATACTTCCTACTATAATTTGATAACAGAATCATTACTTCAGTCTCTGAGGTTTTTAAACACAGATTTAATATGAGATAAAATTTGGGTGGAAAAGTTGTCATTAATTTCATTCACACTGTATGTGGTGTTGATTTAAACACATACTAGTTTTGGGATCCCTGGGTGGCTCAGCAGTTAAGTGTCTGCCTTCGGCTCAGGTTGTGATCCTGGAGTCCCAGGATTAAGTCCTGCATCACACTCCCTGCATGGAGCCTGCTTCTCCCTCTGCCTCTGCCTCTGTCTCTGCCTCTCTCTCTCTCTCTGTGTCTCTCATGAATAAATAAATAAAAATCTTAAAAAAAAAAAACAATGAACACATACTAGTTTTATTTGCCAAAACTTGAATGCATTTTATCCCCTTTGTACCATGTTATTTTTTAAATCAATTTTTCAGTCAAATAATGAAGGATGCTGAAAAAGTACTGTATGAATAAGAAAGAGCAAATGCCTAAATTTTATACACACACAGATATTAATAACTACAAATCAAACACTACATAAAAGACTATGGGATTATTACATATTAAGTTATTTTTTATACAATTTTAATAGCCTGAGCAAATATTGAATTGTGACTTTGTATGTATTAGAATAGATTTTATGCATTTATATCTGAATTGGGGTTCTTGATTATTGACATTAGGTAAGGAATATTAGTCTTTTTTTTTAATAAAGATTTTATTTATTCATGAGAGACACAGAGAGAGAGGCAGAAACATCGGCAGAGGGAGAAGCTGGCTCCCTGTAGGAGCCTCAGTCAGGACTCGATCCCAGGATCTTGACCTGAGCCAAAGGCAGACGTTCAACCACTGAGCCACCTAGACGTCCTAGATAGTCTTTCTATTTAATTCCTACATGGTATTTCTCAGATAGATACACTATGTTTAGATATCTGCAGATACTATGAGTTTTAGAATATTTATATCTACTAATTATCAGTATTGGGTTAGGTGTACATTATTGTTTTGTAATGGACTAATGGCTTTGTTATATGTCCATACTAAATAACTGTTGCTCCTCACTTAAAAGGAATTTAAGACTTTATCTGATTAGAATAATTATTCATAGCACTATAATAAGCTCTGACTCAGAGGGTTGCACGAAGAATGGTGATAGTGCTCTGAGAAGTGTCTTCTGAGGGTCTCCACTGTCCTTAGTACAGTCTGCTCTAATGGGCCAGGATCTTCAGCAAGATTTCAATCTCATTTAAAGCACAATTTAATAAATCTGTTGTGTGTGTCAATGTATATTCTGGAAAGAGATGAGAACTAAATTCACAGTAGAGATACTTGGCAGATACCACTTTAGTCAAGTAATCAAACATCAGTCTCATTACTTTACGTGTCCTCCTTAATGACCATCACCCAGTTATGGAAGACTGATGAATCACTGAACTCTACCTCTGAAATTAATAATACATTGTATGTTAATTAATTAAATTTACTTTAAATAAAAGAATACATACCATTTTTCAGATATCAGATTGCCAAATATTTAAAGTTGGATAAAATGAGTGTAGGTGAGGGTACAGAGAAGGATAAATTCTCATTTATTCTTGGTAGTATTAAAATAAATTTGGTAGTATTTCTCAATTTTATTTTTTATTTTTTTAAAGCTTTTAATTATTTATTTATTCATGAGAGACACACAGAGAGGCAGAGACACAGGCAGAGACAGAGGGAGAAGCAGGCTCCATGCAGGGAGCCCAATGTGGGACTCGATCCCGGGTCTCCCGAATCACACTGTGGGTTAAAGTTGGCGCTACACCACTGGGCCACCCGGGTTGCCCGTATTTCTCAATTTTAAATGCTTATATCTTCGTTTCAACAATTCAACATCTAGAAATTTATCCTGCAGTTTACAAAGATAAATGTAAATGGATGTTTATAGTTGCATTATTTGTAATAAATAAAAAACTGTCAATAGGGGACTGGTTAAATTACGGTAAGTCTCATTTGGTGATATTTACAGAGGAAATAATATGTATAGGATCTACTTCAAAATAATCATGGGATTTACTTCAAAATAAACATGTTGACTAGGGGAGTAAGGAGAAAGTATAGATAAAACACGATTGACCGTGTATTTTATAATTTTTATGAAACTGGTGATGGGTATATGTGATTCATCATACTCTTCTTATTTTTGCATATGTTTGAAATTTGCCATAATAAAAATACACAAAACTAAAAAAAAAAGAAAAAAGTAAGTGATGAAATAATGTCAGCAATAATTCTTGTTGATAGCACATGCCCTTCAAGATAACATAACGTAAAGGGTGCTAAGGGCACTTGTGAAGTTCTTCCCTAAAACCTATAATCCCAGTTTCATCTTTGAAAAGAAATCCAAGGAAGTCAGAATGAATATTACTCTGCCAAATACCTGACCAGTATTTTCAAGGTCATGAAAAACAAGGAAAGATGGAAAAACTGTCACAGACCAGAGGAGCTGAAAGAGACATGAAAACTAAATGCAGTGTGGCATTCTATTTGTCCCTGAACTGGAACGGGGTATTAGTGGAAAACTGGCAAAATGTGAACAAAGCCTGGAGTTCAATTACTAGTAGTACGGCGGTGTCAGTCTTAGGTGGAACAGGTGTATTGTGGTTATAGGAGATGTTAGCCCTGGCTGGGACCGGGGGAAGGGTACAATTCCTGTACTATTTTTGTGACTTTTCATTAAATCTAAGATTATTCCAAATTAAGAAGTTCACTTGAAAAAGAGATGCTTACTGTTTCAAATATGCTATTAACTATGAGGTGGTATAATCTTTTTGTGACCTGACTCAGTGTTACAGAATAAAAAGGCAAGTACTTCTTGGCACCTAGGCAAATCTGAAATACCTTTTTATGAATTCTTTCACCTTTAAAGTGTTTCCTCAAAAAATCTAAACTTGTGAGTCTCTATTGCATATTTTGGAAACTGTTTTATCTGAAAACTATGCTTGCTTGAAACTTTGCTGGAAACTTGATAATTTTTAAACTGTGGTAACAGCCCAGGTCCACAAACTGCCCAGTTTCCCAAGACACCAGAGAATGGTAGGACTTGATCAAAGAGAACTGGCATTCTATATAATTTTTTCAGGGTTGGCTCCAGAAGGAGTAATCCTGCTCATTCCTGCCCTGCCTCTTTACCTGTCAAAATCCTGTCATCTCCATCACCGCCTTCGTTTTCACCTGTTTTTCTTAGGGGGATATCCTGTCACACTTCTATGCCATTGACTCCCTTATTTATACTTCTTGTCTGGAATGCCAAAGCCTATTTCTAACCTAACTGGAGGGCCATAAGAATTTCATTTCAGTGTCTAAAACACAATTCATCATGTTTCACACAGAATCCCATTTTCTCTTTATTTTCCATCTCATGCACTGGCACTACCATCCATCCACGTGGCAGAAACCTAAGAGTAGCCTTATATTTTGCTATACCATCGCTTACCACTTGGCCACAACTCCTTTAATTCTGTAGGTATCTCTTGTGCCCACTTTCTCCTTTCTAGTCTTACTGCTACTAGGTTAGTTCAGACCATTATTATTTCTCAGTTGGGTTATTTTATGAGCTTCTATTTGTCCTCATGTTAGTTACCAATGCATTGTGGGTTTTTTTTTAAAGATTTTATTTATTTATTTATTCATGAGAGACAGAGAGAGAGAGACAGAGACCGAGAGAGAGAGAGACAGAGACACAGGCAGAGGGAGAAGTAGGCCCCATGCAGGGAGCCCGACGTGGGACTTGATCCCGGGTCTCCAGGATCACGCCCTGGGCCAAGGGTAGGCGCTACACCGCCAAGCCACCCAGGGATCCCTGTATTGTGGGTTTTCTGTTTGTTTCAAATTTTCATTTAAATTCTAGTTAGTTAACATTATAGTATAGTACTAGTTTCAGGTATAAAATTTAATGATTCATCACTTAAATATAACACCACTGCTCATCACAACAAATGCCCTCCTTAACTCTCATCACCTTTTTAACACCTGCTCAACCCACCTCCCCTCCAGCAACCCTCAGTTTGTTTCCTATAGTTGAGTCTCTTATGATTTGCCTCCTTATCTGTTTTTTTACTTACTTCCACTATATTCATCTCTTTCATTTCTTAAATTGCACATGAGTGAAATCATATGGTATTTGCCTTTCTCTGACTTATTTCACCTACCATAATACATTCTAGCTCTCTCCATGTCCTTGCAAATGGCAAGATTTCATTCTTTTTGATGACTGAGTAATATTCCTCCTGTATATATGCATATATTTATACATGTGTATATATATACACATACACACACACACACACACACACACCACATCTTCTGTATCCATTCATCAGCCAATGGACATTTGGGCTCTCTCCATAGTTGGGCTATTGTTGATAATGCTGCTATAAACATTGGGGTGCGTATGCCCCTTTGAATCTGTATTTTTGTATTCTTTAGATAAATATCTAATAGTGCAATTGCCAGAACTGTTTTTAACTTTTTTGGGGAAGCTCCAGAGTGGCCACAACAGTTTGCATTCCCACAAATAGTGTAAGAGGGTTCCCCTTTCTCCACATCCTTGCCAATGTCTGTTGTTTCCTGAGTTGTTCATTTTAGCCATTCTGACAAGTGTGAGGTGATATCTCATTGTGGTTTGGATTTGTTTTTCCCTGACAATGAGTGATATTGAGCATCTTTTCATATGTCTATTAGCTATTTGTATGTCTTCTTTGGAAAAATGTCTATTCATGTCTTCTACCCATTTCTTAACTGGATTATTTGTTTTTTGGGGTGTTGAGTTTGAGAAGTTCTTCATAGATTTCAGATACTAATCCTTTATTAGATGTGTCATTTACAAATATCTTCTCCCATTGTATAGGCTGTCTTTTAGTTTTGTTGACTGTTTCCTTCACTGTGCAGAAGAAGCCTTTTATCTTGATGAAATCCCAGTAATTCATTTTTGCTTTTATTTCCTTTGCCTTCCACCATGTGTCTAGTAAGAAGTTGGTATGGCTGAGGTCAAAGGTGTTGCTGCCTGTGTTCTCCTCTAGGATTTTGATGGTTTCCTGTCTTACATTTAGGGCTTTCATCCATTTTGAATTTATTTTTGTGTATGGTGTAAGAAAGTGGTCCAGTTTCATTTTTCTGCATGTGGCTGTCCAGTTTTCCCAACACCACTGCAGTGCATTGTAATTAGATGTCAGATGTTCAAAGTCTGGGCCTGGCACTCTTTTTAGCTGTGTGTTGACAGAAAGAGAAATAGGTAATAGAAAGCTGTTTAAGTTTTTTAAGCCTCAGCTTTCTCATCTGCAAAATCAGAATAATAATTTACTTATATCAGCAGGTACAGAGACAAAGCACTTCATTGTCTGCCACATATAAAATCCTTAATAAAAATTTAATAGTAGTATTAATAGTCATATTGTTGTATACTTTAGGTCTTGTGATCTGCAACATATTTTATAAAATGTATTTATATATTTACATAACATTGTATTTTGTAAATTATAAAAGATATATAATTTATATATAATTGTTAGTATTTCACAAAATATATTACGATATAAATATATTGTGCTCTCTTGATTTTATAATATAATTTTAGAATTAGACAGTGTTTTTAGAAATCTTATAAACTAGTTACAGTTTATAGCCCAGGTTATATGGACTTACCTTTACATTTTTTGTTTCAGACATATTCTGATTCCACAAGAACTGTCTTAATGTTAGAAACTTGAAATAAATGGGGAACTCTTTACACATTGAAATGTTTCTCAGGGCATGTCTTCAGCCTTCCTCCTTCCCAGGGAACTGGTGAGAATGGTGACTGTGTGTTTAGTACAGAATTCAGTAGAGAGGTGAGTTACACAACCTGCTAATCATTGTTTACTTCTTGACTTGGTGAGGAGAGAAAATGGGACATGTACTCTGACTTCTTTAATCCTGCCATAGCCATGGTGTGCCTTACACTCACTAAGGGGTGTATTTAGAATTTAGAGTTGCAACAGCAGACTTCCTCCCTTTAGACATACTATGGAAGCTACTGAGGATCTTCCTCTAATTGTTTTAACAAACTTTTGCATGGTACCTATCTTGGTCGTTATACTTGGTTGGATGACTGACCTCATGGCTCCGACCTTCCAGTCTAATAGAGGACACAGATGTACATGTAACCATAGAATAACTCAGGCTACAGTTATTGCTGTACCCATGCCTCTGCAGGAAAGATTCAGCTTTTTTTTTTTTAGTGAATTGTTTGTAGAACCCTTCTCTGTTTCACCCTTTAGCTTTTCATTGGAGAAAATAGAATAATATAATTATTTTTCTAATGAAATTGGGGCTCATATCCATGTGGCCTTCCATGATCTCCCTTTTTAAATAACACCCCTCATCCTGCATCCTCTCCCATCCCTTGACTCAGCAGTCTTTATCACCTTGTCTGCTGGGTCTTCTCCATCACACCTGTCACCATCTAACATATATATTTAGGAAATTTATTTCTATTACATCTTCACACTGCAATGTAAATTTCATATGGGCAGGTAACTGTACATGTTTATTCTCTGCTACATTCCCAGGACAACACCTGGCACATAGTGGGCACTCCGTATGTATTTATTGAATGAATAAATGAATGCGTACATAGATGGAAGAATTTTTTTTTTAGCAAGGCTTTTTTTTTATCAAATGTTGGTAAATTTTATTAATCTAGTTTAACAAGGTGTATCCTGCTCCAGCTATTGGCCCATAATAATTGAAATTTTTTTTGGCTTTGGCAGCATATGGAGCTATTATTCAATCATTTATACTTTTAGTATACTTTTTCTCTTCATCTTATGGATGGGTGTGTGTGATTAAAAATGGAACGTGTAATGCCTTCTTTTCATTTTATTAATTGGTCTTTTGTAATTTCTGAAACCTACTTTTTCCCAGTTCTAAGTTACTTGCAAAAGTTGAGAGCTAAAAAATGAAAATACGTAGAGATTGTCTCATAAGCCACTGCCATTGAGAACTTGACAAGAATAAATCTTGCCAACTTCCTTAAAGTAATACTGAAAGTAATACCATTCAATTCCAACATCTGCTGGATAGCTGAGGCCTTGTAAGACTTATAGGACAGCTTTCTCTACTTTCTTGCCTCTGCCTGTCTGCCTCAAAGCAATGTTGTAAACTTAAATCAATAATTTTTATGAATTTCTAGGAAGAAACACATGTATACTTATAGTAGACATATTCAGCTATACTTAAGTATGTCTACACAAAACACCTCTTGTTTTTTAGTACATAACCAGCATTGTTCTCTTTGTCAAGTGCCAGAGTGACTACTTACATATTCAGGTTCTGGAACAGATGCTGTGCAAGTTAAGTATCAGACAAGGAAGGAAGAAGCAAGGAGAAGGAAAGTATTCTGGGCATTGAGTGAACAAGCAGGCTGTTTCCTAGATCATTTTAGAGAAGCCTTCAAAAGAGAAATTCACATCTCTGTTTTTCCTTCTTCTTAGAGACCAGCAATCTTTTTTATAATGCTGTGTAACAAGAGAAAATAGATACACCCAGTGCTTTGAAGTGACTCGGGAGCTGTTGCTACGGATATAAAAAGCTTACTGCCTCAGCCACTGTGGCAGCCTAATCCATCCCTGCCAGAGGAGAAGCGTGCTTTTATAGGCCCCGGGACCAGGGTTAAGTTTATCTGCTTACCAGGAATCTCAGTTGGATGACTCACTTGCCAGATAAAATTTCTTATTAATGCAGAGAATTGCAGATATGGTTGGTGTGATGCTCTTCTGCAGAAGACAGGCTGACCTTACGTGAAAAGGACTGTTTTATTTTGAATTACTGCATTGCGAAGGTACAGAAACTGCAGACAGGAGGAGGAAACTCTGTCTTGGGGACTTCTGTAACAATAATGCACGTATAGTGGAATATCCTGAGAGTATATAATAGATTAAAAAATTTCTCCTTATTCTGCAGATCCCTTAGCAAGACATATGTGGCCATACCCCTAGCCATGAGTGTGATTGTCCACAGTAGTAGTAACAACTGTATTTGTGGGGTGCCTGGGTGGCTCAGTTGGTTAAACATCTGCCTTCAACTCAGTTCAACTTAAATCAATATCCTGGTGTCCTGGGTCGAGCCCATGTTGGGCTCCCTGCTCAGCAGGGAGTCTGCTTCTCTCTTTGCCCCTCCCCTGGCTTGTGTTCTCTCCCTCTCTCTCAAATAAATAAATAAAATCTTTTTAAAAATTTTAAGAAAATAACTATTTGTAAGAAATGATTTGTGTACAGTTTAAGTCATGACTGAAGAACTAAAAGGTTTTTCCTGCTTATCATGGGGATGTACATATCAGATCAATATACTTTCAGTGGTAGTTAATTAAGTAATCAGAAGAGAAATATATACATAGAAATACATTGTTCTTGGGGCACCTGGGTGGCTCAGTGGTTGAGCATCTGCCTTCGGTTCAGGTCATGTTCCCAGGGTCCCGGGATTGAGTCTTGCATCAGGCTCCTTGCAAGAAACCTGCTTCTCCCTCTGCCTGGGTCTCTGCCTCTCTCTGTGTGTCTCTCATGAATAAATAAATCTTTAAAAAAAAAAAAAAAGGAATACATTCTTCTTTGTGTTAGGTGATGAGTATAAGTATCTCAGAAAGTCCCATTTAAATCAGAGGAGAAGATGAAATTTGCATAGTATTCACTTTCCATTCTTCTATTAGTAGCCAGAAGTAGAAAACGCCATTCTGTTTCCATGACCGTCTGCTTTCCCAGAGCTGTTCTGCTTAGCATTCCACGGTCACCGTGTTGGTCCATAAGAGCAAGTGGCATACTAAAATCCAGATGCCTAGAGTAGATGGCCAGTGATTGCAGCTCCTTTTCTGAATCCACAATGTACCTTCCTCTCACCATGTATGTGAATTTATGTCATTTCCAATATGAACAACTGGATCGAGATATTTTGAAACATATTAGGAAAGGGGGAGTATCTGAATTCAAAGTACACTGATTGCATGCTAATTCTGTCTCCTCATCTATTTCTACTCAAGATTTTAGATGCTTATAAAATAGACCCTAAATATTCTGATTTTTAAAGCATTCCTATAAATAACTTCAGAAAGAGGAAGTTATTATTGAACAAACATTTTATTCCAAATTACACTCAGTTTACTATGATGCTCTTGGATGTGGAACACGTTTTGCAAAATAGTAAATAATAGCATTGCTTATAGCATTAAGGTGAACCGGAGGATGATGAGGTGATCAGCTATTTTGTGTGCATGTATTAGGTAAAGCACACTTACACTGCAAAAAATAAGCTTTAAGTAATTTATGTCACTGCAGTAACAGTTTTAACATTCTCATTTGGCATTATAAAATGGTCGAATGCATATCTAGAAACCAGAGTGTTAATGATCAAGTGCAAAATTTGCAATCAAAATGTTCTCTATTCTCCCAGAAGGTGGAAAGGGGATAATTAACATAAACTATTTATATTGCTCCAGATTGCAAAACCTAAGGATTGCGCTACAGCAAGTCTGATAGCCACCTATTATAAACTGGTCAATAAAAAATGAAGAGTTTTATACCACTAAACTTTGGGAAAATAATGCACTCAAAGTACTGCAAATAGCTAAATCCAATTCATCTAGACAAGGAAACCAAGAGTTTCATTTATCACTTTGGACAAGAATATGCAGCGAAGACTTTCTTTATGGTTGAAGCAAAGCAAGAAATACTGTTGTGTAAAAATGAATCCCGGTGATGCAAGAGAGGATAATTGGTATTAAGAAATGATCTGCCAGTGCAGAAATACTCATCGTCAGGGAACAAAGCATTTCTTACCAAAGTCCATCTGTTTGCAGAAAGATTTGGACAATCATCTGTCTCTTCTCACCTTGCTCAGTAGGTGGAAATGACTAAAGAAAGTAGGTACAGTTTCATGTCCCAGATTCCACAGAAGGGGAAGAATGATAGCTTAGTGCTCTTTCAGATATTCAGCTTCCTTAGGGAAACACGTATGTTTGAGAATTCTTAGCCCCAGTGAAAAGTATCTGGTCTGTGTTGAACAGGAGGCTCCAGAATGCAGAATGGAATTTTTTCATTCATCTACCGAGCAATCATTTAGCTTCTGTGGACAAAATTTGTATAATGCAAATTGTAATAGCCTTTCAAACTGTACTTCCAAATAGCTGATTGTTTCTGAATATGGTATAAATTATCTTTTGATTTTTTTTTATTTTACACCAAATACTAGCTGTGTTGAAGATGCTATGTGAAGCATTCTAGCTGTTCTAAAACACAAGTAATACAGTTTTCCATTTCTCAGGACCCCCATAATTCAAAAAGAATATCTTTTCTGTAGAAATATCTTCATATCCTGAGAATGTGAGGGGTTTGGAGACCATAATTACCTCCCGTAGATTTATAATATCCATGTACTTATTTATATAAACCATGACTTTATGTAATTTTACTTACTCATAAATATATTCCTGAGTCTTCAAAGAGTTTAATTTTCAGCAGAGATAATAGAGTAAAATCATGTAAAAAAAAATCCATTAGTGTGCTTATTTATTCTATCCAACTCTCCTTGGCACTCACTTCCTGATACTGAGAAATGTGAACACATGTAAATTACTTCTTGCCATCCCTTGGTGTTTTTACTTGGGAAGGAAAAAGACCATGTTTCCACATTTTTGTATATATCAGTGTTGTATTGTTTATACAGAAAAGATGTCTCATTCCCAGGGATCTCATTGATATGGCTTGAACTTATAGTCCAATTGATCAAGGGAATATTAGTACTCAGGACAAATCTCTGAGGGAAGACAAAACTACTACTAAAAAAAATTCAAAGCTTTGTCCAGGGTCAACCAAAAAAGCATTGCATTATTCTGGGAATGAATGCACTCGTTCTGTACTCTCTCATGACCAGGGTACCTGACATTAAAGTGCTTCAGGCATTCTTAATGGCAGTCAGAAAGTAAACCAAGAAAAATTCAAACAGCGTATGCAGGAAGAGCTCTGAGGATGAGAACTGTTCACAGCCATCGTCATTGTTAGATTGTTTGTGGTCAACATATGGAGAATCTTTATTTTCTAGACAAGGAATTTAAATTTTGATATACAGGTGATGGCAATCCACTAAAGAATTTTGAATGGAAAGCCACAAAGTCATTTTGAAAAACAGCATAATGGTTGTATGCAAGCAGAATCAAAGGACAAAAATTACAGTGACACAAATGAAAGAATCGATTGCAGGATGCTTTGAAGAATAACTCTTTAGTCATTTTCCCCAGTAAGATTTTGAGAAAAGAATAGAGACCATAAAAATAAAGTCCATACTTGTTAATGATTTGGTCTTGTTTGCCAGAGAGTTACAGCATGAAAACTAACTGTTGAGCTAACCATTCAGCTGACAAAAGTCCTTTATGTGTACCCAGGTACCCTGCTAAGTATTCTAGGTTGAGAAATGCATCCTGTATAAGACACAGTTCTGACTCTAAGAATGTGTGGTCTTTGGAGTAGATGCTTTCGTTAAGCAAATGATCGTGATATGTTCTCAGTGATGCTGTAGCTGAAGTCTCCTGGGACCATGAGAAGCCTCTTGGTAGTGAACCTTCTCCAGTGTCCACTCTCCTTGGGCACAAACCAGATTAGGAGCTGCCCTGAGTGAGGGGAGTGCTTAATTCTGAGTATTTAGGGTGAAAGGTAAAACTCATAGCTTTGGAATGTCAAAGGGCAGGCAATCCTGAAAATACATGCAAGCTAATGGAGACTGAACCTGTAGGGTGGAAACCACACATACAACCTTACTGGGACAGGTCAGTCTCTCCTGTGTCAAGCAAGGACCTCTGCCGCAAAGAGTTTCTTCTAGTCCACACAAGGAGGCTGGAGTCCCGTTTGCTGAGCTGTCCAGAGAGGCATAGGGACATAGTAAGTTCCCCGGAGTTGGTCAGAGTATGGGCTACCTGGGCTTTTATGCTAAAACTTCTACTAGGGGATTGTGGTTTATAGCAGTCAGGAGTCATAGTACAGATCCTTATTAGTGCCTTCCTAGTTTTTCTTTTCAAATGCAGATAAGCTTGGATACACTGATCACTTTTCAGTAATGTAAATAGGTCCTTTCATCCTCTTTTTTTTTTTTTTACCTTTCTCTAAAGTAACATGTTCAAAAACAGTTTTATATGAACACATTTATGACATTTCTTAATAACATATTTACAGTTTGACAAAGTTGGAAAAAAAATACTCTGTTCAAACAAAATTCTTTTTTAGAAAGTAGAGGTAGGCATCCTTTAAAAAAGCCTTCACTTAATCACAGCCTTAACCCTGAATGTTCCTAGATTTCTTGTCTATGAATGGAAGACTCATTATCTTGCCATTGCAAGGGACATTATTTCTTTCTCACCCAAAGAGGCTTGCTTACCTTAAACTGTGACCCATTGAGCCTGGTTGAAATTTAAATGGAATCCCTATAGTCCTATTTTCAGAAACTGCCTTTCAGCTAGGTATTCTGTGTTTGTGAGTATAGTATCTTCCGATACCATAAAAATACAGCCTTTCATTTCCTTGGTGTCTCATTGTACTTTGTATCAATCACTGGAATTACTTTATAGGCTTATTAAAACATTTTGACATTGCTGATTTTTTGGTCAGTTTATTGTTTTTGGTCTCTCTTGATCCAGCTTCTTTCTCCGTGGCCTGTGTTGAGTTTTCAGTCTTTAAATAAGAGTTGGACCAAAGGATCTCATCATCCTGTTCAAGCCTTACCTTAGTACAGTACCTATCTGAAAGTTAAGTGAAGCTTAAGAATAACATCTCAATTTTTTGAGCCCCTACTCTTTATGTTTGTTAAGTTGGCTATGCTAATGTTAGTTTTAATTCTCCCCAGTAGGGTAAACATATATCTTGGTTTACATAGCATAGTCTTGGTTTATGCTCGTATTCTTGGTGTAATTATGTATAAAGTCCCCAGTTTACTTTCAGAAGTGTCTTAGTCTGTATGCTAAATTGCATGGTCACCCCTATTTATCAGGGAGAACCATAAAAAAATTGTCCATTTATGCAACTCTAGAATTCAATTTATGAAAAGTGAATGTAATTAAAACTTGCTGACAGCCACTGTCTCTGCTGTAGATTTCATGCATGCTGTATCTAAGTCTTTTCGAGGACAAATGCAGAAAAACATACCATTTGTTTACTGAAAGGTTTTTACTGCTCTAATAGAAAAATGAAATTGCTTCTCCTTTTAGTGTTATATATCCCTCAACCAGTCTTGTCATGATTTTATTAAGGCAAATTACGCAAAGCTAAGGTTTTCATTTATTTTTCTAAACAAAATAGACACAGTTTTTATTTAACCTGTTACAGTGGAAACCAGAGAACCTTATGTGGACTGTTAGAAGTGAAAGGAATCTTGAAAAATACATTAATGAATCTGTTCTGTCCCTTATCTTTATAGATGAACCACCAAAGTCACAAGGAGGTTATGTAACTTTTATGTGGTTACATGGCTTTTGAAAGAATATACCATCCTTTAGTCAGATCTCCAATATGTTAATACAGGGCTTCAGGGTTCCTTTTGCCACACACAATTGCATAAGGCAAAGGCTAACAGAAAGAGTCCATTAAACTACCCTGACTTGAGTGTAGGAAATAAATAGAAACCATTTAGAAGTTGATTTTTTTTACATTTTATATATCACAGAATATGGCATATGTTGAGTACTTGAGTGTTATATATGTTGTAGGCATGTGTTGAGTACTTGAGTGTATATGTGCACAGATACAATATTTAAAATACTTTCTCCATGAGGCTAATAAGATTGTAATATTATTACAATCTTATTGTAATAAGATTGAACGCTTTTTTAGAATAACATATATTGAATCCTTGTTACATCACAACCAGTAGAAAACATGTTAGTCTTTGAGACTACTATTCTTTAGAAAATAGTAGGCATGTTTAAAAATAAATGATTTGCCCTAGGGCATGTATGGCCTCTCTACTAGTGCCTTCTGAAATTCATGGTTAATCCTCACTAAAAATCCCTTGAATTCACAGTGTCTTTATGTCTAACTCCAGTATAAACTGGGCTTTTCCTCAAGGACAGCAATTCTCTATTAGAGAGAAGTAAGAGAGAGAATTCTCTAATAGAGAATTGCTGTACAGCAGCGGTAGTAATGCAGTTGTTTTGTTTTGTTTTTGCCACTACTTTTATTAGAATGGGCTCTGGAAGTTAGAGGTAGGTGTCTTCATTGCTTTTTGCTGTTTTTAGATTTGTGCTAAAACTGTAGCCCACTAGTCAACTTGAATACTTGAAATGTAACAGATTCAAATTGAGATGTGTTATTAGTGTAAAATACACTGACGATTTTGGAGACTAAATGTGAAAAAATGTAAAATATCTCATTTTTACCAGCTTTATTGAGATATACCTAACATATGAATTTGTATAAATGTAGGGCACACAACATGATGATTTGATACACAAATGTATTGCAAAGTGATTACCATTATAGTTAGTGAATACCTCTATCATCCCATGTAATTACTTTTTGTTTTGTTTTGTTTTGGTATGGTAATAAAATTTAAGATTTATTGTCTGAACGACTTTAAAATATATAATACAATGTTAGTAACTCCAGTCACCATGCTGTACATTAGATCCCCAGAACTGACTCATCTAATAACTGGAAGTGTGTACCCTGTGGCCAACATCTTTTATTTCCCCACCACCAGCCTCTGGCAACCGTCATTCTACTGTTTCTGTGAGTTTGGCTTTTTTTTTTTTTTTTAAGATTCCACATATAAGAGAGGTCATAGAGTATTTGTAGAGTATTTGTCTTTCTCTGTCTGACTTAACTTTATTGAGCCTAATGCTTTCATGGTCCATCTATGAACATCCATGTTGTTCTTACTGGTAGGATTTCCTTCTTTCTGGTGGCTGAATAAGAGTCCATTTTGCCTGTGTGTGTGTGTGTGTGTGTGTGTGTGTGTGTGTGTGTGTGTGTAATCTTCATCCATTCATCTGTTGAAAGATACTTAGTTGTTTCTTTATCTTGGCTATTGTGAATAAAGCTGCAATGAACATGGGACTGCAGATCTCTCTTTAAGACCCGAACTTCCTTCCTTTTGGATATATAACCAGAGCTAATTTGCATTTCTCTGATGATTAGTGATAGGGCTTCTTTTCATGTACCTGTTGGCAATTTGTGTATTGTCTTTATTTTTTTTAAGATTTTTATTTATTTATTCATAGAGATACACACATACACACAGAGAAAGAGAGAGAGAGGGGCAGAGACACAGGCAGAGGGAGAAGCAGGCTCCATGCAGGGAGCCTGATGTGGGACTCGATCCCGGGTCTCCGGGGTCACACTCTGGACTGAAGGCGGCGCTAAGCCACTGAGCCACCCGGGCTGCCCTGTGCATTGTCTTTAGAAAATGGCTAGTAAGCTCCTCTGCCTATTTTTTTTTTCTATAAATTAATTTTTATTGGTGTTCAATTTACCAACATACAGAATAACACCCAGTGCTCATCCCGTCAAGTGTCCCCCTCCGTGCCCGTCACCCATTCACCCCCACCCCCCGCCCTCCTCCCCTCCTCTGCCTATTTTTTAATCTGATTGTGTTTTTGCTATTGAATTATTTGTGTTCCTTATACATTTTGGATATTAATTTCTTGTCAGATAATTTGCAAGTATTTTCTTCTATAAGTCGTATTTTCCTCTTGTTGATAGTTTATTCTGCTATGCAGAATTAGTTTGATATAGTCCCACTTATTTATTTTTGCTTTTGTTGCTTGTGCTTTTAGTGTTGTATCTAAAACATGGTGGACAAGACTAAGGTCGAGGGTCTTTTTCCCCTTTGTTTTCTTCTAGGGGTTTTATAGTTTCAAAGTCATATGTTTAAGTCTTCAGTTTATTTTGAGTTGATTTTTGTGAGTGTTATAAGATAGGGGTCCACCTTTATTCTGCATGTGATTGTCCAGTTTTCCTAACACCTCAATATTTTTAATAAAGATTACATCCTTAAAATTATATTTAGATATATTGCATTAAAATATATACTTTAAAATTAATCTTACGTCTTTTTAAAAACTTCTTAAAATGTAGCTGTGTAGTAACTAGAGCATTTAAAACTCCCTCTGTGTAGCCTCTTATATTTACATTGTACAGTGCTGTTATATTCCATTCTTCTTTTGCCCTAAAAACTTTAGTTTCAACTTCATGGCAACCTCAGCACCCATTGCTATAGTCCTCATTGTGATAGTCCTGGCCATTTCCCCTCATGTCTTGATCAGGTTAACATATAGGTCACCAATACTTTTTCAACAGTACTGTCTTGATCCGTGATAAGTTCTAAATATACTCGAATCAACCTTCCAATACACAGACTTGTTTCCTTAAACTTATCCCGTCTAGTCATCTTACTTACTTTTTTAACTAAATTACTCAGTTCTATGAATACACCTAGGCCTTGTTGATAGCAAATAAGCCCTCTATAACCTCCATTTTGTCCATTTGACTCACTTTTTTGTACCTCAAATCCAGCAAATCTTCAGCTTAACCAGTACTCTGATCCACTGACCATGCTCTTTTCATATCCTTCAATCCTTGTTCATTCTCTCATTTACTCAAGAACTGTTGGCTGGACACTTACTATGTACCATTTCATGTGTGACATAATGGTGGCTTTATACCCCCTGACAATTTCTGTGGCTTGAGCTGTCATTGTGATGAGGTTGTGGGTATTTAAGAAGTGGAGAAATTCTGGATACATACTGATTTTTGGGAAATAACATAGGTCATGTCATTCCTGTGCTCAAAACGGCTCCCCATTTAATGCCAGTAAAAGTCAGAGACTTTACAATGACTTAACAAGTCACTACAAATGTAATTCTTCTATTTTACTCTGATTTCTCCTACTAATTTCTCATTTAATTTTAGCAGCTAGCCTCCTGATACTTTCTGAAATTGGCTGAGGCCATGTCACTGCTTCAGGGCCTTAATACAGTCTGTTGTCTGAAGAATCTTGCCCTGGGAATCCATACACGTGGCCATCTCCCTCATCTCTTTGGGTCTTCGTGCTGTTCTATTACTTTAGCAATATAGCCTGCCCTAGCTCCTATTTAAAGTGAAGCACATTCCCAACCTGTCATTTTTGATCTTCCCTTTCCTGCTCTGTTATTCTCCTAATTTTAGCACTTACCAGCATTTCACATCCTAATAGACTTATTTGTATGTGTATTATCCCTCCATTTGAATGTCAACTCCATGAAGGCAGGGGTTTTTTATCTTCTTTATTGATATACCCTAAGTGTTTAGAATGGCACCTAAAACATGGTAAATGAACAATAAACTTTACCAGAAGTAACAAATAGGAAATAAGTTACTCTTTTCAAAAGCCACAGACTATTTGAACCCTTGCTAAGTAGGGAAGTACTATTTTATAGGAATTAGATGATGTTAACTCAGCCTAATAAAATAGCTGCTTGCCTCTCTGGTTATTTATTCAATTTTTCCTGAGTTTTTATATGCTTAGGGGAGCTCAGTAAATACTTGCTGTCTGCTCTGTTGCAAATACTGCATCTAACACCTGTGATACATGGGCCTCTTCTAGAAGGAGAGATACTCAAGTATATTAACAGTTATAACAAAGTGCAACTGGGTGTATTGTGAAGAATAATTGTTATTGAAATTGTTTTGTCTGATGCAGACACAGACATCTGAAATGAAAGGATTTGTTATACTTACAGGCACTAAAAAGGAAGACATGGTGTGCCATGCTGGGGGTTACATGGGAGGAGTGCCTAGCAGGCAGGCTCAAACAGGTGGGGGCTGGAAGATAGAGTGGGGCCCCAAGGGGGGATACTTTATTGGGGATCAGTGTAGGTAGACAAGCAAAAGTGTGAGAGGATTTCACTGGTGTATTTGTTTGTTTTTGTTTCTGTTTTTTAAAGATTTTATTTATTTATTCATGATAGACATAGAGGGAGAGAGAGAGAGGCAGAGACACAGTCAGAGGGAGAAGCATGCTCCATGCAGGGAGCCCGACGCGGGACTCGATCTCGAGACTCGATCCCGGGACTCCAGGATCACACCCTGGACCAAAGGCAGGCGCTGAACCGCTGAGCCACCCAGGGATCCCCTCGCTGGTGTATTTGAATGTCACTAGGTCATAGGAGAGCAAGAAGTGGAGGCTTGTGGCAGGGACAAGCCTATCACCCTGCATACCTGTTCACCTGCGCCAGGTGCTCACAGCTTCTCTGAGGATGTTGAAGCCTCAGGAAATACAAAGTCTTTAAAATTTACAACATTTAAAAATTTTTTTTAAAAAATTACAACACACTGGGTAATATTAGAAATAAATGCGCAAGGCTTTGGATCCACATAGAAGAGTCACCCTGGTAGTCTCCAAATTTCAGATTGAACACTGTCCCAGTGGCATTGTAGTCCTAAAGACATAACTCTAGCCTTGTAAAACCTATGTAAATGCGCAGGGGAGGTGTCTGTCTCTCTTTTGTCTCTGTGAATATTGGATGTCCTACTAGGAGCCAGAGCCAGAGCTGCAGAAACCTCCCAGGCCGACCCCACCGCCCCCCGCCTTTGCCTGCAGCCCCCATTATCCTCTAATGTTTTTAATCAGTCTTGCTAATAAATACTTCCTGTAGGGAGAATGAGTAGTGATGAGAAGTAATCTTGCCGCTTCTTTATTCTGAAAAATTCAATCACTGATCTACAGACACTGCTTATTCATCATGATACCTTAGTGCAGAAGAGGGGGATTAAATTTCAGCCTTAAAAGTTACAGGATCCCTCAAGGCTTGGAGTATAGTAATGAAAAATTAAGAATCTGAAAAAAGGATTCCAGAATCTGCATAGTGAATAAACTATCACCAGGCCTTCCTTCTGATGTGAATTTAGGATTATGTGCATAAGAGTATGCCACGTGCTTTTTACTAGAGCCTTAACACTTTTGCTATGTTTCACATATAACTTCTTTGAATATCTTTTTCTTCAGTTTAGAGCAAATTCTCTTCAGTTTTTCTGAGGTTGTATATAATTTCTGGGCTTATTCCCCACTGGTTTGGAGGGGCCTTACTGATAAGTCCTCCTAGTTAAGATGAGGAGCCATTTCCTTGACTTGATACTCCAAACAGAAGCAGTCTCCTCTGCAGGTCTAAGCCTACTTGCCTGCGAGTTACCCACTTCCTCTGAAGATTAACAGATGTCCCTTTCTTTGCCCGTGTACTCAGAGTAATATGTGCTTCCCAGAATGGATGCTCTTCCTGGACCCCAAATCTAGTTCTCTGAGTTCTTGGAAGATCTCCAAAACTAGTAGTAGGCCCTCTACCTGTAGTGTGCCTGTCCTGATACCCTACCTTTTACATGAAGCATCTTACCCAAGTCCCCATTCTTCCTACATTCTGATAAAGTCAGAAATAGAAAACTCATTTCAAATATCTTGGTTCTTCTATGTAATTTACCTTTTGTGTTTTTATGGGACCCATTTTGATGTACATATTCCCACAACATGCAATTAATGTTTCTTCCTTAGGCGATGTGTCATTTTTTGCAGTGTCTTCGCTTACTCATTCATCAAACACCTCACTGTCTTCAGTGTTAGGGCTATTCAGAGTACCAGGGCTGTAACAAGGGGACCAAAGAAACACAGCCTTTGGCTTCATGGACTTCATACCACTTATTGTTCCTCTAGGAACTGTACACATCATATAGATGCTTGGTTAACATGTTATTCTTTTAAATCATGATGTCTTCGTGGACTAAATGTTATTTAAGCTTTTTTTCATGAACTATTTTAAAAACCTAAAAACCTATTAATTACTCCCTATTTTTAAATAATTTCTATTGTATTCCAGATAGAATGATGATTATTGCAGTCTGTTTTTGTTGTTTGTAAGCTTTTCGTATAATATTTTAGTTAAGCTCTTCAATCCTTCCTCTTCCATGGTGAATATACCAGCTTTGACTGTGTTGCTACATTTTGAGATTAGGATAACCAGAAGAAGGTGCATAGGGTCAAGGGCGGAGGCAGTGCCTCTTCTGTTCTCAAGTCCGTTGTGGGCTACTTTATGTAGGAGAAGGTTATTCCCTTTCACTTCCCTGCAGCCTGTCTTTACTCTGTCTTATATAGAAGGAAAGTAGGATAAATATCTTCGAAATATATTTTCAACAACAGAATATTTAAAAAATTAGTTACAGGAAATGCTCTCTTGAAACTGTTAACTTGAAAAATAACATCAAACTATAGATAACAATAACAAAAATGTTAATAATAATATAATTATAATAATACCAAAAATAAAGGTAATAAAATAGCTAATATTTTTTATTCAAATTCAATAGAGTTAACATATGTTACTAGTTTCAGAGGCAGAATTTGATGATTTGTCTGTTGCAGATAACACCCAGTGCTCATTACATCAAGTGCCCCCTTTAATGCCCATCACCCATTACCCCCACCTCCCCTCTAATGACCTTGTCTGTTTCCTAGAGTTAAGAGTTTCTTATAATTTACCTCTCTGTTTTCCTTTTATTTCATTTTCCCCTCCCATCCCTTCTGTTCATCTGTTTCTTAAATTCTACATAGGAGTGAAATCATATGGTATTTGTCTTCTCTGACTGACTTACTTTGCTAACATAATACTATCTAGTTCCATCCACCGTGTTATAAATGGTAAGAGAATAAAAGCTAACATTTTTAAATAATCACTGTTTCCTAAACATGTTGTCAGTGCTTTACACTTAACTCTTTTAATTACCTCATTTAAACTCCACAACAACCTTATCAATTATCAATTGGCAAACACTATCCTATTTTTACGTGTGAACATAAAAATGAAGTCCTGAGAGTTAGGCAACATTCAGTAAAAAAGACAGTACGGGTCCCCAGAATACTTAAATTCTAGTGAGGCAACAAACCTGTATGTTAGAAAAGAATAGCCCACAGGTATGTTATGGGATGGATAGGAGAAGCACCGACTGTGAAATCAGGGAAGATTCGACGAGGAAGGAACACAGAAGCAGAGTTGTAAAGGTAAAGTTGGCTAGTTTTCTCAATCAACAGGCAGATGGGAAAAAGATAAAATTGGTACTTGAAAGAGTTGGTTTTGAAATGTGACTGCTACTCACCAATTTTGTGACTTTAAACAAATGACTTAATTCCTTTGTCTGAACAACAAAAATGATAACTACCTTTTCTTTATGGCTTATCAAATAAAATATAGTATTGAAAGCTCATTTTCTTTGTTAGATGCTACTTAATTATTGAAAATTCTTAAAATATATGTGACTTTCAGTTTTTCTTTTCCTTGCTTAGGTAGACGTAATTGTGACCTTGGGAGGTCTTGCCGGGCGTTTTGACCAGATTATGGCATCTGTGAGCACTCTGTTCCAAGCTACATGCATCACTCCTGTGCCAATTATAATAATCCAAGAGGAATCTCTCATCTACCTTCTTCAGCCAGTAAGTGAAGAATAAATATAACGTCAGCACTTTGCTTTCACAGAACTTCTAATATTTGAGTAGACTTGAAAACATGAGCCTACTGTGTGTCTTGGAAGTTGATACATGAGTGAATTGACCATGTTTGACTACTTGTGTTTACCCTGATCTACTACCTTATAGCATGGAGCAGCAAAAATGTAGAGGAGAAGCCTCAAAGTTTTCATTTTATTATACCCAGGGAAGGAAAAAAAAAAAAGCAACAACAACCAGACTTGTAACTTTTAATTAAATTGACTAAGAATTAAATTTAACACCCTTGCATTTTGAGCAGCTGAATGTGAATGCCACTTGAGAAAAATTTCAACAGAGGAAACACAAAGCTTGGCAAATATTTCAGATGGAATTCTCATATATTTTCAGTGTTGTCGTTATAATTGGAAACTGGATTTGATTTTGTTAAGCACTAAAAAGAAAATCTTTAGCTTTTATTCTTCATAAGTTGCCTGCTTATTAATTTCACTGCCTCAGAATAAATTTCTAATGATCATGTCATTCACTTCCCATGATGAATATAGAGGAAATTTTCTATCAACATAGTGCTTAGAACAGAATTCTTATTAAAGAAGTTTTATAAGGTTGATCAGAGGGTTCATCTAGAAAAATAATCACTTGGTAACATTATTAAAAGATAGTGGGCTGTTGTTTTTCTTTTTTGCCTCTCATTGTAATGTACTCCTTACAGCATTGCTTCATCCCATCTGCTCTCCACCATCTGTAACATGTCATTACCTAAAAATTGTTGTTTGGTAATATAGTGGGTATGATGCATGCTCCCTGTTGTTCAGCCAGCTTTGCATTTTTTTCCCTGACTTTTTGCATTGCCTAGCTTTGTTGTTTTCTGGAACACTTCCTATGAGATGTGAAAAGGGACCTGCAGGATTCAGTTTTCAAACTCCATACTGTCCATTTATTTAGTCAACAAACAGTTATGGAGTGCCTGCTATTTATTGCACTGCTAGGCAGTTGAGGACTTAAAAAAGATAATAACATGACCTTTGCTCTCTAGCACACGTCCAATGTTTATAAAAACAAACACAAAGCACTGTTAAAAGATTGGTACATAAATGAGATGAAAGATTATATAATTTGGTCCTAAGTGTAGTAAGGAAAGTCCACCCAGAGGCACTCATATTTTATTCATTCTGTTAATTCAGCAAATATTTATTTGGTACCTACTATATGCCAGACACTTACTTATCCAGGGATATGGTGGCCAACTAAAGAGACAAATTTCTGGATTTTGTGGAACATTTGTTTTTTTGAGGCTACGTTGGAGCAGGATCTTTGAGGATGAGTAGATGTTTGCTGTGGGAGATGATGAGGAAGTCATGAGGCAGGAGGAGCCACTAAAGAAAGATGGAGGCACAGGGCATGTTGTAGGATCTGCAATACAGAAAATGCTAGAAGATTAGACTAGAAAACTACATAGGTCATGAAGAGCCTTAAATTTGCACAGTGTAGTGTGGACGTTTTTGCTGTAGGTTATAAGAAGTCGTTAAAATGTTTCATTTAACGGTATGATGTGAGCAGATATGCTTCTGTGTTTTCTAATCATATGTTTGTTAAATACCTATAATCTCCTAACAATTTCTGAAGGGTGAAACTTTCTACCATTGTAAATCATTGAGCTTTATTATGTTGTATCAAATTGATGGGATGATTGCTAAAGTCGTTGCCCTTAACTTGGCTGGATGTAGATATTCTAGTTAATAGATCACTAGTTAGTTTCAGCTGCAGGATAATAAGTTTTAAAAAGTAAAACTGGAGATTAACTGATAAGAAAAATCCACATCTGAAAAATGACTTTTGCCCTTAAGAGTTGTGTGGTGTCCTGTACCATCGCTGTAATGTGTGTAATTGTGGACTTCCTAATTCAGCTTGGGGTTCCCTGGATTTCCTCCATCTACAGATTGCCGTCTGTCATCCTTTTGGAAAACTCAGCCATTAGTTTCTCAAATATTGTCTTGGCGCTTTTCTTCTCACTTCCTTGGCAACTCCAGTTAACTGTAAATAAGATCTTCTAATTGTATCATGTGTATCTCAAAACTTCTCTTTCACATTTTCTGTGCTTTACCCTCTCTGGGCTGCGTTCTGAAGCTCAGCACCTGTGTTCCTTACCTCTCTTCTGCTTCAGCCATGTCTGTTTTGCTGCTAAAACCATCCAGAGTTTTAAGCTCCCACCATGATTCTTCTTTATATATGCTTGTCCTCTACTTACTTTTCAAGACGGTTTCTTAAAACATAGTCATCATACTTACTTTATGGTCAAGAATAATTCTCATACCTGCAGTCTTTATAAGTCCACTGACTTTTGTATTCATTTTTGCTTTTATATTTTTGTGACCTCGATTTCTTCTGTGTGTTGTGACTTTTGGCCATGACCTTATATCTCTGGGAACTTTCCCTGTGGGAATTATTTGAAGTGTAAATTAAAGGTGAGTCCAAGGAGAATTTAGAGCAGACTCCTAGGCCAGTTATTTTATAGGCATTAACAACTTGGGACATCTTGGGGAAGACTTTTTGACCATCTAGGTGTCGTGAATTCTAGGCAGTTCTGCTAGGAGTTGGATTTCTGGTTACAGGTGCTCAGGGGGGCTTGCTCCCCCTTGTCATCTACAGAGTGCCAGGGCTTGGCTGTGGTCACGTGGGAGTGTTATTTATATTTATCTTACACTGAGTTCTCCTTTTACACTCCCACCATGGGCAGACTTTGGGCCTTATCTCCTTATGACCTTCCATACTTGGATGCCTTGGAAACCAAAGCTCATCTGCTTTGGTAAACACCAAGTATTTCAAAGATGAAAGTTAGATTTGGTTTTCTTTTCAGTATAACCTTAGTATCTGGCTTCTGAGTATCCTTAAAAAACAAAAACAGGTGTTTGATGCATTTTAAAAGATTTCTTTTAATGTTTTTCTAGTACTTTTTATTTTAAGTTGATCAGGGTACTCATTTGTGATAGAGCCTCTGTAACTCTGGTCTTACCTGGCTATGTTATAGAAATAATAAACCCTCAATCTCAGAGGCTTGACCTAAATTAAGGTTTTGAAGTTTTTTCTCATCAGTAGAATATCTGGTCTGGTTTGGGTGGCATCCTCCATTTTATATCTAAGCCAACTGGAAAAACTTATGGCATTGGGGAAAGAAATAGCTAGAAAGTGGCACTGCATGTTTTTAAAACCCAGGCTGGCCATGTCCTATGTCACATTTGGTGGGAACACAGTGACACTCCCCCCACCCAACCCTGCTAGGCAGTCTAAGAAAAGAAGGACATGGCCCAGGGAGAGGAATCACTGTGTGAGCACAGAACTTTGTCTCTCTCAAACTTCCAGAAACTGAAGTTTGGAAAGAAAGTCTAGAGTTATGACCATACATAGTTTCTAGAGCATACTTTTTTTTTCTCATTTATAAAATATGTGTTAAACTTTAATTAGTTGTTAAAAGAGAATCCTCAGTTCTCCAAACATAGTTACCATATAAGGTGTAGCAGCATAGCTTACCTGCTCCAAAACTGTGCCTTCTAGATTCTTTGGTAAATTGTGATTTTTGTTTCATTGAAATAATTAAAGAATTACCTATCCTAAGAAAGTAATTATTACATAATGTAGAGCCAAAACCTCCTGTACAATCATACCCTCTGTCATGTAGAGAGAGAGGTGACAGTATTTAGCATAGACTTCCACCAGTGGAGTAGGGAGTGCTGGCTTTGCTCCTCTTTGGCATTCAATTCTAGAGAAATCTTCCCAGAGACACATAGTAGGTCCTGGTTTTTCAATTGCTTTTAGTAAGAGAACACTAAGACGATTACTAGTGTAAATGCAAAAGTCAAAATGAGTATGTTTGAGTGTTTACGATATAAGCCAATCTTATATAGTGTGCTGTATTTTTTTTTAAAGATTTTATTATTTGTTTATTCATGAGAGACACACACACAGAGAGAGAGGCAGACACATAGGCAGAGGGAGAAGCAGCCTCCTTGCAAGGAGCCTGATGTTGGACTCGATCCCAGACCCTGAGATCACACTCTGAGCCGAAGGCAGATGCACAACCACTGAGCCACTCAGGCATCTCATTGTGCCATATTTTTAAGCAGTTTTAATTATACACTTATGAAATGTGATTAACACTAAAAATTAATCAAGAGCTATACAGAAATTAGTGCATAGAACCATTCTGCATTCTAGAAATGGGACTCGGATCATTTTGCCTGACTCTGCCATGTGTGTTTTCATAGAACTGTGTGATATTATGCGTGTACTAGAGCATACATCTATATTAGGCAGTGTGCATGTTTTGAGGGGAACCTCAAAAAGGGTGTCTACAGGAACTGTTCATCATTAATAGGACTGTCATAATCACAACCACCGTGAAACCTCATAACTTTACATTGAAACCATTTTCAAATATTGTGAAACTAGGGCCCAGGAGAATCAATCTGGTATGCCTCAGTGCCAAATCAAGAATGGCTTAAAATTTTATTAATGTATTTTTTAATTGAAAGTCAACAAATAGCTGTTGTCTCAAAAAGGAAGATAATTTTGGGACTTTTACAAGAAGGATCTCCTTCGAGCCTCATAACGATACTGTGAGGAAAGCCGGACGTTCATTTAATGAAGTGTTTTGGCTCAACACTTCACTGTACTACATTTCCTTCTTCTTGGGGTCAGCGGATTAACATGCAAATAGCAAACTCTCAAGACAAGTTATAGTTTGGGCTGGTAGTTATCCATAAACAGTGTTCTGAGTGGTCGGTTGATGTATGTTTGGGATTGTGTGTATGTGTAATTACTCTCTACAACATTATTTTCTTTTTTTAAAATTTTATTTATTTATTCATGAGAGACACAGAGAGAGAGAGAATGAGAGAGATAGGCAGAGGGAGAAGCAGGCTCCATGCAGAGAGCCTGAAGTGGGACTCGATCCCGGGTCTCCAGGATCAGGCCCTGGATTGAAGGCGGCGCTAAACCGCTGAACCACCCGGGCTGCCCTACAACATTATTTTCAAAGATGAATTTGGAGTATACTTTGAGGGTATACCCCACCTTGTTGTTCCCCTAAATTAAACAAAAATCACACTGAATTTCCTCAAGTATAAAAAAATCTACATAAAACAAGAGCTTTTATCTTTTAAGAAGATTGAATGAGATTACCTTTGAGCTTTGCTAAAATACTTCAAAAGTGGTAAAATTCAATGTAACTGTTAATTATCATGAGTATTATTTTTGAGAACAGCATTTTCTAGAATTGGTTCTATAATTATAGATTGAACACAAAGATAATAGCAGGAAGATGAGACATGTTATGGGAGCTGTTGTTTTGACGGGTAAAATGTTTTGATGCTGTGCTTTGCTAAGAGAACTCATCTGTGTCTAGTAAGTGGCTATGCTGGCTCTAGATCATAGGATTAAACTGATTTTTCTGATTTTTATAAAAAAGCTACCCAAACTCCCAAATTATCTTAGCATTTCTGGGATAGTCTACATGTGAGACTCTCTTGAGACTATCACATAAAGAAGTATCCTTATTTATTAGAGTCATTTTGGTCAATAGGGGCTGACCTGCATGTCCAGGAGCCATGTCCTTAAAGATACAGAGATTGTTCCAAACTGAAGTCTTTCATCTACATTCTTTTTTCAGTCCCCTTTCTCTGACTTAGTTTGGTTATTACATATAGAATTTTAAAATAAGGAGATAATAGTATAGCTCCAAATCCATGTAAATATGGAAAAATGTTTGGAATATATAATGTCTTTTATATTGTGTTTTGGCATATTTCACTTACTATGGGTAAGAATGTCATTATGAGTGAAAGCCTCAGTAGGTAGCATTTACTTTGAAGAAATGTTCAATCTGCCATTTTTAAATAGAAGATTAAATACAGAATGCATAATAGCTCCTCCCTTAAAAGTAAGCATTTCTCTTTTACTTCCAAAAATGTCTTCTTAATAAGACTTTATGACCTTTTATGAGCAGAAGATTTTATGAAACCAGTGAGAGACATTTCCTACATGAAACACCACTGATATCAATTACTAGTTAGGCTATATTCCTTCTGAAGACAGTTCGGTGCTCCCAGCCATGTTTATCATGCCTGCCATGCAGAGTGTGGGAGGTTCCAGGTTTCTCATACATACTTTCTCATTTTCTGGTCCTGTGATTCTCAGGAGTACAGAAACATTAGCTTCTGTACACTGAGCATAAATTATCTTTTATCTGCAAGTTTTATGGCAGTTGGTAATACAAGTTAATAGGATTTATGACCAAGAAATGAGATGTCCAAGAGTTAATAAGGCGTGCCTTTTACATTATCCTAAACCTTGTTCAGTGATTCCTAGTCAGGATTCCAGTATCTGATGCAGGGGAATGGTGTTACAGAGCAGACTTTCATCAGTTTTTATCTCACCTGAGCAAACTTCTAAATGTGCTGTAAATATTTCTTCCCCATGACTACTGCTTGTTTTCTCTCTCCCTAGAACAATTATTTGCTGCTTAAATTTCTCACATTTTATAAATTAGACTTTTGCAGTGCTGGTAATGAATATCATAGGAACATGTTAAGACTCTGATAGAAACTGGATAACCATGATGTGAATTTGGTATGCATGGTGGTTTCTGCTGAGAACTGAGGGTGTTGGCATGTCTGCTCACATGTACGTGTGTCCAGGACTGTCTTATCAGTGATAGCACCTGGGAAAGGATTCTAGAATATAAACTATATAGTAGGGGCTCAGTCTAGTGTCCAACTCTTAATCTCAGCTCAGGTCTTGATCTCAAGGTCATGAGTTCAAGGCTCATTTTGGGCTCCATGCTGGGTGTGGAACCTATTTAAAAAACAAAACAAAACTATATAGAACCTTTAAATATTAGTGCGAATGGTATAAAATCTTAAAAACCATTTTATGGATGAGCAATTCCAGGGACTTGAAGATAAAGTGATTTGCCCAAGGTCAGACACAGTGTTTCTTGGAAAGTAAATTGATGCTATCAGGCCTTGCCCAGCTTCCTAGGGAAAATGTTTCTCTGCCCATTCTCTCCTTCTCCTCTCTCCTCATCTGTGCACTTTAACTTCTTCCACTATATGACATTTTAAAATTATAAACCAAAATCTATCCTATTTAGAGCAGTGTAACTCTTATCGTGTTATTATGAAAACATGACATTTTAATGAGCAATAAGACAACAAAATTCTAGAGCTATATAATTCTCATTTTTCTAAGTGCCCTAATGTCCTCTTTAGATTGCCATAGAAATATTTCCTTTATGGTTTTATCCATGTTTAATTAAACTAATTTTATGTAACTAAGAAGTTAAATCAGACATTCATAAAGAGTTTATTTTATAGGTATTGTGTTCTGTTTTGTTGATTTACAGCATAGAATATTTCAACAACAAACATTCTTCAAACACCTGTTATATAATAGACACTGTGGTAGGCAATGAGAATGTGGAAATAAAACACATGGCTTCTGTTCTATTGCTTATAGCTCGGTGGAGAAGCCAGAAGAATAAATCACAAAATTCAGAAATCTAAGAAGGGCTCCTGGGTGACTCATTTGGTTAAGCTTCAGACTCTTGATCTCAGCTCAAGTCTTAATCTCAGGGTCATGAGTTACCTTAAAAAACAAAAACAAAAAACACTGAGTCCGGTGAGGATGGCATGGAAAAAGCATCTAATTCAGATTGGGGATGGGGTTGCTGGTGATTGTGTAGATAGTTTCTCAGGAGAGATAATGTCTGATAGAAAGTTAGGCAAAAGGAGATGAATAAATGTAATGTGGAAGGAGTATCGTGTGCAAGGCAACCTGAGAGAAGGTGGCACGGGGGAGCTCTAAATTGCTAGATCCTGGGAAGCTATAGGAGATGGCAGCTGGAGGGAAGAAAGATCTAGAGCATGGAGGACTTGTTTGCATTCTCAGATAGATGGTCTTTATATTGATGGCTACGCTCAGGTATTAAGCGTTTTTATCAGGGGAATGACATTAGATTATGATTTTGAGAGTTTAGTTTGGTAGCAATATGGAGAATAAATTAGGGAAGAGATGGAGGCCTTTCAACTCTTAGAAATCCGAAAAGGAAATGATGAATAAGTCAACTTCACCTTGCTGATGAGTTCCTTGGGATGTATGCTCAGAAGTCTTCTTTGGAGGACCACAGAGGGAAGGAGTTGATGTAATGAGTAGCATTCTGGATTAAGCAGCTGGTCTTTCTTCGGAATAGAGAATATGAGAAGAACAGGTGAAGACAGGAGGTTGGCCAGCTGACTCTGGGACATAAAAAGATGGATCTGTTTTGAAACTAGATGTGCTTAAATACAGATATATAAAGAATTTCTCCTTTTAGGCAATTCTTCTGTGTGTGTGTGTGTGTGTGTGTGTGTGATTCTATTGAACTTATACACACACTACACACATACATATAGCTTGACCTGGTATTATACCTTGAGAATCATCAACACATACATGCTAATTAAAAACTTGGGAGCGGACTCTTATACTCTGGAAGAAGATGTGGAGTGAAAAGATCAATGGTAAAACCCTAGAGAATACAATACCTTACAGGAAAAGAAATAGGAGTGGTATCACTGAGACCAAAGTGGTTTGAAGAGGCAGGGAATGATCAACTAATGTGTTGAGAGTATAAAAGACATACCAAGTTTGGTAGCTCAGAAGAAATTGATCAGGTACAGTTTTAATGGCAAAATATGGGTAGAAACCAGATAATTGTGAGTTGATTATAAAATGAGAAGGATGATAGAAATCTATTGCTCACCCCTTCTCACTGTTCACTCATAGAAGTTTGGGGGATTCACCTGGGAACCAATGATGGCTTATAAAATTATTTTGGTGAGGCCATTTTCCAAGCTAAACAAAACCAGACATGCATGTTAAGGATTATATCTTTTTTTCCCAGAATGAGCAGAAGTGCAGCTGTCGTGCTATGCCTTTGTAAGATGGCTTGCAGACTGATGAGCACTGATCGTATCACTATATGGTGGTGGAGTACTTTTCAACCTATTTCAAGTCTATCTTCTCTTCCTGACCTGCCCTTAGCCCCACAGTCCTAGTGGGCCCTTCCCCTCTTTTGAATGGGCACCTTGGTCTGGGCCGAAGTGGGAATCAAGGAGTTTGATCTATATGTTGGCAAATTGAACACCAATAAAAAATAAATTTAAAAAAAATGATACCTTCTTTTTAAGAAAGCATTTCATGCATTTACTCCTGGAGAAACACTTCCTCTGTCACAGCAGTTGTCACAAAACATGACTCAATTCATGGTTTCTGTACTTTTGGTCCAATTTTTAAAAAATATTTTTCTTTGGTTTTGTTTATTAAAAAAATAAATAAAATGAATCTCCTTTTTTCTGGTCTATCGTCTTCTCAGTGTTACACAACCTAAGAAAATTGTTCCATTGGTTTTCCAAACTGACCACAACTACTGCTTTCCTGTGCAAAAAAATAACTTTTAAGTTCCTGTCTTAGAGCCCTACTCAAATCTTCTGACTTCTACACACAATTTCTAAGTATGCCTTTCTGAACTTCCCTCATCTGGATCATTTTCATCACTTTTTAAAATCTTTTTTCTCCTATGGGCCTCAAAGAGTCTATCCCTAAAACAAAATTTACTAAGTTATAAGTTTCCTCATTTTCTAAACCTTAAAAAAGTTAGTTTCCTATTTATGATTAAAGATGAAATAATTATCACACTTAGTTCATCGGATGCTAGCCAAATCCAAATAGGAAGTTTTAGATGATTTAAATACACTATTCCTATTAACAGGTGTTCATAATCGCCTCCTCTTGTAAAATACAAAAATACAGGGCAACTGAGCATCCCAGGCTGTAATTTAGTCCACTTATTTCTCTACTGACATGAGCTTTCTTCCTAGTTGGGTGGAAGCTCATTCAGGGGAGTGATTACTGCTTTCAGTGGCTGCAGGTATATTTTTACCCTTGAGAATGACGCTGGCAGGGCTGGTAGGTTTAAAGGCAACCTGGATACAATGAAGTCACAGAGGGAAAGGCATGCAATAACATCCTGATACCTGCCAGTCACCCGTACTGTGTACAAGTTCTTTAACCTTATGAGTCTTTCAGTCAGGAAGATTTATAGAAAGATGCCCCATCAGCAAAAGCCTATGGTGATCCCTCAGTGATTCCAAAGGAACAAGGGAGGCAATATTAAATTCAATCTCTATGGAAACTGTTTAAAAACTTACTTGAGCATTGGCCTTTCATTTTCAAGCCATGAGTGACAGAGAATCCATTTTGGAGACTGGATGCAATCCATAAGTGTGCTGGGCGCGGGTGAAACAATGGAAAAGACAGCATCAGCGTTTGTGTGAGCTCTGTCATCGTAATTCATCATAATCCAATTGTAGATAATGTAATGGAATATTGAATGCTAGGTGTCAGAGTTTCCTTTAGCTCCCCTTCCATAGTCCTCTGTGGCAAGGACACAAGCACACTGTGTCATGTAGACTTAGTTCAATTGAGCGTTACTTCAGCATCTCCCTTTGATTGAAAACAAAAGGTTGCCAATGCGGTATCAATGAACTGTGAAGTGATCTGAGTGTTACCAGCAGGGAAATGAAATGAGCCTCTGGAAGGAAGATTGGCACAAGTGAAAATTTCTGTATAAAGGGCTTCATAGGGCTCCAGCTGGGTGGTATTACTTCTTATCCAATTAATATTTTTTCCCCTGAATTTGGGAGCATTATGATCTTGTTTGTTCCCAAAATGATCAAAACTGAAAGTGGAGAAAAAGTGGAAAACATATCTAAATAAAGTTCAGCTAGAAGGGCTCAGATTTGAGGGTACTTTTTTAAACTGCTCCATTCATCCTGGATATTATGAAGCTTTTCCAAGGAACGGTGTAAGGTGCCTTGCCCTCTTATACACACTTCACATAACATACATGTGCATGCGTATACACACACAAAGCATCTCAGCACTTCTAAGCCAGTCTTACTGAGAGGAAGGCAAGTCAGTGTTCCGGCTCTCTGCTCAACTGGGGAGATTTTCTTTTTCTTTTTCTTTTTTTTCCTTTTCTTTCTTCTCTCTCTCTCTCTCTCTTTTTGAAAACCACTATCCTCCATAGCTGTCTTTTAAAAGGTCCACTTAATCCATAACTTTGTCATGATCAGAATGACGTTTGACTTAGATGCATATGGAATAGTTTAACAGTGAAATTTATAAAAATGCATCAGAGTTAAGAACCAAGTTAGCAAAGCAGAGTATAACATAGGATGAGCTACAGACTGAGAGGATTAAACTTACTTTGACAGAAAATAAGATTAAAGATGTGCCAGCCCCATATTGTCTTCTGAAGCAGACTGAGATACTACTAATATGATATCAAGTAGATAAGTCTCAATGTTGAAGACATACTGACTGTTAATATCCTTTTGAAATATCTTGAGCCATGTATAAGTCATAAAATAGCCTCTATACCTGAAAGGTTATAAGATTATATTTTAGTAATATTTGTATAGATATGCAGCTTTCACATGTATGAAATCCTGTCATCACCTCACTTGACTCTCCCGCAGTCCTTTTAAGCAGAGCACTCATTGTTTCTATTTCTCAGATGAGGAAACTCTGAGTAGCAAGAGTACGGTACACCCATGGATAGTCTAGGAATTTTCCGAATCCTACTTTTCTGCCATTTGCTTTATAGCCTTCTGTTAGAATCCGTGCTTACTTTCTGAATATCAGTGGATCCATAGAGAGGGTTCCAAAAGAATGAAGGAAAAGTAATCAGCAGCAAGCATTATTTATGCACAGAGAGTGGCTCACTCAGGAGTATGCACTGAAATCATAGCTTTATTTTTATCCTTAGTCAATTTTTTTTTAAATTATGGAAAGAGCCATATTTACAGAGAATTCAAAAGACTGGTATGATGAAACATTCCAACCAACTATTTGTAATTTTTAAAATATCATATGTGCTCTATGTATATAGACTTTTTTTTTTCCTTTTGGTAACCATTTGAAAGTAAATTGCAGATATCACATCACATTATCCTAAATACTTCAATGTGGGGGATGGTATTTAGAAACAAAGATCCAGGTGTAATAGATGTGCTTATTGCTACTGTGGTGGCATTGCTTTTAGACTTTTTCAGAGAACTAAGATTTTTAGACTTTTGCTAGAACTAAGTTCTTGCTTTTAGACTTTTTCTAGAACTAAGAAATAATAAAAAAAAATTTGTGTGTGTATGTATAAATCATGGGTTCACATTGATATCTTTAATTGAGTTTTAATATATAGTTTTTAAACTTTTCCTTTATATTTTTATTTCTTTAACCCACCCTCCCCCTGTAAAATCTTAGATTGAAATGTTATACTTGTATTATACTATAATATATAGTAGCTAGTTCAGATTTATAATTCCTACATTACTACTAATAGTAAACCTACTGAGTGAAATTTAAGATTTCTTTGTAGGTCAGTCTTTATATTATATTCCAGCCAGACTACTGTATCTAAAATTTCTCTTTAAATATTAAAATTCGGGGCAGCCCCGGTGGCTCAGCGGTTTAGCACCGCCTGCAGCCCAGGGCGTGATCCTGGAGACCCGGGATCGAGTCCCGCATCGGGCTCCCTGCGTTGTGCCTGCTTCTGCCTCTGCCTGTGTCTCTGCCTCTCTCTCTCTCTAGCTGTGTCCCTATGAATAAATAAATAAAATCTTTAAAAAATATATTAAAATTTGTTCTTTCTAGGGTTATGCTGCCTATTTAATATATTATTAGGCTCATTTGTTGCAGTTGATTTGAAGTTATAAGACTTCATTTTTTAATTATTTAAAATATTTTACAATAGTTACATAGCCCAAAGGCAAAGCTTGATAAAAGATACTGTGAGGAGAGGCCTTGCTTTTATTCCTATCTCCCTCACCACCACCACCCTCCTTCAGAATCTTCCAGATTCTTGCAAAAAATAAAAGCAAAACCAAAATAAATATGTACACATCTTTTCATTACCCCCTTTTTTATGTGAAGTTTAACTTTCTATATATATCTGTCTCTACCTCCTTTTTTTCACGTATTTTGGAAACAATTCAGCATAGAGATCATCCCTCATTCCTTTATTATGACTGCTTAGTACACTATTGTGTGGACATACCTATGTACCATCATTTATCCATATGTAGCTTTTTGAAAGAACATACTGGAAATTCAGACTAGGTAGTTCTTTGAGTTGTGGTTGTGTATATTTTGAGAACATTCCTCAGGTGATTCCATGCACTTTCCCATTTGAGACTTGTTTTGCTCTCAAAACACCTTATGAGGTAGAGACAATATGACCAAATTTTAAAGATGAGCAAATAGGGTCTGAAAAAGATAAATTGACTTCCAGGGGTTATGCCACTCCTTAACAGTAAAACCACATTACAAATCCAAGTTAGACTTACCATTTAGCTTTCTCCACTCCATGATTCTGTTTCTAATTGCATGAATCCTGTACTTGGTATGATGTCATTCAGTGTAGAAGAAACAATTTAAAAAGATAAACTCATTGGGGTACCTGGGTGGCTCAGTTGGTTAAGTATCCAGCTCTTGATTTTGGCTCAGGTCATGATCTCAGGTTTGTGAGATTGAGCCCTGTGTTGGACTCCATGCTGGGTGTGGAGCCTGCTTGAAATTCTCTCTCTCCTTCGCAACATTCTCTCAACCATGTGCACTCTCTCTCTCTCCCCCCCCCCCCAAAAAAAGATAAACTCATTAAACATAATTCTTTATAACAGAGAATTAGGCTTCCCTGCCACCCTTTGTAGAGTGTATATGTTTTTAAATAGAAATGAATGGACACAATCAGTTTTCTTATCAAAGAAAAAGAATATTCTATTATAGCCAAAGTAGTAATGATAATGAATCAGAGTCTTTCTTTTTGGAAAAAGTCATGTTGATAGAGGAGCCTCAAAATTGATTAATTACGTACACGTTGGCCTTTCCAATTGTCTGATGATAGGAAGCCAATTTCACTCCTAACCAGAAGCCCTCAAGGTAAAAGGCACAGACTATGGAACATTGGTCTTATTTTATCAGGGAAGGTTAATGTACAAAAATGCTGCTCAGGGCACAGTGGAGAAGGATTTATTTTCTCCTGAGTGAGGCTAGGCTATTAAGAATTGGGCACTCTTTGAAATTTTGATAATAGTAATTGAAAAGCAATGAATAGAGCTTAATATTTTTTTCTGAGCATATTTCACATTATAAAATATTTCCCAGAGCCAGAGTAAGCCTTAGGAAATATAAAAGAACTTGGACAAGTTTTTTCATATATCCATTCAACTAACATATTATTGAAGATTTATTTGTATCAGATATTTACAAATTGCTGGACCAAAGAGGAATAAGTTCCTCTCAAAGAGCTAATAGTATCATCATGAAATAGATCATGATTTCACAATAAAATAAACTAAGTTCGGTAGTACAAATATAGAGAGAATATCATGGAAGCTTACAGAAGCAGCACATCATGGGCAGATCGTACCTCTAGCCAGTAAGCTGCAGAGATGAGAGATGACCAGCATTCTACTTGCACATGTACTGCTCTGTACTCTTAATTGATACATTATGCTGTTCCTGAGAAAAACAAATTGAGGCTGTTTTCCACGATAGAGACCTAGATAGGCCATAGATACAACTCCATCTGCAGACCTTACATTCTGTTCATTGAACTTACCTCATAGATGCAAAGATTCCTGCCCTTTTTAATCACCAATTCATTGCAGCTGCATTCATAACATGATTTTAAATAGTGTTAAATAATGGCTACCAGTTATTAGCAGCCACACCTAATACTGCATACCATCCAGTAGGCTCCCATAAAGAATTTCATTTCTAAAGCCAAATAGTGCATAATTCTTTACATTCGTCTTATCTTTAACACACACTTCATTTAAAACAATTTTATGAACCAAATTCTAACTTACTACTTAGCATAAAAATGTTGATGTGCAACATTAAAAAAAATTAATGCTACAAATCTTGTCCTCTCTTCCTTTTATCTACAGTGCTTTTTATATGAAAAATTGCATTTATGTCTAAAATAGAAGTTTATTACAACAAGGCTCTTTTGGAGAGGAGTTATACTCAAAGAAGGGAAACATTCAGAATCAATTACAAAGGGAACTGGAAGGAGATTGTATATCATAGTTAATTATAGAATAGATATTTAATGAGCAAATATATGAAGAAGCAATGTGATATCTATTATCCTATGCTTTGTGAGGTCTGAAAATTTTAAATTACTCAATGCACACGTAGTGCTGTCTAGGGCTCTGGTTCTGTGTGGAAGGCTTGGGTCCTGACTGGTGTTTACTGACCATGGCTTCTGGAGACTCTGAGTCTCAGTTTCTCTTCGTGAGCGACTGGAATGAGATAATGCATGTGCTTTTCATGAAAACTAAAACATTTAAGGCCATGTGCATGAAAGCTTGTTTTTGTTTTGTTTTGTTTTGTTTTTTTTGTTTGTTTCTTTCCTTAGGGCTTTGAGTGGAAAGGGCTGAATTAATAAAAAATTATAAGCACAGTGTCATCATTGGTCATTTTACTTCACTATTTGATTGGGATTTGTTGATTCAAATCCCATTCCCCTCTAGGATTCCCTTTCTGTCACATAAGAAACCATCCTAATATATTATAAGTTATCTTTTGTTTGTGTGCCCTTGCAAATTGTGTATTGTTTTTATCGCCACTAAAAAAATATTTTTGTATGTATCTCTAAAAGAAGGGACTCCTAAAAACCATAATTACAGTCCCATTTTTACACCCAGGAGAAGTTAAGAATAATTACTTAATGTGATGAAGTAAAGTGTTTAAATTTCTTCCATTATTTTAAGATGTTTTATGGTTGGTTGTATGATCAGGGACCCAAATAAGGCCTGTCCTTTGCAGTGGGTTGATATTTCTGTTGTTCTTTTCAACAGTAGGCCCCCTTACCTGACTCTGCCTCCACTTCTCTTTTTCTTCTCCTTCCTCTTTTTATTCCCCCTCCTCAACATTTTCCTTGAAGAAACTTTGTCATTTGTTCTCTGAAATTTTCAGTCCAGGATCATTGTATGGCATGATGTCATTAAATACTTTCTTTTTCCTTTGAATTTTTGTAATTTTTGGCTAATTCTAGAGTTGTGATCAGACCATTAAAAAAAAAAAAAAAAAAAGAACCTGGTCTGGGGACGGGGGGGGTATTTCTGAAATGGGTAATACTACATCACAACATTTGTTTGCTCTTTATTGTGATGTTATAGCCATTGGTAATCATCGTGCACCCCTATGACCTCATGAGCAGTTGCTTAACACTAATACTAAACTTCTGCCACCGTTACTTCACTGATTGCCTGAAATACTGCTCTAAAGAGAAGCTTCCCTCAGCCAGCTCCTGGGTTATCCTGTGGAATAGTCTGTAAAGGAAGGCAGGCTATACACTTAATTCTTTTTCCTTTTATTGACCATTTTTCAATATAGTGAATTGATTCTCTAATATTCCTTTTTTTTTTAAGTTGCTTTATGCATTGCAGCAAAGAGGGAGCAAAAAGCTCACAAACATTCTGCACAGTTTGACAAGAGACATTGCAGAGGAAAGAGGGACTTAGGAAGGATCAACAGTATCCTACGGTCTTGGTGGATGCATTCCTGGGGGAAGTGGACCTCTAATTCCTGGTAGAGGGGGTCTCATTCTTAGAGGGGGCATGCCTCTATTGGTGTCCCTGGAGCATGGAGAGGCTGGCTGGTGGGCTCATAGGGGTTCTAATGTCATGCATGTGAGGGAGCCTGGAGGTGGTGTTGCTCAGCCCACAGGAATGGGTGGGGTCCCCTGACCTGGTGGATATTAAGGTGGGAGTCCAGCACTGCTGGCAGGAGCAGCAGTTAGAGCAGCTGCTGTAGTACCTCTTCCTGCAGTCATTCATTTCTTATTGAGATGCCCCCCAACCCCTTGGACAGGGTCTGCTAATCCAGTAGGAGCCTGGGGAATTGGAACACCAGCTGGCACTTCTCTGCCAGCTGTCTTGCCAACCCCAAGGCCTCCTGCAGCTCCAGCAAGTGGTACCTGAGCAGTGCCAGCATCCTTAGAGGATGGCCCTTTCACAGTCATGGAAACCACATTTTCCCCAGGTAGCAGCACCAGACCCCAAAGCCACTTTTCCTCACACTCTGGCTGCTTCACAATCTTTGGCTTGGTCTTCCTGAATTCATCACAGTCCACAAAGGATAGTTCATATTCTTGTTAAAAGCCATATGGGTGCCAGTGAAGATATGGCCATCTTGCAGGATACATCTCATTCTGTGGTCAGTGTGCCTCACCAGCTTGCTGCTCTTTCCCACACTCATGGTTGCTGTTCCATCAAATGCAGTGTCCACAGTAAGATTTTAAGATCCTTAAGACCTAAGGGAAGGCTGCAGACAAAGATTTGATGCAGGTTCTCCTACAAATAATGCAGGCTTGAGACAGAAGCTTCTAACAGTAGATGGGCCTCAGTTTTTCACTTGGAAATCAGCTACCTGGATGTTCCAGTCCTGCTTTACCACCTGTTGTTGTCTCTGCTAAGAATGCCTGTCTCAGTTCTGGTTGGAAACTCACTGCAGGTACTTGCTGCTGCTGACATTGCCTTGGGTACAGCTGACACTCTCGGTGGCTCAATGAGTCTGTCCTTCTAAATTTGACTTGAGCATCACCTGCCATGTGTGCTGTTCAGTGGTCTGCCTCAGGTGTAAGTGGTCGCTGGGCCACTCCCATGTGCTGCTGGCCACACCTCAGAACAGATTGTCCGGCATCTCCAACAGTCACTACACTCAACACCAATTGGTTAGGTCTCTTTGAGCTCATGTCAAGCCTATTTGATATGTACAATCAGTCCATTCTAGGTAATTATCCTTATTGCTACTCAGAGTGTCCCATATTTGGCCAGGGGGAGCATATTCAATTTGGCTCCCAAATGAATCCTTTTGACACAAACCCACTAGTCTTTGATAAGTTTCTTCCTTTCTATTTCTACAGTATGTTCCTGGCTCCTCTTGTACATTTCCCAGCTGAGTTTTGGAATTTCTCCAAAGGGCCCTCTTAATTAGAAATAATAGTTAGAGACCATAATCAGGGCATTAAAGGGAATGCTTGTAGCTACTAAGTAGATTCACTTGACAAAGCCAGATTTTTTTTTTTTTACACTTAACATGAGTTTATACTTCCCTCTCAGACCCAGTACCGTAGGGAAGTGTACCCTTTTGATGAGCAGAGTTTTAAAATTTTGATGATGTCCACTTTATCCATCCTTTATGTTATGGATCTTGCTTTTGGTGTTTTATCTAGGAAATCTTATCTAGCCTAAGGTTACAAGAGTTTCCTTTTATGTTTTCTCTTAGAAGTTTTATAGGTTTAGGTCTTACATTAGAACTGTGATCCATTTTGATTTTCTTTTTGTATGTCACGTGAGGTATGGATTGACATTCCTTCATTTGCATGTTGATATCCAGTTGTTCTGGCACCATTTGTCATAAAGACCATTCTTTCCCCCACTGAATTACCTTTGCAGCTTGTCAAAAATCAGTTATCAGTGCTCATGTGGATCTGTTTCTAACCTCTCTGATATACTCCACTGATGTTTTAGTTTGTCTATAAGCCGAGACTACAGTGATGTGATGCAGTGCAATGAATAGTTTTTTTCATGTGTCTTTTTGTATTTTTGCCAGTGTGTCTTTTGGATAGATCTCTAGAATTGCAATAACTGGCACAAAGTCTGAATGAAGCATGTTTCAAGTGCTCCACCAAGGGTTGGACAGTGCAGTGATAAGAGTACCTATTTCCTCTTTATCTATCTAATAGGTAGGGAATAATACTCCAAAATAATTTTAATTTGTATTACTATTGTTAACAATGGGATTGAGCATATTTTTATATTTTTAAGAGCTGTTCACATTTTTTTCCTCTGGACTGTCCATCTTTTTTCTATGAAGTTGTTGGCCTCATTTTCTTCAGTTACTGTTAGGACCTCTTTACATGTCAGTGGTGTTATTACTCCTTTGTCTATAATGTAAGTTACATATACTCTTCTCTGTTTTTCTTATTTATGATTTTATTTGGGTGTGTATGTATGCATTTTACATAAATGAATTTTTTTTACTTATTACCTCTGTATAATTGAGTATTTTTATACAATTGTATATAATTTGTATGTAATTCTATATAATTATATATTTTTAATAATAGGCTTACTTTTAAGAATAATTTAAGACTTACAGATTAGATTGAATAGATTGTACAAAGAGTTCCCATATATGTCATCTTATCCCCCACACATAGTTCTCCATGTAATTACTAATTTATTGTATGGTGCATTTGTTATACTTAATATTGATTTATTATAATTAACTAAAGTCCATGGATCCTTTCCTTACCTTTTAACTTAATATCCTTTTTCTGTTCCAGGATCACATTAAAGATCCCATGTTACATTTAGATACCATGTCTCCTTAAGTTTCTCTTGATGGTGACATTTTTTTCAGACTTTCCTGGTTTTTGTTGACCTTGACAGTTTTGAGGTGTACTGTCAGATGTATATTTTAAGATAGCTCTCTGATAGAATTTGTCTCATGTTTTTTTCATGATTATACTGGGTTCATCTGTTTTAGAGAGGAAGATGTACAGTTAAAGTACCATTTTTATCACATATCAAAGGTACATACAATCAATATGATTTATCACTGTTTTTGTTCCTTGATCCCCTGGTTAGAAGTAGTGTGTGTCAGCTTTCCCTGCTGTAAGGTTGCCCCAA
Source organism: Nyctereutes procyonoides (assembly GCF_905146905.1). Taxonomy (NCBI): domain Eukaryota; kingdom Metazoa; phylum Chordata; class Mammalia; order Carnivora; family Canidae; genus Nyctereutes; species Nyctereutes procyonoides. The sequence goes on along the minus strand of NW_026575120.1, from coordinate 36,723,209 downwards.
GCCCCCCACCACTTCTGTATGTACTCTGGAAGAAAGTCAATATGTGCAGCCCACACTGAAGGAGTGGGGAGTTACACTGCCACTCCATTGCGGTAGTTACATCATTTATTTGGAATTTTTCTGTGTGGAGGTTTCTCTCTTTTTCTCCCATTTAAAAATGTATTTAGTAATTTATTTTTCTCAGGTTAGACTCATGCATACCTATTTTATATTCTGATTTGTATTCTAATACTGTTTTCTCTATTTGGTTGTTCAGATTGTTTCACTTTTGGCCATTGAAAACTCTTTCACTTTGGTCGTATGCCCATTTGACATAGCCCCATAAATTGTGTGTGTGCGTGTCTGTCTCTCCATCTGTCCCATACCTGTATATATTTGTAAGGTTTTCTTCCTACTATAAGATGTTCTGGGCTCGTCCTGTGTATTTCCTGCCCAGGTCTTAGAATCATCCAGTGCTCCTTAGAGTTCTGTTTCCTTTTGTTAGAGAATGGTATTAGAAACCATGTTCTGGATAGTAGGTGTGCTTATTGCTCCTGTGGTGTCATTTTTTAAGGCACTCTCAGCAAAGAAATATAGGTATGTGTACTAACCTGTGTATACACCTATTTTTATACATATTTCTATATGCATCCAAATTAAGTGTGAGTTTTTACTGATAGTTCCAACTGGAATCCATTACTACAGGGATCATTCTAGTTTATTTGCCTTGCTTGCCTGTAATCTCCACTCCATCAGTGAGAAACCTGGATCTCACCCTCTGCCACTTACTGAATTATTGGATTTCAGTGTACACAGAGAGCCGTATTAGAATTGTTACCTCGTACCTCTATAGGAAACTTTATCAGCTAGAGGGCAGTACTTACATATAGTTTCTTTGCCTGTACTTTTATATGCATTTCCAAAGCTACTTAAGTCAGCACCTTTATTCCTACTCTGTCCATTGAGATTGTTCTTTACATTTGTAGTGCAAGTAGTTTCCCCTGTCACAGTCTGCATTTTCCCCCAAGGCCCCCTGAACCTCCTAAATGGTTCTTTAAAATTACATGCAGTAAAGTTCATTCTTTGTGTTCTTGGTAGAGTTCTATAGGTTTTCACAAACCTATACTGTCCTGTATCTGCCATTAGAGTATCATGCATCACAAGATCACCATCCTAACAGTCCCCTGGGCTTCCTCTTTTCACTAACCCCTACCCTTCCCTCACACCCTTGGGAACAGTGCACTCATTGTTTACTGTTGCTATAGTTGTGCCTTTTCCCAAGTGTCATATAATTGGAACCATACAATGTGTTGTTTTTCAGACCAGCTTGTTTTGCTTAGCAGTTGCATTTCCTCCATGTCTTTTCTGATTACCTTTTTACTCGGCATCTTTTTAAGATCTATTCTTTTTAAGTTTTTCATTGCACTGTATGTTGGGCATCAAGTCTATTTGCCCAGCTGCTCTGAATCCGGGACACTAAATTGCTTCCAAACCTTGTATCCCCCAACCCCACCCTGCTTCACTACCACAAATAATATTGCAATGAGCCATCTTACATATATGCCTTTATGAACCCATGTGAGCTTTTCTTTGACACATATGTAGTTAGAACAGGAATTGTAGTTAGATCATAGGACATAGGTTTACTCTATTTAACAGTTTGAGATTACCCCTAGAATGCATTTACCAAACCAGCAGTGTGTGAGAGTTTATTTTTCTTGTGTTTTAAAAATTATCACCGTATCCTCACGAACACTTCATATTATCCAGATTTCTGGATATAAAGTATATAGGAATCAAGTGATATCTTGCTGTGTTCCTTTGTATTTCATAATGACTAATGAGTCTGAATATCTCTTCATATAGCTTGTTAGTGCCTTTTTTATGTTAGAAGTGTTTGTATATTTTTATTTTGTTTTGGGGAGGGGGTTTGTTTTTCTTCTAACTCCAGTATCATTAGCATACAGTACGGTATTAGTTTCAGGTGTACAGTATAGTGATTCATCACCCAGTGCCCATCACGACAAGCATACTCCTTAATCCCGCTTGTTAATGTTAACTCATTTTTTTCTGTTGGGGATACTGTCAGCTTTTTATTGCCGTGTTTCTTGTATATTTTAAAGATGGATCTTCTGTCAGTTTTGAACATAACACAGTGTCTCTTCTTATTACATCATCTGTCTATTAGCTTTGTTCATGGTACCTACCCTTTGTTGGACATAATAGTCAATTTAGTCTTGGGCTTGGATGGTGGTACCGTTTACTGACATGCTAAAAATGGGGAGGGGCAGACTGTGGGTAAGACCCGAGTCTGATTTGACTGTGTTAAGTCAAAGATACCCACTGAGCCTTCAAATAGTCTTGAGTAGGCAGTTGCTGAGTCTGGAGTGAACATGAAGTTTTGTTAGTCTTAATATTTTATGTTGTTTCTATTGTTTTCATTATTCTTTGAAGATTTTCTTATTTTTACTTACTTTTTAAAACTTGGAGCTGTGTTTAAAGTTTTGAAGAAAATTTTCATTTAAGAAATTGGATTTGAAGATACTTTCATTTGTATCACAGTAGTTTTTTTGCTACAGATGTAATTTTGACCATAATTTCATTTTTTTTCTAATCCTAAAATCTTAATCTGTGTAGCATTGTGATACAATTCTAACCGTACTCACCCTCTGCCACCCTAACTCTCCTGGCTGGTTTCAAGGGCTCTCTGGATGTATTTCATAGAACATTTCCTATTCACTGTATAAATGATTTTTCCTCCATTTCACATTGAAATTATAAAAAATAACTCAAGGTGACTCTCATCTTTAAATTGAATATGAAAATAGTTTTGAAGCAAATCTATAATGTGTTCATGGGATTTAGTTATCAAGGATTGAATATTATAGTTTCAGGACTATCTTCCATGAGAAAAAAACATGCCCGTGGGTATGCAAATGTGCATCTTTTTAAACATGGAAATAGTTTTTACCTCAGGATTATTATTTTTAAAGGCAGAACCTTAATCATTAAATGCTTTTTTGAATAGAAACAAGGCACTTTACAGTTCTTGTCAGAAGTTTATCTTTGGCACCTTCTGAGCCTGCAAACAACAAAAAAAAAATATTTGAGTCAAACAATAATGCTAATGTACCTTTTCTTTTCTCTTGAAGGCTCACTCACAATGGTTATTAATTCTAAATTCCTCCAGACTATAATTTTTTACAAGATTTGTTTATTTTCATCAAATAAAAGAACTATTTCTGTTATATACAATTGTATAACCATCTGTCATTTATCTTTTTATAAACCATAACCAATTCATTATCAGATATATATGTATTTTAAGTAAAACTAATCCTTTTGGTTTTTGCAAATAATATATGAAGAATCTAATTAGGATAAACAGTTATTAACATAAATGCATGGTTTTATACCTTAAAATACATTCACAGTTTACTTTTTATTATTTAGGTAGATTTCTACTGTATATCTTAGCTATTTAAGTTTACTGTATTACCTTAGCTATTTAAATTTATAGAGATGATGTTTCTTTCAACAAGGGATGTGTGACCATCCTTGAGAAGCCAAAACAAAGAAAATCTTTCTTTTAGGTACCTTATATTGCTGAGCTGAGCACTCATAAAAATGACTGGTGGTACTTTTCAGGCATCATTCATCAGACTTACATTTTAGAGAGAAAAAAAAATCTCATTATCCACTCCATATTCATTTAAGTTTTAAGTGCTTAGAAGACTTGTCATAACCTAGACTTAAGGTCTGAAATGGTAAATCTTGACACATCTTCCTTCTAGCAGCTCCTCCAGGCACCACTAGAGCTCTGAGCGCCCCCACGTACAGGAGTTTTCTGTTCTGTTCTGTCCTGGTTCTTGCACACTATTTCCCCAACACTCCTCACTTTATAACGTTATTAGCTTCCACATCTTCCCTTATTTTAAAACCAGATTAATCTACAAGTGTCCCATTTGGCAAGAAATACCAGAAGAATAGATTGGGCATGTTGCACTTGCATTAACACACTTAATCACAATGGGCAAGTGAAGAATATTTTATTATATTCAGATGGGCCTAGAGAATCTGATTTCGCTGAGGCCATAAAACATTATATTGACCTTAATTTTGTGCTCTTTATGCACAGCCCAGCGCACTCTCTCTGCCACATCATGCTAGCTTCTCATACAGCAGAATTACTCTGATTTTTTTTAATTAATTCTATTTTAGTGTACAAGTTTGGGCTGAGAGAGAAAGGACTGGAAATATTATTTATTCATTAGTATCTGAGAAGTGGCGGGTTAAAATGGGCTACTTGGCCTTAAAAGCATATGTATCATATATATTGGTCTTTCACTTACAGAAGTATGTTATTTATGTTAACATTTAGATACTAACTTTCCTCATTTGAGGAAGTGGTATCTTCCTTTCCTTCTAGAATGCATTTTTTCCTGAGTTATTTAAATAGAATGAGGTTGTTTATTAATACTCAAAGCTACTAAGGCATCAACCTTTGGCTTTCAGAAGAGGAACATAAATAGAAACAAATTTAATGGAGAAAAAAATGCCTTGTTTTAAAAACTCTCTTTTTATGGTATCTAATATTAAGTTCTCTTTTAAGGAAAAGAGAGAAGTTTGGGTAAGACAGTATCTATACCATGAGTCCTAATTTATTTCTACTGTATACACATGGCAGCCTGGCTCCCGTTACTTCAGTGACCAGTGTTCCTAAATATTGAACAGTTCATTTTTTAAAAAGATTTTGCTTATTAATGAGAGAGAGAGAGAGAGAGAGAGGGAGGGAGGGAGGGAGGGAGAGAGGGGCAGGCCATGCAGGGAGCCTGATGTGGGACTCGATCCCAGGTCTCCAGATTCAGGCCCCAGGCTGAAGGCAGCGCTAAACCGCTGGGCCACCCAGGCTGCCCAAACAGTTAATTTTTTAAGTAATATACTCGAACTTTCATTAAGGATTTAAAATTCCCACAAAATTACATTTTCCCAATAGCTTCTCATGCCAGCTGTTAGATCCAGAAAATGAGGCTTCAAATTTTGACCACTACTTAATACTATGTCCGAACCAAGCAGCACTGTGAATTGTGGAATTCATGGAGGTGCTAGAATGTAAAATAAAGCAGTGAAATTGGCTCATTTTTAAGACGAAGATTTGATCATATTAGTTTTCCTTCCATGTAATAGCCTCTATGTCCACTGACTTGGTCTGTGTTTTCACAGCAGCCTTGACTTACCGAGAAAGTGATGTCACATGGCTGTGTAGACTGGCCTTAGAATGGAGGCTGAGGCTGGAAAGGCATGGTGTAGACAGAGGTGAAATTATATTCATGTGTTTCTTATAAAAGCACCACATGGAAATTCTAACGTGTTTCCTGTCTCTTGTTTTCTCTGTTGGCTTATTTAACAAAATTAAATAATAAAGGGTGAATAACAGAGCCCCTGTCCTGATACAAGCACAGCGTTCACACATTAAACCTTATCTCATCCATTTTTGTTGTTGTTGTTTGCCATGACAAAATAATGACCAGGAAGTAGCTGAGATTTATTGAAAAGGGTTCTGAGTTAAGTACTTCATGTGTGCTCTTGATTTAACTGCTGCAACAACTTGTGATATTAGATTGTCTCTCAATTTAGCAGATGAGAGAATTGAGATATAAAGACATGAATTTTGTTGTCCAAAGTCACACAGCCAATAAGTAGCGGGACAGCATCTGATCCACAGACCTGAGTCTATGCCGATTCACACTGCGGTGTATCTGCTTCTCTTGGCCCCGTTGTTGCCGACATAACGATAAATATGAGCTAACACACAGTGACTGACATTGAATGCCAGTGCACTCATAAAACAGTCATCTGGATGGCCATTCATAGAACTATATTAATTTTTAGTAGGATAAACAACTAAATGAAAAAACTCATTTGATTATTTTCATAGATCAGTAAAAATAACTCATTAAAAGAAAATCATGCTTGCAGATTAAAGATCCTGAGCTGTCAACTATTTTTCACATGGGATCATTTTCAGCCATTTAGGAGATGCATCAGTATATGCATCTCCTAAATGCCCAGCTACTGTGGCTGAGATGTTACATGCCGAATATTAAAAACTAATGTTACTGATTATTAAAATAAAGGCTTCCCATGAACTATTTCTTCATGTTCCCTGCAATAAAGAATAACTGACATCAATAAAGAAAAAAAAATTAATATTTTGTCTGGACTTAAAAAATCTTTTAATCTTACTTGTTTATTCTAAGTAGTTAGTTGCATATACACATAACTTTTTTACTTGTCGTTGTGCCCTTGGCTTGTATTATACTATGCCCAAATCCCACACAGCTTGCACATTTTGAGTTTGGAACAACAAAGTCACAAGAGCATCAATCATGATAAATAGTCACTAAGTCTGCAGCAGTATTTAACTTGGATTTAGAGAATGAAAGAAGAGAGGATATTAAAATAGCAGTGGCATTTAAGAGCAGGACTTTTATTTTTTATAATCCCAAAGACTGTTTTCTTACCAATGACTTCAGCAATTAAACCCTGAAAACATCCATTTTGTGCTGGTTTTTCTAGGTGCCAGCACTCAACAATGAAAATGGAGTGCTTTTCTTGTCCAGGTCTAGAGGAAAAAAAGTGCTATCAGTTATTTAGAATCTGATTTATGCCTTAAGAGAGTGGCTGCCACTCTCTGTGATTTCATGGAAGCCGGGTATCAAGGAGCAATTTTCGAAGAATTGAAAGCTGGTGCAGGGTTATGAATAAACTCAGAGAAGCTTTGACCTTCTCTGTCAAATGATAAGGCCATAAATATGTTGGTAATTCTGCTTTGTTGTGAGTACCTGTTCTTTTCCATCATTGGAAAGATGGAGTTTCCAGGATACCATAAATTGGTACCAGCAAAACTAAAACAAATTTTTTATTGTATAAAAAAAATTAGAAGAGTGGAAAATGTAAAGCTAGGAAATACAGGAAGCAGCCTCTTGTGTGTTGCTCCTGAAGTACGTCTTGCATTAGAGGACCCAATTTTGGAAACTTTATAGTACCCAATCAAATTTAGAATAACTACTTTGGTCACATTTCATCATTTATTTAAAGGATATTAAATAAATGACTTTGGGATAGTTAGATAGTTAATATATATTATGCTAATGCTTTTTTCCTTATCCCAAATTCATTATGAAATATGGCTCATTTTTGCTTTGACGTGGTCTTTTTCATTTATCTTTTATTTATTTATTTATTTATTTATTTATTTATTTATTTATTTATTTATGAAGATTTTATTTATTTATTCATGATAGAGAGAGAGAGAGAGAGCCAGAGGCACAGGCAGAGTGAGAAGCAGGCTCCATGCAAGGAGGCTGATGTGGGACTCGATCCTGGGACTCCAGGATCAGGCCCTGGGCCGAAGGCAGGCGCTAAACCTCTGAGCCACCTAGGGATCCCCTGATGTGGTCTTTTAAATTGATCATGTACACTACAGGGAGTTTAAGTGTATGTAATGTTGTTAAGCATATACGTTTTGTTTTAATGAATGTGTTATCTTAATTTCACTGAGAAGAAATTTCATGATTGTTGGGGAGCCTTCTGTGCCTCTAACTTCATCTTTCCCCTTCCCCAAGATGGTAGCTTAAGAAAGAATAAAGATGGGGGAGAATCAATCCCAATATTGCCACAGAGAAGGAGGCAAAGAAAAGCTAGTTGTTTTCCTTTAGAAATAACTTACCATACTTCCACTTTTTTTTCCACACACTCTTCTGAACAAAAGCAAATATATGCATATATATACAGATTTATATATATTTGCCTATTCTGTTGTATGGATCTTAAAAGAAGTAGAGAGGGCACAGAAAATGAGAAGGGGAAAAACAGCGGGGATCTAAAGATAAAGCAGTGCAGACACAAGCACCCAGAAAGGGACAGCAAGAGATCAGGAGTGCATTAGCCATCCATTGCTGTGAAACAAATTGCTACAGACCTTGGTGGCTGAAAACAACTAAGCATTTATTTTATGTCAGAGTTTCTTTGCAGGTCTGGAATTTGGGCTCTTCTGGGTGCTTTAAGCTTAAGGTTTCATGAAGTTCAGTTGCCTTGGGCATCAGTCGTATGATTCCAAGGCAACTCATTCATGTACCTGGCAAGTTGGTGCTGGCTGACTGGGGAGGGGGACAGCTTCATCCCTCTCCATATGGGCTTCTATAGGGCTGTAGAAATGTCCTCATGACTTCCCCCAGAGCAAGTGATCTATAAAAGCAAGCAAGCAAGGGGGCAACTGTCACATTCTTTATGACCTAGCCTAGAAGTCACACACCAACACTTCTGCAGTACCCTGTTGATACACAAGTTTAGTTCTATTCATTGTGGGAGATCACTACACGAAGACACAAATACCAGGACATAGGGCTCATTGGGTGCCATTTTGGAGACAGACTACCACAGAGAAATATAGGAAAGGGGTGGAGACACACAGGAACACAGACTTGTATGAATAGGAGAGGGTGAAAGAATAGGTGGTTCAATTATGAGGATGATCATTGTGCAACATGCTTGATTTGTGACAAACATAAAGACTGCTATATTATCAGTTGTTCCTTGCTGCAAACCCACTGCATCACACCTCGTATGCTTAACTATGCCTTCATGATTATCATCTTTGCAGCACAGAACTATAAAGCTAAGTGGCATTAAGACATGATATTTATCTCAGAAATCTTACCATAATGTTACCTCAGGACATCAAAACCATCTCCTCTTTCCTTCAAAAATCAGTACTTTGACCTTTCTCATATCAAAGACTCTTGCCCCACATGTAAGAGGTACCAGAATACTGTAACAATTAAGATTTTGAGCTGTCTAAATTGAAAGGTGTATTTATTATAACATTTTACCAACACATAATATATAGTAGGATACTTTTCAGGTTACTTTCAGAGGACAAAATTATCCTAACATTCTTGACACGAAAAATGAGAGTCAAGTAAATTGACTGTCTAAAATTGAAAGTAATGTGTTGTTTGGTTGCCCATTTTAATCCTTTTAATAATAATGAATGTTTATGGAGCATTCACTGTGGCAGGCACTGTTCTAAGTACCTCACATATCAAGTCATTTAATCCTCAACAATCCTTTTGTTCTGGTTTTATAGATAAAGAAAATGAAACACAAACATGGTGAAAAGGGATTCAGATCCATAAAGTCTTTCCTTAACACCTGTACCCTGAACCACAGTGCTGTGCATATAATAGGCTCCCTCAGGCTAGCTCAGAACCAGGATTCATTAATAATGACAGCATTTCTCTCAGAGCCACTCCATGGACAGAACCTAGTGTCTAGCTAGACTTCTCAGGCACTAGACGAAGGATATAGAAAACTTCCAGAAAGTTTAGGAGTGTTTCTCTTGAGGTATCAGTATTATAGAAGTAGGTAGATCTGACTTGACTTTGTCAAAGGATCACTTTAGCTGTTGAGTTGAGAATAGGCTTGGTTGGAACAAGAGGAGATCTTGTTGTGGGGACTTGGACAAAGTGGTAGTGAAGGAAATTATGAGAAGTGTTAGGAATCTGGGTATATTGAGAATATAGCGTCAATAGGATTTCCTTATGAGTACAAGAAAAGGAAAATTTTTTGCCAAAGCGGTTGGAAAGATGGAGTCTATATCAACTCAGATCAAGATGGCGTGGTTTTGAGGTAAAAGATCAAGGTATGTCGAATAGGCATCTGGATGTTCAGGAGCAGAGTTAGAGAAGTCTCAGCTAGAGAACGAATTTCGGATTCACCAAGATCTAGATGGTTAAGCTCACAAAGGGCATAATTGTAGATAGATTGGAGGAGAGTATCTAACTGAGACTAAGGGACTGAGGCCTGGGGCAGTCCACCTTTAGGATCTGGACAAAAGAGCAGGACACAGCAGAGGAAATTGTGGGTGAAGAAGTGAACCAAGGGTGTAGCATTCTGCAAGCAAAGTAAAGATGATATGTCAAGGAGGAGAGAGTGTGAGCCCATTGCAAATTCTACTGGAAGGTGAGGACTAATAATTAACCACTGGGTTTAGCAATTTGGAGGTCATTGGTTATTTTGATGAAAACCAATATGGAAAAGAGGTATAAGCAAAAGTTTAACTGGAATGAATGCAAGAGAGTTGGAAGCGAGGAACTAGAAATCATGAATTAGTAAACAGTAAATCGGGGAGATTTAATGTAAAGAAGAACAAAGGGATAGGATAGTGAGGTGGTAGGTATTACATAAATTAGAGATTGAGAGCGGTTCTGTGGAAGCACTAAGCTTAGTGTTCCCTTCCTGATATTTATTGTATTCCTACTATGTGTCCAACACTCTACGAATTTTTAAAGATATAAAAATAAATGAGATGTGGCTTCTCTCCTTGAGGTGTTTACTTTCCATTGAGAGAACTAGACATAAAACAGTGCACTGGGGAACCTCGAGGGGGTGCAAGTGGCCAGGTTGCGGCCTCCTGGAGAAGGATGATGGAGTAAATGATGGTTCAGCTGAGTCTTGGAACTTGTACCATCTGATTATTAACCCAACTGTTTCCAATTGTCCTATTGGTTCCAGACTAAAAGTAGTCAGACGTTTTTAAAAATACTTTGTGTGTGTTCATTTTCTTAATCTTAGCCCAGTCATGGATTTTGCTTGTACTGTTCCTTGTGAACCTCCAGAAAACCTAATAGCCTGTTTTGAAAGCACAAGTGTGTGCCCCATACATTCTTATCAGCACTCTCCCTATATTCAGCCACTAACAAAGGACAAGTAAATGAACGAGGACATGTAAATGGAATGAAGCTAGATGGATGAAGTCAAGGGAGATAGCTGTTCATTCACTTATTAATTCCTTCATTTGCTGCACAAGTAATTGTTCTTGAGACTGGATCGTGGAAAAGCTTAACTTAGACACTGAATACAGGGAACAAAAAGTAATAATGAGAATAGCAAAGGCATGACATGTTATGACAGCTTTTGAAGTTAGAAGCCTAGAAAAACATGATAGTGTAGTAAAAGACTTCAAAATGGCACCATACTGGAGTGTAGACCCCACATCTTCCAGTTACTAGTTGAGTGATCTTGAGAACGTTAATGACTGTACTGAATCTGTGATCTCCTAGTAGTAACTCTACCACTCAAGCCTGTTGTGGGAATTATGGTGCCCAGCAGAATGTTAGGACCTGGGCAATATTCAAAAATTGTTATGTCACTTCTCCCTGTCTTTACTGGAGCTTTCTCATTATTTCTTCCAGTTTATAAAGTTCAGCAGTCAGGCTGGGGTTTGAAATAAATAAGTAATTGCCAAGTTGTCTTTTTCTCCCCCCTTCTTGAGAGCACTAATAACATCCCATGAGCATTGTGAATATGAATGGAAGAAACCTCAAACAAACTAGACACCCAACTCAGTCACACATGCTGAACATCAGCCATGCTGCATCTCTGCAAGCAGAAACACTTCCCAGAGTCTGTTCAGATAGGATAATGGCCAGGATCCTTCCAAGAATTCTCTCCATCCCCTCTACTCCCCTGAGTCTGAGTGACTTGAAGCTTCTGGGATAAGAGAAGGGAGAAGTGAATGGGGATAGGGGTTGTTGAGCCTGACAAAAGGGAGAGGTCAGCCAGAAGGGAATATTGGTGCCTGAGTAATTGTGGGGAGCTGTCTGTTGTAGGAGACTCTACATACAGTGCTTTTTATAGGAGGAAGGTTGGGGTGGTTAACGATACAGGGAGGAAAGTTGAAATATATATTGCAGTGCTGGTATTCCTGCCAACCCTTGACTAGTTATGGGAAAAATTGAAAAATAAGTCCAGTAGACTTAAGAGTCTGAATTGAACTGTATTTAAATTATTTGCTTGTATTGATAAAAAGAGAATCTTGGGGGCACCTGGGTGGCTTAGTTAAGCTTCTGACTTCAGCTCAGGTTAGGATCTCAGGGTCCTGGGATGGAGTCCCCAGGCAGGCTCCCTGCTCAGTGGGGAGTCTGCTTGTTCCTCCTCTCTCTCTCCCCCTCCTCACTCATGCTCTCTGTCTCTTTCTTTCTCAAATAAATAAAATCTTTAAAAAAGAGAAAGAATCTTGTGTTATCTTAGTAGTAGTTTAAATTCATACTGAGCATTCCCAAAACAAAGAATTGCATTTTAGATGTGATGACTAGATGAGACCTCAGAAGGAGCTTTTAGAACTTTTCTAAAATCAGCGATCAAAGTTCATGTTTATACTCCTACAAAGAATGACTATTTCAAAATAGGGGTACATTTTAAAAAATAATTTACTAAAAACTAGAGTGTTTATAAACCAAATGGAGATATGATTCTTCTCATTAAGACTAATTAATGCTTTATGAAGGTTTCACATAAAATGTTTAAAGACAAAAATTTCTTTTTCTACCTTCCTGCTAATATTTCAGATTAGTCTTAGGAGACTAATGTATTTTCACATGTAGTTTCCTTCAGAAATTCATGGAACAAAGTTCCTAGGCTTTTGTAAAACAAAAAGCAGAGAGAAGAGTGGAAGGAAAACGTGTCTTCCCTTTAAACTTGGAGGACCTGCTGGAGGGAGCAGGGAAAGTACTTCAGTTTCTGATGTGAATGTTTGAAGCCCTGTTCTTGGCACTTTATCCATGTTATCTCATTTAGCCCTCAAAATAACCCAGTGAGGTAGTATGGTAAACCCTATTCCACACACAGACATAGAATGGGTACTCTGTATTCACCTTTACGGGTATTTTGAGTATTGTTGGCAAGTGCTCATAATTATTGGCAATGTGTGCCTCTGTCCTACTGTCCAGTGAGGCAAATACATCTACACAAAGAAGTATACATGTCTCTAATGAGTTCTTTCAGTTCAACTAGACTATTGTTCATCTACTCAAACTTTGATAAAGATTTTACTAAGCGTGTTGACACGCTTTTATTTTTGCTCTAAACTCAGGTATTTATTAGACACTTAATTTGTTTATTGCATTGTGCTATAAATCCAACAGAAATAAAAGGCATGGTCTTTGCCTTCAAAACATTTTATCTTCAGAAGATACAGCATGAACCCATCTGAGAGGTCCGTCACAGTAACAAAATGCTAGCGTAAAGATGGTAACCATTAGAAGCAAGTGATCTGTGTTACCTGGAACACACAAGGAGTTTTCATACAAAAGTAGAGCTTGCCCTTTGCTTTGAAGTTTGTCCAGGTTAGGGATGGAGAAACAGCATAGGAATAGACAGGAGAACATGGACAATCGTGATCATTCCATACGTTAAGTAGAATAACAACATTCATCTGAAGCTATTTGAAAACTCCACCATCACTCTGACTCAAAATATATCATTAATGTAATCTGTCCTGTTAGAAATGCTTGCTTCTGGGGTAAATATTGTCTTTAGAAGTCATCACTTAAAATGTATATATCTTTGGGAGAAGCCAGGCCTAGGTTTCTGACACGTTAGTATGAGGGCACTCACCATACCACCTCTCCTGACTGGAATAGGATGCACTGTAAAAAGTTTCAATACAGAGTGACAGAAAAGAAAGGATAAACATCAATTTCATCAGTTTTATTTTTGAATAGCCAGTGTTGGGAATTAATGAGGAAATTAGCCTATCATTATAATATTCTGCTGTCTCTCTTTTTTTTAAATTTATTTATTCATGAGAGACAGAGAGTGAGAGGCAGAGACACAGGCAGAGGGAGAAGCAGGCTCCCTGCAGGGAGTGGGACTCCATCCTGGATCCTGGGATCACACCCTGAGCTGAAGGCAGCTGCTCAATCGCTGAGCCACCCAGGCGTCCCATATTTTACTGTCTCTAATATTAGTAGGTATTTCATAAATATTTTTGACTTTTGAATTAACAAACTAGCTTAACTAGCATGCGGAAGGCTTTCTTTTGATAACCATCCAATATTGTCATTAAACTTTTAATTTTTTAAAAAGACTTTATTTAGGGCAGCCCGGTGGTTCAGCTGTTTAGTGCTGCCTTCAGTCCAGGGCATGATCCCAGAAGACCTGGGATTGAGTCCCATGTTGGGCTCCCTGCATGGAGCCTGCTTCTCCCTCTGCCTGTGTCTCTGCCTCTGCCTCTTTCTCTGTGTCTCTACGAATAAATAAATAAAATCTTTAAAAACAAACAAACAAAAAAGACTTTATTTATTGATGAGAGACACAGAAAGAGGCAGAGACACAGCCTCCCTAAGGAGAGCCGGATGTGGGACTTGATCCCAGAGCCCCGGGATTACAACTTGAGCCGAAGTCAGGCACTCAACCACTGAGCCACCCAGGCGCCCCTGTCATTAACCTTTTAATCAGAGAGTAAGCCTACCTCATGTCAAAACACATACTGTTGACCTGAGGTTATCCAGTAATTTCCAAAATGAAAATCAGATAGAGATCATTAATTTCAAAATGCATCATTGAAATGTTATGGCTGTGGAAATAGTAAACCAAAGTATTATAGTTTTGGATGCGGTATATAAGACTACTATTCCAAATCAGTATTTTCCTATGTGGATTTCATGAAATGCAGATGCCACAGGTATGTATGTATGTATGTTATGTATGTATTTATTCATTCATTTATTTTTTATGGTAAAATAATTTAGATTTAGAGCTGGCTGGACTCAGATGATCCCAATTTTGTTGGCAACATCCAAAGCATCATAGTCAGGAGCCAGTCGAACATATGCTTTCTTCTCTCCATCAGGCCTGATCAAGGTGTTGACCTTGGCCACGTCAATGTCTTAGAGCTTCTTCACAGCCTGTTTGATCTGGTGCTTATTGGCCTTGACATCCACAATGAACCCAAGTGTGTTGTTGTCTTCTATTTCTTCATGGCTGACTCAGTAGTTAAGGGGAACTTGATGATGGCATAGTGATCAAGCTTGTTTTCCTGGGGGCGCTCTTTCGAGGATACTTGGGCTGCCTTCAGAGATGCAGGGTCTTGGGTCGTTGGAATGCAGGTGACATGCAGATCTTTTTGTGTGTGTGTGACTGTGCACACCTTTCAGCACCACTTTCTTTCTTTTTTTTTTTTTATAAATTAATTTGTATTGGTGTTCAATTTACCAACATACAGAATAACACCCAGTGCTCATCCCGTCAAGTGTCCCCCTCCGTGCCCGTCACCCATTCACCCCCACCCCCCCCGCCCTCCTCCCCTTCCACCACCCCTAGTTCATTTCCCAGAGTTAGAAGTCTTTATGTTCTGTGTCCCTTTCTGATATCTCCCACACATTTCTTCTCCCTTCCCTTATATTCCCCTTCACTATTATTCATATTCCCCAAATGAATGAGAACATACACTGTTTGTCCTTCTCCGATTGACTTACTTCACTCAGCATAATACCCTCCAGTTCCATCCACGTTGAAGCAAATGGTGGGTATTTGTCGTTTCTAATGGCTGAGTAATATTCCATTGTATACATAAACCACATCTTCTTTATCCATTCATCTTTCGATGGGCACCGAGGCTCCTTCCACAGTTTGGCTATTGTGGACATGGCTGCTAGAAACATCGGGGTGCAGGTGCCCCGGCGTTTCATTGCATCTGAATCTTTGGGATAAATCCCTAACAGTCAGCACCACTTTCTTAGCTTTCAAAGCCTTTGCTTTGGCTTCAGCTTTGGGAGGGGTGGGGGCTTCCTTCTTCGCCTTCGGCGCCATCTTCGTGAAAGGGACCACGGGTATTTATGAGGTGTTATTTGAGGGGCAGGTGGAGGATATGTAGTCAGGTAAGCTCTCAGGTAAACAGTGTTTCTTTGCTACACAACTACCTAGAACTTCTAACCACGCTGGTGTGCATGTGACTTCCAAGAAGAGAATCTTTCCGATCTTACCTGATCCTGGGAGTTGTATTCTGTGGATGCACTTTGGAAAATGTGCTTCTGCCATGATTGGAAACTAAAATCTATCTATAGAGAAGGTATTAATGAATTTTCAAAAGGAAGTATCTTCAATAAAATAAGTAAATATGTTTATGTAACATTAATTCATTATAAACTATTTTGAATAAAACCAATACACTTGAGTTTTGAATTCTGTACTTGTGAAGCAAAATAAAAGTAAAGATACAAGTCTTCTAGCCCTGATACTTTACAGCTACAAATTCACTGGGGAGACCATTTCTCTTGCGAGTACTTTCTGTCACATGAGCAGTCTTGTGAAAATACACCATCACAGAGGTCTGTGTTCGCATGAGAGAGGTAGTCTCTTTTGGCAAATACAGTATAGATACCTCCGTCTACCCCCATCCCCACCCCCGTGCTTGCTTCCTGCAAGCTATTTAATTTCCTACAGTGTTTGTTGATAAATTTTTTAAGTACCTGGACAAATGAAAAAATGAGCTACCAGAGCTTGTCCTTGTGTTTAATCAGCATACAGTGGTATTTCATTCATACTGGGTCTGTGTGCCAGAAACCTTAGCTGCAGTTAGCCACAGGGTGTAAGTACAGCATTAACAGCAATTTGATGAATGGTCATCCACTTTATAACTAGCATGGGCACCTCCTTCCTGAATCTTCTGCACTAAATACAATGTTCTTCTTCTGTTTGGTTGCTTTGTGAATGATCTTGTTAAACTACTGTGTATTTTGTGAGATCCACACAAAGATATCTTGGCATAAAACTTGGCATAGTTATTGTATTTAATGATTCAGAGATGTAAACAAAATTCAGATGGCTCATTGTTTGATGTGTTTGCAAAAGCTAAATCTAGGATGAACTTTATGTTTTCTCTCAGTGGAATCTTAGTCATTTGCAAAGAGGAAGCATAATACAAGTCAGGTGACACTGATTTCTAATCCTTTCTTTATGTATCTGTTGGTATATGTTCTGCTCTTGGTTGACATTAGTCTAGCGAAAGTGATCTCCTGATGCTGACTGCCTATAACTTGCTCATAAGTATGGATTTCCAGCACAGATGCCAAGCAATAGCATTGCTGCCTTTCACTAAATTACAATTTCATACTGGATTGCAGTTGTTAATATGTTTAAAAATAACCATGATTGGAAAAGCAAACCATCTGATCGATTTTTGTCCCATCTTTACTATATAGAACTGCCTTTGACTTCAAAGAGTTATCTTAGCTCCAAACAGGGGACGGAACAGGAACTTGTGCTGTGATTCATGAGAGTAGATGGAAGTCAATGATTAGTTCATGTGCCTCTAGTCTCCAGTAATGGCATAAATCTTTAGGGAAGTTCTTTAATGTCAGGCTGTATGCTTGCCTATGTCAAATCACATATAGGCTAGCATATATTACGAATCGGGAAATCTGAGGAATGAACAAAAATTCCTTTTGTTCATTTTTTAAAGATGTCACACAGACGACTGAAGATATAGGAGTAAAGCATAATAATGCTCTCCTTTAACCATACGAAGCTAAATCTGCATATTTATGAACACAAAGACCATTCACGTATGGCTAAACGTCTTTTTGGAACAAGGGAAAAAATATTAATTGACTGCAGGCTAAAACCTATCTGTGACTTTTCAAGTCTACAAACTAGTTTATTCCCAGATTAAACATTTCAAGGTGTGTTGAATGTTAACATAATGAGGGAGGCAATGAATATATAGCAAGCCTAGAAAAGAAAGCTTACCACTGTGTCATTTAAATCAGTGGATTTTATAACAGCATCCTCTCCCTGGGATAATAAAACTTAACATGTATATGTGCTGTTTCCTTTGCATTATAAGATACAAGTTGAAAAATCTTCTCTTAGGGAGTTAATGTCCACCCGTTGAGAAACCGTCCCTTACTTCCTTAACCATTCTTTTTTTTTTCTTTTTAATTTAAAATTCCAGTATCGTGAACACAGTGTTATATTAGTTTCAGGTGTACAATGGAGTGATCCAGCACTTCCATACATCACCTAGTGCTCATCACAAGTGCCCTCCTTCATCCACATCACCTATTTCATACACACCCCCACTCCCCACATTGCCCCGCACATCCAGCTCCTCCACCGTTCTCTATAGAAGTTAGCGGGAACACCAAACATACGAATGTGCTCAGCTGACCGCAACCAAACCCTAACGCAGACCACAAACAATGAAAAGATCAGGGTTAACTATAACACACCGAAAGTAAGACAGCCCAATGACACACAGATCCCTCTTTGATAAGGAATGAAGAAGTCACAGTCTCTAACTGTGGGCCTCATTGTCAAAGACGTGGTTACCCAAGACAGGGCTAGAGCCATCTGGGCCAGATGAGCATCCCTGCCCTTCTGATGCTGTCTGCCACCCAGTGCTCACGAGGCTGTGGGTGACCTGTAACCCCCTGGTATGCTGTGCTTTCTGGTGGGCACCCTGGGAAGATGGGCCTTATCAGGCCATGACCCACCAACATGAAAAGCCACCACTGCTTTCTATCCCTTTGCTGCTAAAACCAAGGTACTATGAAGAAAATCAGAATTTCTACAATACTCCCTTTCATTGTGAAGGAGGCTTTCAGAATTTGTTAAGGTGTGTTATGTTTGGCACCTTATGGATGATAATTTGTGTTATCTTTAGCATCTGTACCTTCAGAGAGAGTTATTTCTGTAAGGGAGAGTGGTAGGGAGAAACAATACTCAAACTCACCTGGCAAAGCTAGTCCATGTAAATCAATTTAGGAGGAAATTCTGTATGAAGAAATTAAGGCAGCTGATGATTTAAACAAACAAAACTGCCTGTTTTTAGGTGGGGGAAACAGCATAAGTTGTAATGGCTGCTGAGAAACAGCTGCACAATTCCCTCTGGGCTGTACCGTTCATCTGGCTGGAATAGGTTTCACACCCACCATCCCACCGCTGCCAGTCCCAGTAAGGGACAAGAAACTGAAAGGTCATGGAGATACTTTTTTTTTTTAATTAATAAACTATTTTTAGAACAGTTTTGGGTTTACAGAAAATTGAGCAGATTAGACAGGAAGCTTCCGTATGTCCTCTCTCCTGCTCACAGTCTCCCCTCTTATCTCGCATCGGTGTGGTGCTTGTGTTACAGATGACAAACCAATATTGTATATTATTTTCAAAAGCCCATAATTTATGTTAGGTTCACTCCTGGTGTTACAGATTCTGTGGGTCTTGACAAATGTATAAGGGCATGTGTTTGTCATCCTCGGGTCACACGGAATAGCATCACTGCCCTGACAACCTCCTGTGCCCCCCACCCCACTCCGTCCTGCCCTACCTGCAGGGCGCAGTCAGTAGGTGTCCTGACTCTGCATCATGGCTTTGCACCTATGTACCCTCCTTCATGGACCTGAGTTCTGCTCCTGTCCCTGGCCCACCCTCTGCCCCCCACTCCTCTGCACCTGACTGGGTCTCTGGTCAGTGTCTTTCCTACTTCTCTGTGCTTCACCTTCCTTGCAGTGGTCACAGTCTGCCCGTAGACAGCTGCAGGAGGGACGTCTCTGATGCTGGTGCAGAGGTTTATGAATGAGGAGTGTGACCAGAGGAAGGCCAGAGCTATTTCAAGTCTCCCTCCTCTGTCCCTTTTCTGCTTCTTAGGCATGATACCCACATTACCCGTTACTCAGGTCAGACCAAATTTTTCAGTCCTGCCCTTTAAAAATCTACCACTTTATTTTTTTAAAAAAGATTTTATTTGTTTATTCATGAGAGAGACACACACAGAGAGAGAGAGAGAGAGAGAGGCAGAGACACAGGCATGGGGAGAAGCAGGCCCCATGCAGGGAGTGCGACGTGGGACTTGATCCTGGGTCTCCAGGATCACACCCTGGGCCGAAGGTGGTACTAAATCGCTGAGCCACCCGGGCTGCCCAAAAATCTACTTACTTTAGGCACTATTTATTGACTCTCTTACAACGTAACCTGATGAGAAGATGAGGGCCACTTACTTTCTTCCACTCTTCCTTACTTGTACCTTCTGACAGTTACTGCTTTTACTCTGAATATCTAAAACATTCCCATTGCTATAATAATAGTTTCTATGCTTTTGCTCTAAACTGACCTAAAACAAAAATGACAAAGATCAGTTTTCAAAAACAGTATTAGTTTTCATTTCACTCCTGAGTTTTTTCCATTGCTGTATCCCAATTATTCCTCTTTCTTGAATTATTGTTTAGAATTATTACAATATTTTCCCTATTTTTTTTCTTCACAAGAGTCTAAGAATTTCTGTCCTATATTGCTTTATATCTAAAAAGCATACGGTTCTTTTTTATAAGATTTCAGTGTTGAGTCAGTGATGTTGCTTGGTTCGTGGCACATTATCATCCCTGGTCCAGGCAAGAATCCTTATTGATTGTACACACGTTAGTGTGTACATACACACACACACATATATATATTTAAATTTTTTATATATATTTAAATTTTGTTATTAGAAGTATCTTGTTGAGTTTGTATTTTATTGAATTTATATAGATGGGGTCTGTAATCTATCCTAATTCTGTTTCTTATGGGGCATTGTTTTACAATGCATTATATTTTCAGTCCATCCACATTTCTCTGAGTGCATCTAACCCATTGCTTGGTGTATGTCTACATTTGATACCCATGTTTTTTCCAGTGATGGGCATCAAGTACAAATATACTTTATGTTTTCTTTAAACATTCATTGTGTTTGAATATATTTAAGCCCTCTTAATTGAATATATGCCTTCTGGTTGAATGTTCAAATAAAAATACATATTTATGAGTTGTATAGGTAGTAAAGACCTACATGAACTTGTGTTAAGTTTCAAGAACTGATAAATAATTTAGAGAGTTGTTTTCCTAATAAAAGCAATCCTTTGACTAAAGACAAAGCTACTTGTACTGTAAGGTCTTATATAGAGGAGAGTAAGTTCTCAGAGCCTGTAACAGAGTATGAAATACAGAGTTGAAATAAAATGCTGTAGAAGGAGGTATAAGTACCTTACTCTGGTAATGTGTCATATATCCAACTTTTAAATAATATTTTATTAAAATAAAGAATATCATATACCCTAAGGATAATGACTAGAATAGAAGCGTCATGGAAAGTCATTACTTTGCAGAAGAAGAGGAATTTCCAAGTGTTCTATTTAAAAGCAATCATTGTAGCCTTGATTAAACATTACATTTAACTTTAACCTTCTTATAAACTGAAAACTTGAAAACATAGTAAATTATATCAGCTTTCCTAATCCAGATGGAGGAAGCATACTCATTCCTCAAGGTAGATACCATTTCCTGGTAGAGATACTTCTCATTGAGCATCCCTTAGAGTAACCATGGGTATAGGAAGCGGGCTAAATGTTATTAGCAAGATTAACATTGAATTCTGAAAGCTAGACGCCCAAGTCTGAGGTAAAGTAGAGATTTTACTTAGGAAGCAGTGTTTTATTTACACTCGAGCAAGTATTTGATTAAAACCCTAGAATTATCATAGAGTGCTACATCGTTAGCATGCGGAATCCGTTTAGTCTTAGAATTGGCAAGTATAGGTAGAAATCCTGATTCTGCCCCCTTGTTATCTGTATGGTCCTGGACACATTTAATCTCTACAAACTTCAATTTTCTCATATGTAAAAGTATTAACTAGCAGTAAACTACCTTCTAAAATTGTGGCTAAGATTAAATCAGGTGAAAGTTCCTGGGATTCTTCATCATGTACCACTTAAATTTGTTGTTAGGATTAAGTATGATGAGCTGTGTGTGGTTCTGGGATGGTACCTGGTGCATACGACCAGGTCTTCAGGGCACACTGACATCCTGTCCTTTCTCTTCACTATGCTAATGATCATTCCTTCTCTACTTCAGGGGAAGCACAAAATGCATGTAGACACTGGAATGGAAGGTGATTGGTGTGGCCTTATTCCCGTTGGACAGTCTTGTAATCATGTTACGACAACAGGCCTAAAGTGGAACCTCAGTAAGTAAAACCCTTGCACGAAGGGTGGTTTTCTTTTTTTCTTTCTTTTTTAAAGTGTGTGTGTGTGTGTGTGTGTGTGTGTGTGTGTGTGTGTGTCTGGTATATACCTAGCAGTGAGCCTGTTGGATCACAGGTAGGTCTGTGTTAAACCTTTCATTGAACTGCCAGGCTATCTTCCAAAGCAGCTGCACCATTTCATATTCCTACCAGCGATGTGTGAGGTCTCCAGTTTCTCCCACAGCCTCACCAACACTTGTTACTATCTTTTTATTTTGTTTTTACACATCTTAGTGGATATGCCATCGTATCTCACTGTGGTTTTATTTGCTTTTTCCCTGATGA
The DNA here is from genome assembly GCF_905146905.1 of Nyctereutes procyonoides. Classification (NCBI taxonomy): domain Eukaryota; kingdom Metazoa; phylum Chordata; class Mammalia; order Carnivora; family Canidae; genus Nyctereutes; species Nyctereutes procyonoides. Next base: position 36,701,047 of record NW_026575120.1, on the reverse strand, counting down.
CTAATGATGTCAAACACCTTTTCATGTCCTCATGGGTCATCCGTTTATTTTCGTTGGTGTAGTGTCTTCAGATCTTTTGCTCATATTTTTTTTATTTAAAGATTTTATTTATTTATTCATGAGAGACACACACACAGAGAGAGAGAGAGAGAGAGGCAGAGACACAGGCAGGGGGAGAAGCAGGCTCCATGTAACAGAGTATGAAATACAGAGTTTTTCTCCAGGATCACGCCCTGGGTTGAAGGCAGTGCTAAATCGCTGAGCCACCTGGGCTGCCCTTTTTGCTCATATGTTAATTGCATTATTTCCCTTTTAAGGTTGAGTTGTAAGATTTCCTTATACATTCCAGAAAGTCCTTTATCAGATACATCACTTGAAAATACTGTCTCAAAGTCTTTAACTTCTATCATTTTCTGAGATTTAGTTCACTAAATTTATTAATTTGGTTTTGATGAAGTCTGATTTTCGTCTTATGGATTGTACTTCTGGTGTTGAATCTAAGAATTCTTAGTCCAGCCTTCTTCATGATTTTGTGTTCTTGAAACCTACTTTACTTTTCAGAGAAGTAGCTATTCTAACTAAAGTAGCAAGTTCTTTTCATAGTCAAACCTCTGAGATTTTATAAGATTAGCTGCTTTTACTAAGTTTTAAAATGTTTCCCAGTACTTATTAACTGTAATAGGTCCTAGTTGTACTAAAACTGTCTGATTTGAAAGGAACAGAAAATGAGTGGATCTTTTCATGAAATAAGTGCTGATTCCAAAATAAACCATGAGGCTTGTGAAATAGGTCAACTCTAGTCTCTTTAAGAATGGTAGTAATTTAATCAAAGAGCTTTGTGGATGTCAAAGGGATTGTCTCCTGATTGACCAGTTACCTCTAAGGTCGTAAAAAAATTAAAATATGGAATCTTGTCATTCTTTTATAACATGTAAAACTCTTAGGTTCCCACGAGGAAATAAATATTTCAAGAAGTAAATAATTTGAAGATAAAAAGATATTTTAAGAGACTTTTCTATGAGCCACTGCTGCAACAATTAGGAAAAACTAGAGGTATTTTGAGGCAAATGTCTAGAGAGCTCATCAGAATTTGAAAGGACAGTGAGACAGATCCACTTTGGTGCACAGAAATATATGACAGGCTTTGAAGCTGTTTACCTGAAGCTGACATGAGCTCCCATTAGAAACTTTTTATGCATACATTTCCAACCTAAAACAAATATACTCTTTTAGATTTCCATTCATTCCCAGGACCCAGTCTAGACACTGGTGAAATCCTTCTGGAACCGGCAGTGACCTCACTCTTCAGGGCTGTCACCAAGTTAGGAGGAGTACTGAGCAGGGAGGACGGTTGGCAGTCCAGCCAGTGGCTTCACTTCCTTTATCTCACGGTGATGGGACAGAGTCAGAGGATTATACAGGATCCACTAGGGCTCTCCAGAACATCTTCTGATTCCCTGTGTCCTACAGTAATGGGTATGTCCTAATTCCATGTAATGAAGCTGACTCTGGGAAGGGGACCTCGGGCATGCCATGGCATTTAATCTTACTCTCCGTGATAATTTTTAGTCCTGCAGAAATACTCTGTACTGTTACTTATTTATATATTTACAGATTGCTTTGATTTTGCAACCATAATTTTTTTCCTCTACAATTTTATGTACAATGTATAAATACCCACTTAATGCAGTATGCAGGGCAAGAAAACGAGACAGACTGTTTCAGCAATTCTCTGTGGTCAAAGTGCTAACTAATGGGGTCTTGTGATAGGTAATATTACATCATTAAAAAGTAGTAATAACATCTGGGAAATGATGCAATGTCAACTTGAAGAACAGTGTCTAGATATCTTTCATGGAGAGGGCAGGGGCCCTACTTAACTCACTGTCATTGTGAAAGCAGAGACCTCGGTCAATGTCAACCAATCAGGCACACTGTGAAGTGACAGGATGGCCCAGGAAGGAGAAATAAGGTGCAGTAACTCAGGTGCTGCTCACCTCTTAGGTCAAGGAAAACCTGCAAGTGCTCCTAAGGAAACCTATCAGTTTCCCTCAGGGATGTGAGGGTGATCTGGCTGTGACACCATCACCCATTGATCACCAGGGTTGATCTTGGCTGCTCTGGCTGGCTAGGCAAGTGTCCCCTTCCACTCTCCCCACTATTCCTCGTGCATTGCTCCCAAGGCTGTGCCCTGGATCATAGAGGACAACCTTCTCTGATAGAGGAAAATCGTTCTTTGATCAAGGGTATACGAGTAGCTGTATACCTCTGCTAGAACCTCCAGACAAGCACTCAGGGTCCATGTGTAGGAAAACGTAGGGTACTCAAGCTTCCAGGACACCAGACACATCCGTATGAGGTGCTGTTTGTGGCAGTCTGCCTTTCTTAAAAAAAAAAAATCCCGCAGGGGGTCCAGAGGCTGGCTGTGTCCCAGTCATTACCCACTCTAAAACATGATGCCCCAAGTTCTGAAGCTAATCTGATTTCCCTCTTTCAATCTGCAGTATCTCTCATTACATTCTGTCTCTAAAAAGGTGCCTTTGTACCCATCAACCAGAGTGAAACTTTACGTGTTTGACAATAATTTACTTCATAGCCGTATGCTGTGAACATTCTGTGACATGTGTCTGGTACCAGGGTTTCTCTAGGCCGTGTACACTTGGAGTAAAATAGCTGCATCATAGGCAAGAGCACCTTCCCCTTTACTAGGTGTGCCATATGCTCTGATGGTGGGTATGCCATTGTACACTCACCCAGGAGAACGCAGGAGCTCCCATGCTCTGCATCCTCACGCAATTCTTGGTATTGTCAGATCTCCTCATTTTTGCCAGTGTGATGCATGTCAGTGATATTTCATCATGGTCTCTGGTTACCACTGAGGAAAGCATTTTTTGTAGTTATTAACCATGCCGGTTTCTTCTTCTGTGCATCACTTTCTTTTGCCCTTTTAGCTCTTGGACTATTTGGTTTTCCCTTATTATTAGAAGTACTTCAGTCCAGGGATCCCTGGGTGGCTCAGCGGTTTAGCGCCGCCTTCAGCCCAGGGCGTGATCCTGGAGACCGGGGATCAAGTCCCACGTCAGGCTCCCTGCATGGAGCCTGCGTCTCCCTCGGCCTGTGTCTCTGCTTCTCTCTCTCTCTGTGTCTCTCATGAATAAATAAATAAAATCTTTTAAAAAGAAAAACAAAAGAAGTACTTCAGTCCCAATTATCTTCTTCTTGGCTGTACTTTGCATTTTCCAGTTGTTTACTGCATTTCTGTATGTGTTGAGGTTAGTAAGTTAAAGGCAGTCAAATGTATCAATCTTTTTCTTGGGGATTTGTAGTTTTTGTCTGAAGTCATCTTTCTATTCCCCACAGTCATAAAGACATTCTCACATTGTAGTTTTACGTCTTATTTTTAGGTCTTTTCTTGCACCTGAAATTGATTTTTGTGTATGATATGAGCTAGAGATCTGATTTTGTTTTCCATTACCGGTAACCAGTTGCCCTAGCACCATTCATCATACTTTCTCCAACCATAAGTCTTCACATTCAGGGGGATGCTTCTTGAATTTCTAGTCTGTTCTCTTGGCTTACACACTTCTTTCTGTACTGATCCCACACTGCCTTGATTACAGTAGCTTTATAATACTGAAATATGGCCAACTGGAGTCTCCCAACTTTGTGGAGAGAATTTCGTGGTTATTCCTGGCTTTTCGATCTTCATAAATGTTAGCATTAACTTGATGAGTGTCATGTACACAATTCCATTGTAAGTTTTATTGGAATTATTTTTCATTTCCAGATTAGTTGGAAGAATACAACAATTGAGGAAGAAAATTCCTATGTGTGATTGAGTCTTCTGTAAACATAATATCTCTCTCCATTTACTTAAAACTTTTTCATTGCTTTCAATAATTTAAAAATTTTGTCCATAAGATCCTGCACATCTTATATAAGATTTATTTCTAGCAATCCTATATTTTGTATCGATATTATAAATTACACCTTTTAAAAATTTCCATTTTGGGATCCCTGGGTGGTGCAGCGGCTTAGTGCCTGCCTTTGGCCCAGGGCGCGATCCTGGAGACCTGGGATCGAATCCCACGTCGGGCTCCCGGTGCATGGAGCCTGCTTCTCCCTCTGCCTATGTCTCTGCCTCTCTCTGTCTCTCTCTCTCTCTCTGTGACTATCATAAATAAATAAAAATTCTTAAAAAAAATTTCCATTTTCTGAGCTCCTTGGTAGTATATAGATAGACATAAAATTGATTTTATATATTATATCAGTATATTGCTGAATGTTTTTATTGTTTCTAGAGGAGGGGAGGGGCAGAGGGAGTGGGAGAGAGAGAATCTGAAGCAGGATCCATATCCAGTGAGGAGCCCCATGTGGGGCTCCATCTCATCACCCTGAGATCATGACCTGAGCCAAAATGAAGAGTCAGATGTTTAACTGGCTGAGCCACCCAGGCATCTCACTTTTATTATTCCTAAAAAATGTGAGTATAGATTCACTTGGGTTTTCTATTTTTGATGGTCGTATTTTTGATGGTGATCAAGTTTTGCGTTTGGTCAGGCCTAACTGAAACAGGAGCCTTAAAAAGCCTATTTCTTTGTTCCTCATGTAATATGACAGAGGTCAGTGGTTACAGGGCATGGCTTCTGTGCGTCCTCAGCCTTTGCTTCAAAATTGCAAGATGTTGCAACTCCAGCTACTCAGGTCCCAGTTCAGCATCAGGAGAAAGGAAAGAGCAGAATGGGAAGTGAGAGAGGAGAGTGCCCATGGCAGGAAAACAAGGCTTCAGAGTTCCACCGTTTCCAGAAGTCCTTCCTGCCTCCACCCTTTTTTGCCTCAGTGGCTGGGACTATCGAACAGCCACCCTTGCTGCGTAAGAGGCTGAGACGTGCAGTTTTGTATCTAAAGACATGGGCATCCCCAGTGACAGCCAGGTGCTGATGGGAGGAAGAGGAGAATGAGTAGGAGTCTGCTCTTCTGTCAAGAAGTGTCTTTTCTTTGTCCACCATCTTGATGAACAGTTTAGCTACACATACAAACAAAATCTTACCTTCCCTTTCTTGTCTTGTTGCTGTTGAAGAATCTACAGTTAAGCAAACCGATTCTTATGCATTTCTAACCTGTCATTAACCCTGTCCTTTAGACCTCATGTTTTTCTTGCATGTCCTACATGTGTACTACCACATGTGTAAGTGTAACCTTTCTTTTTTTTTAATAAATTTATTTTTTATTGGTGTTCAATTTACCAACATACAGAATAACACCCAGTGCTCATCCCGTCAAGTGTCCCCCTCAGTGCCTGCCACCCACTGACCACCACCCCCCACCCTCCTCCCCTTCCACCACCCCTAGTTCATTTCCCAGAGTTAGGAGTCTTTATGTTCTGTCTCCCTTTCTGATATTTCCCACACATTTCTTCTCCCTTCCCTTATATTCCCTTTCACTATTATTCATATTCCCCAAATGAATGAGAACATACACTGTTTGTCCTTCTCCGATTGACTTACTTCACTCAGCATAATACCCTCCAGTTCCATCCACGTTGAAGCAAATGGTGGGTATTTGTCGTTTCTAATGGCCGAGGAATATTCCATTGTGTACATAAACCGCATCTTCTTTATCCATTCATCTTTCTATGGACACCGAGGCTCCTTCCACAGTTTGGCTACTGTGGACATTGCTGCTAGAAACATCAGGGTGCAGGTGTCCCGGCGTTTCATTGCATCTGAATCTTTGGGCTAAATCCCTAACAGTGCAATTGCTGGGTCGTAGGGCAGGTCTATTTTGAACTCTTTGAGGAACCTCCACACAGTTTCCCACAGTGGCTGCCCCAGTTCACATTCCCACCAACAGTGTAAGAGGGTTCCCTTTTCTCCGCATCCTCTCCAACATTTGTGGTTTCCTGCCTTGTTAGTTTTCCCCATTCTCACTGGTGTGAGGTGGGATCTCATTGTGGTTTTGATTTGTATTTCCCTGATGGCCAGTGATGCGGAGCATTTTCTCATGTGCATGTTGGCCATGTCTATGTCTTCCTCTGTGAGATTTCTGTTCATGTCAAGTGTAACCTTTCTTTCATTCTAGATGATTTTCTTTCACTCTGATAAGTGGTACAGTTTATCACTTGTGCGAATTCCTCAGATAAGGACATGGTGGTTCAAGCTGTGGGCAGTGATTTGCCTAAATTCACATTGTTAGGGATGGATACACACAAAAGTTTACAGAATTCAAGTCTGTAATGCTATTTTTCCCTGTTTCTGATTAGTAAATGAAAGATTTTCTGTAAAAGCAAGTTGATGTTAAAAAGAAATCACTAAAATGAATTTGGGATAAAGAGAAGAAAACAAGAGGAAGGAACATGTAGAGGGAAAGCAAGAAGTGGAAAGGATTGGCAAGAAGAATTTAAATTCTCTGGGATGGAGCTCTGAACTTCTTTATGCTTTGGCCTAAGAAAATACCAAATGGAATAGCCATCCCTCTTATTTATAACACTCAAATTGAGTTTGAAATTATGCATTCATTGTTCCTTCTTTTACGTGTTTTCAAAATCTAAAAATAAATGACAGAATGAAATAATTTTATAGCACTGAGTAAAAGAGACTCAAGACTACCCCAAGTGAAATATTTTGGAAGAGAAAAATTAAGAGAAAACCATTTGAAAAGATTTTTCATCTCAGTGGAAAATAATTTATAGTAAGTGTGTACCGGTACCAAGATTTTCTGTGGGAGTCCTCTGTGAGGAGTTTTAAGTGCCAGCCTAACAAGGGAACAGCTTATGGAGCTATAAAACAACACCTGGTAATAATGCAGTTTCAGTGAGAAGGACCCTGAATTCTCACTCCATTACGGCTCTACGTGATTCTGGTCAGTTAGTGTTGTAAGTCTGGAGCACAGGGGAGAGGTCAGTGCCAGAGATAGAAGCTTGGGAATGGCTGGCATGTAGGTGTCAGGGCTCAACAACAGCTGTGCCCACTTAGGTTATAACCTTTGGTGAGCTTGTGCCACTAATATGTGAGATATTTTATATTTTTATGTGTCTTTGTTATTATTTTTAAGTATTGCTTTTCTAGTCCAGTGCTTTAAAAATGACACTCTTAAACTGTGACATCAATAGTTCCTGTTTGATTCAAGGACAATATCTTTCCTATCTTTTTTTTTAAGATTCATTTTATTTTTTTTAAAAGATTTTATTTATTTATTCATGAGAGACACAGAGAGAGAGAGACAGAGACAGAGACAGAAGCAGGCTCCATGCAGGGAGCCTGATGTGGGACTCAATCCTGGGTCTCCAGGATCATGCCCTGGGCTGAAGGCAGACACTAAACTGGGCTGCCCTGATTTATTTATTTTAGAGAGAGTGCATGGTGGGGAAGGGCAGAGGGAGAGATAGTCTTAGGCAGACTGTGCACTGAGCATGGAGCCCAGTGCGGGGCTCAATCTCATGACCCCGAAATCATGACCTGAGCCAACCAGCTATGTCACCCAGGAGCCCATTATCTTTTGTATCTTAATTCTTTGATAACTGGTCACTCACTTTGAATTGAATTAAAGATATTGTTAATTTTTTTTACATAAAACACATGCATTAGTGATCAAAGATGATAATAAGGATGGATTTTTGTCTATGTGTGCCTCCATCTCCCCCAAGGAAGCTGTTAGTGAAAGTTTTCTACCCCCAACTGTTTTCTCAAGTTTACAAATAGGTGAAATTACTGTATTTCATCACACTTAAGATGTCATCGATTATAAGATACATTATTATTTTATGTTCACTAAGGAAAAAATACTAATTATAATTGCAGAGATGAGGGGAAATGTACATATTAGAACTGATAAAATATGGTAGATCAAATAGTACAGAATTTATCAAATTATATGCAGAGACATAATTTGTTTTTATACTTTGTTTACTGACTTCAATGAAGTCAGCTAGGATTCTGATAAGGGCTGTTGATTCAGCAATCACTTTGAGAAGTAAATCCATCTTATACCAGTGTTAAGTCTTCCAATCCATGAACCTGGGGTCCTTTCATTTGGATCTTTAACTTCTTTCAACAAAGTCTTGCTGTTTTGATACTACCGTAAGCTTTGTACTTCTGCTAAATTTGTTCCTATGTATTGTTTTAATCCTACTGTGATTGGAGTTCTCTTTTTAGTTTCATCTTTAGGTTGTTCACTGCAAGTGTATAGTAATAGAATTGATTTTTGTTTCAACTGATCTTATATCCTATGACCTTCCTGGATTCATTTATTAGTACTATTGGTGTTTTAGTGGATTTCTTAGAATTTTTTTTTTTTTTATATTCAAGATCATGTCCTCTACAAGTGAGGGTAGTTTTCTTTTTAATGTGAATTCTCTTGTTTCTTTTTCTTGTCAAATTGTCCTGGCTAGAACCTTCAGTACAATTTTAAATATTCAAATAATATTGAAAGCAGCAAAAATGGACATCCTTGTCCTGTTCCTGATCTTAGATGGAAAGCATCCAGGTCTTTCACCATACATATGATGCTTGCTGTTGGTTTTTTCTAGATGTCTTTTATCAAATTGAGGAAATTCCATTCTAGTGATAGTTTGCTGAGTGCGTTTATCATGAAATAGTGTAGATTTTTTCTTTTTTAAATATTTTCTATTGAGATGATCATAGGCTTTTTTGTGTTTTTTTTAATTCTGTTGATTTAATGTATTACATTGATTTAATGTATTACATTAATTGGGTTATGGATGTTAAGGCAAATTTGCATCCTTATGACAAATCTCACCTATTCATGGTGTGCAATTCTTTTTATATATTGCTGGATTCTGTGTTCTATTTTGTTGAGGGCTTTTGCATCCATATCCTAAGATAAATTGTTTTGTAAGGTGGTTTTGTTTTGTTTTGTGATGTCTTTGACTTGTTTTAGTATCTGAATAATATGGCTACCTACTCTTAAAGTCTAGGCATTCAAGAGGGAAACTCTGGGGAGGTCAGCCAAGGCAACAAAAGCAAGACACAAGGGAAGTAGGTCTAGCAGGCAAGATGCAGATTTGAGAAGAACAAAGCATAGAGGGAAATCCTGTTGCAGGAGATCCCTGGTGTATGTTCTGATCCAAAGACAGGTACCTTGCACCTTGGCCCTCTTTTGTCTGCTTACTGCCACAAAGAAAGGAGGGGGAAGAAAAGGAGACCTACAGCGCCAGCTTGTTTCTAATGACTAAACAGCAGGGCCTGGCTGGCCCTTCTGAGGAGCAGATATCACTGAGCATTGAAGGTAGCACAGCTTTATGGGGAAGAAGTTGCGTTTACACAAAAACTATATATAATATCCTATAAATGTTCTTTTAAAAATCACTTATTATACATGGACAGGAGAAATCTTTACCCCTTCTGTATTTAGTTAGCCATCAATGACTTTGAATGTCTGTGGCTTTGTATGATTACTTTAAAAATGTCATTAATGTTCTCATAGGCCATTTTCACTTATAAATGGAAAGTGCTAGCTATAAATTCCAGTATTGACTTGTTTTCATTAATAATTTTCCACTAAGAATCTTTTCAAACCTCAGAAATAAAAAGTTCTCTTAGAAATTTATGTAAATTTAAATGTGTGATGCAGGGGGAAAGATTTATTTTTCATCATAGCCATACCTGTAATATTACATTTATATTATTTATATAACTTAGGATCATAATTGCAAATAAATATTTTCACAGAGGTTTTCCAAGGAGACTATACATTTCTATTTATAGAGTACTGAATATTTCCAAGTATTTGGTAAAACTTTAAAATGTAATAGTGATACCACTTTCATTACCCGAGGCTGTACTGAGTGATTTCTTAGGCTTTGGACTACATTATGGAACTAGCAGAATATTACTTTCTTTATTAATAGGATATTTTAAATAAGAAATCCTATTGATACTACGTCTTGATTTTTTTTAATGCATTCTTATAGTAAGTGCCAGTAGATGACAATTTCTATGATGTATGGGCTGGACTGTGTGAACACTATCTCCTTTACTTAAATTCTAGGATAATTATAGTAGAGTAATGTCAAGATGATAGTATCACAATAATGTCATCAGTTGTTGAGACCTAGGATTTTCAACTGAAATAACTAAGACCTTAAAATAACTTCCAAATAAATAAAAAATAAATTAATCAAAATGACTTCCACAAACCACACAGCTTCCCAGAGCCAGAGCTGACCTAAAACTCAGGTGTCTCAACTCCTAGCACAGAACTTTCTCCTCCTGATCTCCTTCACTACTAACACTGCAGGAAATTTGGATGTTTGATAATAGATCTAAGTATATATAAAGATAGATAAACTTAAAATGTGTGATGTTTGCTAGATTAAAAAATAAGCATGTTTGTATCACTTTTCATGATGTAACTTTTCAGGTGTATCAGTTTCAAATTGCTGCAGTAACAAATTACCACCAACTGGTGGCCTGAAGCAGTGCATCTATTATCCTAGAGTTCTGGAGGCTGGAATCCCAAGTTGGTCTTAAAAAATTAAAATCAGGGTATTGACAGAGCTGTAGGGTATTAACACATCTGCCTCCAGGAGGAAGCTCCAGTTGGAGAATCCTCCTCTCACCATTTCCAGCTTCCGGAGGCTGCCCACATTTCTCGACCATGATTCCTTCCACTATCTTCAAGGCTAGCAGCATAGCATCATCAAATCTCTCTCTGACTTCTGTCATTGTTACATCTCTTCCTCCAGCTCTGACTGTATAGCTTCCTGCTTTTAAGGGATTTGTGATTACACTGGGACCATCTGAAGAATCCAGAATAACTCCATCTCAGAATTTTGATTTAATCACATCTTGCAAAACTCCTCCTGCCATATGTGATTCATTCACAGGTTCATTCATAGGGATTACAATGTAGACATTTGGTGGTGGTGGTGGGGGGCATTATTCAGCCTCCCATGTCAGGACTGTAATCTATGAATTAAATAATTTTCTTAAATAATACTTATTGAATACCATTATTAGATCATTGAATCTGTGCAGTTACCCTGAAAACTAACGTGTGAAGACTTGTTTACATTGCCAATGAGAAACTGAATTTAAAGTATTGTCATTCATCTGGCCTCTGACAACTTGTGATAAAGACTCAAGGCAAAATAAAAACAAATTGTGTGAGCACAATTTATTTGGTGTCCACAAAGAGAACAAGGGTACCAGTTTCCATCCATCTGGTTTGTCTTCTTCAAAGATTGCTGTCAGGTTTAGCTAAGTATATATCTTGATCCGTGGAATCATGTGGAAAGTCAGGTTTACACAGGCGAGAGCCAAAAGCTCCATTCAGCTGTAGAGTTCTAAAGCAGTCTCTTATTAGACATACTCCTTTTATTTTAATCCTTTTTATACTTCTTAACTTGTTTAACTTTTGAAGCTGTACTTACATGAGAAACTGATAGCTTCTATCCAAAACAGGCAAAAGGGTCGCCTAGGTGGCCCAATTGGTTGAGTGTCTGACTCTTGATTTTTGGCTCAGGTCATAGATCTCAGGGTCATGAGATTAATCCCACATTGGGCTCTGTGCTTAGCACAGAATCTGCTTCAGATTCCCTCTCCCTTTGCCCCTCTCCCCATAAAACAAATAATAAATATTAAAAAAATAAAACAGGCAACAGTCTGATGTGTGATTAAGATGGTGAAAAAACAAAAGGCAGAAAATTTGACTCTTCCTTAAATTGCTTTTATGGCCACATATTTTTAGTCTCAGGGCTCTAAAGGTCATTAGAGACCAAGCAGGTATTAATGAATTAACAGGACACATACTCTATCAAACTACTAGTTTGTTTATGCCACTGTCGCTGTTATTTCTACCCTTTATACACACCCCAAACCACATGCACATACCTGTACTATGAGATATTACAAGTTTGGGCTTCCTTAGTGTGTACCTAGATTTCGTCAGTCAGGAGTAATAGGCCACAAAACTGCCACTTTTGATAAGTTCTGAATATTAGCACTGAGGAATCATTGCACAAAGTGACAATCATGGGAAACTCAAGGACCTAGCTTTGATGAAGAAGGCAAAGTTAGTGGTGATATTGAGACACAGTAGATATTATTTCTCTGGAGAGAAGAATACATAGAGGAGTAAGACTATTTTTAGACTATGTCATTGAGAAAGGTTTTCAAATATTCTATTCATAAGCAGGTATTACATTTTCAGACATTTCAGGCTAGTAACATGTGGCCTACTAAAAACTTGTATTAAATATATATTTCATTAACTCAGCTCCAGTTCTGGTTTCTGTGTAGTAGGATTTGAACCAGACATGAATGATTTTTCTTCTCTTAAAGCCTTGCCCTCTTGTGATTCTGCTGAGAGCACAAGGAACCAACAATAATTTACTATATGCCATAATCATCCTGTTTTGAGAAAACTCCCTACAACCTGACAACACACATTTATTATGGTTGATTCTAGGCATTTAAATATGAAAACAATTAACGTGCATTTGTAGGGAATATGACAAATGGGAATTTGCGAGCAGACCAATTTTTCACTGACCTGCATTCAAGAACAATAACTCAGGTTGGCCTCCCCAATTTTTAAATGAGTTGATTTCCTAGTATTTATGTGGGCAGGTTGACGGATGAGAATGACTTTAGTGTAAGCTCCAGAGTCGCCTTCTTTTTCCACTCCTCCAGGTTGTACTTTTGTGCTGATTCAGATGTGCACCCCTGTGCATTCAACCGTCCGGTTAATATATTGAGACGAGAAAGCAATAACTTTTGGTCATTACATGAATTGTAGAGAATGAATTGAGGGGTGCAGGTGAATAAACTTTTAATGTGGGAATAGATCACTGGGTGTAACTTTGTACTGGGTCCAGATAATCCTACTTTGCATTGTGCATAGCACTTTCATGTATCCCACCTCTCTTCTGTATTCTCACTGTCATTCAGGTTTAACATCAACCCCCTTACCAACACAGAGTGATATTGTCCCCATTTTATAAATGAGGAAATTTGAGTCACAGGTTGTTAAATGAATTGTTCAAGTTCATATTTCCTGAGTCCTCTTTGCACCTAGGTCGGATCCATCACTGGTGATTTACATAACTATTTGTAAAAGCTTTGGACAGAGTGAAATATCCTATCTCAAAATCCTTTAAAAGAAAGTGGCATTTTCCTTGAACTTGGGCAGCATCAAAACAAAGGAGATAGAATTAACACCTTAGCAATGAAAATCATGTTGCAAGCCCCACCCAAGACACTCCTTTCTACTCAGCAGGACCCAGATCATACAGTAGAATCCACATAGCTTTGTAGAGCAGGTAATCCAGGTGTCATTTATGCTCACTGTGATATGATTTCTGGGGTGACTATAAACCAAATGTCAGTCACTATGGTTCTCAGGATACTTGTAATAAAGATTCAAGGTGGGGGACGCCTGGGTGGCTCAGCACTTTCTTCCGCCCAGAGTGTAATCCCTGGGTCCTGGGATCAAGTCCCACGTTGGGCTCCCTGCATGGAGCCTGCTTCTCCCTCTACCTGTGTCTCTGCCTCTCTCTCTGAGTCTCTCATGAATAAATAAATAAAATCTTTAAAAAAAATAAAATAAAGCTTCAAAGGGGAAAAAGATGTATTTAGCATTCACAAAGTAGAGTAAATGGTTAAAATAGAATTTTTGAGTGTCTGCAGATTCAAGGATGAAAAAGAAAGAACAGTGATGAAAGGGCAGGATGGCTTGGTTGCAGAAGGCGTAGATTGCATGCAGGTTTCTCAGCAGTGAGCTGCCATTATGTCCTCTAGATTGCTTGGAGGCCAAATTGTGAAAAAGTGGAAAATATTTGGAGAATACTAGGCTTAAATTAAAAGAAGGGGAGATCAAACTGGGGAAATATCCAGTATGTAGATTAAAATAGAAGCATCCACATAAAAGGGCTTTTCTGTATAACTCTACCCCAGGTCAAGTTTGTGAAGATATTTTTACTTTTTTTTTTGGTGGGGGGGAGCTGTAGTTCATGGGAAACTCAAGGTACAAATTACACAGAGAGGAGGTAAGTTCTCAAGCGTAATTCTTCATCGAGGAACTACACTGAATTCTTTCCTCTTCCAGAGAAGAGAGGGCAGAGATTTTCTGGCTGTAAGATTTAGAAACAGCCAGAAAATGGGACAAATCAGTGCTTTAACCCCCTTGACAAAACAAGTCTCTGGAGATTACTGTATAACATATAACAGTTTGTACCTTGAGTGTCCCTCTAAATGCAGCAGAAAAATATATGCTGCGGGTTATCTCGGTTAGTAACGAGGACAAAAGAGGACAGTAGGGTTTAGATTCTGACTCTAAAATGAAGGAGTTCCATGGTACTGGGAGCCCCTGCAGACTCTGCACCCGAGGATTGGTAAATGATGTCAAGACTTTTTTCAGTTTGAACACTGGCTGCTAGCACCACAGAGGAATGGAAGAATCCAGATTATAAGTGCCAACAGCTTAGATTTTCAAGGAGACCTCCGTCTCCTCAGTTAGCTATGTGTGGGCAATTAAGAGAAGCAGTAGTCGGACCAGAATCAGGGGGTGTTTGTCGGAAAGCTGTGTCAGGGCTGACATGGTGTTGTGCAGACCCATCTCGCAGAGGTCTCCTGTGATGTGGTTCATCGTATGAAGTGTTTTGAACACCATGGAAGAGGACATCCTGTGGCATCACCACAGTTCATAATCTCCTGCTGAAGGTGAAGCCAGGAATGGGAAATAATTACTGTCCCTCATTTACACTGAGGCAGAGTGGAAGCTCTGGCTGTATCCAATAAATCTCTCTTTGATGGAGATTCATTAGTACTATTGTTGTGTCTCAGCAGCCCTGGTGTCAACGTCACGCTTTGGCTCCCTTCTCAGTTTAATTGCAAGGTTTCACTTTGGGCAAATCTCACTGGCCTTTTTCAGTCATCTGTTTTCTGGACCCATTTAGTTGCAAATTAACAACCTCTCAACTATCCCTAAATCTGGTTTTCCTTCTGTGTGTGTATATGTATGTGTGTGTGTGTGTCAAAGAATGTACTTAGAAAAAAAATTAAACAAGAAGGCTTTCTGATTATTTCTTTAGCCCGCTACAATTGATAATAAACTTTTATTTTTAGCCACTTAAAAAAATATATTGGGGCACCTGGGTGGCTCAGTGGTTGAGCATCTGCTTTTGGCTCAGGTCATGATTCCAGGGTCCTGGGATTGAGTCCCCCATTAGGCTTCCCATGGGGAGCCTCCTTCTCCCTCTGCCTATGTCTCTGCCTCTCTCTGTGTGTCTCTCATGAATAAAAAAATAAAATCTTTAAAAAAAATAAAAAATATATTTAGAATGTATTGGTGGCAGTTTAAATGTGACATGTTAATTAAGAAAAATTTACACTTGTGGTGTTTGTAATTGACCTGCACAGACAAGGATATGGTACAGACAAGGATAAAGTTTTATTTCCTACTGCCTTGTCTGGTACATGCTAATTACTACGTGAATTACCTAAATAGGTTTCACCCCTTATAGAAGGATGGGATAGATACATTACTCACAGGGGGAAATCTGGTTTGTGCTTGTAGGACAAAGAAAGGACAGTGATTCTGGCTTTGTTCTTGTTCTGGTTCTGCTGTGATTCTAATACAGCGATGAGCCCTCCTCTCACCTGCCCCAAGTTCTGAGTTCTCTTTTGTTGAAAATGAGTGACTTTGAATGAAATCATCTCAGTCTCTTTCATGTCTAGCGTTGGTCCTCTTTATTCTCAGTAGCAAAATTGTACTGTTTTGTTTTTCCTCCTGAATGCCTGTGAAGAGCATTTGAGGTCCAACGCACATGCCTTCTCCCCTCCAAGGCTTGAGCCCATCTCCCAGTAATCCCAGTATGTCTTCTCCCTTTAACATCTCCCCCAGCCTCCTGCTGCTCTTACTCATTTCCAGTGGCCACTTCAAATCATATCCTTCATGAAGCTTTCCTAACAAAATGTGATTTCTCTTTCCTTTCAATTCCAAAAATGGGCTGTGCAGCCTTTCTGCGTATTTACCTGTTAGCATCTTTCCTTGGTGCAGATTTCTTACTCCCTGCACTAGAATGCATTTGCCTCAAGGGTTTGGTGCCTGTTACCTGGGATGCCTCCTAGTAGGCTAGAATAACACCTTGCGTGTATTATGTCATTAGCATTCTTGTTTAAATTAGCACGTGCATTTTCCCCACGTGAATTCTGTCACAGAGTCAACTGCATGTTAGTGAAAGATGCTGAGGCAAGAGTTCTTTATCATAAACCTTTAAAACAATTAGGATAATAAAAGATAAGTTGAATTTTATTGGTGAAAATAGCTGTGAAGTCTGCCAGAAGTTGATGAGGCTTAAAGTAATGCCATTCGGGATGTGATTATAAGCAGAGATGGTTGCTGAGTGTAAGAGTGTGTTGGAGTGGGCCCTACCGAGGAATGGTCCAGGGATGCCTGAATCTAGAATCTCACCTTATTGGGGATTTGGAGTTTTAAAGGAACTCACTCTTCCCCTAGTTCATTTCTCTTGCCCATTTCTTCACTGCTCTGAGCATGAGGCAAGGTCTGAAACATTTCATTTTTTGGTCCTCCCTCCCTCTTTTAAAGATGTATTTATTTATTTTAGAGAGAGTACACACAGGGATCTCAAGCAGACTCCTCACTTAGCGCAGAGCCCAGTATAGGGTTTGATCTCACAAGCCTGAGATTTGACCCAAGCTGAAATCAGCTTAAGCAACAGAGTCACCCAGGTGCCCCTTGTTCCCTTTTTATAGATGTTGAAGATCATATTAAACTATATTTTGAGGACAAGTGTCATAAAAACAAAGGGAAATGAAATTGGTTCTCTCATTGTGTGTCTATTCATGAAACTTTTAAGATTTGCTTTGCAGAAAGAGGGAGAACAAAGAATCCTAGTTCTATTTTACTGTGTCCTATGGGGTGTTCTTACAGTATTACCTAAATGTAAAAAGTGCATTCATGTTTGTTGCAATTGTTTTGCATCCTTATCTTACCCACTTAACTAGGTTGTATACTTCTTTTAGTTGATGAGCCCCATAGATTTTATTCCCATCCTATTTAGTAAAATCCTTAACACGAGATGTTTAAATGACTTGAGTAATAATAGGACTCTGGGACAGCCCTGGTGGCCCAGCGGTTTAGTGCCGCCTTCAGCCAGGGTCGTGATCCTGGAGACCTGGGATCAAGTCCCACGTTGAGCTCCCTCCGTGGAGCCTGCTTCTCCCTCTGCCTGTGTCTCTGCCTCTCTCTCTCTCTCTCTCTCTCTCTCTCTCTGAATGAATGAATGAATGAATAAATAAATAAATAAATAAATAAATAAATAAATAAATAAATAAAATCTTTTAAAAAATAATAGGACTCTGTATCAAAGTCACTCCATCCTTTTTGTATTCAGACCTTACACATTTCTCTAGCATTGTCAACTAGAAGTAACTAATGAAGTGGTTACTTAGCCTTGGAAACAAGCTTATTTATAGGTTGGTAAGAAATAGTGGATTCTTGGTGGGGGGAAGCAAAGAAGGAACAATGAGGAAGGAAGGGAAGGAGGGACGGAAGGAAGATTGTATAGGTCATTTGAAGAAGCCACTGCCATTTAAAAAGGAAATAATGAGTAGGAAAATAGGCAAAAGAGAGTGAAATTGTTGGTTTTCACTGAAGGAAATCCAATTTCACTCTTGAAAATGCAGAACAGTAACAGCACAGTAGGGATGGAAGCCAGATTTCTGCTTCTTAAGGTGATTAGAAAGGAGTTTTGAGTGAATTCCAAGAGCACAATGGCAGTAGACATATTAACTTTTAAAAAAGAAGTTTATCAGTGATTGAGGAAAAACTAGAGGTGTAGAGTTTTATTATCAAGGCAGCCTTTATGTCCAAGGTGTAAAAGAAGTCTGTCTGTGTCGAAAGTCAAAGGAAGCCTAGTAGCTGCAGAGACCCAGAGAGAGGTGGGGGATGTGGGAGATAGGTGCATACAGTGTGCGATGCCATCCCTCAGGCGGCTGGAAGGTGGAATCCAGAGTAGACGTCAAGGCTTTTAAGAGAGGTATGTTTAGCTCTACCTTGAAAACCAGGAACGAAGATCAAATGAGAGGTGTGGCACTAGGCATTAAGGTGGGAAGACACTTATGGATGAAGGCACTAACCTTAAGTGGCATGGATCTTTACCAGTACATCTGTGAAAGCATCAGCAGGTAAGCCACTGGGTATAAGATTGATTTAGAAAGTTTAAATACCTATGAAGGAGAGGGTGTTAAGATACTAAATAACTTCTGAACAAATTTTACACCACAGCAAGGACTAACTGTGGAAGATTCCTCAGTTATGACTTCTTCTCTAGCAGAATTCTGGAGAACAGGGGACAGTGTGGATGGGGGGGGGGGGCGGGGAGGCGGTTTGACCAAGGGCAGTGGAGCCTCGGGCAGTAGCTCTGAAGTCCCCATCAGTTGTAAATTCTACCGCAAATAATCATAACTATGTGTAAGTACTAATGATTTTGATCGATCCAAAAAAATTTGCTGAAGCAGGTTAAGGGTCACTCTTCACATAATGGCTCCTTGGTGATTCAATGTGCTTCGTAAGATCGAGAGGACACCAGGGGGACAGGTTCATAGTTACGGGGCCTGGGTGTACTTAACACCATCATCTCTTGGTGCTTTGTGCTGTGTGAAGGACTGTTCCTGATTTACTTTAATTCTTATGGCAATCACAAATCATTTAGAGTGTCACAGTTGAAATTTTACAGTTAGCTGTGTTTTCTGTTTAATTTTACCCATGAGCATATTTTTAATGAAGAAGATAGGAATAGAAGAAGAAAATGCTAGTAGTACCTCAATAACTATTATAGTTGCACCTCAACAATCTGAAAACTCCCGTGTGGCTGGGCGGGCAGTGGGGTAGCACTGTCCTGTCATTCAGTACAGCCAAACACATTTAAGACAAATTTGTTACCTGGAAGTCAACTGATGTATTTTGCCAACTTCATTTCTCATTAAGAAAATGCCCTTGTCTGCTTGGTCTGCTTCTGAGTCTCCTTCTATCTGCTCAATGATCTGATCACAACCAAGAGCTTTATACAGGTCTGACTGCCATTGCTTCTCAAATGTGCATCTCCACCTGGGCCTTCAATGATTTGCCCTCACATTGGGAATGAACACCTTGCTCCTCTCTGTACTGCTCGTCCGGCTGGAGGATCTGGCCTTCACCAGGATGCCCCTGTACTTCCTGTCGTAAGCTCTTTGTACCTGCCTTTCCCTCTGGTAGGAATACTATTCCTCGTATCTTCCAGCAGCCCTCCCACATAGCATAATTCAAGTCGCAGCTTGGGTAGTGCTTCTTCATGGAGTCTCCTATCTAACTAGTAGATCTAAATTAGCATCCCAGCATTCCAGCACTCACTCTGTTCTGTTTTCTTCAGTGCCATCATCCCTGTTTGATATCATCTCATTAAATTATTGCTGTCTTCCCCTCACAAAAGTTAAGCTTCATGAGAACAGGGACTATTGCCTGTCTAGTTCTCTACTAGATCATGAATGCTGAGCAAATATTCGTAGAATATGAGCTTTCAGTGGGGTTGGGTTAGATGGCAAGTGCTAAAATTAAATCAGGAAAGAAGGATTAGC
This sequence comes from Nyctereutes procyonoides, assembly GCF_905146905.1. NCBI lineage: Eukaryota > Metazoa > Chordata > Mammalia > Carnivora > Canidae > Nyctereutes > Nyctereutes procyonoides. Next base: position 36,681,449 of record NW_026575120.1, on the reverse strand, counting down.
CTAGGCTTGGTCTTGTGAACCTTCTGTTGTAGCTGCATCATTAAGAATAGAAAAAGGCTCCACTGAGATTAGTTCTTCCAGGAAGAACTAGGAAGAGTAGACACAGCAGCAGAGTGGGAGAGTGACATGAAGCTGGCTACAGTGGTGTGGCTGGAGGCCTGTGTCAGACCGAAGACACTGTTTCAAAAGTGAGAGGGAGGGAGGAAGGGAGAGAGGGAAGAAGGAAGGACAATGGAAGGAAGGAAGGAAGGAACGAACGAACGAACGAACAACAGGTCCAGAATGGAGTCTTGGCCCCACACAGCAAACTAAGACTTTACTGTGCTTTCAGCCTCTCCCTGAAATGTGACCTTTAACCAGTCCATCTGGAATCTCTGATCAGCTCTAGTGAGGTAGTCTGCGGGATAGGACCCACCCACACCCTAATCCGCAAAGTGGGTAACCTCACCTGAAACAATCCACTCTTTGTTAGAAACTTCTTCCTTCCTCTCCACCACCTTCAGCCTGTAAAAGCCTTCCTTTCATTTGTGCAGCTCCTCTAGCTCCTTCTTACTTGCTGGGTGATATGCTTTCCCAACGCAGGAATCCTTTAAAAAGCCAGTTAGATCTTTAAATTTACACAATTGAATTTTATGGTTTTTTTTTTTTTTTTTTTTTTTTTTTTAGCCACATAGAAGATGTAGAAGAGGCAGTACCTAGGAGGGAATCAAAGATAATACCTGAGGTGAATCTAAAATGAAACATTTTGCCAAGTGAGTTTCTGTTTAACAGTCTGACTATAAATAAGATATGCTTGGAGAGCTCCCTCAAAACAAAAGTTCAAGGAACTCTGTTCATCACTGTGATCCAATTCTGCTGTCCCTAAATCCAAGAATTTTCCATGTGTGTGGAGTCCACCACTAGATGAAAGGCTAAGCTTTCAATCCATAGTGAAAACCAAATAGTCTTCAGTTCACTGTTGTCAGTCATCCCTGATTCAAGGCCACTGCCCTAGAATGGGCCATTTATTGATGACCTGACCTCCACGGCTTCCATTCTCTGCATCCCATCTTCTTTTCTGGGCTTCTACAAGACAGCAACTGCCTTTTGAAGATTTATACCCCCCAACCAGATGTGATCTTTCATTTCCCTGAATCTTCAGAGCACCTTGCATGTCGGTTTAAGCCACTCATAGCCTTGGATTGTAATATCTGTATAACTGCCTCTGCCCTTTCCCTAACTAGATCATAAATTTCTTAAAGGCAGAAACTGGGTCCTGATCATTCTTGAACCCTCTAAATCACAATTGACATCCCTTGGACATCAGTGAACCAATGTAAAGCTTGGAAGGAAGAGGTGGTGGGTTTCTAATCTCCCAAACCGCCATAGTCATAGAGAAGATGTGTCCTAGAAGTTTGGAAAGGGTTACATGAGATAGTGTACATAAAGTGCTGGGCACAGAGTATAATAAGCAATGGACATTATTATGGTGATGATTTTTATGGGTGGCCAAAATATCAGCCTCAAGAGGACCCAAGAGTGGCCCATCCTAAGTGACTATCTGTCATCCTGGTATCGATAACATTCTGAAATATTGACTGTTGTAGAGCCAATGAGATATGATAGCAAAAATTCAGCTGAGAATACAGGCCTATATCCTTAATTAAGAAAAAAAAGTGAACAGTGGAAAATCACTTCTGAGTCTTATAAATAGGAAATTGGATTTCCTAATGGGTAATTTAAAATACTTTGGGAACATAAATATACCTGGAGCACTCAAGCTATAAGTTGGTGACTCAGAGAACGAGGGCACAGAATCCTGAAATAAGCAACAGCAAATGGCCACTTAAGCTCTTAAAGAGCAAATTGCAGAAAATAAATTAATTCACTTAAATATGCATGAATCTCCTGAGTGGTGGAATATGCTGAAATGGTGCTGAATGATTTCCTTTGTTGTGTGTGTTCTGAAGTATTAATAATGCCTTGTGCTTTGTGCCCTGTACCTTTGATTAGAACAAATCCCAGAACCTTTTGCCTTTTTAAATTGTTTTTAAAGCAATTTTGATGATAAAACAGGAAATTCCAGTCAAAGTACAGATTGGACTCATTGATTTGGAAAAGTGGACAGCAGGTTTTGCAAAGGATAGATGGATCTCAAAGGGAATGGGAACTGATTCAGATTAAATTGTTAGAAGAGATCTTTGGGGAGGCTGACATAATTTTGCAGAAACTTCTTAAAAGTTTGAAACTTGTCAACCTTTCCCCCGAAACACATGCCAAGATTTTATCAACCTCTCTGATACTGCATGGCACAGCAGTTTACATTCCAAGAATCTATGCCATTGTAGACTACAGGGTATATTTAAAATATTTGTCAGAATTATTACTCAGTTATTTCCAGCACTTTTCATATCCTTTAATTTTCATTGTGGGAACCACAGACATGAAAATGCTGGGGCTTCATGTCCTAGCATACTTAAAAACAAATTCTACAGTCATATAATTGAATAAGTAAAGGAAAGGGGGCAGGAAGAGGAGGCAGAGACATCAAAAGTAGAAGCAAATGATCAACTAAAGGACTGTAATGTTTGAGGCCATATTCTAGCTGATGTTTTTAAAGGAGAGGGCTTTAAGGAAGTTACTGTTTGCCCAGCACACACCCATTATTAGAGCAGCTTTCTTTTATGGCCACGTTTCATTTTTGATGACAACCAGTGAAGGGGAGCTTGGCGGCAGAGGGAGGGCTGGTGCCAAGAAGACCCGAGTGATGGGGTGGTTAAGGCTTAGAAAAAAATTTGGCAGCCCTGCCTGAGAACAAAAATAATCAAAAGAATTGCCAAGAACCATAAAACCAGGGGAGTAGGGATATGAAATGCATCAACTTGATTTTCTGAACATGGAGAAATATTAAATCTATTCTAAGTCTGTTATGATGTCCATGTATTTTTCTGTATTACAGGAGTTTCTGTATTATAGGAATTTCTATTTTGCCTTAGGGCTATGAATAGGATCAAGTCAGATCAAGCTTTTGTTTTTTTTTTTTTTTAAGTTTGGAAAAACATACTTTTCTACATGGTTTAGATAATTTGTAACTTAGGTGTGTGTGTGTGTGTGTGTGTGTGTGTGTCCCTATTGTTGAATATTTCCTTTGATGCCAAAGGCTCATCATTTATATGCTAATTTGTTCTCTTGGGAAGCTATGATCTGTCACAATTACAAACAATATTTGAAGAGAAATCTTTTGTAACAACTATTAAATGAAACAGCACATTCCAAAAAGATGGTGTAGCATCTGCAAGAATATGTCATGATAAGTCAGAAGTATTGACGTAGCTCAAGTGCACAGCAGAGGTGCTGATGAGAGATGCTGCTAGAAATGTAGGTGGGGTCAAATCACGAAGGGGTTGTGAACTGTGAGAGGAAGTCTGGATTTCTCTGTAGGCAGTGGGTCGAGATCGTGAACAGAGAAGGGAAACAATCACCTTTGTGTTTAATGAAGATGACTCTGGAATCATTGTATGAATTGGATTAGAGAAAGATATAGTAAATATTTTTTTTCTTTTTAAAAATCAGTTCAAATAGGAAACTAGAACCTTATGTCAGTTATCTGACTAAGCATTCAAACACAGCATTCCTTTTACTCTAAGGGTAAGATCTGTTGAGTGACTTTTTTTTTTTTTAAATGATGGCTGCATTTAATATATTATCTTTTTCAGTATGTACCATTGACTTTTACAATTCCAAGTTCAGGGGTGCCTAGGTGGCTCAGTTGGTTGAGTCTCCAGTTCTTGGTTGTGGCTCAGGCCGTGATCTCATGGGTGCCTGAGATCAGTGGTCAGGCTCTGTGCTCAGAGGGGAATCAGCTTGGAGATTCTCTCCCTTTGCCCCTCCCCCTGCTTGCATGCTCGCGTGTGTTCTCTCTCTCTCTCTCTCTCACTCAAATACATATTTTAAAAATGTGTAAAATTCCAAGTTCAACTCCATGTCTGCTCATAAAAGAGTGTATTCTCATCTTCAGTCACATAATTTGTGGGATGACTTGGTTCTTTCCAACAAAAACAAGCCTGGAAGTATCTCTTATCTTTGTAAAATGTCCCAAATCTGTTTCGGTAATTTATTCTGTCCTGTGTTCTGTCCCAAACAGATGATCTACCAGTTTCTTGCTTAAAACAGGGTCATGCGGGCAGCCCGGATGGCTCAGCTGTTTAGTGCAGCCTTCAGCCTGGGGCGTGATCCTGGAAACCCGGGGTCGAGTCCCACGTCGGGCTCCCTGCTTCTCCCTCTGCCTGTGTCTCTGCCTTTCTCTCTCTCTCTCTCTCTCTCTCTCTCTCTCTCTCTCTCTCTCTCTGTCTCTCATGGATAAATAAATATAATCTTTAAGAAAAAAAAAAAACAGGGTGATGCAATTTAGAGGACCAAATGTACTATCAGTGAAGTCCGTGGACATTAGAAAATCTTCACAATTCCAGCAATTGCACTGCTGGGGATTTACCAGCAGTGAAAGATACAGATGCAATGAAATTGCGGGACACCTGCACCCCGAGGTTTCTAGCAGCCATGTCCACAATAGCCAAACTGTGGAAGGAGCCTCGGTGTCCATCGAAAGATGATGGATAAAGAAGATGTGGTCTATGTGTACAATGGAATATTCCTCAGCCATTAGGAATGACAAATACCCACCATTTGCTTTGATGTGGACGGAACTGGAGGGTATTCTGCTGAGTGAAATAAGTCAATCAGAGAAGGATAAACATTCTATGGTCTCATTCATTTGGGGAATATAAAAAATAGTGAAAGGGAATAAAGGGGAAAGGAGAGAAAATGAGTGAAAATATCAGTGAAATAAGTCAATCGGAGAAGGACAAACATTATATGTTCTCATTTATTTGGGGAATATAAGTAATAGTGAAAGGGAATAGAAGGGAAGGGAGAAGAAATGGGTAGGAAATATCAGAAAGGGAGACAGAACATAAAGACTCCTAACTCTGGGAAACGAACTAGGGGTGGTGGAAGGGGAGGAGGGCAAGGGGGTGGGGGTGACTGGGTGACGGGCACTGAGGGGGGCACTTGACGGGATGAGCACTGGGTTTTATTCTGTATGTTGGCAAGATGAACACCAATAAAAAATAAATTTATTATAAAAAAGAATATCAGTGAGGGTGACAAAACGTGAGAGACTCCTAACTCTGGGAAATAAACAAGGGGTAGTGGAAGGGGAGGTGGGCGGGGGTGGGATGGCTGGATGATTGGCACTGATGGGGGCACTTGACGGGATGAGCACTGGGTGTTATGCTATAATTTGGCAAGTGGAACTCCAATTAAAAAAAATTTTTTTTAAATCTTCACAATTCCATACCTAGAACCACACACCCACTCTGCTGCATTTCACACTACCTGCTGCTGCTTATAGAAGGATTATACTTATAGGTAGAATTCAAGTATTACCTGTAGAGATGTACTTATGTAGATACCAACTGTTCATTGATGCTTCATTAAGAGTATATGCCCTGGGATCCCTGGGTGGCGCAGCGGTTTGGCGCCTGCCTTTGGCCCAGGGCACGATCCTGGAGACCCGGGATTGAGTCCCACATCGGGCTCCCGGTGCATGGAGCCTGCTTCTCCCTCTGCCTGTGTCTCTGCCTCTCTCTCTCTCTCTGTGACTACCATAAAATTTAAAAAAAAAAAGAGTATATGCCCTATAATAAATGAAAAGTGGACACTTTTAAGAACTTACAGTATGAAATAGTGTTCTATCGCCATTATTTTTCTAGTGATTAACTTTTCTAATAGCTCTGCGAGATGTTTTTCTAATCAGTGCACATGAGCCATCATCAAAACTAGAATTCCTAATTCTGAGCCAAAACAGTTGGAGACCAACCAAATTAGGACCTTTAATAAGGTTTATGGGTAAAAAAAAATCCATCAATCATTCATTCCCTTCCCAGGTCTGTGTACATTACTGAACAAATTTGTCAAACTTTTTCTACTAAAAAACCTTTAAGGAATTTGAATAGTATACCTATTAGCATATAGTATTATCTAATCAAAATATGATTAGTGAGGGTGAATCAGCTAATGTATTCATAATTTTAATCGTGTTAACAGCTCTGAAATTGGCTGATAATTGCTTTAGAATTAGAAGTTCTAATTTGTACATTGGTAATGTGTTTCCAATCACCAGCCAATATAATAACAATAATACATTATATTTCTCTCTTCATTGAGATCATGATGGACATCTGAGATAGGATCTTTCCACCAGAACTGGATATCAAACTTTTTTCCTTAATATTTTAAAAACTTCTGAAGTTTCTGAAGATGGCAAGGCCATGTTTCGCCTACACTGGTCAAGCCTCTCCTGTTTTCTGTGGTTTTAATTCAGGGGAAGTCTGTGACCAGGAACAGCCTCCTCCATGTCATTATCACTGTCAGCAGTTCCCTAGGTAATATACCAAGCAAAAATGCTCTGTACCCCACCGAAAGCCAAAAGCTTGGCCACATAGTTTTATCCATGTTTATGGTAGCTATCCATCAAGTTAATATAAATCAGAGAGACTTCAGAGAAAAAGATTCCATTGCCTCTGAATATTTCTAACAATGTGTTTTAAACCTATAAGGTCAAGTATGTTAACACAGTGATTTTAAACATTTTATTAAATTGCAAAACCCTTTGCTCAACCACAATTTTACCTAGAACCATAAACCATAAACGTAGATAAACAACTGTTTTGTTTGAAGTACAATACTGCTGTTACAACAGATACTAACTTATCACATACTTTTTTTTTAAGTCACTGAAATGAATTCATAACATTGCACATACAATTCTTACGTTGGTTATGGCCTCTGCTTTATTTTTTTCTGCAAGAAATAATAGCTAATAAATACAAAGTGAATACTTCAGGCTTCCTGAAGTGTCAGAAACTCTTTTGAGGCACGTCTATGAATTGTCTTCTATAATCCAGCAATGTGAAGTAAGTTTCGCAGGTGAGTAACTAAGGTATAGAGATGAACTTTGTTGCCTGGGGTCAGGAAGCCTCTAAGCAATAGAGCTGGAACAGACCTCTGGCCATCTGATTCCAAATACCACCTCCTACTAAAAGTAAAAATAAACCTTCACTAGGATCTCAGAATTCACAGGGCTGCTATAGAGAGGTTTTTGTCAGACATATTTGAAGAGAATCTTGTGGAGAATTAGTTGCCTTATAGCTTTCTGATAAATTAGCCCACAGGCCAGGGGGGTTGTCTTAGTACCTTCTTTTTTACCATTTGAACTATTTTTGAAGTAAAAGAGTGTATCAACCATGGCTGCACAGTGGAATCACCTGGGAGGTTATAAAATGTACTGAAGCCTGTACTCTTCTGTTCTACATGTGGAGGGTCTGATTTAATTGGTCTATCTCCGTTGTTACCTGGATGTTGTATTTTTTTGCTTTTTGTTTTAACTCCCTAAGTGTTTCCTGTACAAAGTTAAAGAGGGCTACATTTAAAGCTAAGCCACCTTTCTGCTGTGATCATGCTCTGCTCACAGAAGGCATACATGAGATGGGTATACCTGAGAGTGGGATGGGCTACTCAGATCATTCCAGGTTACGTTTTCCATGCCTATCACTACATGTTTTGCCAAAGGGTGGTGGGCAAATAGACCACCTGGGAATATGGAGTCATTTTTTTTCCTATTTTTAATTTAAATTTTGTTAACATACAGGGCAGTATTAGTTTCTGGAGTAGAATTCAGTGATTCATCATTTTCAATACAACACCCAGTGCTCATCAAAAGTGCCCTCCTTAATGTCCATCCCCCATCTAGCCCATCCGCCACCCCCTCCCTCCATCAACCACCCACAGTTTGTTCTCTATCACTTATGGCTTGTTTCCCTTTCTTTTTCTTTTCTTTTTTTTTTTCCTTTTCCCTCTTCTCATATGTTCTCTGTTTTCTTTCTTAAGTTCCACATATGGGGATCCCTGGGTGGCGCAGCGGTTTGGCGCCTGCCTTTGGCCCAGGGCGCGATCCTGGAGACCCGGGATCGAATCCCACATCGGGCTCCCGGTGCATGGAACCTGCTTCTCCCTCTGCCTATGTCTCTGCCTCTCTCTCTCTCTCTCTCTCTCTCTCTCAGTATCATAAATAAATAAAAATTAAAAAAAAAGTTCCACATATGAGTGAGATCATATGGTATTTGTCTTTGACTTATTTCACTGAGCATAATATCCTGTAGTTACATCCATATCATAGCAAATGGCAAGATTTCCTTCTTTTTGATGGCTGAATAATATTTGTGTGTGTGTGTGTGTGTGTGTGTGTGTGTGTTTCTGTGCATGCCACATCTTCCTTATCCATTCATCAATCAATGGACATTTAGGCTCTCTCCATAGTTTGGCTATTGTTGTTAATGCTGAGTCTTTAAATGACTATTCTTCTATAATTCCACAGAACCCAGTATTCCCCCAAAATTCTCAAATGAGCTCTTGAAAAACACTCTCAGTTGGTCCTGTTCGTTGTACATATGTTTTATGACCCCCTAGCTTTACACCTTTGTGATATGAAAAACAATAAAATCTCAAGTTCGGACAAGCACTATTTTGGATAATAGAACACAGGCCTGGAAATGTTAACATTCTGCATGAAGGAAGCATCTTGTTTGTTTATTTAGCAGTAGTGGCTAAAAAACCTATTCTTCATATGGGTCTCTTACTATTTCTTTCATGACCCACATAGCTGCTTTCAGCTAGAGGATATGCCCTTAGGACTATGGCAGAGCCAGATGATTAGTGTCTGGGCAGGCGGTGGGGGCTCGTAGCCCTAGCAACATGCAGGTACATACATCCACACATACATGTACAGGTCCATAGAGATGGGGAGGGAAGGGAGGGAAAAAAAGAGAAGATTGATTTACATGCCTATCACTACATGTTTTGCCAAGGGGTGGGCAAATAGTTTAGCTCTCTTTTCTGTGATTGCATGTGCGGGCAATCATGCTTCCGTCTAGAATAATTAAACATATTCATTTGTTTTCTCGGAAATAACTAAAAGTAGATTATATGCCATGAAGCGATTTTCACTTCAGAAAACAAATACTTGTTTAGTAGTAGAATACCAACTCCCCCAAAACATGCATTCACTCCTCTTTCCCCTCCTACTAATTTTGGTGTGTTCATTTTTTTTTTAAATCATGGCTGTTGAGTTCTAGTAAGTTTACTTATGCTGTGATATTAAGGATGTTTCTTTTATAAATTCCTAATTTAAATTTATATTGTGTTTACTCCTTTTTTCCCTTTTTGCATTCAGATTAAATGATAATTTTTTTATATAACTTTATATTTCCTGTAGATAAGTTTTCTTTTTTCTGAGGATTTTGTTAGAACCTGGATTAACAGAATCCTTGGAAGCATGCAGACAGATACTTGCCTAGGAAAGACATGAATGGAGAGAAAAAATAACCAATGTGCTCAAAATCAAAGCCTTCCAGTCGCTGGCGGTAGAGAGCAGAAGAGAATTCTCTCTTGGACAGCTCGACCATTAGTAACTGTGGACTATGAATGCACAGAACAATTAGTATTGAATCAGGGAATCCCTAGAGTTGTACTTAACTTTTTTTTTTCAATTAAAATATGTCATGTGCAATATTAAAGTAATTGAAATTATTACATCAAATGATACACTGACCTTATAGTAAATGTGTAGAATTCTCTAAAACAAACTTCCCAGCTAGCTGTTCAATAAAACCTTGACGCATAGGGAAGGAGAGTAATGTTATGCTTTGGCAGTTTATTTGTTGGTTTTCTGATCCAGGCTGTTGCCCAGCCAGGGTTCTGAGAGCCCTGGGGTCCTTGTTGGAATCCTTTTAATACTTCAACCTCTAGATAATTGAAAAATAAAATCATTGTGGTATACTTGAGGAATTGCAGGTCAGGATTGATAGATTACATCCTTTCTTTCTCTTTTTTGTCCAGATTGTCATCCTGCTTTCTCATCATTCTAGCACCCTCACTGCTTCTGGATCTGAAACATCCGTCTCTGTATTATTCTTCACTCTTTATTTCTGTCACTGAGGTTCAATTGGCTGCATGGACAGAAAGGATGAGAGGCTGCTTGAAGCAACAAGCTCCACACAAGGGGGAAAAAAAAACGCATCTCTCCACTGTCAGCTCCTTAAAGTACTAACTGTCTCAGACAAAGGCCCGGAGAGACTGCCAACCTCAGTGGCCTAGGTGAGCTAGCATTCATCAGCCAAAAGAGTCTGGCAAGGCATCTCCTTCCGTGCAGAGCATAAATAGCCAAGAGGGTGAGGACTGCAGGGCAGCTGTGTCTTTTTAGCAGTCTAATGGGAGAAAGAATTTCCTTCATGGGAAAGCTTTATCTTGACAGTCAAATGGCCCTGATGATCAACTGCCAGGCTGGCCCATCCCTCCTGTTTGTTTCAGGATTTACCTGTAAAGAAATAGCCAGTCTAATGAAACATGCTTATTGAACATCTGATCAGCTATGACTTGTTTTCTAGCCTGGTACTTGGGCCAGGACAAACAAGTGTAATTCAACTGTATGGGAAAGAGAGTAGTCTGATCCTACGACGGCAGAGTTTGAACTATTTTGCCCCTGTTTCTGCAGTTACATTACATTGGCCATTAGCAACCCCTGCAAAAAGGTTAATCAATCAGTCCATCAATGCGAAATAAAATAAAAGTCTGGGATTCAGGACCAGAAGCCTTGACCTTTCTCCTCCTTAAATGCTTTAGCTGATTTACAGCAGTTCCTTGCTCCAGACCAAGACGACAGACGCCTTTCTTCGCGCTATGGTCTGACTGCGGTACGGCGCCTCTGTCTTCAACCCTTTGTCCTCTACCTTCAGCAGACACTAAATCTACCTCCCTGCAGAAAATTACTTAACTTCCTGGGCCGGGAAGTAAAAAATCAAGTGCCATAAAAAAGTATTCTTTTGGTTGAGTCAGACCCAGAATCCACAGGAATGATGTATTATGAATCATTTTATCAATGAATCACTTGTCCACTTCAAGAACAGACATTGTACTCTGCCTGGCAACAAGCTAAAGTAGATACAGCCAGAGAAACAGAATTATTTCAGCAGTTCAGCCTTTGTGGGACGTAATACTTAACAAGGATGTTTTAATTAAATTACAAATTAGAGCTGTGTCTTGCCATTGCAAAGTGATTTCTGCTTTTAGAGCAAAGGTGGTTTTCACTGTACCCAATATGATCTTTTGCTGTGTGAGGCAGAGGTAACAAGGCCTATGAGCAAAGCCTCGTTGTTGGACCTGCAGTGCCATCTACAGAACAGATTGAATAATGTAGGTTCCACTTCTTATGCACTTGAAGTAAGGCAGCCACAAGGGAATTCAGCTGTGTATGTGTTTAGATTTTACAGGAGGACTTTGTTACTACATAAAGAAAAGGTTATATGTTTGCACAATGCTCTTATCCTGCTTAAGTCTCTATCAGATTCCTCAGGGAATGGAGTATTGAGTTTTGGGGGCTTTTTGTTTTTTGTTTTTGTTTGTTTGGTTTTTTGTTTAACTGGAGCACCCCTTTGTTTCAAAAGTCCATTTGATAATCTCTGTAAGATGTATTTTAACTTTCCGGTTACTTTGGATGATTGCATGGGACTTAGTATCAGTCTCATGATTGATTGATTTATTATGTCTACTGCTTATATCCATCTCTTCCTGCCAGAAGAACATAACCATTATGAGAGAGAGATTTCTTAATCTACCTTATTTACTGATTTTTCTTAAGAACCTAGAACGATGTTTGCACAAAAGCAGGTAGCCAGACACTTGTGTGTGAAGGCATCAGTAGCACTGTACTTTGCTAGGAAGAGGACCAAATACCAAACGTGGAAAGTCATTTACCTGTTTTGAGTCTTAGGTCCTTCTGTTTCAAATAGGATCCAATATTCTTCCCATCAGTCTGTTATGAAAAGCAAATGAAATAATGAATAGCAAAGCACAGTAAGCTGTAAGGTACTATATAATTTAGACATTTCCCCTAAATATTGTTTTTGTTTTGTTTTTGATAGATTACTAGAAATGTAAAACATTTAAAACCCCCTAAATCCCCCATAATTTTCTGAGGTACTTTTAAAATGTACATATCTGGGCCCCAGACCCTGTAGGTTGGGACCTGGCAGTTGTCATTTTGTAAAAAATTCGGATGATCCTGAAGCACACTAAAATTTCTGAACTTCTGGCATGGAAAAGAGGTGGTAATCGAATTGAATCCAAAATGAAAATGCTTCTTTAATATTATCCCCCCCCCCCTGCAAAATTACTTTCTGATAGGAAGCTGTTTCTGATAAAATGTAGAAGGATAAAATGTATTTTCCTTTCTTTGTTATAAGGAAAATACAGAAAAAAATGAATTGATCTGTAATTATTTAGCTTATCGTATAGTGTACTACCTCTTAAAATTTCGAATATAGACATATGTAAATAAAGATTCCCTTAAAACATCAAAAGTATTCAGTTAGCAATTTTATATATATTTACAAAATGTAGAATATAAATGTTGTTAATTTAAAAAGGAAGCAAAGGACAAATCTAAGCTTTTGTAAGACTGATTTTTAATTTTAATTTTATTTAGGAAATGCCACTGTTAATTTGTGTGCTAAAATGCTAAAATGCTGTACAGTATATTAATATGTTTTAGCATATTACAAAAATAGTTAAGTCCTTAGCCTTAAGGTTATTTCTCTGCCATCCTCTTTTCTTCAGCATTTTTTTAAGGAATAAATGGGAAAGATCGTATCTTTAAGGTGAACAGATTAACCATGCAAGAATAAAAAAAAGACGGGGTTTTTTTTTTTTTTGATAATAGATTTATAGATAGATATATGCTTCCATAGCATGTAAGTATCTCTCAGGCCACTTAAACATGTTTATACTCATTTTTATATTTGGTTTTGCTTTGAGGACAATGTCTGTATACTGTGACATTATCTACCCAATAGCACTAGCCTTATTGTATGAATGAATGAATGAGTTGTTTAAAACAAAACAGGAGTACTTTGGATAGTGGCAAAAGCAGAATTTGCAAGCAGGTGGTCTTAGGTGCAGATTCTGGCTCTATCACTAGATATCTTCCTTTAACTCATTTTCTGAATATTATATACAGTCATGTGCTTATCAGTTATTCATATATATTCATTTATATAGTCTTTTTGGGGAGAGGGTGTCCATATACCAAGCACCACTGTGCCATACTGTCAAGGATAAATTAAATCCCAAGAATTCAAGGGCTCCCATGACACATTTGGGAAGGGGGTCATAATATAATGAACAGGTAAAATACAAGTATGACAAACAATCAAGATAAGTAGACACCATGATAAATGGCATGGAGGAGATGAGCAAATTAAAAATAGAGTAATTGAGGAAGGTCATACTAGCTTAGGTTTCCATGGAAGGTCCTTTTGAAGAGGTGAGATGTAAAGACTGAGAAAGAAGTTGGAATGCAGAAAGCTGAGGGGAAAGAATTCTGGACAGAGCGGAAGGGAGGGCTTGGTGTATTGGAAAGCCAGAAGAGGGGCCTGGGATGGGGAGAGTGGTTGAATGGGGCATGGCTATGAGATCAAAAGGGAAGCACCAGTGAAGCCTTGTCAGCCATGGGAGGTGTGTACATTCTGTTCTGAGGTCAGTAGGAACCCATCTAAGGGCTTTAATCAGGGAGTGGGCCTGACAAATGATCTACATTTGTAAAAGATGACTCAGAGAGGTGTCATTACACCTCCAAAGTATTTTTTGAATCTTCCCTTCACGTCCAATTCTAATACTCCTGTCTGAACGGAGTTCCTCATCTCTCATCCCATCTACTGATTGTCTCTCAGCCTTCAATTCTATCCCTTCCAGTGTGTCCCTCACAAAACTGCCAGACAAAACTATCCAAACTATCCTGTCACTCCCCTGAAACATCTGATGTATCCCCTTTGTGTGCATGTGAGATGAAGTCCAAGCTCAGTAACCAGCTCAGGAGCCTTTATGGCCTGGCCCCATTTTCTTAGTACCCACACCCACTTTGTTTAGGAACAGTTCCCTGTTCCTCCCAGCTTGTTCCCACCTCCCTGTCTTCCTATACTTCCATCTGTCCTTGCTCTTTTGGACTAATTCCTCATTTAAAAAAAAAAAAAAAAAAAGCCTTCTTGTACTCCTTACCCCCACTCTCACTACAATCCAGAACTTACCGTACCATATTTCTGTTTAATGGCCTTATCTGCCTGGTAGCCAGGGGGCTTTCTGTAAATGTAGGGTAGAGATTTGGAGCAAAGACAGCCATGCCAATGAATGAGATGTTGGCTGAGCGCCCAGCTAGCGTTGGAGCACAGTCTTCACAGACAGCAGTTGCTAACCAGGTCATCATTCACTTGCCTTCTCCTTCCTTTCCCACTTGTCCCCCGGGTCTGTCTGGCAGACTCCCGTTCCTTCTCCTCATGTGCACGTACTCTACACAGGGCACTCTGCTGGTTGGCCTTGTAAACAGATGGGAAAATCCTGGATCTGTCTCCAGAGGACTTGGGCTCTGGTAGAGGAGCTGGAGCAGATTCCACAAAGAAGCAGCAGCTATACAAATGTGTAGGATGAAGTGATAAATGAGATTATGGATACAAAGAGCTAGTCTTGAACTAAAAAGAAAATCTCACCTCATTTATTTCTTGGAAAAGAAAGCTGGAGAAAAATTTAGCATTACTAAGCCTTCATTACTTTTCCAAAATATCCTGCAGCGTGCTTACTAATGTATTAGGAAATTCTCATGAATAAGTCACTCTAATGTCACATCTCAAAATGTGTGAACAAAGGGTATTTTTTCAAGTTTTTGTGCATACTTAATTTTGTATGTTACCTCTAGGAAATGTGTATGCGCGCGTGCGTGCGCTCTCACACACACATAGGTTTGATGTGCCATAAATCCCATTACTCTTTTAGATAGTCTTAAGTGCTGATAAATGAATTAACCTATTTTTATTACTTAAAATATGTTAAAATGGATTCTAGTATGAGAGTATTTTAAAGTTTGAAAACATGTTTCTTAAGAAAATTATTTTTAATATGTACAACAGTAAAATCCATTCGGGTTGGGTCTTATACGTATCAGAGCTCTATCCTAATTGGCTTTACTATTATTTGTTTCATTTTTTTTCTCATAAATCTAAAAGCATCCAACTTCTAAGCATTTAAGACATAAGAGATTGTCTGTTCCTCCCAAATAAGTAATTTTTAAAAATTCAAGTTCTGAGAAACATCCATTTAAATGTCATTCATTTTTATAAGCATATAACTCGCACAGCACTGATTTGTGATCTCAAGAACACTGTAGCCCCTCAGAAGATATGTGATCTTGTATGTACATCAAGAATGCAGGCTAGGGGGCAGCCCCAGTGGCGCAGCGGCAGCCCGGGACGTGGTCCTGGAGACCCGGGATCGAGTCCTGCTTCGGGCTCCCTGCATGGAGCTCGCTCTTCTTCTGCCTGTGTCTCTGCCTCTCTCTCTGTGTGTGTCTCTATGAATAAATAAATAAAATTAAAAAAAAAAAGAAGAAGAATGCAGGCTGGGGGATCCCTGGGTGGCTCAGCGGATTAACGCCTGACTTAGGCCCAGGGTGTGATCCTGTGTCCCGGGATCAAGTCCCACATCAGGCTCCCTGCATGGAGCCTGCTTGTCCCTCTGCCTGTGTCTCTGCCTCTCTCTCTCTCTCTCTCTCTCTCTCTGCCTCTCATGAATAAATAAAATCTTTTTAAGAAAAAAAAGAATGCAGGATATAGGAAATTCTGTTATGTGTTCCAGAAAATATGCAATAAGAAATACATACAGGAGAAATCATGTCATGCTCTGGACAGGCCTCACAGTTCAGGCTTGAATTGAGCTGGGCCTTAAAAGTTAGGTAAGAGGAATAGATTTAAAAAAAAAAAAGGAAAAAAAGAGATAAAGAGAGATAAGAAAGGAGAATATGAACGCTCGTGACAGGAGGAAGAATATATAAGTACATGTGGAAGCAGGAATGAGCATGGTGGCAACTGAGCAACCCACCTTTCCTCCTTCTTCTTAAAATACCCTGAAACCTAATTATCCTAGTGTTGAAGCTAAAGATAGGCCTGTCATAGACCCCGGTGAAGGCAACTCTGGGGCTGCCTCCTAGAGAAGAGAACTGAGGAGTACAGTGGTTCAGCTCCCTTCATTGGTAGGAATAGACTTCTGTGTGGGATGGGGAAGGGGTGGGAATATTGACCTGAAAAGAGCACTTTTCAGCCCTGACCAAGGCTTCCAGTTCCTTGAGCACGTATTTATCCAAGATGCAAACAGCAACTAATCCTTTTACCTCAATAACAAGAGAAATTCAGTTAGATCCATTTGGGATAGCTTGACAGTTAATACATTCTGTGCCTCCTCTGCCCTCCATCTCCACACACACACCTCATCCCTCAATCTAGTGGGTTTGGTTTAAAATTGTAAAATTGCAAAGGCTCAGTGTAATGTAATTCCCCACCAAGTTTTTATAGTTACGTTAACATCATCCAGTAGCAAGTCCAGAATTAGGTGAGTTAGGATTTTATCCTTTAGTAACATCACTTTGCTATCATCTGGGTGTTATGTTATTTAAATATTTATTTTCATACTAAAAGAAATTGTGTTTTACAGAACAGAAGTTTGAGAGTTTAAGGTCCTTTGCTATGTACAGTCGGAAGGATAGAAGCACATTAATGATGTAGCAAGAAGTGAACAGAAACCAACTCATATATGTCTGAACAATGATGTATGATACTGAGTTAAAACACACACACATACACACAAACACACGATTGTGACAAGAGAGGCATGGAGACATTTCCAAAATAGAGGGAAAAAAGAAGCGTCGTCAGTGCTTCTAGTATTATTTATGGTGCTCCCCCAAAGGATGGCATGGATGAAGTGAATACCAGAAACTTCAAGGCCAAGTGTGATCCTGGAAAGAACCTGATGTAGAAACCACGTAGATGAAGCCTGGGATGGGGGTGGGGCGGGCAGGGAACCGGTAAGGAAACGTGAGGAGGAGAGGGGGTGCAGTGGTGGAGAGGAGCCAGGGAGCCTGAATGGACAAGTAAGGAACCTCGCATCTTCGTGTATGCGCTTTGTGTGGTTCTAGGGATAAAAAGAGAATATGCTTAAAATCCCAGTCCCGGTTATCCGATGCCTTGTTCCTTTGCAGGTCTGAGGACGTGGGGCGTGGGATGACCCCTGTCCTCTCAGTGCAGTGATTTCTGCACTGTCCTCAAACGCATGCCGCGGGGGGACAGCGCGTACTGGTCGTGTCCCCACCACGTGAGCAGGCGCAGGCAGAGGCGGCCGGTGCTCATCGCCCGATGTCTCTGTGGTTGCTGACTTTGAACTGCTCACGGGTGGTAGTCGCTGCAGGCTCTGATTAGATAAATGGATGCAAATGGTAATTGTAACTGATGAATGATTGATGACGGCCTTGTGTGTGTTTCCTGCTGCGCCCGTGGAAGCAGCCTCTGGCCTCCCAGAAGTGTTGCGTGTAACTGGAGGATGATTAGTCGAAATGTAGGCTCTAGTTTGTTTTCTTGGCAGTGGTTGCAGGCCGGGAGGTGGGGGGGTCGGGCAGGGCAGCAGCTGTGGCATGTCCTGGGACGGCTGGGGCAGTTTTCCCTGGCCTCTGTGTGTCCCCGGTTTCATGGTTTCGAGTGTCAGATCACTGTGAGAGTGAGAGGAGTCTAGCCTCGGCATGGGGACTTAGAAAATCTAGCCAGTACTGTAGTGCTGATGGCTCAGTTAAAAGTACCCGGTGCAAGAAAGCCAGGCAGCCTGACCTACATTAAATAATAATGGTAAATACACAGACACATATATTTATTTATTTAGTACAGCATTTCCTGAGTTTTGAACATATTTAATAAATCATCTAATGCTATTTAGATAAAATGGTAATTTTTGGCATCTCTATAAAGGTGTGGGTGTGGTGTGTGCGCTTGAGGGTAGACAGACATATCTTGGTCATTTTTATTGAGTATATTTGACTTCCTGAAGCAAAAACACAAGCAACGTATATATCGGGGTGGGAAACACAAAAGCATGAGGAGGAGTTAAATAAGCCTACTGACATGCAAATGGTACATCAGAAGTTTCATAAATATATCCAAGATTTCTTGCTTTTTCCTTTCTAAATCCAAAGAATGAATCCTATCTATTTGGCCCATCTTTCTGAACTGTTGTCCAACCCCTGGAGATTCTAGCTGAAGTGAGGCTGTCAAGAGTACAACCATGAACTGATGAAAAATTAGAATGTAGATTGCCAGGAAACCAATTTATGAAATGAGGCTCACTGAGGACCTGCTTCATATTCCTATTCAGCACTGTTTTCCCTGCTGGTTCCCCATATCTGGGAGCCCATCATCCTGAGCAGAAGGAAGGAAACAGGGCTTGGTAAGAACAGCCAGAGCAGAAAACGTCCTGGAGCCTGAGGACCAGGCTCTTGTCACATCTGCCTGGTGCAGTTTATAGGACCTTGAAGAACCCTCTATTTCCATATTCTCTAACATGAGAGTCCTATTATGTATCTCTCTCTCTCTCTTTTTTCTTTTTTCTGTCAACTCTGTTCCACAAAGAGTTTGGCAGAACTTGCAAGAAGATATCTAAACTAAAATGACAAAATAGAGAAAGAAGTCAGAATCCCAGTGAAAAATCAGACCCAGAGATGTAAGACAAAAAGCAAATAACTTTAATAATTACTTGGGACAAGAACTTGGAGCCAGGTAGACTCCGTATTTACCTAGTTTTTTCTTTTGTTGTCGGTGGTGCTTTTTTAAAGTATTGACCAGTACCTCCTCATTAGAATAAGACTTTGATCTGAGTGAAAATCCAAAGGAAGCCATGCACTCAGCTGTCCTTGTCTCCTAAACACTTCTTAATTTTTCTTAAGCCGGGACATTTCTCTTTTTAGTGGGTAGAAGCAGTTTGGAAAGAATCATAAGGAAGTCTGTAGTTTCTGTTTCTATCTAGGAGTTGGTAGATTCTTACCTCCTCCTCTGACCCCCGTATGGCCCTGCAGGGACTGTGAGACTTTGGCTTCCACTGTGGGTAAGGTGGAAGAAGTGCTGTCTCCTTGGCCTTCCTACAGGACTTTCTCTTCAGCTCTGATTTCTAGCAGTTAGCCCATCAAAGGTGTCCGTCACTGCTGCTACTGTGTTTTGATTTCCAGTACCACTTTCTTAGAATTTTCATCTCTCTGCTGACACTGCCCATCTGTTCTTGCATGCTGTTGACTTACTCATTAGAATTCTTAGAATATTAATCAAAGGTGTCTCAAATTCCTGCACCCCTACCACATCTGAGCCTGCTTCTGATTCTTGCTTTGTCTCTTCAAATTGTTTTTTTTTTTTTTTGCCTTTTAATGTACCTTGTCTTTTTTTTTTTTTTTCTTGATAGCTGGACATGATGCACTGAGGTGAAAAGAGCTGCTGTATATAGGCCTGTAGGGTGGTGGGGAGGTGTGGGAAGAGATAGTGTCCTGTGGTCCTGTGATTAGGTCTGTCAGTGAGCCTGAGCCTCTGGACTGTGGACTCCACACCCACCTCTCAATGTCTCCCCATCTCCCCACTTTGGTGAGAGGGGATGGCTGAGGTAGGCTGTTGCTGGGTATCTCCCTTCCCTCCAAGGCACCTGGGCTCTGATAAAATCCCAGCATTGTACACCCTGGTTAAATACAGTTCCCCCTGAGGGCCGGCCTTGTTGAAGAGAAGACACATCCCCAGCTGTATTCCAGAATGTTCCTTTTCCTTTTCCCCAGCCAGAAGCATGGGGGGACTTTGCTCTGATACTTACCGTGGGAATCTAGTCAAGCTCCTTGAGGTAAAACCCACAAAAATGTGGAGATTCCCCATGACTGGGTTTCCTTAGAGTACTTATCCCTCAGGCCTGAGCCCACCAAGCCTCCAGCAGTTCATCTACTGTAGTTGAGATTTTCTTATCCTGCATTGGTTCCATGGAGGTTTTGGTTCAGGGCTTTCTGCTCTGGCTAAGATGTGATTCTCTGCACTCACCTGCTGGTCTCAGTTTGGGGGCAGCACTTTGTCCTGTGACCTCACTTTTCTTACAGATCTAAGAAGAGTTGGTACTTTTCCTAAGGACCTGGGTCAAGACAAAAAGTGTGAAAGACTATTGAGTAGTTGCTGAATTTAACTTAAAATTGGTTCAGCATTATTGTCCTACAGGTCACAGCCTTCATTATGCCACTTTGTGCCACTTATTTCTAAATCCACCCCCTATCTTAAACTCTGCTAGAATTCACACATGACGTAACTCACCATCAAACAACCGTTTTTGACCAGACTTGTGACAGTGCAGATGCAGAAACGCAGGGGTCTGTATTGTGTTCCATATGAGGTCTACCACCATAGAATGAGAGGAGGTTGTTTTAGGAAGCACTGTGAATTAAGAAAGAAAAGAAAGAAAGAGCAAAGGATTCATACAGAGTTACTGTGTGCACAGGATGAAGGTAGAAAAGTCATGATTCTCCAAACCACGAGAGCCAGATAGAGCCCTGTTAACCTGAATTAGATTCATGGCTTTCAGTATGTTTTATAAAAGTAAAGAAAAGATAGGTAGGAGGAAATTGACCCATTTGACATAATCTGAATGGCTATTTTAAGTCATGCATTCATTACTCAGAAACCTCAGTCTCTGTCAGATGTCTGCTCACACTTTTTTCCCTGCTTATTTGCCTCCCCCTCCCCTTTAATTAAAATATGAAGAAACGACTGAGGGCAGGTTTCTCTTGTTGCTTGAATCAAAACATCAGTTCTGGTGGAATATGAAACAGACAAAGGAGATGAAACTCGGTCAGCAGTTCTCACCCAGGGGCGGGGTTTGTGTGCACCGCGGGTAACCGGACCGCTACTCTGCAGAGCTTAGAAATTGAACTTGGGAAGAATAATAAACCCAAAATATATAAATGAATTGGAAACCAAGTGCTATTTTGTTTCAACACTTACTAAGAAAAAATGTTCATTTACCTGGATTTGAATTTGTTTAGTTTCCATCAGATAGGTGTATATATCATGCTGGATGGATCTCCATATTGCTCCATTTCTTTCCAATCTTTGTTTCACAGCTACTGGAGCAAAATTCACAACCTAATTAGGTTCTAGAAATAAAGGACATTTTCTATCTTCTCTATTTGTTGCTAGTAAAACCACTTAAAATGTGGAGTGAGGAATCCATCTACATATCTCTATTTTTTTCATCCACCTGCTACCTTGGTCTCTTTTTGTTAACCTCACTACCACCCTTTTCATGTCTTTAATTTTTGTTTTAGTTTATTATCATAATTACTTCATAAAAGAATATGCAAAACTTGACTGGTTTGATGCCTATTTCAGAAAACAGTGTGGTTTAATCTATTGTGAGAAATTCTCCAAAAAGGATCTTGAAAACTAATTGGGATGGAGAACAGTGGTCATGGAGACCATGTTTAACACCTTTCAGAGAGTTCTCCTCACGTAATACTAAAAAGAGAGAGAGAGAGATAAGGGAGAGCTCTTCCTTTCCCTAGGTCATGGACACTCTTCTTAGAATTTGTAAGACTTCTCCCAGATACCAAGGACCATGCCTTTCATTCCTATAGTTCTTTTCCAGTGACCTATTCAGCTCCATTAAGCACGGGCATCCCCTGTCCAGCACCAGGTTTGTATGTAGCTGTGATTTTCTGCTTGCAGCTAGGAGCACAGTATATTACTTAATAAAGTAGCTTCTAAGCATCAGTGCCTTGATTGAAAGAATATAATAATTTTTCCTCTCGAAAACAAACCTACCCAGGTTTCCTCCACATTCCTATCCCCTTCAGGAATCTGATGGCGATGCTTTATTTATTGCAGGTGGGACAAGTGAGCCAACAGACCCTTATAGTCACTTTTTACAATTTTGTAAAGTCTCTGTCTACTTGAGCCCAGCTCAGGAATAACAATCCAGTGACTACAGTCTAATTTCCAAGATGGTTTTAAGGAATTCAAAAGTAGGTCTATCAAAGGATATTTAGGAAGACTAACTTCCAATTTAAAGGAAATGAAGAGTGACTTTGGGAAGGATGCAGAGATAACAAGAGGCTTGAGTAAAACAGGAAAAGGAAGAAATGCAGTTATATTGGATGCAGTTCTTTTTCAAGCGTGTGTTCCTTTGAATTTTAAACTCGTCCAGGTTCTTTTATTGCTGTTTTCAGCTATCACATTGATCTAGGAGAAGCAAGTTGGGGCAATTAAAATCTCATTCCAAAGTGGAACTGCCTCTAGATTGATTGGTAGTGATGTCAAGGTGGCCAAAGAGAAGCAACTGTGGGCTTTATTTCTTATTGACCAAGGTGTGTGTGTCTGAGTAGTCCATGCCAAGTACAGAAATAGCAGGTACACACTCTGGAGGGCTGTAGTGACTGGGATTTGGTGCTTTTAGGCAGGCCAGGGGGACTCCTGTCCCAAATTTAGCACCACTGGGTTATCAATTATTTTCCAAACTCTGGCACTGGAGATTCACTCATACTGACATTTCAGCTCAAGTCAGTTAACACATATATTTTGAATCCAACCTTTATACACAGTTCTGAGAACTGTAAAGGATTCAGGAATTAATAAAGGTGGTCCGATCCAGAATTTTCAATCTAAAAAAAAAAAAAGAAAGAAAAAAAAGAATTTTCAATCTAGAGGATGGAGACATTTTTTTGTAAGAATGTATGTTGCATGAATTGTAACTTCAAAAATAAGAACTAAAATCAAACATATAAATAAACAAAAATTAATTTAAAATGTTTAAAAGTGGGGTAATGAATCCATTTTTAATTCAAGAAGCTACAAAGAAAATAATGCAGTGTAGCTAAGGAAGTCGAATGAAAGAAAATCAAAGGAGAAATTAAAAATAACAAAATTGTTAAGTAGTCACAAAGCTGATTAGTTTTTTTAAGATTTTATTTATTTATTCATGACAGACATACAGAGAGAGAGGCAGAGACATAGGCAGAGAGAAGCAGGCTCCCTGCAGGGAGCCCAATGTGGGACTTGATCCCAGGACCCTGGGATCACAACCTGAACCAAAGGCAGACACTCAGCCACTGAGCCACCCAGGTGCCCCACAAAGCCGTTTCTTAAAAATAGCAAGAAAAAAACTAGGAAATGAACTATCAGATGGGGCACCTGAGTGGCTCAGTTGGTTGAGCATCCATTCTTGATTTTGGCTCAGGTCATGATCTCAGAGCCATGAGATCAAGACCTGCAACTAGTGCTGCATGAGGCTCAGTGCTCAATGGGGAGTCTGCTGGAGATTCTCTTTTTCTCTCTCCCTCTTCCCCTCCCATACTCCCATACTTCTCTCTCTCTCTCTCTCTCTCTCTCTCTCTCTCTCTCTAATAAATATTTTTTTTAAAAGTGGGCCATCAGAAACACAAAAAGCACAAAAAAGTAAAATCAGAAATATAAAAGGACAAGCAAAGCAGGGATTAAATGAAAAAAGTGTTGTGCAAGCATCTACCAGATACATTTGAAGCTGTATTCATTCCAGCAAGAATATGGCACTATGGAATAGACCCAGAGATATTTGTTGAGAGCAGAATCCGGAAGGAAATGTAGATCTACACCTGCTAAGATTCCAAAATATCCCAAAAAGAACAGAATACTAGATTTATAAACATCTGATTAGATTTTTAAATATTTCTCTTTCCGTCCCTCTTGAAATAGCTATGCTATCATGATGAAGACAAAAGTTGCTCATTGAGAAACCCATTTTTCATTTGGGAGAAAAATGTAAAACCAATATAAAATTATGCATGTTATGATTGGACTGTGCTAAACAAAAAAATCACATACATGCATAAAGATTGAGCATGGGAAAATATATTTAATTAGAGTAATAGGATTATGGTTAATTTTTCTTAGTTTCCAGCCTTTACAAAATACTGTTTATATCACAGAAATGCAGCACGAAACAAGGTGTCTCCTGTATATGGGCCCGGATTTTGAACAGTTCTACAGACTTTCTCCTAGTAAGGTGACAAAGTACATTCTCCCTAATATTACCAAATTGTGGATGGTATCAAATTATTCCTTCATGAGCCACCCCAAATCTACCATTTCCTTAGCTGAATGCATACTCTTGGGTTGTTATTCTTTAAATGCCAACTACCAAGGCAGTCCTCAGCCTCACAGGAAAGCAGTCCATATAAGAAATCTGCAGTACAAACTCAGTTTATATATTTAGTGGGAAATAGAGCATGTTTCTTAGTAAATTAAGAGACTCTCACTAGTGGAATAATTCCAGTGTCCTCTACTGAATGCACTTGGAGTAGAATGGACTAAAAGCGCACTCGGAGCACTCCCCTAGAGGTGACAGATACTGGGAATGAATCTGATCTTGGACTTTGAAATGGATTAGCTGGGATGACTATCAGATACTTCAGTCTCTGGCATGGAGAGAAAGGAGGCAAACATTCTACCATATATCTAAGACTGTCTTAGCCTTTGCATAAATAAAATGATTTATTTTGGAGCTAGCAACTAAATTGCTCATTTTAAAATGTCTGGGGAATTTGTTGAGGTTGGCAGTGGTACTACTTCTCAGAAGATGCCACAGAAAATTCTCATTTGCTGCCTACACTGTGTTTTTGCGAGTGAAAGTTATCTATTTTGTGATAGAAAGGGAGAAAATATTGCCCTAAGTTTTGGTTATATTTAGTGTGTCATTATAACTTTTGGTCTTATTAATACTTAGATGATTTTGGATAGAGTACTCAGAATATTTTTGCACATCATTAAAAATTATATATCATGTCAAAAATCGGATGAATTGATGACAACTTGGATGAAATATGACCTACTTTGCATATATATAAATATTTCAAATACTGTATTCAGGTAGAAAAGTACAGATTTTTTTTTTTTATTTCTACAGTTACTTATACTTAGAAGGGCAGTCAGGAACTTAAAGCAGCACTGCTTTAATTTAGACCATTAGTAATTACCACAAAATCTCTATCCAGAATAACATATTACAGTGCATCACCTGAAGAATCACATACTACCTTACTACCTTCTTCCACCTTTAAAATCTTCAGAAATTCTCTTCAGTTTCCCATACCTTTTAACATCCGTGTCTTTGATTATGAGCTCCTCCAAAATAAATAAATAAAATTTAAAATCAACATTAAAAAAATTTCTTCTTTGCAAAAAACTATGTTGTCAAAGTAATGAAACATGGAAAATGTAGTCCCATCCTGGTCTGCCATAGGTAATTGCTTCCAAAAATTTGGTATTTATCTTTCTAGAACTTTGTGTCTTTGCTACTATGTGTGTGTATTTATGATCCATTGTGAAAGGTCATTTCTCTCTTGCAGCTTCTAAGATTTTTCTTTGGGCATTGTCTCTCCTCATTTTGATTATGATGGGTTTCATTGTGGGTCTGATTACATTCTACTTAGAATCCCTTGAGCTTCTTGCATGTCTATATGTATATTTTTAGCCAGAAAATATTCAGAATAAATACACTCTATTGGTTTTATTACTGCAAACATGCTATATATTCTTAAATATACTGCCCTACTTTATAGAGCCAACACATTTGTTTAATGCGCACATAGCAGCATCATGATGAGCTACTATGACATATTAAGCCAACTCCTGTTTGATATGTATGTGGATTATGTCTATCTTTTTTTATTACAATGTTGTAGCCCAAACCCCTGTATTTATATGAGTAGTCAATGTCCAGAAGTAAGATGGCTGGATCGGGGGTGTATATATATATATATATATATATATATATATATACATATACATACATACACACATTTACATGTGTGTATATATGTATACACGTGTGTATATATTCACATACTTGCCAAAATGAATTTTCTTTGCCAATCTAGTGGGAAAAAGTTGTGATTTTAATTAGTTGTGAAATTATTACTTAATTATTAGGGAAATAGAGCATCTTTTCTTCTAATTATAGACTTTGTAAAGTTTTTTAATTGCCTGTTCGTTCTCTGCTGGATTGTTCATCTTCTCAGTTGCATGAAAGGACTTTTTTCTCTTAGGCTTATTGAGCTTATATGTATTGCACATTTATTTGTAGTTTGTCTTCCGACATGGTGCGCATATGTACTCATTTATTTTACCCCGGAAAGTTTTGAATCTTTAAGAATTTGTTTTGAAATGCACAATTGTAGAAAAATAATATAATTCTCCTTCACATTTCTATCATCTAGGATTCATAGTTCTTTATGTTTTTGTTTCTATTTTTTTTAACTTAAAGAAATAAAACATTTAAAACATTACAAGAAGCTAGTCTTCCAGACTACCACTCCGAACCTCACATATCTTCCTGAGTGATAAAATGTTCTACATCCTTCTAAAAC
Organism: Nyctereutes procyonoides; assembly: GCF_905146905.1. Classification (NCBI taxonomy): domain Eukaryota; kingdom Metazoa; phylum Chordata; class Mammalia; order Carnivora; family Canidae; genus Nyctereutes; species Nyctereutes procyonoides. The sequence goes on along the minus strand of NW_026575120.1, from coordinate 36,655,084 downwards.
TTTTTATGTATTTTTGAATGTCTACATGTGTTTCTACACACAATATATCATGTTGCCTTCTGTATTTAAGATGTCTTTTGTAAATAAGAGCAAGTTTTATGTAATATTCCGACTTTTATTACTGAACAGCATGTTTGTGAGATGTATTCATTTAGATATATATAAATTAGCTAAATATGTGTAATTTTTATGCACTCAGATTTAGTAGTCTTCTATGTCTTATCTATAATATGCTTTCCTCTTGTCAAAAGTGTAAAACTACCCAAGTATTTTCTTTTTTTTCTCTTATTTTTTGTTCTCATTTAAACTTTTGATGTGGATCATTTGAAATTCATTTGAGGGTAAGAAGTAATGTTGGTAGGGAACTGATGCCACTTTGTCCTCCAGATTGCTGGCTGATTTGCTTACAGCTCATTCATCAGCTCATCATGTGTTTTTACCAATTGAAAACACTGCCTTTATCAAACATGCAATATCCAAGTACAGATGATTGATCTCTGTGATTTTTCTGTGCATTTTTCTTATCCCTGTACTGTTTTTGATAAGGATAGCTTATTTCTGTACATACTTTCCTTGGTATTCTATTTATGCTTTCAATGAGCTTCAGAATTGCTTTATTTTGTTCCTAAAAGGAAATCGTACTTTTATTGCAATTTCATTGAGTTTATAACTAAGATTAGGGGAATTCTTCGTACCTTTAATTTGTTCTCCAGGCACGTATCTATTTATTTATACCTTCTTTCACGCTCGTTCAGTAAAATTTTATAGCTTCTCTCATATAAATTCAGTACATTTCTTTTCAAGCTTATGTATGAAACTTTTTTTGTTGCAGTTGAGAGTAAAATCTTACCTTTCGTTCTTTCATATTTTCTATCTTAATATCTGTACATTATATAACTTTATCAAATACATTGTTTTCGGTAGTTTTTATGATTATCATAAGTTCTATGGGTTTGTTATCCGTATATCTTGCTTGGTAAAGTGTTAATTGAAATCAGTGGTTCTCACCTGGGGCAATTTTGCTTCCCATGGGACCAGTGGCAATGTCTTAAGACCTTTTAGGTTGTCACTACTAGGGATCCTACTGACATCTGTTGGATAAGATAGGAGAGGCTAAAATCCTGCAGTGCACCAGACAGCCTTCCACAGAGAGATTATTATCTAACCCAAAATGTCTAGAAATACCACAGTTGATAAAACCATGATTCAAGTCTTTGCCTATTTTTTTATTGAATTGTTGGTCTTGATATTAGTGAGCTTTGTGTGTGTGTGTGTGTGTGTGTGTGTGTGTGTGTGTGTATGAGGAGGGGCTGCTGACGCACAGTGAGGAAGAACTGGAGCACAGCCAGGACACAGACGTGGAGGATGGGGCCTTGCAGTAAGCAGCCTGACAGGAGCCATGGCCACTGGCAGGAGAAGGGTGTGCACTGTACCAGGCCTAGAACTGGGCACCCACGGCTGGAGACCACCCCCGACAGGTCCCAGGAGAGCTGGCAGCAGGCACCTCCTCCCCCACACATCCCAGCCAGTGCCATATCCTCTGTAGGTGGAGTTATCAGCCTCCCATTCCCATACGCCCTCCCTGTTGGCACTGCCCAGGCCAGAGAGCAGAGCACAGAGGCTTCCCCACACTCTACCTCCCCTCCCAGAACACTCCCAGGCTTGGAGTTTTTCTGTAGGTTTGAAGTGGGAAGGGTTCCAGGGAGGGTACCCAGACAATAAAGAGATTGGATCCAAAAAAAACCCCACACACATATATAATATTAGTGAGCCTTTGTGTGTGTGTATATATAGGTTACATACATATATATATATATATATATATATATATATATATATATATATATATATATTCATTCTAGATAGGAGTCCTTTTTTTGGATATCTCTTTTGCAAAAACTGTCCCCAGTCTGTGTCCACCTTGTCAATTCCTTAACAGTTTCTTTTGAAGAACAAAAGTTTCTAATTTTAATGAAATCTAATTTTAATGAAATTTTAATGAATTTTATAAGTTATGTTTTTTTGTGTGTCTTACATAAGAAATCTTTGTCTAACCCAAAGGCATTAAAAATATTTTCTTATATCATTGTCTATAAGTTTCATAGCTTTTGCTCTTATATTTAGATTCATGATCCATCTTGATTTAATTTTTGTAAATGATGAGTTAAGGTTTGAGGTTCATATTTTTGCAAAGGTTGCCCTATGTTTCCAGCACCATTTGTTGAGTTTTTTTCCCCAACTAAATTGCCTTGAAATTTTTGTTGAAATCAATTGTCACATGTATAGGTCTTTTTCTGGACTCACCAGTTTGTTCCACTGATCTCTATGACTAACTATATCCCAATACTAGAGTGTCCTAGTTATCCTAGCATTATAATTAGAATTACGTCTGTAAATACTCTAACTTGGATCTTTTTAACAAGACTGACTCTTCAGGCCCAAGAACACAGTGTATTTCTCCATTTCTTTAGGACTTAATTTCTCTCAGCAATGTTTCATAATTTTTAGTTGACATCTCTTATAATCTTTTATCAAATTTATCATTAATTATATTCTATGTCTTGAAGTTATCTTAAATAACTAGGTTTTTTGAGGTTTGGGGATTAGTACTGTATTAGCTCACTTCAAAAGAAAAGGATTTGGCTCTTTTTTAAGATTTAGAGAAATTAACAAATGGCGACTGTACGAAATGCTTTCCTCCTTTCTTCTCAGTCAAATGCTACCCATCCATTTGAGTCCTGGGTAGGAAGTCTTCCATTTGAGGGGAGACTTTTCTTCTACCCACTTTGGTTCTGTGGTAGGAGCCTGAGACGCAAGCTGACAGAACACAGAGGAACAGGAGAAAAGCATACAAGTTTGAGTTCATGTTAATATTTTTACGTGCACGTGGAAGCCTTCATGTATAAGAAACGAAGACCCAAAGAAAGACCCATAGGCCTGAGTTCGTATACCATTTTAACAAATAGCAATAAATTGTGGAGACTTGTCAAGACAAAGGAAAAAAGCATTTGGGCTAGGGGCAGTAAATTGTGGAAGAGTGACTAGGAAATATATGGGGGGAACGAATGGAAAAAAGGCTTATTTTATTTAGTCTGTTTATATAGATTCAGCTTGGCATCAACTCCCTGTCTCCAGGGCACTGACTCATGGGAAATGTATGTCTGGCTTTGGATACACAGGGGGAGGTCAGAGAGCCCTTCCTGCCTCTGCTGTTTCTTACATGCCTCCTGCTCAAAATGGCCAATGTACCAAAGTGGCCTATTTGGAGTGGTGTGTTCTGATTCCCTTCAAGATGCAGCCCTTCTCTGTCTTTCTAGATGCAATTTTTGTACATAATTCCAATATAGTAAATGTTATAGCAATTATTCTCTCTTCAGTTCCCTCAATAAACACTAACTTCCACCCTTCTTTATATATTTCCATTGAACCATTATTGAATTTAACTAAACTTCTTAGGAGTTTAACCTTATTTCACTTTCTACAATTCATGTATCTTGAGTTTTCTTTATAGTGCATGGCATAAGCCTTACACACTTTATACATCAGGCCCCGAACCCAAAGACAGGTTTCCATAAGAAACCTTAAAATAGAATTATTTCTCTGAGGAAGAGAAATTGATATTTGAGGATAAACATTGGTTATAATGTTTTTGGCTAGCTTATAGATGGTCTGACAATTCATCAATGATTAATTACTGATTGACTATTTCTCTGAGATACATGTCTGACAGACATTTCCTTTGGAGAAATGTTAGAAGGATATAGTGAGATAACATCAAAATGAAAAATCATGACAAGACTGATAATTCTTTTTCAACACACTCGATATAAAGGTGCCTGGGATTGATTTTCTAAGGCTTTAAACGGGCACCAGGTGTGATGAATCATAAAAGTTGTACATGTGATTCACCTCACATAGGTAATGGCATTTACCCTAAAGTGGACTCATGCAATTAAAGTTCTGGTGTGTTTTATACTGAAATGAATGTTGCTGCTAATAGGGCAGGACACTAGTATCCTACTAAAGATCAATTAAACAGAAACAAAAAACTTAGACCCAAGGAAAACATCTTGACAAAGAAAACCTATAGATTCTCTTTTTAACACTAAGATAATAGAGCATTTTAAACTAAGAGTCAGAAAATGAACACAACAGTTTCGCTGCCTCAACAAACATCTGGGAAAGCCTGCATTCGTCGGGAGCTTCTCCTGCTGGACACAGTCACCCACCAGTGTATCTGTGCCATGTGGTGACTGGGATACAGACATATGTAGGTCTGGATCTGGGTGCAGGGGTACAGAAGGATCGGAAGCCACATATGCACCCATCTTACAAAGTTTTACACTAGAGAAATCAGAGATTGAGGGTAAAATTTAATTGGGAAAAAAATAGAAAGTTATAATGAATCGTCTTCATAAAAGAATCAGGTATTTTTAGCACTTACTGACGAAGCCATCTATCTCCTTCCTTACCAGTGGCACTGGATTCCCTTGCCAGGAGCAAGCAGAGGCAGCACTTGAAGAGGGAGTCCTCAGTGGCCTAAAGTATGGTACCTAGTGCCTGAGGAAAACTTTGGTTTCTAGTGCAAAAATTCTAGTCAACGTAATAATTGGACCAAAAGACTAGAAGGGTTGTACAGAAGTTCATTTCCCCAGAGCAGGAGAAACTCAGCTTGAGAAATTGAAGTTGTTGATATTAATAAGGAACAGGAAAAAGTAGCAGTATTTCCTACCTGGAAATAATTTATTGATTTATCAGAACCCTGAAAAGTCTTTAGATAATGAAGTCTGTTATCTCAGAGATGGTGCTTTATCACAGCCAAAATATCACTTTTTATGATATATACTATATTCTAAAGCTTGCCATAAATGGTGATTTTTAAAATAAAGTGATTTAAAAATTATGCTAGTGACATAGTAATGCTCTATCTATTAGACTTTTTTTCCCCCCTCTTCACAAGAAAAGTACAAACTCTTAATGATGCTGTATTGAAGAATTGCTACTGGCCTCATGGCTGCTGCCTGAAATAAAGGCAGGGCATGTGGACAAACATTCCCTCACAGTCCTTGGTTGTGAGCGCCTCAGCAGTGTAGGAGGAACAGTGTATGGATCACACAGCCGTGGAATACTACCTTTTGTGCCTTACTCATACCCTTCTAGAGGGTTATCAGTATTTGCAAGGCTTTGGGGGCTCAGTAGAGCATACTTTCAGATAATTATTTTAAAAATCACTTTTGGGTTTCATTCCTACATCACAAAATACTATTCTGAGCCAATCTTCTTACAAGTAGTTAATTTTTCTTCAAGGGCATTCATGGCATCCTTTTATTTTGTTGACATTTTTCTGTTTTCATATACTTTATTAGAACTCTTCTTTTAACTTATTCTCATCCACTTAGCAATTTGCCTACTATCATCTACCAAGTTGTAGCTGTAGTCCACATCCATACAATTATGGGCTTGTTTTCCAGAATATTTGTGAATATACAACACTGACCCTGTCTACTCTTCAGACTTTTTGTTGAGAGAACTGATCACTTCTCGTTTCATATGGTGACCGAAGCTAATTTCCTGTTCAAGACCAAAATATTTATCCCAACTCTACCTGCACTCCCTACTCCCAACCTATTTTATGGAGAACCAGAATTTTTTGGCCAACCAAAAAATAACAGCAAAAAATACTTCTTTGTAGATCTTGAACAACAAAGGTCTTTAGAAGATCATCTCACATATGCACATTCACATGTGGGTTTAACTGCTTCTGTCCTTATATTTCCCTTTTCAAGCCTTCCGAGAACTCAAGAATTTTAGTCAGGTATTTCTGTTTTGAGTCTGATTTATGAACTCTCCCTTGTCTGGCCAGGTGCCGGCCAGATTCCACAATTCATAATCTGTCAACAGGAGTAATGGCCCATTTCCAAAGGTGAAGCGTAACATTTCTTTCTGCGCGCATCAGATAAACAGATTGTATGGCTGCTCAGTGATCTATCTGAAGAGGGCAGAAGAGCACACTAACCTTCCAGTACACCCCCATTTTCACTGTGGTTCTTTTCTTTTATGCTCTTCATTTTTCTTCATAAGGGGCAGACCTGATGAATAACACAACATCCAATCACTAGTGAGCAGATTGTCCGAAATCTAGAAGGTGAATGGACTGTGGTACCCAGTAAATTTGAAAGCATCTCAACCTTCAGACCTTTGCATAAAAAGCCAGTGGATGGGGATAAAGTTTGTTATGCAAGATGAATAAGTTTTAGAGATGTGTTGTGCGACATCATGCCTAAAGTTAACAACAGTGTTTCAAGCTCTTAAAAAGTCATTAAGAGGGCAGATCTCATGTTATGTGTCCTTGACACAAAAAAAGAAGGAAAAAAAAGAAAATCACTGAGATTAAGAAGAGAATTGGTTTTGGTTTGGTTCCTTAATAGCACGAGTTGCTTCTTTAACACTTGATGGTGATGAATCTTGGGGCTCCTATTGACAGCTTTTTCATTTCTCTAACACTAGACAATAGATGGGCCTTTGCGTTCTAGGATTTAGGAGGCCGGCGCCTCAGGAAGAGCATGTAAACTAAATAAGCTTCAACTGTTGGGTCTCATTTTGTTTCATTGCCACAAACTCTTTGTGTATACTTGAGGGTTATTTCTGCAGAGATATAAAATTTCCATTTTTCAAGGTTGGGACAATATTGTAGCAGGCATTCGGTACACTTGGCCTGGTGTAAGCCAATCTGTCCAATTATGCAGGACCACAGATACGTAGGTGATCTCAAATGGAGGCATTATAAGAGAGGCACTCCAAAGTCCTCAGGCACCAAATGCTAAGATAATTCATTTTGCAGTCAACATAGGGACTCCAGATGCTATCAAGTTGATCTAAACTTAGCCAGGTTAACTATCTCCATCTTTGAGTGTGTGTGCGCTTTCTTTGTGTACAGTCATTTCAGAATTTTAAGAAGAAAACAAATAAAGGTAAAGGGTGCAAGGGCATAGAATTCATTCCACAAATGGGGTAACCAGAGAAAGCAGAATGAGGCAGTTTGATCACTAAAAGAGATATATCAGTGACTGGATTAGTGAGAAGGTTTTTTTTTTTTTCTTTGTTTCTTTTTTTAATAAAGAAACTTGTGTTTTGGGCAGCCCCAGTGGCACAGGGGTTTAGTGCCGCCTGCAGCCTGGGGTGTGATCCTGAAGACCCGGGATCGAGTCCCACATCCGGCTCCCTGCATGGAGCCTGCTTCTCCCTCTGCCTGTGTCTCTGCCCCCCCCCCAATGAATGAATGAATGAATGAATGAATGAATAAGTAAAATATTTAAAAAGAAACTTGTGTTTCAAGAAGGAAGGAGAGGACATGGGGAACGAAGAGAATAATGACACGTGAAAAGGAGGGGTTAGGTTCTGAAGGATTGGCCTACCTCAGTAGTCCTTACACTTTCATGCGTCTTGTTAAAATGCAGATTTTGATTCTGTAGGTCTAGGGGGAGGTCAGGGATTTGACTTTTCTAACAAGAACCCAGGAGATGCTAATGCTGTGTTCTTGGCACTTGTGATCTAGCTGGGAGACTCTTTGAATACATGTGAAACTAATCATGATCATTTGGGCCCCTCTCTATAAAAGTGCAAAGAAGACAAGTGCTAAATAAATAGCAAGATACTTTCCAATGAATGCAATTAAAATCTCTCCAACTTTAAGGCTGCCATTGTATCCTAGATGATAAGGAGATCACTCCGTATTAGACAGGAAAAGTGTTGTCATTTAGTTCATGTGAATAACACAATTACAGATTAAAAAAGAAAACCTTTTAAGAAAATATAAATGAGCAGAGAAAATGAGTCAAAACCATCAAGGGTCATTACCATAGTTTCAGTTTAAAGAACTTTATTTCTAATATTCTTATACACACATACTCACAACTATGCTGATACATAGCAAAAAAGTAAGATCTTGTTCATCATCTGCACATTTTTTATGTCCCTTTAAAAAATCTGAGCATGCATTCCAGCTTAGCATTTTGATCTTTGCATTTCTGCAGGAAAGGGAAGAAGCCATGTGGCTTTGTACTCCACTGATACTATAGCCCTCTATATTCTGCACATGTTTGACTTATCTTTGGTTAAGAGGCAGAACATAGCTCTTATGTTTTAAAGATAACTTGAGAATGACCTGATGAGGAAGTTAAATGTCTCTTTGTGAAATAGAAACATGAATCTTCTCAGATTAAAAGAAACATAAAGAGACGATAAATATATTAATCAGGTTTTTCAACACAGATCCTTGAACCTACTAAGACAATGTAATAAAATATTACACGCTTATCACAACCTGTATTTGATCTTTTTAATTTTTTTGACGGAGAAGCAAGGGCCTTAATCTCTATATTACTTTTTACTACAGACAAAATTAAAATTAAGTTATTCTAGTATTTTTATCATTATAGATCGGGGTAAAAATATTACCAGTAAAATTATCTGTGCATGGAAATTCCTTGTATGTTTCTTTACAACATTTTTTTTTTAAGATTTTATTTATTTGAGAGAGTGTGTGCACAAGCAGGGGGAGGGAGAGGGACAAGCAGACAACCTGCTGAGCAGGGAGCCCGAGGCTGCAGGGCTGGATCATCATGACCTAAGCCGAAACTAAGAGTGGAACATTCAACTGACTGAGCCACCCAGGTGCCCCTCTTTACAAACATTCCTTAAATCTATAGTTATTTAAAAATAAACATTTTTTTAAAGTGAAGGTAAAATATACACTACTTGTGCTTCGTGGCTTTGGGCATTCTTCTGTCTTTGAAGCCAACCATGTCCGACCACCTCTGCCTCTCTTTTACACTTTTAAGGGACCCTGGTGATGACACTGAGCTCACCCAGATGATCCAGTCATCTATTTTAAGGTCAACTGATTAGAAAACTTAATTCCAACTGCAGCCTTCATTCCCCATTGGCCATGTAGCAGGCATATTCATAGGTTCTGGACATGGACATCTTGGGACAGCTCTTAATTCTGTGTATCAGCCTCTTACTGCTGACCTTGCTATACTGAAGCCAGTAGCGCAGCACATCTGTTGATGGCTAATGAAATTCCAAGTCCTCAGAAATTGGCTGTAAATAACTCTGGTCTTATCTCTACAACCCTCTTTGGTCTGTGGCACAGGTTATAAGGGCAGAAAGCTTTGTAAATATGCAGATTATTGATTCTTAATAAGCCTGTTTTACAGTTCCTAAACCAGAAGTTTCTCTTCTTCTTTTTTTTTTTTTTTAAGATTTTATTTATTCATGAGAGACACACAGAGAGAGGCAGAGACACAGGCAGAGGGAGAAGCAGGTTACCCGCGGGAAGCCTGATGAGAGACTCAATCCCAGAACCCCAGGTTCACAACCTGAGCCAAAGGCAGACGCTCAACCACAGAGCCACCCAGGCGCCTGAAGTTTCTGTTCTTGTAATCCTAGAGGAAAGCAGCTTCAAAATTTGGCATTATGGATAGCAACCTTAAAACTGGCTTTCTAGAAATGGATTATGTGGGCAGGAGTTTCCTTCAGGGTACAGTAGAGCATGGGCTTTGGAGTTAAGTGGATTTAGGGCCAGGTTTCACCTCACCAACTTTATTAGAAAAGTCCACTGGAATTCAGCTGTGTCCAAAAAACACCAACTGGATTTTTCTGAATATGTATGAAACTGCATTAGTGTGATGGCATATCTCAAATATCTCTAAAAGGTAGATTGATACTTTCTTTAAAAATGAGAAAAAATAGTGCTTAAATTGTCTAAAGTAGTTTAAATATACTTATTTAGAAAGTGATAAATACACTTATTTAGCAAATGATAATGCCTTTAGGGACACATGGTAAAGGTATGCATTTTAAAATCACTTTGCTGGTGTGATGCTAGTGACAAAGGGACTCTCCCCACCTGATGCTGCTGGAAGCCATAGTGAATTCCATGAGGTCTTTTCTTCAATTAAAAAGAAAGGGAGGCAGCAGACAGGCTGACTTGTTTCCTGCTAAGCTTCCTCTCCTGGCCTAAGTAATTGCCACATGTAGACAGGAAAAGACCAATCTAAAGATGGATAGAGGAGCAGGTGGGTGCTCCCAGTGATGTCCATAACCTCTGAATTTTTCTCTCTCTCATGCATCAAGGTGTCTTTTATCCTGGGATATCTGGTAAAAACTAAGATTATCGTGAAAGTGGGCAGTGGGCAATATAGGAAGTGCCCTGTCTCCTGGTGACAAAAGCTTTGCAGCTAAGCACCGTAATTCATGTTGATAAATTGCAGCTGTCAGAGTGTCCAAAGCACTTCACAGGATATGTTTCTAACTTTGCATTTCTCATTCATGCATTCTGATGTATAAACTTCTATTTAAAAAAAAAAGCACAGCAAGTTTCTGCAGATATTCCCTAAATTGTCAAAATGTTAAGAATGATAACAGATTATCACTGTTTCCTTTTTCCCTCAGAGTCGCTAAGAATCCTAAGGTTGAAAGAAATGTTAAGATGAAGAGACCATTATTTATTGGAAATATTTTAGGTTTCCGAGAAAACAAAATGTCAGAAAAGTAGGAAAAGAACTATTCCCAAACAGGAAACTATGTACAAACTAACAAGAAGCATGAAAGGCGGTGGGAAGCCTGGGCAGGTAAAGCAGGTACGACCAATTGCCGAGAACAGGAATAAATAAAACAGGTACAGAAATCACACAGGCTAAGTTCTCTATGTGACAGTGTCATGCCTACTGTATGTAACGGGCAAAGTGATAGAGAAAATCTGCATTCCAATAAGAGCTTGCAAACTTCAGTTCCAATAAGATTTTGCCGTTGTATCTGTTGGCTATTGGCACTACGATGCTGCGTTTCATGCCACCTCAGAACTCAGTGCTTTAAAGCCACAACCATTTCTATTGCTCCTGCAGCTGCGTCTCAGGTACGATTTGGCTAATCTAAGACTGGACTGGTTTCACAGCAGTTGGTGTGTCGCTGCTCTGCCTCTTAAAATAGATCCGTGGGACATCTGGATGGCTGTGCTGCCCATGTCTCTCTTTGGAGTTCGTGTTAGCAGGTTCTGGTCAGCGCAGTGGCAGACACGCAAGACTGCAAGGAGAAGTGTGCCAAGCCTCGTAAGCCCTGAGTGCTGACCTGGCACACTGTCCTCTCCATCTGCATGCTATTGGCCAAAACAGTCACATAGCTAAGCCCAAAATCCCTGCAAAATTGTACCATTTTGTACCCAAGAAAGCTTCTGTGGCAGATAGTAAGACAACATAGATAAAATTCATAATGTCTTTAAGTGAATTTTTTGAAAAAAAACTTTAGTTTGTTTTGTTTTTTTTGTTTTGTTTTTTTTTTAATAAGTCATGCATCAACAATCTTAACCTATGACACAGATGCAGCTTTTGGCTTTCATGTCTCCATCCCGTAACTACACAAGAAACGATCAAGCTGTAGAAACCTCTTTATCGTTTGTATTTTTTTTTAATTTTTATTTATTTATGATAGTCACACAGGGAGAGAGAGAGAGAGAGAGGCAGAGACACAGGCAGAGGGAGAAGCAGGCTCCATGCATCGGGAACCCGACGTAGGATTTGATCCCAAGTCTCCAGGATCGCGCCCTGGGCCAAAGGCAGGCGCCAAACCGCTGCGCCACCCAGGGATCCCCGTTTGTATTTTTGTTTAACTGATCAACTTTCACTTATAGCTGTAGGTACTTGAAAACACTCGTTGCAGAAAACATTTGTTGGAGAAATGAATGAATGCAGTTATCTTAGCCAGAAGAAGGGAGATCAGTGCTTTGCTAATCACGAGCTCCCAGATTGAGCCATTAACATTAGCTAGACATTCTCAAGGCATCAATCAACATAAAATAGTTTGTGCTTTCAGAAAAATAATTTAAGGCCTGGGTTTTTTGCTAACAAAGGATGCATAGTTATCATCTTAGTGGAGCAACAGTATATTAGAGGTTTAATGCAAAGGTATTTTATTCCAGTTCCTACTTCAGTACGCTCTATCATAGTTGTCAGATGTCCCTGAAAATACTGCTTTCATCCAGTCAGTCCTTATAAAAATTATACAGTAGTTCCCTACTGCTTTTAATAGTCTAGAACTAAACTCTTTCTTCATCAGATTCTTTCTAGGCCCATATAGGTATCTCTTGAAAGATAGCACCACTTTGCCAAATCATGAATATTAGTGATGACATTTGGAGGTGTGTTGTGGAGAACTGCTTAAATGGGGAAAAGTTTACAGACCATCTCTTCTCTCTACATTTGAGCATCGAAGAATACAGATTTTGCATAGGAAGCACACTGAGTGGTACATTGTAAATAATAATTGCTTTACAGTGAGTATTAGGTTTTAGGGAAAGACTGGAACAGCCAGAGCCAGGAAAAATATAGTGAATATTAAATAGGGTAGAGCCAGATATGTAGAGAAACTTGAGTAGCACCCAGTTTCTTGTCCTAAACTTTGGTGCTAATCCTCAAATTCAAAAGTAGATTCAGAGCTTGTCACCCATAATTACAAAGGGTTATATTCTCATCTAGAATAGGTCATGAAGGCTGGATAGGATAAAGGACTTTGTCGCTTCTAATATTTATCATTACAACATCTGAAGGTGGTATGATTAATGATTCTTTAAATTAAATGTCACTAATTTGGATTGTGTGATTATTCATCAACCCTTTTATTACCTAAAGAGAAAGAATTTGCATAGCAGGGTAAACAATGGGTCACTTAAACTATTTGGACAAACAAATCATTTTAAAGAATTTTAGGGTACATTTACTTTCTTAAATGAATTCATTTATAATTATTTGAATTCATCCATCAAACCTTTCTGCAACTCCGCCTACCACAAATTGGTATCCATTTATTTTGCTTTGTGTCTAAATCTTAAACTACATATATCTGACTAAATATTTTGGATCCTCAAAACTTCATGATGAATATTTTGCATGAACCCCAGGGCTAAGATAAATTGTAGCCAATGTGTGCAGCCTGAATTCTCTATTTTGACTCCTTAGACTTTTTCTGACTAATTTGGTTGGATTTGCCAAGATCATCTAAACTAGTTTGTTCACCTGGCCACACAATCAAATTTGTTTAACTAAAACATGTCTGCTAGTGACATGGAGCTGATAGAGGTTCGGTTCACTTTGCATTGGATTCACCTCCCCTTCTCCCATTAAAGCTCTTCTGCCTGCAGGTCTTAAAAATGGGAAGTTGGAAGAAATGTGGCTTGGAAAGTTATGTAGGAAGTTGTGGGATTGCTTTATTTTGTGATTGATTTTAATGCTCTTCTAGATAAGCCAACAATTAGGGTTTTCAAGGCTGGGGGTGATAGTTGCTAACTTCCGGTTCTCTTTCATGACCAATGGTAGAAATATCATCTCTTACCAATACTAATTTCTAAAACCCCGAGAATATGCTTTGCCTAGCAGTCTTTGACCCAGAAAATCCCCTAACTATGGAAGATAAACAGACAACTCCCTTCTAAGTTTGTCCAGAAATAAAGACCTTAAGATGTTTCCCATTGCCCTTTGGCAAGTGCCCCACCTAAGCAGGTGGCCTTTCCTTTTCTTCTGTTTATTGCCGTGGGGACTCTTGTAATTGAAAGAATGGTGAAATTGTGTGCAGTAGAATTGATACTCGGAGGTGACAGTCCTCTGTCAGGGCAGTGGGGTGACATCAGATAAATCACCAACCACATGCACTAAAAGGAAAGTCAGCATTCTGAGAAAATGTTTTTTCCTCACCACCACCACCACCAAGAAAAAAGAGGAGACTTGCAGAATTGTACCTTGCCTAAACTTTAAGTCACAGTGTTAACATTTTTCTTTTTAGTTTGGTCAAGTGTCTTTTCTTACAGGAAGTATGTCAAGTATATTAAATCAGGATGAAGAGCAGCTTCCTTTCGTCAGATTAGCGTTTGCAAGAGGGTATAGGAGAACGTGCTGCTGTTTGTTGTCCTTGCCATCAGACTACATACAAGGCTAATGAAATATCATCTCTACAGCCAAGGTGTCTATGGTTTAGGGGGAGAGAAAAGACATAAATTATTATTTTTAAAGTATGAAAATAATGCAAAATAGCATATATAATTTTTTAAAGAGGACCAATGTCTCGACACACTCTGTGCCTTAGTTTGGGCTGCTGTAACAAAATACCGTGGATAAGTGGCCAATAAACTGTTCTTTCTCATAGTTCGGGAGGCCTGGCCAGATCAAATTGCTGGCAGGCGTGGTGTTGGGTGAGGACCCATTTCCTGGTTCACAGAAGGTGATCTTCTTGCTCTGTCCTCAAATGGTGGAAGGGCTGAGGGAAGTCTCTAGGGTCTCTTATAAGGGCACTAATTCCATTCATGAGGACTTCACTCTTAGGACCTAATCGCCCAAAAGCCTCACCTCCTAAAACATCACCTTGGGAATTGGGATCTTGACATGAATTTTGAGGGGGACACAGATGTTCAGTCTACAGAACTTCATGTCCAACCACCTTGGGGAGGGGGAAGCAGGGATTTTTTTCCCTCATCCTACAAAAGCAGAATACAAGGAAAATAGCAAAAATATAAAATAGGAATATCACAATGTCCTCATAATCTTCTAACACAATGTCAACATTTTGGGGGTTTACTTTATGTTAGATTTTTTAATTAGAAAACTCCTATCTTTAAGCTCTTATAGTTTAAAGCTATGCTAGATTTTTAGCTTTTCTTGCATTCTGATGTGTTTTTAAGCAGCATATTTATTTAATAAGTATTTACTGTGGATCTCCTCTTTGCAAACATATTAGGTATGGAGGATTCAGGCATAGGCCTGCACCTCAGGAAGCTTAGATGCCAGTAGACCATGCTGTTGACCATACCGATTTCAGAGTCTACTTACCAGTTAAGCTTTTCCTGTCCAGTGTGTTTGTTTTCTGACTCAAATATGTGGCTTTACATTCTCCAGTTAAACATACTCTTGTTGCTTTTGTTTCTTTTAGGATAGCTTTAATAAGACATAATTCACACCATATAATTCACCCTTTTTTAAAGTATATGATCTTCCCACTGCTTCTGGCTTGTAACTTTAACTTTACAGGATCATTGTGTCTCTTGATTCTTTAAGTTTACCTCTCCAAGTATTTTGTCATCTATAGATCAGATTAATGTCAGTGGCTCTATTCCAAGGCGATGATAAACAGTTGAACAGGATTGCACCAAGGAGAGAATCCTGTATCACTCAAGGCCACTCATCAGTGCTCTTGGGAAAACATACTCAACATATCTGAATTAATCTGTCTGTATAATCCTTTAGCCCATACATCACCATGTTCCTCTTGACAATATACACAAATAAAACTCCTTTCTCTAAAAAGCAAACCATTACTCAGGAGTCATTGTTGGACGCTCTTTACAAAGACCTGAGTGCAGCAGTGGATCCCAGTAGCATCCCATACCTGGACCCAGGCTTCCCTCGGACAACACAGAAGACCTGTGCTCTTGGGGAGGCAATGAAAGCCAGTGTCCGCTGAGTAGCTGATGCTGCATCATCTTCTCCTGGCAGAAGTCAACTCTTTTCTTTCTTTGCTCCCAACACAGCTTTGAGGACCCCTGATGTTACTGAACTTAGCACCACTGTTTGGTCTTATGATCCTGCAGATTGTTAGCTTTTCTGTTTTCCCATCTTTAAAAATATTCACCCTTCCTGACAGGATTATAAAGTAATGATAGTAAGTCTGTGATGATAAAATGTAGAGTCCTGTTCTTGGGGAGGTTGGTTGGTTGGTGTCTGTCAGTCTATAGGATCTAATCCGTCAGGAATGCTCCCAGCCAGCTTTCATGAGTATTCCAGAACATCTTCGGGACCACAGCCTGGCATCCAGAAAGCCTCACATCCATCCACGTTCCCTGCTTTGGGCAGCTTATCGGGGTGATTGTTTCCTTTCCCTTCTGTATCTGAATATAAGTTTCTTTTATCTACTTTATAGGCTTCTTGCCAAATTTTTGCCTGTATTGCATTTTGAGCCAGAAATTCATTCTTTGTTTAAATTTAAAGTCAGCACCTAGTGAACTGTTTGCTTCCTCTGTTTTTTTTTTTTTTTCCTTTGTATAATTTTCTTTCCTTAAGGGCAGCATCAGTAAAGTAACACAGTGTCTTTCACAGCATGCATCTGGTCCTCTCTCTTTGCTTTCACACTAAGGAAAAACATCTCCTGGTTGGTAAGCAATTCTTTATAGGACTTCTTGCCAACTGGCAACAATCTTCTGGGGATTTTTTGTAAGCATTTAACAATATTTAGACAGAATGACAGATACTAACGTTTTATTTTAGTAGGGACTTCTGAAGAGTTGAGACAGTTACATGAGCACTGCTACAGTGTGGTGTAAATACAGTATCTTGCTCTAATTTTCTCCCTTGGCTCAGTTCCTGAAATGTGAAGGGAGTTCCTTTCCTTATCATTTGTGTTAACGACCTATTGTTCCTCCAGCTGTCTTTATTCTCTCTCTCCACCATAAATTGATTCCAGTGGGAGGGAAGGCACGATAGTAAATCAGTAAATCTATGCTCTTATGTCCTCTTTTGTTTTGTTCAACTCTGTAATTACACTTCATTTTCCTAGAGTAGCAGATTTTCAAAGTTAAATCTCATGAATTTCAATATTTATACATGTACACAATAGGAAAAAGACTAAACTGCTCTCTCCCTTCATTCACGCCTACCAACTAATATTTGCCATAATGAGATAAAGGTAAATACTTTTCTCAAAAAGATGACTATGATTACCAAATAACACCATCTATCATTTTGCCTTTTTAGAAATGAATGAGTGCCTAGTTAAGAGAAGGGGAAAATAAATTTTTTACTCCTCTCTAAAATCAGTGTGAACAAGTAAAGGTCTCTGGAGGCTTCCAGGTCATGAAGAATGCCCCTGCTTGCCTTTAAACCCCAGCAGGCCACAGCTCCTAGCAAATTAATTATTAGAGGGTCACTGTTCTGATTTCTCAGGGCACATTAAATTAGTCAAAATTTATTGGGTATATTCCACGTGTAAGGCATGGGTTTTAAGTGGCAGAAAAATAATACTCAACATATATTGAGCCTTTGTTCATGTGCCAGAAAATGTGCAGAAAATCTGGATTTTTTTCATGGTACTTTCTTATCTCCTTCTATTATCATCTCAGAGGAAGCAAGGGTGGACCATGGGGAGGAAGAAGTGGTGCATCGGGTGTATGTTCTGCATGGAGAGGTTTAACTTCTGTGAGCCCTCATCTCCAAAGTTGTAATAATACCCACGTTATCTGGTTATTATAAGGATTGTAAGAGTCAGTTCAGGTAAAGCTAAAGCTAAATCATAGTTCAACAATGCAGAGCTATTCTCAGAGTTAAAAAAAAAAAATAAAGTTAAATAAAAAAATAAAGTGCCTGTCACAATACCAGGCACTGAGGACACTTTTGCATTAGGGAAAAACAAAGTCATTGGTATCTTAGCACAGTGTCAGTGGGTTGACTGAGGTAGAACTTGCATTGCAGCCATTGTAGAATGGATGGAAATTGAAGAGCAGTAAAATCATTCCCATCTAGGCCCTAAAGCTATGAAGAGAGATAGAGTGATAGCTAGAGGGGCTTGGTGTTAGGGGAGCTGGTGAAGGAGTTTAAGATGGTAGAGCCTTGAATGCATCTAAGTGCTCACAGAAAGGAAGGGAGGGCAGGAGGGGAAGTGCTTGAAGAAACAGGAGAGAGTGGTGAATGATCTGTAGGTCAAAGCTGGGGAAAGTAGGGGACAAAAGAATCCACAGCATTGGACAAAAAAAGTTTTCCTTTTCTATCATGACTAGATGAAGGGAAGCTTTGCATGGGCATCTGTGTTCCCTGAGAAATTGGGGTGAGCCATATGCTCAGAGTACATCAGTAGATAAGCTATTGTTAGGTGTTAGCAAGTATCAGGTATATAGATATATAAGAGGTCTTAGATATGTGGAAGTTTTTATCAAGAACTTAATAACTGACTAAGGAAACATAGACCGCTTCACCTGAGGATCGAGTTGAAGTTGAGAGCTTTCCTCCATGTGCTTTTTAATTATCATTTTGGAAATAAATGAATACCAACCAAATGAGAACAAGCTGAGACTTCAGAGTCACTCGTAGAGTAACTCATTTTGGCAAAGACACAAAGGCAGGTGAGGAATAGTAAAGTTTTATTATGGAAAAAATGGAAGGCTTCAGTTATGCCCTGATTAGGGTGTGTATAGAGAAGAAGCTCGAGACCGGCTAACTACAAGAGGGGTATCCTGTGTGCTTGGTTAGAGGAATATGTTTGGCTTTCTTTGGGTGGTCTTAAAGCTGGAAACAGGGACAAAAAATAGGGAAGCTATCAGTTATTAATCAAGTCCTGGCTGCTTGGGGCCACTTATTACTAAGGTATTATTTGGTTTCCTGGATTGCTAATGGGAAGAGCAGTCTGACTTCCATGAGTCTGCCTTACAGCAGGCTGGCTTCCTGGGCTGGTTTCAGCAGGTGGTGGGTCAGAGTTCTATTTCAAATATGGTCTAACCATTGTCTATCCGCATATTCTGTCTCTTACCACTTTACTAGGATTAAAGTTAGAATGACTTTCTATTTAGAATCTCCTGTTGCTTTAGTTAAAAGAATGTGGAACCTGAGTGAGAGAAGAGACCCAATAAATAGTTAATAATGGAATGGAGATAAGGGAATTTGTAGGAATACATTTCAGGAATGAAAATGGAAGTTTATCCTGTACTGTAAAGGGATGATTTTTTTAAAAACCGCATCACATAATTTTGAACCTTGCAGAAGGTAAACCCAGGCTGTGGAAGTGGAGCAGCAGGCTGGCCCTCTCCAACCAGCAGAGGGGGACTCAGGAAGTCACCTCACATAAACCTTGTACTTTATACCTTTAATGCCGAGGTCCAGTGAGGATAAGGGACTTGGGTAGGCTCTCATGGCTCCCTGACACCGGACTTCCACCCCGTGTTCTCTTATTTTCAGGGATGTGAGAATTAGCCATAATGTCGAGCACATGGCAAAACTCCTTTTCAAATATAGAATCACAGAGTTTGAATAATGCAGGATACTGACCCAGACATTCCATTAGACACTACTCCACGGAGCTGCTAGAACCATAATAAACCGATTATGAATACCTACTATTCACACTGGCTCTTTTGGCTTAAGAGAATTTAAGGAGAATTTAAACTTATAAATGTATAAGTATATGGCATGATAAACGTTATGATTAATGGTATGTCTGATTATGCATACTTTTAGGATTATTGTTTCTCTTCCAGAAATTTCTTTGTTCCTATGAGATATTTGAGGGGCAGTTTACCTGATAAGAGAAACAAGCATGTATTAACATTGATTGATTATATAGCAAACCTTTACCTTGCCTCTCTTTACATAATGAATCTCTCTTCTCCTTACTGCCTGACAGGAAAATTTAATGGTATGCTTCCTCCAGTAGTAAAACCACTGAGCCTTAGAGAAAGTGCATTGTACATCCAGTGAGGGAAACACCTTGATACCAGTGAGGAAGAGTCAGGATTTCCACATCAATATGCTAAAATGAAAAGCTTAGCAATACACTTGGTTTATGAGAAACATAGTAATATTTCTCAGAGTTCCATCAACGTGGATCCATCAATGTGTGGTACCTTATGGATCAAAGATAATCTGAACTTGCTAATAATTTCAAAAGGTAAAGGGAGAGAATGAGAAGCAAGGGTTTCGCTATTGAGGCAAGTGTTCTGCCCTACCCCCTTACCCCCACCCCAGTGCTCCTGAACACACCTGTAGTATGGCCTAGAAGCAATATTAGATAGGTTCTGGAAAATCTGGGGTTGGTATGCTTCAGTTAGTAATAACCATTTAAGGAGATGCTGAGATCTAGGAAAGGGATCTCTTTTGAAGTCAGTAAAAGACACTTTATTGAAAGTTCAGGGAGAGTTGATACCAAAGAGTATGATTGGTTTGTGTCTTGGCTTTCTGGATGAAATTATCTGACACCAAGAGCCACAGCCTGGGTAGATGTTTGTAGAACAGACACCCAGTTTCGGATCAGTTTTTTTTTTTTCATCGGTACCAAAGTCATTCTTAGTCTTTATGTTGGTTGTTTTATTTAGATATTCATTTATTCGTTCAATAAATATTTATAATAAGTCCATGATGTACTTGGCACTGTGCTGAGTATATAGATATAATGGACAGCAAAACAAACCTGGTTTCTCCTGGGCTTACATGAATCTGAGTGGTGAGCAAACTGTAGAAATATTATTTTTAATATTAATACTTTTGTATAATTGCATAAACAATTAGGGAGAGAGGTACCTTTAGGGATCTCTTGTTTTTATTGGGAGTTTCTCAAATTGGAAGACTATATTCTATGAATTGAGATAACCCTAAGCATAATTCTAAAATAGCTTTCCTCATTTCATTTTAATAAAGTTCTTTACTAATAACACAAAGGCTCTAAATTTGCACATACAGTGAACCCTTAATTCCAGCCAGCAGCCCTGCCAATGTGTGTTATAATGTCAGAGTCTCGAACTGTTGAGCATAGCAAGTCCATTACCACACAAATAATGGATTGCTGAAGCACCTCTCAGCATTCTCATTGAAAGCCAGCCTTTTTAAAACTCATGACTCTTTTTAATAAACATAAATGATCACCCTTAACGTCTGATTTTCACAGTAATTTTGTACTTAAAAAGAGATTAACACAATTGCAATTTTAAGAATTTTTTTCAAACTACCTTCAACTTCCCACTCTACCCCTCAGAATTACTCTTGTACATAACAAAGCATATGAATGTCTAATGTGCATTACAGTAATTAGAGCTGTTTCATAATTTTTACAAAATGTTTTTTTTTTAAAAGGGTGGGATACACAGGGTCAGAGATTTCAAGCATCTTAAATGGTAATTCAGTGGACCCAACAGAAATTTATTAAAGGCTTTACAAAAAGAGAAAGACCTTTATAGTGCATTTTTTTTCTCTTTCCCATTATAATTACCACTCTCTCTCTCTCAAACTCCAAATGTCATAATTTAGCCACACAGGAGGATCTTACACCAGAAGATACTCTGCTGGCTCTGTATGTCCTAACTGGCTGTGTACCTGTTTCTGAGGCTATATAAACCCCTGGGTTTTGACTAAATCCAAACAGGAAGTAGATCCTTTTATCTTAGCATTAGAGTACCAGTAACATAACATCATGTGCCAGAGCATGTCTTCTGCAGTTTTTCATAAGCAGTATGTTTGGAGGTTGAACTACACACAGTCAATTGCACTGTTAAAAATTTAATGTCTTTGCCTGCAGAGCATACCCGTGTATTAATTTAGTGGTGCATTAAACCTCTGTGTCTGAGGGTCGTGAGCTTACATCTCCAAGCCTGGTAGATATCTAATAAGGTTCATATGATTAATATGGAGTCTTTTATTAAAAAAGAAGACAAGAAAAGAAAAAAGAAAAGAAAGGATGCCTTTTTACTTGGATTTTATATATTTTTTCATGACCTATAAAATCACTTACATAACA
This sequence comes from Nyctereutes procyonoides, assembly GCF_905146905.1. Taxonomy (NCBI): domain Eukaryota; kingdom Metazoa; phylum Chordata; class Mammalia; order Carnivora; family Canidae; genus Nyctereutes; species Nyctereutes procyonoides. Next base: position 36,633,556 of record NW_026575120.1, on the reverse strand, counting down.
CACATTAACTAATCCTAAAACACACCACCATTCTTGTATTGCATATTATAAGAGCCATAAAGGAATAACGACTGTTTTAAAAAGCAGTTTACATTTGGGACCAGGTTTTAAAAAACTATTCCTTTTTTATTCAAAAATTTAAAATATTAGGGCACCATTGGGAGAAAAAGACCTCCTGAAATGTCAAATTTAGTGAAGAATGTTGAAGCACATTTAAATCATGAATCAAGAAGACAGCAGTCACTCTCTCAGTTGAAACTGCTAGGAGGCACATGTGTATCCAGATGCCTAAAATCATGCCTAGGTCCAGAGGATGCTCATCTCTGTTCTCCAGTAGAAATCTAAACATGTCTCTTAAAGAAGAAGGAAAGACACAATCAACTAAGATGGTTTCTTCATCCCTTGACAGAGAAACAGGAAATGAGATAGGTTGTTTTTATCTTTGGATTTATTTGGAAGGGTAAGACTTCTATGGAATAAGAGCCAGAGCAGAGAGATTTCATCAGTCAGATTCATGCCTATAACATCTAGGCATAGCTCTGCTATATGTACTGTAGGAAATGGCCCTTTGATTCTGCGGAGAGGGACAGGCATCATTGCTGTCATGCATCTGAGAGTGGAAAGTGGGATACTGGATACTCCAGCACTACGAGATTGAGGCGCAAGAGGCTTCATGGCTGCTACTTGTAAGTAAAGCTGCCCCAAGGCCAAAATCAAGGCAGCTGTTACTCCAGATCCTTCATGTGGCCTCAAGTGTTCAAGCAGCAGTCAATCTATAGTCATAGAGTTGGCAAAACTCTACTACTGAGCATACAATGTCCATCATCTCTGCAGCAAGGGATTTGCCAATACCCAGAGGACATCTGGAAGAGCATTCATTGATGAGGCCCAAAGGAGCCAGATCAAATACATTTTCCACATGATTCAGATGTTGTAGGAAGATTAAGGGGAAAGACATCTGCCCCCAGATAGCTGCTTTAGAAAATGTCTTTGATTAGTAGAAAAGTGAGAAGTCACAATTTTAACTATTGGTCTACTACTGACTAGACCGAAAGAATAGCTTAGAACCTGCTCATCAACAAGGTACCATGAGGGGCTGAATCAGATGTGCTTCTCATTCATTCCACTGCCAGCTAGACACTGGAGAGCATCAGAGGAATGGAGGAAGCCATCAATCTACTGTCTGTATACATACTTGCAGGGAATATATGAGGTGATCTGCTTGCTTCTTAATTACTGATGCAGAAAAGATATTCTCAGGCTATTTCTACATGTACTTGTGACTTAAGTTTTTTAAAATTAGTTCAATTTTAGTAATGACTGTTTTTACCAAGCAGATGAGAGCTGTAAATTTGTCTATGTCATGCCAAATAAATAGGACTTAACTTGCAGCTTTCATATAAATCTAGCTTCTACACACTGTATAACTTGGGTTTTTAAAAAACATTTTATTTATTCATGAGAGACAGAGAAAGAGAGAGAGGGAGGCAGAGGCAGAGGGAGAAGCAGGCTCCCTGTGGAGTAGGGAACCTGATGTAGGACTTGATCCCAGGACCGCCTGAGCCAAAGGCAGACACTTAACTGACTGAGCTACCTGGGTGCCCTGTATAACTCAGTTTTTTAAGAATGATTTTTTTTCAATATACAGTGGTGAGTCACCTTGTTTTGGGTATAGTTTTCCTTCTTTTTTTAAAAAAAGATTATTATTTATTCATGAGAGAGAGAGGCAGAGGCAGAGACACAGGCAGAGGGAGAAGCAGGCTCCATGCTGGGAGCCTGACTCAGGCCTCGATCCCGGGCCTCCAGGATCACGCCCTGGGCTGAAGGCAGGCGCCGAACTGCTGAGCCACCCAGAGATCCCCATAGTTTTCCTTCTAATAGTTGCAAATATAGTGATTAATGACAAATGAATTTGTAGATTAGTTTCCCTAGATTTACAAGTAAAGTCTGTATTTTGTTTTGACTATACCATGAAATAATCATATTAAAAGTAAAGGTAGATTCACCTTAATTTTTATCTAATGTGTTTTGTAGATATAGCAAAATGTTTTTACTAAAAGCAAGTATGGAACCATGCCCTAAGTAGTAAGCCTGTTGGATCATTTTCTCTTTATGCCTTGTCCAGACTGTTACTACTACTTAATAGTGGCTAATACCATCAAGGAAAAACCCTCCTATAGTGTTGTAGAAATAGCATCTGTGCATTTTTAAATAAGAAAATACAGTACAGAGAGTTTCAAGTAAGTACTCTGTGCCCCATGTTCCATAGCTACTCAAAGATAAGGGGTGAGAAATCTCTGAATCAGTTCTGCTGCTGGTCTGAAGCCCATGATGTTGGCCTGTCCGCAGAATCCCTTTCTTCTGTTCCATAACTAAACATTAGAAAAAAATAGGTGGCATTGCCACATTTTCAAGCACTTTACATATTTGGCATGCAACTCAAATCATTTAACTTTGCTTAGTCTGTCTATAACGGGTTCTAGAAGGTCTCCCAAGGTGTTAAGTCCTGTAGCTTGACTCCATGACAGCAGAAGGCAGAAGACTTGCCTGCTCTGCATCCTCCAGTTGATAAAATATCTTAAACTGGTTTCCCAGTCTTGAAATAAAGGGGTTGAACATTCAACCAGTGGTTCTTGGTCCACATTTTCTGAAGTTGTTAAGACCCTAGCAAGTTCCCTCAGGCCACCTTCGTTTCAGAGTGGCCTAGAGCCAGGTGACCAGATCTCTGAAACTAGCACCTGAACTGGCTGAAGTAGGAGCAGCTCCACTACTATCTATGTCAGATCACTGAGCGGCATAGGGAAGGTCCCTTTCGGATCAGAGATTCTGTGATAAAAGTAGTTAGATCGAGTCATGTACCTGATTGGGAGAAAAAAAAGGCATCATTTAATGTACAGGATAGAATATGAGTGCCACCACACCACAGTTGGTGTAGCAAATGCTAAATAGAAAGTTATAAATTTGAGGTGTGGATAATATGTGACTTTGCATGCAAATAGTTAATGCAAAGGAAGTTCAGCAAAAAGAGTTCAGGTTGTCATTAGGAAAGCATCTGTGGTATGAGTATTGAAAAAATGGATTATTATAACTAGAACAGAGAGAAATATATTAATTATGAATTAAAATGGCTGCTTTTTAAGAATGGCTAATATTTCCAGGTTCATTAGAATATTCATATAGTAAGATGCCAGCTATTCCTAATATGAAATATTATCATTGTATATCAGTAAGGAGAAATTAAAAATGAAAATAGGTCATGATGAAATATAGAAGGAACAAGCATATGTATTTATTGGTTTATGGACAAAGTCTGAGACACTGTTTTATTACCATTGATATAAGAAATCATATCTGTTAATACTAAAACATTTGACTTAAGTCAAATGCTGTTTTCCCTAAAAGACAGTGGTCAGACTCTAACTAAATGAAATTCTGTTCTAAAAACAGCCACATAATTTAGTGGACCCTGCCTGATAGTAAACATTCATCTACCCTTTGTGTTTCAGAAGTATTTTTCAACCAGGCAGTGAAAAGCCACTGTGGCCATGAGATCGATCTCATTTTTAGGAGTCCCAGTTTCAGGCTGAGAGAGAACAGAAAGCTCAGCCATTATGAAAGGAGCTGGAGTCAGAGTCAGGCTGATGGGGGGGGGGGGTAAAGCATAGGAGGGTGTGTGGAGCGAGGAGACTTCCCGTGTCCACACCGTCCCTCGGATCTAGGGTGGAACAGGTGTGTGAGCCAAAGCAGAGAGCGGGAGACAGTTGGGGACACAGCAGCAGGGAGGATGCCATCCAGGAGAAGTGGACATTTCACTAGCAAGGCCTCCCCCGAGAGGAACAGCTGGTCAGGCGGAGTTAACCAAGATGGAGCCAGACTCTCAGAGGAATTTTCATGGCCAGTCTTCCAGAACTTCCAGGGCTTTTGTAAACTCAGGGACTCAGAGTCCTCTGATGAATCTGGCTAGATCTTCCCGGCTATAAATAGATGATGAATCAATTTCTAATCATACTTAAACTTCACTCCTGAAATTAATCAATATATGCCATGGTTTTTCTAATTTTGCCTAGGAGGTGGAAATAGATCTTTTTTTTTTTTCATATATTGTGTTTTTGTGTTGGGTATGTATAAAGATATGCGATGATACAGGGTTTTTTTTTTTTTCAATAAAAGCCCTAAATAACCATTCATATTAGTAGCCTCATTTGTAGCTTGTTTAAATTTAGAAATATTTCCTTAAAGTGGTTCTGCTCTTTGATCTAAGGTGATGTTCCTTCTATATGATTTATATGGTTCCTCCTCCAGGGATGAAAATCCATGTTATTATTGTTTTCATTAATTTTTAAAAGTATATATGCATAAACACTTTCCCAGTTGTGATCAATGTATATGTCAATTTTTTTTTACTTGTTTAAATTAAGCAATTTTTTTTTAATTTTTATTTATTTATGACAGTCACACAGATAGAGAGAAAGAGGTAGAGACACAGGCAGAGGGAGAAGCAGGCTCCATGCACCGGGAGCCCGACGTGGGATTCGATCCCGGGTCTCCAGGATCGCGCCCTGGGCCAAAGGCAGGCGCCAAACCGCTGCGCCACCCAGGGATCCCAAATTAAGCAATTTTTCTATAATGCTGGACAGTCTTCATCTTTAATGACTATATCGTATTCATCAATATTCTATAACCAGTTAGCGTGGCACTGGAAAATTGTAAAAAGTATATTTTTAAATATGTCAATGTTTTTATCTGACCTGGCATCCAAGAGCAGCAAGTCGACTGTAAAGTAGACTTACCAGGCATTCATCCCTTTTTAGAGCTTTATTTCCACAGCCACCCTTGGGTTTGGCCTCTCACGTCACAAACTAGGATATGTCCTTGCCCTTCCTAATTTCCATGCATCCACCACCTCTGTCCATACTCCAGGGGACAGCTGTAATCCAGGCCCTACCCAACTCGGGCTAATAGGTACCTTCACTAGTTGAGCATACATCCTGTTACAGATGATCTTATGCCTGAGATGTGAATAAGCTGCTTCATAGGCTGGTTTAATCTAATCTTGTTTAAATGAGTAATGTCCTTCAAAGCAGTTATGGGTTTTTTTTTTTCCAACCCCACACATGCCATTCGTTGAGCCTCTTCCTCCAGGGATAAGAGGTGCCGTGGTTGCTAACAGTCCTTCATTGCTCCTTATTCCTTCCAGGAGAGCTGTGCCTTTTCTCGAGCATAATGTTTATGTCTGCCTGTTTGGGGTTATCTGATTTGACTTGGTAAATTCTAAAAGAGCACAGATTATGTCTCCTTAGCTTATTTTCTGCAGATGTCACCTGCAGGTTTGAGATTGATATTCAGTGATTACATGATGCCACCTCCCATATTCTTCTCTTTCTTCACTTTTCCATGCCGTTTCCATTTGTTTGATGTACTTAAAATAATCTCTGTTGACATTTGAAGGATAGAAGCAAATGCCACTTTAAAGCTTCCTCGGTGCAGATGAAATGATGATAATAATACACATTTCCCATACTTGCATGGAGAAGTCAAAGACCATCACAGACATTAACTCATTCGTATCCAAAACAGCCATATTTGGCAAATATGGAGGTCACCTGAAGAATTTAGAGCAAAAGTCAGAATATTGTGGTGGGAAGCTCAGCTCTGTCTTCAGGGAGGACACTGAGGCCAGCAGCACACAAGGGCCTGCCTGCCCAGGGTTTTCCTGCCAGTCAGCCACCAATTGGGATGAAACCTTTGTCTGGGATGGTCAGCTTTGCCACATGCAGCCACAACTGTCACACTTGTGTGCATGTTTGGGAGATAGGCCAGTGTCCACAGGAGGCAAGGCTGGGCCCCAGGAGTTGAAGGAAGTTGAGCAAAGTAAATCAGCTCAGCACAGCCCCTGGACAGACTCACATTCCCTTCTTTGCACACACATTTAAATCTGATATGGACTTTCCATATGGAAAATCTTGGGCCATTTCTACACAGATCATTTTACCATTAATAATTAGGCCACATTTTATGGATTTGGACTGTCCATTTTTCTTTTTTTTTTTCATAAAGCAGTTCTGATGTGCGCTTTAACTGCAGCATGGGCCCTGGGAGTGGAACATGATAATGATATATAAGGGAATTCTTGTTAACAAAGAAAAATAATAACATATTTTAGAAAAGCCTGAACATTTGAAAGCACTTGGGAAACCTTTTCTAACTGGCATAATTAGCTTTGGTTCCTCCACACTGTGGCATTTTCTCGGTCTAATTGTTTTGGGGACAGCAGGCTGAGTGGAGACACAGGCAGTGTGGAGACAGAAGGATAATTGAACATGAGAGGCCTTCTAATGACTTCCGGCCCGAATCCAAGGGCAAGGGACACATGCAACTTTGGAGAGAGATGAAGATAAATGCAACCACTTTCGAGAAGAATTAGAATAGCCCTTAGACACTTGAGTTCAAGAAAGGATTGGTGGTCAGGACAGAGAGGTGACCACAGCTCACCTTGGGAGGAGACTTCAGCCCGTCAGGGTTTGGAGAGCGAACCTCCGACAAGAAAGCTCAGTGGAGGGCGTGCTCTCACAGTGAAGACGTCCGCTCTGACCACTTTTCTAGGCACTGGGCATAATTTAAGTTCCATCAGGAAGTGTTAACTACAGGCTGTCCTGGGTGCGCTTTGGTTAGGTTGATGAAGGAAGACCCTGTCCCCCCGTGCCAGGCTGTGTGTCCGCTGTCCCTTTGGGGGCCCTTCCAAGCAGCTGAACATGCACATACCACAGGCTAGCTGCCTGCTTCCCAAATGTGGCACACATTTTCTTCAATTTGGGTTTATTTTAAACACACTTCAAGTCAAGGAGCATGTCTTGATTTGATTCTCCTAACAGCATTACTTCAGCTTTCAAGGAAGCAAATGTGAATAAGAAGAAGGTTCTCATCTTTTTAAACTTTCCTCACCAAATTTTCCTTCACCAGTTCTCATCTTTTTCCTTCACCAGTTTTCATCTTTTTAAACTTTCCTCCCAAATTTTAACATTGAATTTTAATATTAAAAAAAATAACAACAACAACAAAAAAAAACCCTGGCAGCCTGGGTGGCTCAGCAGTTTAGCGCCACCTTCGGCCCAGGGCATGAACCTGGAGACCCGGGATCGAGTCCCATGTCGGGCTCCCTGCATGGAGCCTGTTTCTCCCTCTGCCTGTGTCTCTGCCTGTGTGTGTGTGTGTGTGTGTGTGTGTGTGTGTGTGTGTGTGTGTGTGTGTCTCATGAATAAATAAAGTCTTTTAAAAATGAAAAATAAAACCTCAAACTTACAGAAAAATTGAACAGTATGGCAAAATCTTTATACTTTCCCTCGAGATTCAGAACTGTTAACATTTCTCTACATTTGCATGCCCTTTCCTGGTGCGTGTATTATTAATTCAGCCTCCAGGGGTAAGGAATGAGAGAGAGCTATCCAGGCTGGAGGGGGACATTGGACTTCAGACTGGAAGGATATAGCAAGCATAGAAAAGATGGGTATGTTCCAGAAGGAGGGAAGACATCAAAACTTCTCATGGAAGTAGGAAGTTCCTGATCTATTAAGGGAACAGCAAGTGGCATGGGGTGGCTAGCAAGTAGGTTAAATGGGAGAAGATAGCCATTTGAGGAAGGGCCTTGAATGCCAGGCCAAAATGTTTGGGGTAGGAGGTAGCAAGGTGATGAGCAATGAATTTTCATCATTTATCCTTTCAGGCAGGAATGGCCAGATCAGCTAGGGAATTTAGAGGAGTGTGAGGAGAGGCAATGACTAGGAGTAAGAAGACTATCTGCTGTACGTCCAGGCAGGAGTTGTCATATTAAGTTCCTTTATAACACAGGATGTATTCTATTGGTAGTTTTGTTATGTTTGTTTAGGTTCTGCATTTTTTACTTTCTTGTCTAGTTTTGTAATCTTTCTCAGCCTTCAACTTAAAGGGCAGAGGACTCTCTGCTGAGCATATGCCAAATATCCAAGTGTGTGTTGATCCATTCCTGTCATAAGCTGAAAATAATTTGAAATGACTTGTTATGCTCACTTGAATTTAATAGTCCCTTTATAACCTGAGACTCTCTGAATACATATCTGCAGATGAATCAGTCTGATGATAGTGTTCCCTGGAAAAACAGATAACTAATTCATTAAGTATGGTTTCTGCTTCAGTAACCTAGATCTGTACTGTTCAATCAATATGGTAACCAGTAGCCACATGTGGCTGTTAAACACTTAAAATAGATTTGTTCAAACTGAGAGAAGCTGTAAATACACACCAGATTTCAAACTTAGTGTATAAAAAAGGAATGTAAAATATCTCAATAATAATTTTTCTTATATTGATGACATGTTAAAATGACAATATTTTAGATATACTAGATTACATGAATATAAAGTGGCCCACTCTCACCACTTTTCTTCAACAGAATATCCGAAGTCTTAGCCAGAGCCATTAGGCAGGAACAAGAAATAAAAGCCATCTACGGTGGGAAGGAAGAAGTAAAACTGTCATATTTGCAGATGACATGACAGTATATAGAGAAAACCCTAAAGACTGTTTAAAAAAAAAAAAGCTGTTTAAACTAATAAAAGAATTCAGTTAAGTTGCAGGATAAAAAAATCAATATCCAAAAATATACTGGGTTTCTATACATTAATAGTGAACTATCAGAAAGAGAAATTAAAAAAACAATCCCATTTACAGTTGCATCAAAAAGAATACAAATAAAAAATAAATTTAAAAAGAATACAAATAAATTTAACCAAGGATATAAAAGACCTGTATACTGAAAATGATAATACTTTGATGAAAAACAATGAAAAAGACACAAATGGAAAGATATTTATGGTCATGGATTGGAAGAATAGTCTTAAAATGTCCATATGACCCAAATCAATCTATAAATCAGTGAAATCCCTACCAAAATTCCAATGACATTTTTCACAAAAATAGAACAGACCTAAAACCTATATGAAACCACAGACAACTCTGAATAGCCAAAGCAATCTTGATAAAGAACACACCTGGAGGCATCCTGTTTCCCGATTTCAACCTATATCACACCAAGCTACATTAATCAAACAGTGTTTTATTGGCATAAAAAGAGACACAGGCCAGTGGATCCATATGAGTTTCTGAGCCCAGAAATGAATCTGTGCATATACAGCCCATTAAAATAAAGGAGCCAAGAATATCCAGAGGGAGAAGGACAGTCTTCTCAATAAATGGCAGTGTTTGAAAGTTAGACCTCCTCTATTCTGTGTCATTTACAAAAATCATCTCAAAATAGATTAAAGACTTAAACATAAGATCTGAAATCTAGAAGAAAACAGAGATGGTAAGCAGCTTGCCATCAATCTTGGCAGTGATTTTTTGGATTTGAAACCAAAAAGCAAAGGTAGCCACTGAATTAAAAATAAACAGGTGGGTCTGCATCAAACTATCAACAAAATAAAAGGCAGCCTACTGAATGGAAGAAAATATTTGCAAATCCTATGCTGGATAAGGGACATCCCAAATATATATTCATAAAATTTAATAACAAAAAATGTTGATTAAACTTTTTCAAAGAAGATATTCAAATGGCCAACAGATACATGAAAAGGTGCGCAACCTCATCATCAGGGGAGTGTAAATCATAACCACAGTGAAGTATCACCTCACACTTGTTAGAATGACTATTATCAAACCGACAAGAAATAAAAGGTATTGGCAAGGATGTGAATAAAAGGGAACCCTTATGCACTGTTGGAGGGAATGCAAATTGGCGCAGCCACTATGGAAAACACTATAGAGGTTCCTACAAAAATTAAAAATAGAACTTCATATGTATGATCCAGCAATGCCACTTCTGGGTTTTATCCAAAGAAAACAAAAACACTAACTTGAAAAGATATATACATCTGCATATTCACTGCAGCCTTATTTATACTTGCCAAGAAATGGAAGAACTTAAGTGTCCATTGGTGGATGAATGGATAAAGAAAATGTGTATGTACATACATACACACAATGGAATATTATTCAGCCATAGAAAAGAAATCCTGCCATTTGCAGCAACATGGATAGATCTTGAGGGCATCATGCTAAGAAAAATAAGTCAGACAGAGAAAGACAAATACCTTATAATCTCATTTATATGTGGCTACTTAAAAGAACCCCTCAATACAGAAAACAGAGTCATGGTGGCCAGAGGCTAGGAGTGGAAGAAATGGGTGTAGATGATCAAAAGATAGAATTTTCCAGTTATAAAACAAGTCATCAGGAGGATGTAATGTACAGTGTGTTGAGTATAGTTACTGTCTTGTTTATTTGGAGGTTGCTAAGAGAGTACATCTTAAAAATTCTCATCACATTAAAAAAATATTTGTAACCATCTGTGGTGATGGACATCATACTAACACACTGTGGTGATCATTCCTCAATATAGACATATTTTGAATCCTTAGTGTATCTGAAACCATTGTCACTTATATCTCAACAAAAATAACAAATGTGTGTGTATATAAACATTTTACCTGTTTTTACTTTTTAATGTGGCTACTGGAAAATTAAAAGTTCGATGTGTGGATCCTGTGATATTACAGTGCTGACAGAGATAATTGGACATTTCTGTGACACATGCTCTCCAACTCATATTTTTTTTAAGATTCCAATAAATATACATGAAAGGCATGTGTTCTGCAGCTCTCCACTAGGACTAGTTTGAGTTTCTGCCATCAACAAAGTGTGAAAAAAGCAATACTGATACTTAAGTCTTTGATAATTTTTAACAACCACCATAAGTATCAATGCTGTTTTATAGGAAACAACTTTAAAATAGGAATTCTGGGAGGGATATTTTTATTAGGAAATGGTAAATTAGCAATTTTTAAAAATTGAGGGTTTGCCCAATAGAAGTCTGTAAAAACCGGTTTTAAATCTGTAGTTCAAATAATTAAAATGGTAAAGACCAATCCAGTGAGCTGATTTCAGAGGCAGTATAGTTTGCTTTTTCTGCTAATGAAATGTCATATTTTTGTAATATATGGCATTTCTCCAAATTGGCTAAGCATCTTAAGAGAACAAATGAAGGTAGAGCATGCGGCGGTGCTATTACATCTGAGATAGTTGGTGATACGTCCATTACATCTGACTGCACTCCCAGGGCTTAACATAATGTTCCAGAATGCTGGGGAACCTCTTGAGATCCATCAAAGTAGGTTCATTAAACATTTGTCTGTGTGGCATACTTAGAGTGGTTTGCACACTTCCATGGCTTTGCCCACTTAGTCCATCAGGCTGCTGACAGTTCCAGACTTTAGGGGAAACAGAGCAACCTCAATTCTCTTTTTAAAGCTCTTCAAAGAATTGCCGTAACCTCCCTTGGCAAGATGTGTCTAACAACTTTCATTATCATCATCATAGCCTATGGATTTAACCTCTCTGAATTTCATTTTCCTCATCTGTAAATTGCGGATAAAAACCTGCTATACTCGGAGCACGTGGTATGCCCTGTAAGTGTTCAGGTGACGTCTGGGATGAATGAGAATTACTCCATCTCAAGCATCACCTCCTTGCACAGCATCTCTCAGGCAAAGCTCGTTTACTCCCTTCTCTTACTCCCTCAATTTCATCTATTTAAGAAATGTTGGCGTTGGGATGCCTGGGTGGCTCAGTGGTTGAACATCTGCCTTCAGCTTGGGTCATGATCCCGGGGTCCTGGGATCGAGTCCCACATTGGGCTCCCCGTGGGGAGGCTGCTTCTCCTTTGCCTGTGTCTCTGCCTCTCTGTATGTGTCTCATGAGTGGATAAATAAAATCTTTAAAAAAAAAAAAAAGGAAAGAAAAAGAAATGTTGGCATTGCCTTCTTTATAATTCACTTATTTATTTTACGAAATAATCAGATTCTTAGGAAGCCAGAATAGGAGTCAGGCCTGTGGGGATCTGTGTGGCTCCCCACTCACCCAAGAGTTCACTTCCTACTTGGCCTATCCTGGCCCCATCATTATTAGCCCTTGGCCCACACTTGTCCACTGGGCATGACTGTATGTACGTCAGTACGTCCTTTCTCCAGTGTCCAGCAAAGAGGATAGCTTTGGCCAATACCTATCAAGCAAGTGATTTACTAGCCTGGCAAAGTTTATCTCATTGTACCTCCCAGCTGGCCATAAACTAATCACTTGAACTAAGGCGTCTGCGAATTATTCAAACCATGCCAATCTCTCTTTTTCATTTTAAAATACTATTAATGTGGAGAAAGAAAACCTTGACCTAGTTCATTGACAGAGATAGCAATGAAGTTGAAAATTTCTTTCCAGCTTATCAGGTGTTAGATTTTTGATTAGATAATCTGTACAGCTTCTCTGTGAAGTAGATCTTCATATACACATTTTAGATATGAGAAAAATGAGTTCACAGAGAAAGTGAATAATAGAGGCAAGGTCTGAACCTAAGTCTGACTTACCTCGCACAACGGGGTTCATACTTTTGAGGGAGATGACTCCTCTGTCAAAGTATCTGAGCAGAACAATCACCCGGGAGCAGAGGGAACAGATCTTCCCTGCTCATGCTATCCCAGCCTTTAAAGCATCAGAAGCCTCCCCAGTGCTCTTTCACACTGTCAATCACCTCAAAAGAGCCACAGCCCAGTAAATCCGTTTGCAGAGGTGAAGGCAGGCAAGAAACCAGGACAAATGGTCCTCTATACCCTCGTGTGACACACAAAAAAAATGGTTGGATAATTTAAATTCTAGTAATTTGCCATCTTCTACTGTAGCATCCTCAGTCTTTCAGCTTTAGACAAAAGCTAGTAGGGTATCATTAAAAGCAGCAGAATATTGAGTGCCTAACTCTCATCCTTACCTTTGGGAAAGAAAACAGTGTGAGATAACGGAAGAAAATTATAAAATCTATGTTAATGTTTCTCTCCTTTTTAAGTACTTCTAATTTTCTAAAATATGAAAACCCAAAAGTTAGGCTGTGCTTCTGTGTTCCCTAATATATCTGCTGTTACATTTCATTGGAAGGAAGGGTAACGTAAGCAGCCCTCGTTGGCCACTACTGTTGTCGTGAGACCACAGTTGCCCTTAAGACAACTGATGACACTAGCTTTGAAGCAAACACTGCACTTCCACATTCAGACAGAGCAAGCAATTTTACGTTATGTTTGCCACGTGTGATATGGTTTCCTATAATTTCACACAAAGCTGTAACTTTTATTCTTATCTCTAGTTAAAACAAGAATTGACTTGAATAATTGGTTATCTAAGAATCATGGTTAGTTCTACTCTAACAACAAAGAGCGGAGGGGGAAGAATCACATCTCAGTTGTCTAAATGTGGAATTGAATCTAAATGATAAGCCAGCCAAGGTTTTGGACAGGTTCTCTGGGGGTAGATCTGAAAAAGTAATTTTTGAGAGAGTGATGGCATCAAGATGGCAAATAGGTCATTCCTAAAAGTCCAGTCCCCTTCACAAGAAAGCAACAGTTACCACGGATGAGACACCACTATAAAAATCCTAGAACGTGAGGGTTCTAAAGCCTAAAGCACAGAGACCGAGATGGACTGCACGAGAAGGCCGAGAGCAGCAGCTCCCCCCAGGGCAGTATGACACTTCACCAAGAGGACCCCGAGCCTGCAGTGTCTCCAGCAGGAAAGAGAGCGCGAGGTGGACATCTTGCTCCCCAACACCGAGAATCACTTCTCAGGATCTCACATCCAGGGGGGTAGTGTGTAGCTTGACTGCTGGGGGTCAGATTGTGATTTTAAAAGGGGGGGGGGAATAGAGTCGATAGCAACCACATTTGGATCTTGGAAGACTGAGTTTCCACTCAGAGCAGCATCGAAGTAGAAATCTCAGCCAGTGGTTGTGCTTCTCTGAAGAGTCAAGATTGTGCCCCAAGCTGACCAGGAACTTGGTGGGGCCCAGATCTGCCTGGTTCGGGACCATAAATAATGAGTCATGCCAGCCTTGGAGCCAGACCTTCTTGAGCAGGACAGCTAATTCGTAGGACTGTCTACTGCTGAGTGTAGCTCCCAGCACAGGAAGCCTGGCCTGAGCCCCTGTGAAGCTGTTCACCCCAGTAGCACTCACGTGAAGAACTTGGCCAGCAGTGCTGGCTGTCTGCAGAGCCGAATGGTAACCCTATTTGGCCAAGGAGCACGATTCCACCCAATTCCCCCAAACAAGAGCCTTGCAGGCCCTGGGGCCTATTCGATGCCCCCAATCAACTTAGCAAAACTAATCTACGGTCCCATCCACTACTGACCAGGAAACCCAACCACAGCTCCCAGGAATCTGCATTGCCCACCCTGCCATCCCAGTTACAGCAGCACTGGAGTGGAGAGCCCAGCCAAGCGCCCCTTCTCATCTGCAGGATCAAGACCATAGCCTGTTTGTCCTCCAGAAAAGAGCCTTGCCAGCCTTGGGGCCTCTACAGCAACTCCACCTAAACAGGGAAACTAACTTGTAGCCCTGATCCCTGCTGAATACAGCCTCTGCCCACCCAACCGAGGAACCTAACAGGGGAAGCCAGGTAGCCCATCCTGCAGCCCTGCTTACAGTGGCACATGAGCCGTGAACAAAGCCTGTGGCTCTGCCCATCAGCAGAACAAAGCTGGTGACTCCATCTGGCCAGAGATGGTGCACAGTCCTGCCTGATTTGGGTCCCCAAACAACAAGCTATGCTGGCCTTAGCCCCCGTTCTGCTGCTCTGCCCAATCAGGGAAGCTAATTCATAACCATGCCTATTTCTGAGAATAGTAGTAATCCTAACTGTCTAGGAAACCTGACCAACAAATCCAGGCAACTGTGAAGCCATCCTACAGTTGCATTGGGCAGGCAGCACAGTCAGTACATGGAACATTTTTTTAGGATCCTCTATTAGGCCACAAAAAAAGTTTTAGTAAATTCAAGAATATTGAAATCATACCAGTTATCCTCTCTGCCCACACTGGTATAAAATTAAAGATCAATAACAGGAGGAAAAATTAATGAATAGACAGAAATTAAATAGCATTCTCCTGAATAGATAGTAGATCAGAGAAGAATTTCAAAAGAAAGAGTACCTGGAAACACAATATACCAAAAACTTATAGGATACAACAAAAGCACTTCTAAGAGAGAAGTTCATAGCTATAAGGCACACATCAAGAAAACAGATTTCAAATAAACAGCCTATCTTTACACCTATGGAATTAGAAAAAGAAGAACAAACTAAGCTCAAAGTTTGCAGAGGAAATACAGATTAGAAAGTGAAATACAGAAAAGACCATTTTTAAAAAAACTAAGAGTTGATTCTATGAAAAGATAAAGTTGACACCTTTATGTAGACTAACCAACATAAAGGAGAGTACTCAAATCAACAAAATTTATAAATGAAAAAGATTACAACTATAAAATCACCCAAATACAAAAGATTGCATGAAGCTACTATGAAAATTACACCAACAAACCAGACAACTGCAAAGAAATGGAAAAAATCTTAGAAGCATATACCCTACCAAAGCTGAGTCAAGAAGAAGTAGAAAATCTGAACAGGTGAATTACTAATACAGAGCTTGAATCAGTAATGAAAAGTCTCCCAGTGATGTACCAGATGGCATCACTCTGCATTTTACCAAACATTTAAAGAAGAATTAGTACCGGGACACCTGGGTGGCTCAAGGGTTTAGTGCCTGCCTCCGGCCCAGGGCATGATCCTGGAGTCCCAGGATCGAGTCCCATATCAGGCTCCCTGAATGGAGCCTGCTTCTTCCTCTGCCTGTGTCTCTGCCTCTCTCTCTCTCTCTCTCTCTCTCTCTCATGAATAAATAAAATCATTAAAAAAAAGAATTAGTACGAATCCTTTTCAGACTCTTCCAAAAAATTGAGGTGATAGAAACATTCCCAATTCCTTTTACAAGGCCAGCGTTAACCTGATACCAAAGCTAGATAAGGACATGACAAGATAACTACAGGCTAGTATCCCTGATAAGTACAGATGCAAACATTTTCAACAAAGTTACTAGCAAATTAAATTCAACAGCATATTAGAAGGATTATTCACCATAATCAAGTAGGATTTATCTCTGGGATGCAAGGATGGTTCAACATTTATACAAATCTGTAAATGTGGTACATCACATTAATAGAATAAAAGAAAAATGATCATGAGCATCTCGATAGATGCAGAAAAAGTATTTGACAAAGCTCAAAATCTATTTATGATAAAAACTCCTAACTAATACATAGAAAGAATGTGCCCCCTCCATATAATAAAGGCCATATATAACAAGCCCACAGCTAACATCATCCTTAATGATGAAAGTCTAAAAGCCTTCCCTATAAGATCAGGAAGGAGACAGGGGTGCCAACTGTCACCATGCCTATTCAACACCATACTGGAAGTCCTAGCCAGAGTACTTAGGCAAAATAAAAGGCATCAGAAGTGGAAGAGAAGAAACAAAACTCTCTATTTGCAGATGATATGATTTTATATGTAGAAAATCCTAACACCTCCACCAAAAGAAAAATCAACAAATTTAGCAAAGGTACAAGTTACAAAATTAACATACAAAAATCAATGGTGCTTCTATATACTAACACTAAGTTACCTGAAAAAAAAAAATGATCCCATTTGTAATAACACCAAAAACAATAAAATAATTAGGAATGAATTTACCCAGAGGTCAAAGATCTCTACACTGAAAACTACAAGATATTAATGAAAGAAATTGAATAAGACACAAATAGAAAGATACCCCATGTTCATGGATTGGAATAATTAATGATTAAAATGTCCATACTATTTAAATCTCCATACTGTCAAACTATCCGGATCCATCTATAGATTTATTGCAATCCCTAACAAGATTCTAAAGGCATTTTTTTTTTTTACAAAAGCAAAAAACAATACAAAACAAAAAACCCTAACATTTGTATGGAACCACCAAAGACCCTGAATAGCTAAAGTAATTCTGAGAAAGAACAAAGCTGGAGGCATCACAGTTCCTGATTTAACTATATTATGATGCTGTAGTAATCAAAATAGTATGTTACTGGCATAAAAATTATACATCTAAGCCAATGAAACATAATCTAGAGCCCAAATTAACCCCCCACTGATAGAATAAACTAATATTTGACAAGGGATCCAAAAATATGCAATTGAGAAAAGACCATCTCTTCAATAAGTAGTAATGAGAAAATTGGATATCCACATGTGAAAGAATGAAACTGGACTCTTTTGTTAAACCAGTCACAAAAATTAACCCAAATGGAATAAAGACTTAAACATGAAACCTGAAGCCATGAAACTCCTAGAAAGAAAAAAAAAAAAAAAAACCTAAGGGAAAAAACTGCCTTTTGATAGGACACCTAAAGCACAAACCACAGCTTAAAAAATAAACAAGTGAAACTGCATCAAACTAACACAACAAAAGCAACAACCAAAAAAAATGATAACCTGTTTTTGAAAAGGATCAAAAAAATCTTTGCAAGCTGTATACCATCTGATAAGGGGTTAATATCTAAATACATAAAGAACTCATAAAATTCATTAGTGAAAAGAAGAAAAAGCAAATAATCCGGCAGAAAAATGGCCAAAATACCTGAAGACATTTTTCCAAAGAAGATATTCAAATAACCAACAGGTGATGAAAAGGTGCTCAGCATCATTCATCATTAGAGAAATGCAGTTCAAAACTACAAGGAGCTATCTCACCTTAAGCCTTGTAGGATGGCTATCATCAAAAAGACAAAAGGTAACTGATGCTGGCATGGTCTTAGAGAAAAGAGAAACCTTGTATGCTGTTGATGGGAATGTAAATTGGTACAGCCACTTTGGAAAACAGCATGGAGATCCCCCCCCTCCCCCGCCAAAAAAAAATAAAACTAGAACAACACTATGATCCAGCAATTCCACTTCGGGGAACACATGTGAAGGAAATGAAAACACTATGTTGAAGAGATATCTGCACGCCATGTTCCCTAGCAAGCATTATTCACAGGGGCCAAGAAATGGAAACAACCTCAGTGTCCACAGTGGATGAATTGATAAAGAAGTTGGGGTATATACATACATACACACACACGCACACCCCACTGGAGTATTATTCTGCCATAGGAAGGAGGAAATCCTGCCATTTGCAACATGAATTTTTAGGGCATTATGTAAGTGAAGTGAGTCAGACAGAAAAGAAAACAAATACTGTATGATCTCACTTATATGTAGAATCCAAAAATAACAACCTCACAGAAAACCTCAGGTAGTTTGTTGCCAGGGGCACAGGGGTAGCGGGGAGTTGGGTGAAGGTGGATACAAACATCCAGTTCTAAGATATAGAAGTACTGAGCATACCACGTACAACATAAGTGTAGTTAACAATGCCTTATGGAATATTCAAAAGTTGGTAAGAAAAGATTCCAAAAGTTCTCATCACAAGGAGGAAAAAAATTGTAAAACATGCTAACCAAATTTACTGTGATAATCATTTCCTGGTATATACGTATGTCAAGCCATTATGCTGTGCATCAATATAGCTCAATAGAACAGGAAGAAAATAATCTGTGGGAAGTTGTCTCTCTGCCAGTCTTGTTATTTTGCTTCATGATTGACCCTCCAACATTTGGGTTAGGGGGAGTTTAGTCATAATTCCAAGTATTTTCCTCAAAAAAAGATTTTTTTTCTTATAAGGAAAACTTTACAGTTTGCTTGAAAAGCATGATTCTTTGACTTGAAAGAATATACTCCAAAATAATTGTAGTGACATACTGAATTAAAACTTATGATTTTTGTATTTCATCTTATTCATCTTAGTCTTCTATCATACTATTGTAATCTCCGTAAAGTTGGAGACTAGAAAGTATTTAATTGTGACCTTTCATTAATTCTGAACGTACTGCTACAGACTCAGTGTGTCCCCTAGAAGTCATATGTGGAAGCCGTAACCGCCAAGATGGTGGTATCGGGAGGTGGGGCCTTTGGGAGGTAACTAGGGTTGAACCAGGTCATGGGAAGGGAACCTCTCATGATGCGATAAAAACTATATTCATTCTTTCTCCAATAAGAATTCATGCCTTAGGGAAACCTAAGTGTCTAGCCCTAATGATCTGAAAGTGATAGTCTACCTTCAGAAAAGCAGAAAGGAATTTATATGCAACTACAAACTAGAGACATAATTTTGTGCCCTTGTCCTTTGAGCTTATGTAAAAACCAGGATTTAATCTAATCAGTTTCCAGAATCTTAAAATGCACTGTGTCAAATTCAGGCACTTATGCATACATTGTTCTTCTCTGGGGCATTTCCACTGTAAAGGTGGCAGGTCCGCTAAAGCATCCAAACTTGTCTTTATGAATAAATGGTTTGCAGTGCTCAAACTGTTCCCCAGCTTTTCCCTTGTTGGCCATCGGGAAAGCCTTGAAACCCTAGGCCTGGGCCCGAGGTCTGGAGGTACCTGGTGTGCACCTGATTCCAGGCAAGGTCGCTCTTCAGGGAGCCAAGGCCTTTCTCCAACAGATCCCAAACAGACTTTGTCATGAGTCCATGACCACCACCCTAACCCACTCTCCACATCATCATGTCTAGATTTATAAACGTATGTGCACATTAGCATCATTTAGAAACTTCATCTCAAAAAAGTGCCAAATTACTGAAGAGGCAAGAGCTTCTTAGAATGAATTATATATATATATATATATCAGGGTGATTGTCACATGAGATCCACTCCGTATTTTTGTATAGTTTTACCTTATTACTTTGTGTTTGCATTAGTAAAGGCATGGACAGCTCTGAAAAATAAGTAATTTGAGATTTAATAAATAAACTGTGTTAACTGGTAATACTAATCATACAGTATCCAGTAATACTATTTCTGAATTTTTAAACTGCCTCTTCAAGATTTCCTCAGAAAGATAACAAGCTCCCTCTAGTGGGAAGTGAACATTATAACTGAGTTATTTCCCCCAAAGCAGTGTGACTTTTTGTTTGAAGGAAAAACGCTCCGTTTATTTTTCTCTCTGAATTTTAGCAAAGAGAATAATATTGGTTCTCATGGAATGTCTATAGGAGAACAGTCATGAGTTTGGAGTCATGTTGATGAACTGCTGTTACACAAGCAAAGTGAGGTTATCTGACTTACTGCCCTAATAATGCCTTGGCATTAACTCTAGCTAACCTGTTAGAATATATACATGCCTACGTATATATGTCATTGGTAAGTAAATTCTATCACTTAACTCCTAAGCCTTTACTTTGATAATTAAATAGTTAGAAGACTATCTCATCTGTTGCCCTCATTTTACAGCTGGGCTTATGGATCCCTGCAGATGACACAGTGGAAAATCTGCTTCGACCTTTGAGTTCCTATTAATTTTACAGAAAGCAAGCCTTGCTCATTTTGGCTTTTCTTAATTTATGAGAAAAATATAACCAAAATCCCATACTTTTTTGGAGTAATTAGCTTTCCGCCCCATATCATTCAGACTTGAAGCTAAAACTGCATCTTTATAGCGTTTAATAACTTATGTAAAATGTTAATTCTGAATCACCCAGAAAAAATATAATTTCACTCGGGCAAGGAAGTAAGTAGCACAGTACAAAATGGGTTTTGATTTTACAATCGGTAATGAAAAAAAATAATAAAAAAATTTAATGAAATTTTGTATGAGAATGGCATATATCCCAGAATAGTTAAAAACCAATAACCCACTCCCTGAAAAATGGTTATGGCAAGTTATGGAAACTTTCAGTTTTAAAATCCCACAGCCTATGTTTCTGCGTGCTTCACCGCTTTTTGGTAACTGTTGACAAAGTTCTTCCACACTGGAGAAAAGGTTGCCTCTCACCAAACATTGTGTTTTATTGTTTTCTTATAGCAAATAACGTGCTTGGTTTTGGAACACTGGTCAGTACTTCCAATACCTATGATGGATCTGGTGTCGTGACCGTGGAAACGGACCATCCGCTGCTCTGGACCATGGCCATCAAAAACTAACCCAGCAGCTGGCATCCACAGCCATGCCTCTGACTTACCTCATTTGCCGCTGACTTACTGCTCGAGAAGAGTTCACCTTGGTTTACAGAAATTTACACCTCTCCATGGAAGCCCACTAGTTTTAAAGATGTTAATGTTTTGATAATTGAGGTAACACAGATGACAGATCTCAGTTTTACAGTGAAGGAGAAAACCCACTATTTGTTAAGAAAGTAAATAAGGTCTATTATATTCACTTGGAAAACTAATGTGGCTCATTGCGCTATAAAATTAGGTATCGATTGCTGTTATTGTTATCATTCCATTTATCCTAGAGAATTGCTTTTAATTTGGAAGCTGAGAAAGTTCTCTGTTGAGGGTCCTTGGTGTCCAACACTTAAGCCTTCTCCTGCCCATCCTTGAATCCTTATGCTGAAGGCTACTTCTGAGTGTCTATTATGCTAGAGTTCTCTGTATAATACAGAGGACTCTCAGATTGGGTGGTTACAAGCGCACCATTTCTCCCTGGCCTCATCACTGTCTTGATGCCTCACCTACATCACCTCTAGGTAAACTACAGGTGAAGAAATGCCATGAAGGGTAAGTGAGGCCTCCCAGAGCCTGCTGGCACAGTCACCCCAAGCCCAGCTGTGCAGTGAGCGCTCTGGGCTTCAGTGGGGTGACAGATGGAAACTGCCCTCGTCGTAATTACAACCAAGACTGAAAATGCTGCGCAGAGGAAACTTACGCATGAAAACGGAATTGCTTCTGACACTCCTCAGACTGAAAGAGCAGTGGTTCACAGATCCCGAGTTTACACCAAGTACTAAGCATCTGGGTCTGAAAACATGAGTGCCCGCCCGTCCATCCATCCACCCAAGCTCCCGACACCTTTCCTTAGACCCTGGGAGGGGCTGGCTGGGTGGTGCCTGAACTTCCTTCCCACCCTCGGATTCTAGACCCTGACACCTGGCTGGCAGTGCATGCGCAGGGTCACCAGCTCCGCAGCTCCAAACACCTGGGGCACTGAAATGCACTCGCATTTCTTTTATAATGAGACCCTCTTCCCTCTTCTTACCCTTTTCTATCCTATTTACCAAACCAAATGTTGCCGTACAAACCATGACATAAGGAGAACCCACCCATGATCCTCCATGTACACACATCCCCATTTTGCTCTCAAGGACCAGCAGCCCTTTCCTTCCTTCTGTTATGACAAAGCAAGAGTTGGACTTCAAGTGGAGAATGAAAGGGGGATCAGTTGAGCTAGCATGCAGTTGTTCACCGTGAGAGGTCAGTTTTCACTAGTATGCAAATAAAGGGATTGAAGTCCGATGTCAAATAAAAATACTGAGTTACCAACATGCATGTGTGTGGTCAGTCTTTAAGAAAATAGTCCATTTTCTCAACTGTATCTCACTGTCACCAATCTCTCACAACCGATGTTTCTGTACGAAAAGGAAAAAGCTGCCCAAAGGATGGTTAATGACGACCCCACTTCACTCATCTGGTTCCAGAGAGCGCCCGGTATTACTAACACTCTAACCTGCACATGCACTAGAGCACATGTGCCAGGTGCTCACACCTGCTCTCTCCACTCGCTGCCCATCTATAAGACAAGGATGATGTGGCGCCACTGTTTACCTGGTAGGCCTTAGGAAGGACAGGTGGATTGCTTTCAGAGATCTTTATAAGCTAGAGAGAAAAGAATAAAAGCTGCCGTAATAGAGAAAGTGAAGAAAACCAGTGAGGGAAGAGCCCCGGGGAAGGAAGAGGAGAAGGATCAGAGCACAGGGAGCGGCCCTGAGCCTTTGCCATGTTCTCTGCCAAGTGCAGATCCCAGAGCTTCCGGCCCTGTACGCCGTCCTTCCCATTCACAGCACACACAATTGCAAAGAAGCCAAGAAGCCAGGGGAAAGGTCAGTCGAGCTCATTTAACTCAGAACCTCCGAACCACTGCCCGAAAGAAACCAGAAAGCCGCGGTGGATAAAGTGGGCAGCATTCTTGACACTTGTTAGTATTTTTTATTTCACATAGAAGTTGAGGCTAGGCCGTTGTGTATTCATTACTAGAAACATATTCTTTACATATAAAAGAAATAACTATTTTTAAAAATTTCGCTACAAAAAAAGCAAAACGCATGTCCTGTTTATCCTGAAACTCTTTTACCAGTATTCCTAAGTGGGTACGTAGCAAAAAGCATACAGTTTCTGAATGCAGTAAGCAGAAGGGGGGAGAGCACTGAGAGAGCCCACACCCCCCACCTGCGAATCATGCTGGAGCCATTGGAGGCCGTGGAGGGCTCTCCCTCCCAGGGCAGGGCACCTCTCCCACTTCCTGCCAGGCTCCTGAACAATAGGTATTTGACCCCATTCCATTCCTTCAGGCTGCCTAAGTGCTAGTTTCCTCTCGGTGTGCTTCCTCGCCATATCATCTAAAACACGTATCTGTTATGTTTTTACTAACAGCAGGAGTCTGCAGTGAGATCTCAGGTCCCCAGGCAGCCCCTCTTCCCACCTTCCTGTTCAGTTTGGATCCTGACCTCCAGCTCACAGCCATTAGGGATACTGGAGGCTGGGCCCTGCTGGCCAAGTGACCTGTGTGCTGCTTGGCTCCTTTGACTTCAATCTGCTTCCTCATTACGTGAGTTGGATGTAATGCTTTTGGATTACGTGTTTTGTAAATCTAGTGATGGTCACCCCAAAAATAGCATCTTACCTACATCACTGATTAGGGAAAGCATGCTCTGTCGGCTGGGAACGACAATGGCCACAGCTCCTGCAACGCCGGTGGGAGTCACAAGTGACTCCGAGATGTGATAAGCTGTGTGTGGTCCAAGGAATTCCACGAGAACCACTGTCCCAGATGGAGGACGGCCAGGGCAATACGTGTCTGTTCCTGAACTTCTGCCAGGCACGCAGAGCAGGGTTCCCTAGGGATGGGAGCTAGGGCCATGCCAGTAGTCACAGGATCGTCCGAGCGAGGGCAGGTGGCCGTGCCAGCGTGAGCATTCACGAATAGAAGTGCTCAAGCGTTTGTGCTTGCTTCCGTATGTGCAGAATGCATCTTAAACAGACCTTGCTTACCGCCCCTGCCCAAATTCATGCCTCCCAAAGTTTTATCTGAACAATCAAAATAAAGCAGCACGTGGACTGCTTGAGATCGGGATCGAGATCGGCGAAATAGGGCCAGTCAGTAAGCCTTAAGAAACTAGCCGCTTCCCCAAGGTTCCTGGACTATCCAGACGGTGTCGTCTGAATGGGGACTTTCAAATTCTTTTGATCACAACCCGTTAGAAATACATTCCACCGTATGGCCTAGACAACACGTGCACATACGCAGAATGCTTTAATAATTTCATTTCTAAATTAACCTCTAATTAAAATTCTAAATAATTGTATTCAAAATTGAAATGAAAAATGCCCAGAAAGACAAAACATGCCAAGGGGTAGAGTAAAACGCATAAAGCGACTTCTAAAAACTCTGTATGTGTAAGTGCTTTTCCAAAGACAATGTCTAATTGACCACCTTACCCTTCCCGCTTGGTAATAACGGTTTTCGTTCTTCGACGTGTGCTAAGAGCGGTTAACCTACCAGGGACAGCAGGCTGCGTGGGATCTTACTTGGGAATAAGAACATCAAATTAGCTTCATTAGGAATGGGGAGGGGAGCTAGATTATTTAAGTCCTTTCTAAAACATTTCTGTTCAGAATAAAATAAACGCTCCTTATACCTGGAGGGAGATTAAAATCAAAGCCACAAGGTCAGGCCATTCCCAGGGAGTCAATATATTGGGAATGGAAATTCCTGGCACATCCAGTACAAGTCCCTTCCTTGCCCACAGCAGATCCCCCTTATCATAGTTTCCTGTTGTGATAAGCCCCAGGCTGAGCCTCATCTCAAAACCGTTCTCCATCGGCTTGGCACCCCTGGAGGCTCCGAGCTAACGTGTGATCTTGCCGCTGTACACGAAACGGCGAGGCTTACACCCCCAGAAAGAGGTCACGGCCACGTCATTTTCTTCACAGGTTACAAAGGACTTGTTCACTGTGGACTTCATTCTACTCCCGAAAGCAAGGACTTCATATACGGCAAAAGAAAAAGAAAAAACTAATGCCATCCCTGCAAATGACCTGAAAAACATAACCGGGACCCTGAGATCACTCAAAGTTAAGAAATCAGAAATCTCTCATGAGAGGCCCATAGCTGATCCCTGAGAACAGGAAATCCAAGACCTACCATACTGTGTTATTAGTCCAAAGGTCGAAAAAGGTCTTTAACTAACGATAAAAGGCATTGATAAAAGATGACAAATCATACCTCAAATATTTATTTCTCTTAAAAATACCTTTGGATCCTAAAGACTAGTTGAATATTTAATAGCCGGTTGTATTTTGAACAATAAACATGGGAAATTAGAGATATAAAATTCTGCAGAACTGAACAGAGTCCCATCTGAGTGGCATAATTAATTTTGTGCTTAGCTGCTTAACACTGTGAATCCTCTGCTAGAATATAAATCCCCTGGGAGCACGGACCCTGTGTTTCATGTTATTTGCTATATGCTCTCAGAATAGGGCCTTGTCCGCAGCAGGTGTGCAAAAAATCTGTGCACGCTATCACTGGTGCATTAACCGACCTCCCACACCTATACCCGTGCCCCAGGACACAGTGTGTGGCTTCCCGAGTCCCCGAAACGATCCAAGATTTAAGTAGAGATGCTAAAGTTTTAAGTAGATACCACTTAAATAGGTTCCTCAGTCCTAAAGATAAAATCCCCAATTCCAGGTCGGACAGACCGGTTATATGTACGTGCTCACTCACGTATCTGAAAAAGGAATCGATGCTCAAAGCATGAAGGCTGGGCTTAAAGACATCATCCGAAGCAAAGTCCAGCTACTAACAAAAGACCAAGGAATTTTAAGTCTCTTGAGATAGGCAAGGACAGATGCAAGCCATGAGGCAAGTAACGACAGAGGTTTAGGAAATCCGTCTGGACCATAATAATCGAGATCAAAATTAATGTAAAGAGCATGTGTGACTGGCCAAATAGGGAAAAAAAAAAAAGAAGAAGAAGAAGAAGAATATGAGATTAACAAATTTTGCAGAGTGAAAAATCTTGTAGCTGGAGCTGTTTTCAGCTTTGGAGGTTCAAGGACTGACCCTGGCTGTCCTAAATTGAAGTAGACGGCAGGCAAGAGTAGATGTTATTTCGAAATACTTGGAGACCCCGACATTCGGTTCCAATTCCGATATCGTTTGTGTTTACATCTCCTTGTTCCACAAATCGCACCTTCCGCACGCAGAAGAAATTAGCCTGAGGAGTCTAAAACCATTAAGAAAAGAATGGTGTGTTATCTCCCCGGAACTGCCCGTACTAACTAAACCTCATTATTTCTGATTCTGGTCTAGCGTCCTCTATTAATAGGTAGCACTGCTAACTTTAAAAAAGTGTAAATGCCACCAAAGGATTGATTTTCATTAAACAAATGATCTTACCCAAAAAAAACCTGTCTTCCTATCTTATTTATGTAGTTACTCAGCAAATATTTGTAGAGTGCATGAGCAGCCCCTCCGTGTTACAGCAAGAGCCTCTCCTCACACAGAAACTTCTATAGTTCGACCCACCAGCCCCTGCTGCATAAACCCAATGGCCTTACTATCGTCGGTTATAAAATTAGAGAAATAATCATCTCAAAAAAGTGAGGCTTTCAGTATGGCTGTGGTACAAATATTTGAAAGGCACAGAGTAAGGGATTTCTTAAAATAATAGGTCTTTTTTTTATACCAAGGAAATATTAAGTGTCTGACCATCGTCTCTCTACTGTGTCAACGTCATTAATTTAAGAAATAGCTTTCACTCACTCTACTTTTCGTTCCCTATTCACAAAAGAGAATTTCCTAGGCCCCAGTGGTCTACACGTTCTGCTCTTTGATTTGCAGGCCTTAAAATTCGGGGAGCCTACATGAGTCATGGGATGAGGAGAAATGGTGCAGAAAGTTGTTGGGAAGCTTTTTGTTGGTGGATTTATTATGCATATTTTAAAGTTGACCTTTTAATCCAAGTTTTTATTCAATTCCATCGCAAGGGGTTGAGCAACACGGTCAGTTTGAATATGTGTATGCCAGTGGCACTGAACAATGATTTTATGAGGAAAAAGTCACAGATTAAATCACGAAGAAGCCAATACATTCTTTTAAAGGCTAAATGGGGGATAGAGTTGTTTTTTTTTTTTTTTAAGGAAGAGAGTATGTTTTCCAACAAAAAGAAAAACGTGCTCTCAGTTTTAAGTGGACACACAACTCATTTTCATGATTTCTTTTCTAAATGAGATGTTGCTAGTGACTGTGCGTCTGCGTGGATACCTAAATGGCCTTAGTCCCCCTCCTGCCACCGTTCCTCATTCCTGTCTTCAGGAACAGATAGCCTTGCACAAGTTGCTCTGAGGTTAGCCTTTCTCCGGGGCGGGTGGGTGATCTCTAAGAGCCGAGGCTCCGGGGCACAAAAATCAAGGAAATGATATTAGAGTCCAGAGAGACGAGATGAATGGATCGACTACAGATTCAGAGTAACCGAAGCCCCACGTTACTGTCGTTTCCGTTTATTCATATTCTGGTCTTCTCGAAACATTCCATACGCCAGGACCCTTCGTAGCCTTCGCGCGGGGCCCACTTCATCTTAACATGAAGAAGAACCTCCCGACAGTTCCGCCACCCGACAGCCACAGCATGCACCCCCCTCTCCCTCTGGCCGGGCGAGCACCCCGGGGTTCCGTCCAAGGCTGAACAAACACGCGCGGGGGCCCAGCCTCTAAACTAACTTGCAAGATCCCTGCCGGTCAACTCCCCGGGAGACCCGGTGTGGCCCCGCATGAAGTCTGAGGGAGGGGATGCATCTGCTCTCTAGGTCGCGCTGTGTCCCAAAGACACCAACAGCCACCTGGACTTCGTATTCCTTACAAACGTGCTCCTGGGGCCTTGTTGAAAATTGACGGCAACTGCCGGGCTCGACGAGAGGTCCCAGGTCCCAGGAGACGAGCCCAACCCCGTGCCAGGTCCGTGTAATAACGAGTTAGCTTCCAATCAAGCAGAAAACCCAGCTAAGCGGGAGCTTCCACGTTGTCGCCCCGACCCCCATCCTCGAGCGCAAACCTGAGCGGCGCCCGCGGGGCCCACGGCAGCAGGTGGCCTCGTCTGGCCCGGGCAGGAGCGGGCCGGGCCGGGCAGGGCCAAAGCACGCGGCGCGCACCAGCAGTCTGACCACAGCTACATAAACATTAGACGGTACTACAGGAGAATAGACGTACTGTTTTTACCATGGCCGGCTCCGAGTGATGAAAGTGCGGGTCACTTTTTCTTCTATCTACTTCTGTCTTTTGTCTACGCTTTTAAAGCAAATAAGCAGCATGTTCAATGGCGTTTTATTTTTTGAAATAGGATTGTATTGCTCAATTTAAAGTCTTTATAGGTAAGGAAAAAATAAATCGTCACATTTTAATAAAAACCACTTTCTAGGGGCGCCTGGGGGGCTCAGTGGTTGAGCCGCTGCGTTCGGGCCAGGGCGTGACCCCGGGGCCCAGGGATTGAGTCTGCATCGGGCTCCCTGCATGGAGCCTGCTTCTCTCTGTCTCTCTCTCTCTTTCTCTCTCTCTCTCTCTCTCTCATGAATAAATAGAATCTTTAAGGAAAAAAGACAAAGCACTTGCTAACACTGCAAAGGCATCTGCCCAAGCAGACAGGCCCCAGGGAGCCGCAGTCAGATCCTCAAAGGCTCAGCAGACGGGGGCGCAGGGGCAGGTGGCGGCCGCGCGGACCCCAGTGCTCTGACCCATTCAGAGTTTCTCAGACACTGAGGCAAGCCCCTGTGCCACTCTTCTAGAACACGCACTTTTTCTCTCTCTTGCAAATGCAATGTCAGCTTTCCATTCAATCGGGTATTTCCTCAACCCACGTCTCGGAGCACCTCCCCCTTGAATCCATCTCGGTGCTCACGGCCACCCCATCCGAACCCCTCAACCCTCTCCCCGGGCTCACCCGCGGAGCCAAAGCCCCATGGAACCCCAAACTCCTGGCTCCCGTCCACCTGCAAACAGCCAGCGGGAGACACACGAGCGTGGGGACTGGCCTCACGTTAAAGAGGGCGAGCAGACACGGCAGAGGGGGAGCAGGGGGACAGCACCCCGAGTGGGGGCCCCGCCACAGCGGGCGCAGAGCCGACACGGGGCTCCATCCCACGGCCCCGAGAGCATGACCTGAGCTGACACCAAGAGCCAGATGCTCGCACGACCGCACACCCGGGCCCCTCTGGTCTGCCCTGGTACCTGCTGCCTCAGACAGCGTCTGCGGGGAGCCCCACACCTCGGCTCGGAGACCCAGGACCCTTCGCCCCCAGCGCGTCCACCACTAGCCCGGGTGCCCCCCAGAGCCCGCCCCCACGACCCCCGTCCCCATCCCCGGGCGCTCAGCCCCAGTCCCCGAGGCCCTCCTTCTCTTCCCCTCCCGGTCGGTCGGCAGCCCTACTTCCAAGATGTATTTAGGATCTGACCATTGTCGCCACCTCTGCCCTTACTGTCCTGGCCCGAGCCGCGACTCTGTCATCGGAGCCACTGCCACTGCCCCCAGCGGCCCCCTCCTGACTCCCGGCACAGTGGCCGCGGCCGGTCATTCCGCTTCTCCACGCAAAGCCCTGCAGTGGCTCCGGCGTCCCCAGGGCGATCGCCCCGCCAACCTCTACCCCCCCCGCACCCGCTCCCCACGAAGCCGCAGACACACCCAGGCCCGCTGCCGCCCGGGCTGCTCCTGTGCAGATGCCCACGTGGCCGCTGCCACCCACCCGGAGCGGGCCACTGAGTAAAGAGCTCTGCCGGCACCCCAGCCCAGCCCAGCCCGGGCGCTTCGAGTCCCCGCTACTTTGCTTTAAACCCTTTTCCCCTCAGTCGATCGCCTCCTGGCGTCCCCGTGGTCCTTATTCACTGTGCCCCCCCCCCCCCGCCCTGGAGCAGCACCCGGCGCGCACCTGCTGAGGACTCCGCACCGGCCCCGCTGGCAGCTGGACGAGGGCAGGCGGCAGGTGCACGGCCCCCAGAGCCCACAGCCCAGCTCTACGGAGGCTTCCTGGGGCCGCCGGGTCTCCAGACTCCTCCAGGGTCGGGGAAGCGTCAGGAAGACCGGCAGCTGCCTCCGGCCCAGCACGGGGCGCGCTCTGACCGGGCCACCGGACGCTGGCGGCTGGGGCAGGCGACACAACCCGGCTGTGAGGCCCTTAGGAGGCTGCCGACCGGGCCGGAGCGTCCCCCAGGCCAGGACACAAGAAGGGATCGGCCCCGACGACGCCTGGATGCGCCAATGCCCAAAATGAAGCACCTAAGACGCCCCGTCATCGCGGTCGGCCCGTGGCTACTCCCCTACATGGCGAGACACGCTGGGCAAGGAGGCCCCCCCCCCACCCAAAAATATTCTCGGCCGCGGTAATCGAGCCTTCTGCCTTATTCAATAGTTAGCTGGACTGAAACCCTCCTGCACCCATTTTCCTGTACTTCTGGCAGCAAATTGATAAGCTCGGGCGACGTTTAATTAGCACGTTTTAAGAATGGTTTGCTAGATCAGTCAACTATGAAATAACCTCACCCAAATGGTTAGGTTCAAATTGCATTTGAAACCCATCACCTGATTTGACCGTAGAACATCCCGTCACTCCAGGATGGTTAACCACAACGTGCGTCAGTCCGTTTTTTTTTTTTTTAATTTTATTTATTTATGAGAGAGAGAGAGAGAGAGAGAGAGAGAGAGAGGCAGAGGGAGAAGCAGGCTCCCTGCAGGGAGCCCGACGTGGGACTCGATCCCGGGTCTCCAGAACCGCTGAGCCACCCGGGTCCCCGTCAGTCCGTTTTAACACGCGCGGAGCAGAGGGTGAAGCCCGCGCCGCCGGCCGTGGCCGCGCCGCTGTTTCGAGGGCCCTGCCGGCCACTCGGGGTTGACGTCTCTATTCCCAGAAACAGCTCTGGCTCCGTCCTTAACCCACGGGAGACGCTATTTCAAGATAAGCCTCCTGTGACCAGGTCCTTCGCTGGCCGCCCGGCGGGACGAAGGCCGGGCCCGCCGCACGGGGACGTGCTGGTGGCTGCGCCTGGCGGCTTGACAGCTGTGCCAGTGCCAGTCTCATGCCCCGACACCCAAGCCGGGCCCCCGGAGCACCTCCTACTCAGCAAGCGGGTTCTCCTAATTCTCTCAAGACGACTCGGAATCGGGAAGTTTTACCCGCAACTCAGGGGTGTGCACGGGGAGCAGCAGGAGGTGCAAACAGCTCAGCCAAGGTTAGTGGGGGCCAGAGGGCCCTTGGGGCTCCGGACCGCATGGCAGCTGCCTCCGCCCTGTGCCCATCAGCTCCGGCCACCAAATCCCCGGGCCCTGGCCTTGCCCCTGGGGCTGAGCAAGGGGGACACAGGCGATCTCCCTGGGGTGGGGGGCCAGGGAAATCGGGGAAGGCGGCTCAGCGTGACCCCATATATTATTGTATCAATCGTTCTACAAAATCCAAGTGTCTTCCTTGTGCCCTGAATGGTTCCAGAACTCAAAGGCAAGTAGGTCATACTTCTGCGGCGTGTGCGGCCTTTAAAGGAAGGAAGACCCCGACTTGAGGACAGTGTCTCGGGCGCCCAGCACCGCTACAGCTGGTCTTGCCCATTCTCCGTGCTACCTCGCTCGTGCTCCTCACGTACAGGGCAGTCGCCCCATAGAGGGAAAGGAGACTTCTTTCCTGCTCTCATTTGCTCCATGAGATCTGCTCTACGACCCCGTGGCCGGAATTGAAGGACTCTCCCCTAGCTCCAGCTGGCAGTAAGAAGCCCAGCAGTTCTAGCCTCCAGGTCGTTCTCGGGAGCTAGGTACAAAGTTGGCACAATCCCACAGCAGGAAGGACCCTAGAAGACGCTGGCTCTGGTGCCAGAGACTCATTTGACTACTGAGCAATCCCACTGGGGGCAGACAGGGCCCTACAGACGTGCCCTCAACTCCACAGACATACCATAAGCGCGGTTAGATCCATGGAAGTTTCTAATTCCCTTAAGGCCTCTGAGCTATCTCAGGACATTTCCCAGGCATCCCGACATGCAATTAACTAAGGATATAGGCATTTTATTAGCTATTTGTTCAATAATGAAATGACATATTGGAGAACGTCCTCCACCAGGTGGCAGCCAAGCCTTACAAAACATAAAACGTGTATATGATGCACACGTACACACACCTGTGGGTGTCCTATAGAGGTATAGACTAGATACATGCTGCAAATACTATAGACACACTGTGTGTGTGTGTGTGTGTGTGTGTGTGTGTGTGTAGAGCATATACGGACAGTCCCATTTTTATGTTGGCTGAATAGTCAGTAAACTCTTACATCCATATTTTCAGCTCAGTTCAAGTGCCCACATATCGTTTGAAGAGTGTCCTAACGATGAAGGACTGAGACAATGGGGAACTGGCACAAATGTCATCATCGGGATAGAGGGCTTAGGGACGCCCGGGTGGCTCAGCGGTTGAGCACCTGCCTTCAGCCCAGGGCGTGATCCTGGAGACCCGGGATCGAGTCCCACGTCGGGCTCCCTGCATGGAGCCTGCTCCTCCCTCTGCCTGTGTCTCTGCCTCTCTCTTTCCGTGTGTCTCATTAATAAATAAATAAAATCTAAAAACAAACAAACAAACAAAAAAAAAACAGCCACTTGTAAGGACAGAGGGCTTAAACAGCTGCTCTGGGGGAGCTATTGGCAGTTCAACCTGAATTGGCTTCAGGTCCCTGATAATCTTCATTTAGCCACTCACGTGGTGGGAAGATCAGAGAGTGGAGCACGGAGCTAGTCTTAAATACAAGGCTTTTAGTTAAATCCAGTTCAATAAACCATGCATGGCGAGTCGGCTTTCGTCAGCCAGCGTGCCGGACCCTCCTCCGCAAAGGCCTGCATCCTGCCTGTGAGAAGTGCACGTCTCCTGGGGACAGAATAGACTCATTCACAGCAAGGGGAGTAAAGGCCCCGTCCCTTCCCTCCTCAAAAGCAAATCCAGACTACAGGCCTCTCCTTTATCCTTCCCCCAGGGCCTGGGGCAAACTGCGGAAACACTGACAGCAAGAAGTCGATATATTTAATCCTTCCAAAAAGCCCCGACATCAGACCAGTAGACAAACCATCCGTGGCTTCAAAGACGGGAAGATAATAGCCTGTGGCCATATCGTATCACTTCTGAGGCTGCCAATTGCTCTCAGAAAGAAAACACATTCATTCATTCATTCATTCATTCATTCATTCATTTTATTGAATTTAGTGGTTCTTTCCTTCCCCTGTTACTTCTTTAAACTAAAACTGGCCTGCCCAGCTCCCATCTCCCCAGCAATATTGTGGTATGTGTGAGGCTGCGTGCGATTTGGGGGGGATGGGGCGCGGGGCTTAATACTCCCGCCCTTTATGGAACATGGACATGGATGTCGCCCGGAGACAGCTGGTCCAGACACAGGGAAACAGGACCACGTAGGAACCGAGTGGTGTGAAGCATCCACTCAACACACATAGTCTCTCTAGTGGGAAGAAACATTTAAAATAGGAAATGGTAAAAAAATAAAAAATAAAATAAAATAAGTAAAATAAAACAAAAATAAAATAGGAGATGGTGAATAACTGAGCAGCACAGCACTGCATCTTCCTCCGCACCCATGCTGTCATCCACCACATTCTTTCCCGGTGCATCTAAATAGGATCTCCAGTCCTTCCCCCTCCACAATACTTGGAGCAACCCCTTCTAATCAGGCAAAGTTAACACAACAGTCGAAAACTATTTCCCAAATCCCACCTGGAGACAACGCCTAGAAAACAAGACTCTTGATTCCAGAACTTTCCGATATGGTAGCCACGTATGTGTATCAAGCACCTGAAATATGGTTAGTATGGCTGAGGGACTAAATCTTGATGCTTATTTTAATAATTAAAATTTCATTGACACAGCCACATACAGTGGGTGGCCACTGGATTGGACAGTATAGTTCTAGAACATTTCCATCCACACAGAAAGTTGCACCGGATGGCACAGTCTAGTCCATAGCAATATCAAAAAGCTTTAAGGATTCGCAGAACTCACACCAGAACTTTGTTCATCTTACAGGAATTTTACAAGTTCTTTACAGATTCCTTTCTTTATTTGTAATAGGGGAGGATAATACTTGAATCAAATTAAATCTGATTCAGGGCTTGTACCTGCCCTGAAGCTGAGAAAGTCTAACTCAGCTATGTTTGGGGCACAAGAAGCTTTGGTACGGTTCAGGGCTGAGATGCTAAGTGTCCACACCCACATCATCCATTCAAAGATGGGCAGTGCCACTCCAGGAGGCCTGGGCCTAGAGATCCTTCATGAAGCAAGGAGGCCAAGCTCGCAGAGTTTATCTCCCACCCCGACCCCAGCATCCACGCACCACCACCCAACAGAGCTTCATTAACCAACTGAAAGTCGTGTGTCAATGAGGCGTGGCTCCCCACCATTCACAGATTACAAACACGTGTGTGCATGCGCTCGCACACGCACACACACACACACACAATGAAGGGTGGAGGAACTTACTCATTACAAGTCAGCTACCCCTTGGTTTTGGCTAGTTTGGCCACTCCACGGCCCTTAATTAAGCTTTCTCCTCCTGTTACCAGATTTCAGTAATTTGAGAAGAAATAATTTAGAGGCAGACCCTCCACCCTACGCCTGGTCTTGAATCCGCATCTCTGTTTGCTGTGTAGAGGCGGTGTTGGTGTGGGGATGGGGGAAGTTGGAATTGTCCACAAATCAAAAATACTTCCATTCTTTCAGATTTGTTTTCAGCAGTGACACTAAAATACAGATTATTAGGCTTAATAAAGTATCCTTCCCGGGCAGCCCCGGGTGGCTCAGCGGTTTAGCGCCGCCTTCAGCCCAGGCTGTGATCCTGGAGACCCGGGATCGGGTCCCACGTCGGGCTCCCTGCGTGGAGCCTGCTTCTCCCTCTGCCTGTGTCTCTGCCTGTCTCTCTCTCTCTCTCATGAATAAATACATAAAATCTTAAAAAAAAAAAAAAAACTATCCTTCCCGATTTATCAGGGATGGCTGGTTTCTAAATAGCGAGGGTACTCACCACGACCAAGCAAGCGACAGCACTACCAATATAACTGACGATACACGTTGCCACTATAACCCCCCTGGTCAGTGCAAAGCCAATAGCTTTAGGACCAAACTGCATCTGGACGTGCCTGGGTCTGTTCCCTTGGGCTTTACCCCCATGGAAATGGTACCCTCTGGAAGATGTTCAATACGAACAACAAAAATAATACGCCGTCTGACGGTTCCTTCCAAATTCAGGCAGGACATCTTACCACTGACAAGGCAGGGAAGAAGACAGTTTTCAAGTGACTTCTCCATTTAGGATGCTCCACCGTTTGTGCGAGGCAGCCTGTTCTCCTGCCCTGTGTCCAGAAGACGAGCACCGACTCTCCCATGGTGTCAGCCCCGGCAGGCTCCACAGGGCTCCAGGAACACCAAAGCCAGCTGCTTCCAAGAGGAACCGTGACTAAGCTCTGCCTCAGCCCACGGACTTCCTCACGTTACGGGCACGGAGGTCTACTTCATCACCAACGTCTGTTAGGGGCAGAGCCTGCGTTACTCGTCTTTGTTCTCCTTTCTCCTTCTGCAGCGCTGGGCCCCGCCCTATTTCCTCTCCTCTCACCACATATTCTTGGAACTCACTCCTTGGGCACGTCCACATCATTTCATTTGCTCCTTTTATTTTGGAGAGGGAAACCTCCCTGATGCCCCCAGACCTTTTTGCTGACACCGGCAAGACCTGGTTTTCGTGGGTCGTGCCCTAGAGCCCTGCCTGATGTTGGCAAGGACCACAGTAGGCCTTCAGGGCTTTGCAGAGCATCTAAGGCAGAGTCGGCATCAGTTCACAAGGAGGAGGAATGAGTCCTGAATCCCGTACGCAGCAGCCACTGGACCAATGCCCACGTGTCAGCGGAGAAGACCTCTAGGATCAGACTTCTTTTTTTTTTCTTTGCTACACTAGAAGGATGGAATGCAAACATATCCCCTCACTTTCCGAGCCCTGGTCTGCCCTGTTCTCAAGAAAAGGTAAACGAAGTTTTGATTGCTAATAATTCAGTCTGGGGACAGGTTTGAGGGGAAAAGCAGAGTGGACTGGAGCAGCAGACAACAGGAAGGAGCCTGGTGTGGAACAGAAAGCGCGGCCCTGTGCTGGGGGCACGGGCTGTGTCGGGGGGAGGGGGGGGAAGCGGCGAGACCCCGGGGAGGAGGACAGTGTGCTACTGCTACGGAGGCGGCAGGAAGGCTTCCTTGGCCAAAGATTCCTTTCTCCCCCTGGGAGAGCTCTCGGGCCTATGGAGGAATGCGTAGACAAGGACAAGAGTTGTCTTGGTGATGACACATGCGAACTGATGACAGGAAACCAGGTGGGCTGTCCTGTACAAGACCCAGAACCTCTCAAAGCCCTTGCTAGGACTTTCTCGGTAGCCTACAGAGATGGGTATTTAGCAACAAAATCAGAATGGCTTGGAGAGCTTAAAGGTGGCACTCCTCACGTATATGAGTGTGTCATCATAGATGCCAACATGCCACGGTTAGTAAATAAGCAGGGAGCCCTCGGTGTAGGCTCTATACTCATTCAGCTTTGGCACTGAGCTGTTGGTCACACTGCTAACCTCTTGATCTAATCGGGAAGCGCGAGAGCTGAGACACTGTGTGGCTCTTAACAAGTTGCATCAGACAACGCTACTCCTTGCTCAAGGTCAGGAACAGAGCTCACGTATGCTTCTCTTCTGACGGTCATTAGCATTCTTTAAAGTCTAAGGTCAATTTTATGGCGTAGAATTGTCCCAGAACAAATGATGCTTTTTCGCCACTCTGCCTCTAATGATTTATTACTACAACCGTCTTCTAACTCGGAGGTCAAAGAATCAAGGAAATTGAGATCTCCCTCTTCAACTTTTAAATCAAAATCTATAAAGAAAATTTCAAGGTGAGAAGAGACAGAAAGCCATAGCAATATATAAAGCACAAGAGAAAGGAAAATTGTATAATACTCTTAATAATAATAATAATAATAATAATAATAAACTGTCAGCAGAGAAGGAGGCAGCCTCCTTATTCGAACCCCTTGCTTACTGGAGATGGCTCCTTCCAGGGTAGTGAATAATGGCAGGATCCTCAGAACAATTTTATACGGATAGCTTCGTGGTACGAAACAAACTTTTAAACACACAATTAAGCTT
Source organism: Nyctereutes procyonoides (assembly GCF_905146905.1). Classification (NCBI taxonomy): domain Eukaryota; kingdom Metazoa; phylum Chordata; class Mammalia; order Carnivora; family Canidae; genus Nyctereutes; species Nyctereutes procyonoides. The sequence goes on along the minus strand of NW_026575120.1, from coordinate 36,596,328 downwards.
GAAAAGAAGGATGTCTAAAGAAAATCATAAGGGCTTGGTCATCATCTGCCCAAACAAAGGAGTAGATATTCACGGCAGGTCATGCTCAGCATGCAGTTTGCAGGACACTCCTCAAGCAGGGCCAGAAGGTCATTCTGATAACTAATGTGACTTGTGGCGTGTATCTTAGTGAAAGCCTGTTGGGCTGCGGACACGGAAGCCCCAGCAGAGTTTACTGTTGACTATTATCAGGATTCAGGACAGTTTTGCATCACATACTTCTGGAAGTACGGCCAAATCTCAAGGGAGTGAATGCAGAACGCAGTTTCCCTCTACCCCACTGATGCTATCACCACAGGAGAAGCAGAGGTACCTATGAGAAGTTCTATGATAGCGATGATGGGACAGATAGATTAAAAAAAAAAAGCCAATAATGGAGAAAGACAGCTTGAAACAGTGCAACAGTGAAAGCATATTGTTTTGAACAAAAGAAAGGGAAAATTTGGCAGATATGACAGAGAAAAAAGTTGGTAAGAGTTTGTAACAGATGAGAACCCTGTTTCTCAAAGAGAACAGCCATTACTAGTATCAAAATAATTAAATGTGCCATCTGCTAAAACTTGAAGATCCCTGGACCCTACTCCAGAGGCAAAACATCAGAATTGTGGAGGTGGAGTGAATCGAGGGTGCATTTTAGCTCATTTCCCAAGGGATCCTTGAAACAAAGAGATAGTGTGAGAAGGGGAAGGAAGATGACGGGCCCAGCCTATGTCAGCTTGGAGGGCCATGGAGCATCCAAGAGGAAGGCTCTGAATGCAACTGAAAAGACAGGACACCAAAGGGGAGACAGGACAGAACCAGAGTCATGGATCTGGGATGAATCTGAGTCTCCTGGTAAAACAAAGGGAGGCAATGATACTTGAAAAGGGACTTTATATACAGTCATACTCAGCCACCAAATAGCTGCCTATTTCGGAAGAACCCTTACTTGTAGATATTGGTACAAGCAGGGCCTCATTTCTCCACATGGGAGCCCAGAAGCCCGTAACTGCCAGCCCCGACCCTCTAGTGGCAGGACTGTAAGGATGCAAGACCAGGTCAATTAGATGCTTCTGCTCAGGACTTTGAGTCCTAAAGGAGTAACTCAAAGACGCAGAAAGAGTTACGAAATGATTCAGAGCAATGGCCTCCCAAGTGTCCAAACACCCATGGAGATGCCAAATCCAGATTCTTCTTCAAGGGGTGGGAACTTAACTCCTGCAAAGCCATTTTCCAAGAAAGACTTTTCAGTCTCTCCCTCCCCCACCCTGAATCTATGCGCTATCCATATATTTTTCAATAAGTTCATGTTTTGCCTACATTTTTGAGATTTGGAGAACACTAGAGGTCAAAAATAAACCCATGACAAACTTCTCCAGCTACTGGAGAGAAAGAAATACAGCCGGGAGACGGAGAAAGTACGCTCAGAAAGCGGAGGGTCAAAGAACTGCTTGAGATAACGATTCAGGAGAACATAATTCTGGAGAAATTAAGAGTCTGCTGAAGAGAGAGAAGAAAATGATGTGGGAAGGTTGGCCATTTCCCTTTCTGCCTCTCAGACTGCTTGGATCGTATTCCTACTTTAAGGACCAGCTCGTTATAATGATTGTCCCCCTAGCAGACTCTGGTGCCACCAGAGTAAGAACCTTGGCTTATTCCCTGCATCCACAGGGCATCCCCCAGTGCTGTCCACAGCGGACACCCCAGAAATACGAGGGAGGTGGAAGAAAGGAAAGACTGAACCTTGGAGAATTTAGAATACGTGGAATCCTAGTACCCGTGGGCCTCCTGCGACACAAAGCTGCGACACAAAGCCAGCCCCCTCGTGGTCCCTCCTCCTCCCTGGGAGGATGCCCTGGCCTGAACTCCCACCTCAGCCTCTCCCCAGCTGGTGGTTTCCCTGCTGGCTCCTTTCAAAGGCACCGCTCCTTGCCTTTCTCCTCCCTACCAGAACCTTCACTGTCCCTTACCCTTTTAAGAAAGGCAGGAAAGGTCTCTGATTTCAAGCAGCTTTCTTTGGCTCTCTGTCCTGCAAAAATTCCAGGCTCCGGGGAAGGTGAAGGGCTTACGCACGTGTCTGATGTGTGAAAGAGGAAAAAGTGTGATGAACAAAACACAGATTACTATCCCCAAAAGTGATCTTCCAACATCTCTTTCCTACCTACTTCCACGAGAATCTGAGTGCCACTGAGAACCCAGGGTCGTCTTCATTTGTGTCGGTGTGCAACCTCAACATCAGGCTTCGTACAGAGAATGTCCTAAATACATGTAACAATTACACGCGCTCCAGCGGAAGAGAAGATATTGATGGAGACAAAGGGGTTATTAGGGATCCAAATAGGTGGGCGGAAATTCTGGGGGAAAATAGAAGAATTAGATGAGCTACACCGTGGGAGAGATTATATCTGGAACCATGAGACTCCTCTCAGACAGCAGGGAGAGGCCGGAGGGTACAAGGAAGGCCCTCTCTTTCTGGTGAGAAGAGTGAACGCACAAAACTTCATTGTTAACAAAACGTGTCTGTTACCTGTCACCTGTTCCCATTCCACCATGTGTGCTAGTTATTGGGGCAGCAGATAACCCGTCCTCTTTCTCCTGAGATCTCCAGGTCACAGCCTGACAGACTGACTACAGTACAGCACCCCTCGATCCTGGAGTTGGCGCCAGAAGCCATGATCCTACAGAACTTTGAGACTGTCTCTAGAAATTGGGAAGAAGGAAGCAGATAAAGACCTGGTGACCAGAAGAGCAGGCTACATGAGACCTGACAGTGCTCCCGAAAAGAGGCCATTCCCCACCCCACCCCCACTTCCCACTGCCCTTGTAATTCATCGGGGTCAGACACTTGCGCAGGACAACAACATGGGGCACAAAGGTTGGGGTGAGGGAGCTAAAAAGTCCTCACTTCCGCTGGCAGGTCTGAGGAACAGGATGCGCTTCCCAGGTTATGGGACGACGAGGGGGTACCTTCCTTCCCCGAGCATGTGGAGCAGAATGCCCAATGCACTGACCAGTGCTGGACATGTAGTAGGAGCGACAACTAAACCTTCTTATTTCTAAGCCCTGGGATTCCGGGTCTTTATTTTTATTGTTATTTTGCAGCATAAGCGAGCCTATCCTGACCTGTCCCATCCACTCTGCGATCCTCCCACCACCACCCATCCCCCAGTAAGGTCTGTACTGTACACATCTTCCGGGGATGGCCCTTTCTGTATAAACACTCTTCATTCGTCTCCAACCTGCCTAAAGAAGTTGCAAAACAACATTGCAGTCATTCTAAGTCACTATCTACCATACACTTGTCACTCCTCTAGAAAAATTCTCCCAGTGGCTTGAGGGAGAAATTTAAACTACATTTGGCAAAAGAACGTTGGGGAAAATTCATAGAGCCCCTCAGGTTTTAGGACCAGTGATCCAGAAGACTCACCTTTTCAAATGTATAAATTTTCTTCGGATAACCAAGGTGCCCAGTTCACCCTGTTCGATAGGAATTTGGGTATTTGTAAGTGTATAATCCCACTAATCCTTTGGTCTCCTAGAATCCCCACACCTCGACCATTTTCTCCCATGACCAGAAAGAATGTGAGGCCAGTCTCGCTCCATGGGTATCAAATCTCCCAAGTGTTCTGGGCCCTGTCACACCAGGTCTTTGCAGTTTGAATAATTAGGATTTGCTATAAGTCATATAGGGCCCTATATTTGAGATGGGAGATTAAGATGGGACATACTCATTGGTTCTGGGCATCTCAGACACTGGTTCTCTGATGTCCCAAAATCTAAAATTCCTTTAGAGTTGCATTTGACTATTTGCTTTTCCCCAAAGCAGCTCGGTTTTCCAACGCTAAGCATTTAGAATCTAAGAATACTGAAGTTATATCGACTTTGTGAACGAAGAATGTGAATAAAGGTCATCTTTGGATGTGCAACTATTATTTTAAGTATTGAGAGAAGGGAGAAATGAAAGGGGTCATCTGTGGAAAAGGGGGTCAGGCATGCGAGGGCCGTGCTCAGGAGGCAAGGGGCCCAGCAGGGTGTGGAGGGACAGCTGATGTATTCAGACACATGGGGGCACATGGGTGGGCGTTCACAGGGGAGGAAAGCTAGTTCTCCACTGTTCACCCCATGCAGAGCAGGAAGGCCACTGCGGGAGGCAGTTTCTATAAACCATTTCATTGGATCTTCCCAGTAACCGAGAGGAGACTGATATTGTTATCTAGGTTTTACACCAAAAAACCTGAGACTTGGATGAATTTATAAAGCTAAATTGCAAAGCAAAACCAAGGCTTCTCTACTCCATAGCCAAGTTCTTTCCTTTGCCATTTGATAAATTCTACCTGTTGAGAGTCCCAGACTTGTAACCTCATTCCCTTCCACCTACCAGTAGGGAGCCCATGTTGTAGCCTTACCCCAAGCTATATCAGATGTATCCCCTCAATATTCTACATGGGATAAATCACAGTTATCACACCTATCATGCTTAGGAGAAGTCAAAAGTGAATGCTGAGTTTCACCAAAACTGTTTTCAACCAGGTGAAGTTGTTAAACAACTACAAGCTTTCAGCAAACCACCATGCTAAGATAATAAAAGACGCAATTGTGAGTGATCTCAAATGTCAGACCTTCATGGGGACTGAACTATATAGACTCTTTTCTGACCAATGAACTTGCTTAAGCCAATATAGACTTAGAGACTCATCCCATTCCATTCAGAAAGGAAGATTTCAATCATTACTTAGCATAACCGCCTTGACACCCCCATTCCAGTGGATAAAGCCCCATAACCCCTACTTTCACACTCCATCCCTATTAACTACTTAGTGAATTTCTTCAGTAGTGGACCTTCCCTTGCCTGGCAAGCAAAATAATAAACTCATGTTTTAGGTTCTTTTTCTCTTTTATAGTCTGGTAGGCTTTGTTTTATTTGGTGACACATATTATTACCTTTCTCCATCCTGATTATGGAGAAAGGCATCCAAAATGTCTGCCCTTTCCTAAACTGTCAGCTTTCAAGAACAGTCAAGAATTTTGAATCTCTGGTATACGTATCCAAGGTAATTCGGGGAATATGTGAGTCATACATCTCTAAGATACTGACCTTCCATCAAGCCAGAAGTATCCTGATTCCAGTGATCTCTTAGAGTTGAAGCTGATGCTCTGAAAGTGATTATATTATATTAACTCCAGGGAACTCCTAAGGAAAACTTATTCCTGCACTTCTCACAGAAATCACTCACAGAACTCCACCATCGTGTTTGGGGGGGGGGGAGGGAGAGAGAGAGAGAGGGAGAGAGAAGGAGAGGGGGAGAGGGAGAAAGAGGGAGAGGGAGAAGGAGAGAGGGGGACAGAGGGGGAGAGCGGGAGGGAGAGGGAGAGAGGGAGAGAGGGGAGAGGGAGAGAGGGGGAGGGGAAAGGGAGGGGGAGCGGGAGAGATTGGCTATGAATTATTTTAATGGTATAATAATACTCTAGAAGGGTACCAGCACCTGCTCAGCATCCTCACTGATAAACATAATTTGGAACACCTGCTAGCCAGCAGCAGCTATTCCAGCCCAAGGTTTATGTAGTTTGTTTTAGTTATCATTCCCAAGTTTCTCAAATAAGCAAGCCAATAACTATCTTCAGAAACCAAGATTATACACTGTGACAAGATGTTCATTTGCCAAGTAAACATTTGCCAAGAACCCACTATGAGTAAGGTACTGGGCTAGATTGAGAAATGAAAATCTGCACAAGATGTAGAGGTTATTACCCTCCAGGGGTTTAAAAGACTTCAATCAGGTGTAAAAGGCAAGATAAGAATCTCTGTAAGAGTGTCCTAGGTGCCTAATAGAGTCATATTCTGAGTGATGTAGGAACACAGCAGTAGCAACTAATACCGACTAGTGGAGGGGTTTACCAGAAGAACTGACAATCGGATTAGGTCTTACAGAACAGCAGGATTTGGTCAGGGGTGAGGGATACACTGGAAGAAGGTCTTTCTAGGCAGAGACAAGAGTATGTCCAATGCACTGAAAATGAAGAAATTTGGATATGATGAAGATCTCACAGACTTTAAAATTAAGTGGGTGAAAACAGGGATGGAGGTTGTCATGAAGTCAGCTTGTAAAGACCTGATTATGCTAAAGTAAGGAGTTTGAAAGTCACAGTGCAGGCAATCGAGAGCTAAATGAAACTTAAAAAGTAGTTTCTATGTGCTTCCACTTTTAGTCAATAGGGAGTAACAGATACCAGATTTATCATCATCTAAAACAACCAAAAACCATACAAAATATATGCAACAATGATTTTCAGACATTGGACAACATCCAATGCAGGGCAGTCATTCCTGAGAAGAAAAAGAAACAGATGAGCGGAACCTTACAATTATCCCAGCATACTGTCTGGGTGAAAAAATCTCCCAATTTGATGGATACTACAAATGCACCAAGCCAAGAAGCTATAGGAACCCTGAGTACAAGATCCATAAAGACAACTACAGTAAAAAATAACAACTATAGGAGCACCTGGGTGGCTCAATCGGTTAAGCGTCTGCCTTTGGTTCAGTTCATGATCCCAGGGTCCTGGGCTCGAGCCCCGAGTCAAGCACCCTGCTCACCAGGGAGCCTCCTTCTCCCTCTCCCTCTGCCCCTCCCCACTGCTTGTACACACACACACACTCTCTCTCAAATGAATAAATAAAAATAAGAAATAACAATAATGGGAAATAATAACACCATAGAAATATAAAAGATTATAAAAGAATACTATGAAAAATTATATGCCTACAAGTTAGACAACCTAGATGAATAAATTCCTAGAAACATATAAGCTTCCAGTTCAGAAAATTTGAACAGACTAGCAATTAAGTTGAGTCAGTAATCAAAAAAAGAACTGCCAATAAAGTCCAGAACCAGATGGCTTCACAGGTGAAATCTACCAAACATTTAAAGAAGAGTTAATACCCATTCTTCTCAAACTATTCCAAAAAATAGAAAAGGAAAGCTTCCAGATTTATTCTATGAGATCAACATTACTCTGATACAAAAAAAAAAAAGAAAAAGAAAAAAAAAGGAAAAAAGAAAAGAAAACCACAGGCCAATATCTTTGATGAACATAGATGTGAAACACCTCAACAAAATATTCACAGAATCCAACAATACATTTTAAAAAATCATTCACCACGATCAAGTGGGATTTATTCCTGGGACACAAGGGTGGTTTATTATTCACAGATCAAGCAAGGTGCCACATCACACTAACAAGAGAAGGGAAGAATCACATGATAATCTCAATAGATGAAGAAAAAGCATTTGACAAGGTTCACCATCCCTTCATGACAAAAATTCTCAACAGAGTTAGAGGGAACATACCTCAATATGATAAAGACCATATATAAAAAACCACAGGTAACATCATACTCAGTGGTGAAAACTCAGAGCTTTTCCTCTAAGATCAGGAAAAAGACAAAGATGTCCTCTCTCACCACTTTTTTTCTACATAGTACTGGGAATCCTAACCACAGAAATCAGACAATAAAAAGAAATAAAATAAAAATAAAATAAAATCCAAATTGGTAAGGAAGAAGCAAAATTCTACTGAACAGGAGAAGCTATTTGCAAATGATATGTCTGATAACTGATTAATATCTAAAATATATAGAGAATGTATATAAGTCAATACCAAAAAAATTAAAAATTAAAAAGTGGGCAGAGGGCATGAACAAACATTTCTCCCAAGACAGCATGCAGATGGCCAACAGACACATGAAAAGACACCCAACATCACTCATCATCAGGAAAATGCAAATTAAAATCACAATGAGATATTACCTCACACGTGTCAGAATGTCTAAAATAAAAAACACAAGAAATAACAAACGGTGGTGAGGATGTGGAGGAAAAGGAACCCTCATGCACTACCGGTGGGAATGCAAGTTGGCACAGCCACTGTGGAAAATAGTATGCATATACTCCTCAAACTCCGAATAGTATCCTCCTCAAAAAACAAAAAACAATTACCATATTATCCAGTAATTCCACTATCAAGTACTTACCCACATATGAAAACATAATTCAAAAAGATATATGCACCCTTCTGTTTACTGAAGCATTTACATTAGCCAAGACATGGAAGAAACTTAAGTGTCTAATGATAGATGAATGGATGAAGAAGATGTGATCACACACACACACACACACACTGAGATATTACTGAGCAATAAAAGATAGTGAGATCTTGTCATATGTAACAACATGAATGGGCCTAGAGGGTAAAATACTAAGTGAAATAAGTCAGACAAAGACAAATATAATATGATTTCACTTATATGTGGAAGAAACAAAGGAAAAACAGAAAAACAAAAAGACTCTTAAGTACAAAAACAAACTGGTGGTTGCCAGTTCTTTTCCATGTAACAGATGAGAGTGAATGAGAGAGGAGTGAAAGAAACAAAGGGCATCAAGAGTACACATCTTGGGGGAGGGGGGTGCGCCTGGGTGACTCAGTCAGTAAAGTGTCTTCCTTTGGCTTGGTTAATGATCCTGGAGTCCCAGGATTGAACCTCACATCGGGCCCCCTGCTCAGGAGGGAGTTTGCTTCTCCCTCTGCCCCTCATCCCACTTGTGCTCTTTTTCTCTAATAAATAAATATTTTTTTAAAAAAAGAGTACACACCTTGGTGAATACTAATATACAGAATTGTTGAATCATTATATTGCACACATAAAACTATTATAACAGTGTCAGTTAATTATATTTCAATTTTTAAAAAAGAAAAAAAGGGGAACCCTGGGTGGCTCAGCAGTTTGACGCCTGCCTTTGGCCCAGGGTGCGATCCTGGAGTCCTGGGATCAAGTCCCACATCGGGCTCCCAGCATGGAGCCTGCTTCTCCCTCCTCCTGTGTCTCTGCCTCTTTCTCTCTGTGTCTATCATAAATAAAAATAGATAAATAAATCTTTAAAAAAGGAAAAAAGACACTAAGGTACACTGTAATCAAGCTATTTAAAACCAGTGATCAAGCAAAAATCTTAAGATCAACTGTAGTCAAAATAAGTGACATGTGCATAAGAACAAAGCTATGACTTCTGGCAGACTTCTCTTCAGGAACAATGCAAGACAGAAGATAGTAGTCCAGCATCTTTGAAGTACTAAAAGAAAGAAAAAACCGTCAGCCTAGAATTCTATACCCAGTTTTCAAAAATGAAGGCAAAATTAAGACCACTCAGCATATAAACACTGATAAGTTCATTACCAGATTTTATCACAAGAATTGTTGAAGGGATTTCTTTAATATGGAAAATAATACCAGATGGAAATCTAGATTTCTAAAGCAATGAACATTTACAAATGACAAATCTTTAAGTAAATATAAAATACAATTTTTTCTTATTTTAAAAGAATAACAGCCCAAAGCAAAAATAATACAATGTATTATGGGGTATATATCATAATATGTGGAAGGAAAATATGTGACAGCAATAGCACAAAGGAGAAGGGGAGGCATAGAAGCATACTATTGTAAGGTTCTTATATTTCAGTGAAGTGATATAATGTCATTTGAAGTCACACTGTTATAAGTTAAACATGTATCCTATAAGTCCCAAAGCAACCGCTAAAAAAGTCAATGAAAATTTAAAAATTAATATTACTATTAATAAGCCAACATGAGATAAAATTGAATCATAAAATACTTATTTGAAAATAAGATATAAAAAGAGGAAAAGAGAAACCAAGAACAAATATGATGAATAGAAAACAAAAAGCAAGAGGATACATTTAAACCCAACCATAGCAATGATCAGATTATATGTAAATTGTCTAAATATCTTAAACAAAAGACAGAGATCATCAGATGCATTAAAAAAGCAAATTCTTTTGCATATATATATGTGTGTGTGTGTATATATGCAAACCTATATAGAAAGGTTTATGCCACCTAAAAGAATATATATATGCCACCTAAAAGAAACCTACTTTATTTTTAAAATTTCTTTAAAAGGACAAACATTATATGGTCTCATTCATTTGGGGAATATAAAACATAGTGAAAGGGAATAAAGGGGAAGGGAGAAAAAATGAGTGGGAAATATCAGAAAGGAAGACAGAACATGAAAGACTCTTAACTCTGGGAAACGAACTAGGGGTGGTGGAAGGGGAGGTGGGCGGGGGGTGGGGGATGACTGGGTGACCAGCACTGAGGTGGGCACTTGACGGGATGAGCACTGGGTATTATTCTATATATTGGCAAATTGAACACCAATAAAAAATAAATTTATAATAAAAAAATGTTTAGGATGGGAGATTTTATATTATGTGATTTTTACCAAAATAAAAAGTAATTTAAAAATTAAAAAAAATTTCTTTAAAAGATTTATTTATTTGACAGAGGAGTATAAGCAGGAAAAGTAGCAGGCAGAGGGAAAAGGAGAAGCAGGCTCCCCACAGTGCAGGGAGCCTCATGTGAGACTTGATCCCAAGACCCTGGAATCATGACCTGAGCTGAAGGCAGACATTTAACAGACTGAGACACCTAGATGCCCCAGAAACCCACTTTAAATATAAAGTGGTTTGTACTCATCTCTGAAGACTGCACCAGTCTTAACAGACTGCAGCTCTAGCTCTAGCACTTGCTTCTCCTCCGAAAAGCTATAGGCTCTGGCAAATGTGGACTTTACCAAAGAGTCATTGTCAAGTCTTACTGTGTTCTCTACAACAAGCACTAAAAAGCTACATTTTATCCCTAGCTTTTGATTCTTCAGTTGTCAAAAGGGCCAACACTTTCAGGAAGCATTCCAACTCCTGGCCTTACCAGATATGTGTTATGTATAAGACTGTGAATTACCAGAAACTTTATTATGCCATGCAATCTTTTTTTCTCCCTTCCTACTAAAAGGCCTATATTCATTTTCATTCATTCATTCAACAAATCATTAACATTTACAAGTTAGCTACTAAGCCAAATGCACTGAATATACCGGTATATATTGGTGAAACAGAGCAGCATAGTTTCTGTACTCATGGAGCTTAAAATACAGTAGGGACACTCTTTAAACAACAAAAAAATAATTACATGTTAAGAGTGGTAATGGAGTGTTAAGCTGGGAAGAAGGTGGAGTAGGAGGACCCTAACCTCATGTCAGCCCATAGATACAACTAGATAACACTCACATCAGCATAAATAACCCAGAAAATGACTTTAAGACTACCAGAACAAACTCTACAACTAAAGTTAGAAGACACCATACTGGAGAAGGTAAGAAGGGCAGAGACTCAGTTTGGGAACAAAACAGGTGGTGGCCATCCGCAGTTGGGAGGGATCCAGGGCTGTGGAGAAGGGCAAAATATAGACTATCACACCTGGGAGCCCACATAGGGAACACGAATCCCCATAACATTTGGCTTTGAACGTGAGAGGGGCCAAATATGAGTTCTTACAAACAGCAGGACCAAAAACATGGAGTTTTAAAAATCAGTGGGCTCTGCTCTGGGAGAACGTGGAGGGCATTAGGAAGCAGAGTCCATGCCCTAAAAGAGACAGGAAAACAAACAGCCAGCAGAGATACACTATGGAAGCAGCAGTTCGGAAAACCTGCAGAGAAGTAGGAGGGAGAGTTATCTACTCAGAGCACATTTCTAGAGAGGCAGGGATCCCAAGGAGGCCCCTCCAGGAGTAAAGGAGCTGTCACAGGCCATCTCTCTTGCCTGCTCTCCAGCATAAACACACAATCTCCTGGGGGAACTGGCATAGCACTCACTACCTAACTTGCTTACACCAAGTCCTCTTCTCCCTGCACTTCAGAAGATCTGCCCTTCCCAGCCACTTGTACCTCAGTCTCAACACGGCAGGGCTCCTCCCCCAGAAGACAGGCACAAACCTCACCAGCACTGTGCCTCGTGACTCACACCTTTGGCAGGGCCTCAGTTCCAGCAGTGGTTGTCCCTTCCCAGCCACTTGGACCTCAGTCTCAGCACAGCAGGGCTCCTCCCCCAGAAGACAGGCACAAACCTCACCAGCACTGTGCCTCCTGACTCATAACTTGGCAGGACCTCAGTTCCAGAAGTGGTTGTGGCAGCAGGTCTCATTACATAAGCAGACCAGTGCATACCTTGTTAAAATATGCCCCATCCAGCTAGGGACAAAATGGTTCCACAACAGGCAAAGAGAGCCTCTATAGATAACTGGACTGAAGGAAAAAAGAGGCCAGGACTCAACAGCAGGGCACACGTAACACACAGAGGAAACACACCCTGAAGTGCCAGGAAATACTAAACAGGGATATTGCAAAGCACTACAGAGCCTCTTCTTTATAAGGCCATTACCTTCCACAGCAAGAGATGTAGCTGACTTTCCTAATACAAAGAAACAGACACGGAGAGTCAGACAAAATGAGGAGACAGAGGAATATGTCCCAAAAGAAGGAAGAGGCCTAAAGCACAGCAAAAGACTTAAGTGAAATGGATATAAGTAATATGCCTGATAGAGAATTTAAAGTAACAATCACAAAGATACTCACTGGACTTGAGGAAAAAGTAGAGGACATCAATAAGATCCTAAGCAAACAGATAAAAAAGAACCAATCAGAGATGAAGAACACAATAAATGAAATTAAAAATACACTTGATGGAATAAATAGCAGGCCAGAGGAAGCAGAAGAATGAATTAGTGACCTAGAAGAGAAAGTAATGTAAAGTGATAAAGCTGAGCAAAGGAGAGGAAAAACTTATACAAACTGAGAATAGCCTTAGGGAACTTAGTAACTCCATCAAGCATAATAACATTTGCATTACAGGATCCCAGAAGAAGAAGAGAGAGAAGAGGGGACAGGAAATTTACTTCAAGAAATAATAGCTGAAAAATTCCTGAATTGGGGGAAGGAAACAGATATCCAGATCCAAGAGATACAAAGATCCCCCCAAAATATCAACCTAAGGAGGTTCACACAAAGGCACATTGTAATTAAAAGGACAAAAAGTAGTTATAAAGAAAAAAATGTAAAAGCACCAGGAGAAAAGAAGTCAGTTTCACACAAGGGAAGCCTCATAAAGCTATCAGTGGATTTTTCAGCAAAAACTTTGCAGGCCAGAAAGGAGTGGCATGATACATTCAAAGTCCTGAAAGAGAAAAATCTACAGTCAGGAATACTCTATCCAGCAAAGCTATCATTCAGAATAAAGGAAAGATAAAGAGTTTCCTGGGCAAACAAAATATAATGGAGTTTATGAGCACTAAACCAGTCCTACAAGAAATACTAAAGGACACTTTCTGAGTGGAAAAAAAAGACCATAAGTGAGAGTATAAAAAGTAAAAGACACAAAAGCAGTAAAAAAAAAGTATTTCTATAAAAATAGTCAAAGTTTCATAAAATAAGAGGATGTAAAATAGGACACCAATTACCTAAAACATAGGCAGGAAGGGAATAAAGAATGGGTTCAAACATAAGCAACCATCAACTTAATACAGACTCCTTAATGCAGATGACATACAAACCTAATGGTAACCATACAACAAAATCCAGTAGTTGATATGCAAAGAATAAAGAGAAAGGAATGCAAATAAATCACTAAAGAACACCAACAAACAATGAAAGAGAGCAAGAGAAGGATCTGGAAAAAACTACAAAAACAACCACAAAACAAGAAACAAAACAGCAACAAATACACATCTATCAATAATTACTTTGAATGTAAATGGATTAAATACTCTAATAAAAAGACATAGAGTGACGGAGTGGATACAAAAACAAGACTTATCTATATGATACTTACAAGACTCATTTCAGACCTAAAGGCACCTGAAGATTGAAAGTGAGGGGATATAGATACATTTATTACACAAATGGTGTCAAAAGAAAGTCAGGGTAGCAATAATTGTATTGGACGAAATAGTCTTTATTTTTTTATATTTATTTTTTTAAAGATTTTATTTATTCATGAGACACACATACAGAGAGAGAGAGGCAGAGACATAGGCAGAGAGAGAAGCAGGCTCCATGCAGGGAACCCAATGTGGAATTTGATCCCAGGTCATGCCCTGGGTCAAAGGCAGACTCTCAACCACTGAGCCACCCAGGCATCCCAAAATAGTCTTTAAAACAAATACTGTAACAAGAAACAAAGAAAGACATTACATAACAAAAAGGGGACAATCCAATAAGAAGATACAATTGTAAATATTTATCACCAACATGGAAGCACCCAAATACATAAAACAGTTAATTGGGTAGAACTGGTGGCCCAGCGGTTTACGCCGCCTTCAGCCCGGGGTGTGATCCTGGAGACCTAGGACTGAGTCCCACGTCAGGCTCCCTGATGGAGCCTGCTTCTCCCTCTGCCTGTGTCTCTGCCTCTCTCTCTCTCTCTCTCTCTTCATGAATATAAATAAAATCTTTTAAAAACCCAGTTAATAGCAAACATAAAGGAATTAATCAATAGTAATGCAATAATAGTAGGGGACTTTAACATCCCACCTACATCAATGGACAGATCATCTGAACAGAAAATCAGAATGGAAATAATGGCTTGTATGACACACTGGACCAGATGGATTTAATGGATATATTCAGAACATTCCATCCTAAAACAGCAGAATACACATTCTTTTTAAGTGCACCTAGAATATTCTCCAGAATGGATCACCTATTAGGCCACAAAACAAGTCTCACCAAATTCAAGAAGCTCAAAATCCTACCATGCATCTTTTCTGACCCCAACACTATGAATCTATAGATCAACCATAAGAGAAGAATCTGAAAAGAGTACAAATACATGGAGGTGAAATAACATGAATGGGACAACCAGGAAATCAAAGGAGAAATCAAAAAGTACATGGAAGCAAATTAAATGAAAACACAATGATCCAAAATCTTTAGGATGCAGCAAAAGCAGTTCTAAGAGGGAAGTTTATAGCAATACAGGCCTGTCTCAAGAAGCAAAAAATAAAATAAAAATCTCAAATAAAGAACTGAATCTTACACTTAAAGGAGCCAGAAAAAGCAGAACAAACAAACTCAAAACCAGCAGAAGAAAGGAAACAATGAAAATTAGAGCAGAAATACATGATATAGAAACTCAAAAAGCAACAGATCAATGAAACCAGGTGCTGGTTCTTTGAAAAGGTCAACAAAATGGATAAACCTTTAGCCAGACTCATAAAAAAAAAAGATCCAAATAATAAACAAAATCATGAATGGAAGAAGTAAAAACCACCACACAAAAAAACAACTGTATGAGATTATGAAAACCTATATGCCAACAAATTGGACAGCTTAGAAGAAATGGATAAATTCCTAAAAACATATGACCTACCAAACTGAAACAGGAAGAAATAGAAAATTACAGATTACTGAATCAATCATCAAAAAACTCCCAACAAACAAAAGTCCAGGCCCAGATGGCTTCACAAGCATATTCTACCAAACATTTAAAGAAGAGCTAATACCTAATCTTGTCAGTTTGAGAAGATTCTATTCCAAAAATAGAAGAGGAAGGAAAAATGTCCATTCTATGAGGCCAGTGTCACCCTGATACCAAAACCAGTAAAGCCACCACAAAAGAGAGAGAGAGAGAGAGAGAGAGAGAGAGAGAGAAGTATGGGCCAATATCTCCAATGAACACAGACACAAAAATTCTCAAAAAAATACTAGCAAACTGAATACAACAATACATTAAAAAAATCATTCACCACAATCGAGCAGAATTTATTCCTGGGACACAAGGGTGGTTCAATATTCACAAATCAATCAACCTAATACATCACATCAATAAGGGAAAGGGTAAAAACCATACGATCATGTCAATAGATGCAGTTAAAGCATCTGACAAAGTACAACATCAATTCACCATAAAAACCCTCAACAAAGTGGGTTTAAGAGGGCACATACCACAATATAATAAAGGCCTTATATGAGGAACCCACAGCTAACATCAAACTCAGTGGAAGAAAACCGAAAGCCTTTCCCATAAGGTCAGGAACAAGACAAGAATGTTCATTCTCATTTATTCAACATAGTACTAGAAGTCCTAGCCATGTAGGCAAGAAATAAAAGGCATCCAAATTGGTAAGGAATAAGTAAAATTTTTTGCAGATGACATGATACTATCTATAGAAAACCCTAGACTCCACCAAAAATCTGCTAAAACTGATAAATGAATTCAGTAAAGTCGCAGGGTACAAAGTCAATGTGCAGAAATCTGCTGCATTCATATACACTAATGATGAAGCAGCATTAAAGTAAAATTAAGGAGACAATCTCATTTATGATTGCACCAAAAATAGTAAAATATCTAGGAATAAGCTTAGCCAAAGAGATGAAAGATCTATACTATGAAAATTATAAAACACTGAAGAAAGAAACTGAGGATGACACAAAGAAATGGAATGACATTCCATGCTCAAGGACTGCAAGAACAAATATTGTTAAAATGTATATACTACCCAAAGCAATCTACACATTTATTTTTTTTAGATTTATTTATTTATTTATTTATGATAGACAGAGAGAGAGAGAGAGAGAGGCAGAGACACAGGCAGAGGGAGAAGCAGGCTCCACTCCAGGAGCCTGACGTGGGACTCAATCCTGGGACTCCAGGATTGTGCCCTGGGCCAAAGGCAGGCGCTAAACTGCCGAGCCACCCAGGGATCCCCAATCTACACATTTAATGCAATCCCAATCAAAACACCAACAGCAAGAAAAACTTGGATAGCCAAACAATCTTGAAAAAGAAGTACAAAGCTGGAGGTATTGGGCAGTCCTGTGCCTGTGTCTGTGTCTCTGCCTCCCTCTCTCTCTTTGTGTCTCTATGAATAAATAAATAAAGTCTTTAAAAAAAGAAAAGCTGGAGGTATCAGAATTCTGGACTTCAGGTTATACTAAAAACTATAGCAATCAAAACAGTATAGTACTGACATAAAAATAGATACATTTATCAGAAGATAATAGAAAACCCAGAAACAACCCCACAATTATATGGTCAATTAATCTGTAACAAAGGAAGCAAGAAGATACGATGGGAAAAAGACCATTTCTTCAACAAATGACACTGAGAAAACTGGTCTTTATTATACCATACACAAAAAATAAACTCAAAATGGATTAAAGACCTAAAAGTCAGACCCAAAATGTGAATACTAGAAGAGAGCAGTACTGCTCTGACATCAGCCCTAGCAACATTTTCTAGAGATGTCTCCCAGAGCAAGGGAAATAAAAGCACAAATAAACTATCAGAACTACATCAAAATAAAACGTTTCTGCACAGTGAAGGAAACAATCAACAAAATTAAAAGGCAGTCTTCTGATGGGAGAAGATAATTTCAAATCACATATCTGATGAAGGGTGAGAATCCAAAATAGATAAAGAACTTCTACAACCCAACAACCAAAAAAAAAAAAAAAAACCCTCAAATAATCTAATTTAAAAATGAGCAGGAGACATGAAACAGGCATTTCTCCAAAGATCAACAAAAGGCCAACAGACACATGAAAAGATGTTCAACATCACTCATCATCAGGGCTAATGCAATCATCAGAGATACCACCTCTCGGAGCCGCTAAAGTCAACAACACATACACGTGTACACAGTGGAATATCACTCGGCCATAAAAAAGAATGGAATCTTGCCATTTTGCAATGGCAGGGAGAGAGCTAGAGAGTATAACTCTAAGTAAAATAAGTCAAAGACAAATACCAGACGACTTCACACATGAGTGGAATTTAGGAAGCAAACGAGCAAAGGGGAAAAAAAAAAAGAGAAAGACGAACCAAGAAACCCTCTTAACTATGGAGGACCCACTGATGGTTACCAGAGGTGAGCGGGTGAGGGGATGGGTGAAACACGTGATAGGGGATGAAGGAGGGCACTGGTGTTGAGCGGTGGGTGACGTGTGGAAGCGCTGAATCACTCTATTGAACACCTGAAACTAACATAACACTCTATGTTAACTATTCTGGGATTAAAATTAAAAACTTGGTTGAATTTAAAAAGAGATGTAAAAAAATAAAAATAAAAATAAATAGAGATGTAATGGAAACAAAGAGAAAATATTAGGACACAGGTGTCAAGCAGACAGCGTGGCCACAGATCCATCAGTGAGGGATAACGTGCAAGCTAAGACCTGAGGAGGAACTAGCCACAAGAAGGATTCTAACAGTTTCCAAGCACAGGAACAGCGTATGGAAGACCGCAGAGCATGAAAAACTTGAATATTATGCTCATGGTGCTGGAAGGTGCAGTCACCTGGGAGCAAGTCAGAGCCGAGCACTGGAGCCAGACCATGCAGGGCCATGGCCAGTCTGCGCCGTCCTCTACATACAGGGGGGATACCACTGCAGCACACACATGGGGGCTTAAGGTACGTTTTCGGACTCTCGTGCAAGCCTGTGGAGAATGGATGGTAGCCCAAGAGGAGTGGAAACGGGGAGACAAGTCTAGGGAGCTGTAGCTTCAGGACAGGCTGGAGAGGAGCAGGGCCGGGACCACAACGGTGACCTGCGGATGTCAAGAGGTGGATAGGTCTTGTGGACGTCGAACTGGCAGCATTATGTGGACAGTTTATACATCAGCCGGGAGGGAGACAGGGCAAGCCAGGGTGACTCCGACTGGGTGGGTGGTGCAAAAGTAAAGAGGACTGGAGGGGTCACGAGTTTCTGGGGTGGGAACCCGGAGTTCAGTGTGAGAAGTCTGAGAGGCATCAGTGCTTGCCCTGGCTCAGGAGCCCAAATCGATGGAGAAGCCAACAAATCGGGGCCCGGAGCAGTGTCTCTAAGAGTTCAGATCAGAAATTAGATCCTTGGATGCAAGATTTAGGTAACAAGGTCTAGTTCATCTCTTATTCCAAAAGTGGCTTTTCCCATCTCTGTTGCTCTCTTCCCCTCTCCCTGGGCCTTCGCTGGCAGCTGCCTAAACTCCAGGCGGCCCAAAGCACCCGCTCCCTTGTCCCAAGTCAAGAGCTCAAGCAGCAACCCGGTTGGGAAGAGAGAGACGATCGGAAGCCTCCTACAAACTGAAGACTGGGTCTAGCAGCCTACCGGGTTCTATTGCTCCCTTGTCTTTCCAAAAACTGAACAACAGGTTTTGCAGCCTAATCATTTCTCCGTAATCCATCTCACCTCCTATCATTTCATTTCTCTACCCCACTGATGCGAGTATTTCCTCATTCCCCCCTCCACGCAAAGGAAGCCTCTCCCAGCTGCTAACCCACACTAGTGATCTCGCCCTTCAGGGATATCAGGCACAAGGAGGCATTTAAAGACAAGGGTGGGTCATCCGCAATCCCAAAGCCTTAGGATTGTCACCCTAATGTTAGTGGACCTAAAAACGTGGAGTCCTCCAAGGGCAGAGGAACCTGCTGACTGTGACATGACCTCCCTTTTCACTCCATTCACCAGACCTGGAGGGGACCTTGGTCATGAGCGACAAGGAAGGCTTCCAAGGCCAGGAAGACACACGTCCATGTCCTGAAAGGACCAGGAGAACTATAAGGCCCACACTCCGGCCAGAAGACCGAGCTCTCCTCCCACACTCTAAGGTCTCCCAGCAGAGCACTTTCTCCTGGGAGCCGCTGACCCACACCTGAAGACCAAAAAATCTGCCAAGCCACCAGCAGAGGGGTAGCCCCAGGATACCGAAGGAGGAAAAACACCATGTTCGGGGGATTTTACTCTCATAAAAGCTGCCCTGCTGGCCTGTCCAGTCTATGACCTCAGAATCTCTGACTCCTTGATGACCCTTCAGCTGAACCCTTGCCAGCCTGGCTGCCTAGCTCTTTCTGGGCAATGAACAACTTTGCAGTTCCTCATGGGTTTGGGACTGTAAAAAACCATGGACCAGATCAATCACTGGCTGGAAGACATTAAAAAAGAAAAAAGAGGGATCCCTGGGTGGCGCAGCGGTTTGGCGCCTGCCTTTGGCCCAGGGCACGATCCTGGAGACCCGGGATCGAATCCCATATCGGGCTCCCCGTGCATGGAGCCTGCTTCTCCCTCTGCCTATGTCTCTTCCTCTCTCTCTCTCTCTGTGACTATCATAAATAAATAATTAATTTAAAAAAAAAAAAAAGAAAAAAGAAAGCTGTAAGAGAAAAAAATCAGAAGCTTTATTTCATGTTTGCTTTTTAGTTGTGAAAAATGTAAGGCTTTAAGTTTTTTCCAACAGGTGGAAAATAGTTAAGGTGCAGTATCACTCAAAAAATTCTGAAGCCTGACACTATACGGGACTGTGTAACTGAGGGACGAAAAGGCTCAAAATTATATATGGAGAATGATAATTTTGTAGAACATACATAAAATAATGGCAAAAATGCAACGAGGAACTATACAAACAATAACGAAGGTTGTTGTTTGACACCAAATTGTTTTTCCTTTTCCTGTTCTAATCCTTCAGTTATTTACCAGTAGTTTCCTAAAAAATTAGCATTCCTATTACAACAGAGATATTGTAATTGTTTTACTTTTTTTTTTAAGTGTTCCTTCCAATGTAGTAGGATACATAGGAGTTTTTTTTTTTTTTAAGATTTTATTTATTTATTCGCGAGAGACAGAGACACAGACAGAGGGAGAAGCAGCTCCATGCTGGGAGCCCGACGTGGGACTCGATCTCGGGTCTCCAGGACTAGGCCCTGGACTGAAGGTGGTGCTAAACCACCTGAGCCACTCTGGCTGCCCCTGTTTTACTTTTTAAATTTTTAAAAAATTCATTGTAAGTAGGATGGCTCTGTCAGAACATGGAGCTTACTTAAAAATAAATAAAATCTTAAAAATCAAATGAGACAAAAATTATTTTAAGAAGCCTCCCTGGGATCCCTGGGTGGCGCAGCGGTTTGGCGCCTGCCTTTGGCCCAGGGCGCAATCCTGGAGACCCGGGATCGAACTCCACGTCGGGCTCCCGGTGCATGGAGCCTGCTTCTCCCTCTGCCTGTGTCTCTGCCTCTCTCTCTCTCTCTGTGTGTGTGACTATCATAAATAAATTAAAAAAAAAATAAAGAACATTTTTCTATTAAAAAAAAAGGCTCCCTGCCCAGTGGGAGCTTGGACTCATGACCCCGAGATCAAGAGTCACATGCTCTAAGGACTGAGCCAGCCAGGCGCCCCTATTGTTTCACTTTTTTAAAAACAAATTAGACATAAATTCCTCTGCTTTCCTCCCCACAGCCCGGTTAAAGAAATAGATATAATGTAAATCTAAATGTTTTAAAATTGCTGTCAACAAAAGGTTAGTAGTGCTACTATACCCAAAATGTTTTCTTCCGTGAATTTAATTTAACTAAGTCCAGAAGATCTGAATTTGTGATCAGAACACTGGGATCAACTATAAATTTTTTTTTTTGAGATTATCGTATTTTCACATACAGTTGTAAGAAACGATACAGAGAGATCCCATGCCCGCCTTTCCACCCAATGGTAATATTCGTAACCATAATAAGACCACGCCAGGAAACGGACATCCACAGACCTTACTCAGATGTCCCCAGTTTTACACACCCGCTAATTTGTGTGTGCGTATCTATTTACCCAGTTCTATGAGATTTTATCTCATGTGGATTCACGTGACTGTCACTGACCACACTTCAGAACATTCCCATCACTGTGGCTCCTTGAACAGCCAGGGCCATGGCTCACCCTCCCTCTCCTGCTCCCCAACTCCTTAGGTAGGTAGGGTTAGCGGCGATCAACTTTTGGCCAATGAACAATCATTGATTCCCCCATGTGCAAATCACTGTGCCAAGCCCTGGCGGACGGTGACAGAAGTATAAATAAAATAAGCCGGATAGCCTCGTGGTTACCAGACGAACTGGGTTCAAATGTTGGGTGTGCCACTTACTGGCTGTGTGACTGCGGCAAAGCACTCAGCTCTACACCATCGTTTCTTCAATAAAATGTGGCTAATAATAGTACCTCCTGGGGTTATGATGAGGATTCAAGGAGTTGATATTTGTAAAGCAAGTAGAAGGTGCCCGGCACGAAGAGATGTGCGTTAACTCTCTAGAACTCACGATCCAGCAGAGAGCCCATGGAACTCTGACCGGGTCAGCCCGTGTTGAGTGCGGGACAATCTGTGCAAGCCCAGGGCAGGGGGAGGACGTGGGAGGGAGCTGCTGGCTCCAGCTGTGGAAAGCTGAGGCAGGCTTCACAGAAAAGAGAATATTTGGGTTGGGCTTCGAAGTCTGAGTAAGACTTTGAGAGAGATAAAAGGGAAGGGACGGTGTTTCATGCCTGTAAAACCACATGACCTGTGGCCCCGAGGCAGGAGGAGAAGGCAAGAGCCATTCGGAGAGAGGACAAGGCCTCAACTGGAGCCCGTGAGGAGGTTGCTCGGGCGGGCAGGGGCCGTGGCCTCAGAGGAGGGCTGAGGGAGGCTGGGGCCAGGTTCTGAGGTGTCTTGGATGCCCCGCAATAGTTACCCCCAGAGCTCTGCAGTCCTGGAGGAGACGGGCAGGGAGCTGAAGCTGCTCCAGTCCTCCAGAGCACAGGGAGGAGTGATTCAGAGCAGATGGGAAAGTGCCCCCTCCATCACACCACTGCTCTGGGTGGGAGCACGAAATCTTGAGTGTTTGGGGCATGGGGAATTAGAGGTGATCAGGCCAACTCATGCCAGAACCTGTGTTCTCCCTGCCTGGGCAGATCCCCCGCCCCAGCCAGGTGTTCTCAATGCCCCACACAGGCAACCCCCTGGGACTCCCAAAGAAAAGCCACTGGGCACCAGCAGCTTGGTGGTCGTGGGGCCACGGTGTCTACTGATTGTCTGGCCCTTTGCCCTCTTGAGGCTCAGGAGCCCCGGTCCTGGAACCTGTGACTGGCCCCAACTCCCCACGCCCTGCCTTGGACAGGTGCCTCTCCCCTGGTGGTTCGGGGCCCTCACCCCCCTGGGTGCTGTGACTCTGCTCTCTCCCTGCCCCGGGCCTGTCCACATTTCCGGTCTTTCACAACCATAATTCTCGCCTCTCTGGTCCCAGGCCTTCCAATGACTTGTTGCGGCCTCCGCCTGGGTGTGGCCTGTAGGACAAGAGCAAATTACCCTACTTCTGCCTTGAAATTTTTCTCAACCGGCCACCTTCTGGCTATTTTTCTCAGTGTAGAAAGAGAAGGACAAAGAATGCTTATTTCCCTTGTCTAACCTAATGGAATGGTCCGTTGCACACAGACTGGGAACATGCCTGATTACGCTGCTTAGTAGCACCAGACACGTTTCTGTTATTCTCCTACCCACGAGGAGAGAAAGGTGTTGGAATACATGATTCTTGGTCAGATGGTGGTAGCGGTGGTTTATAATCTGACTTTGAAAACTAAGAATCCCCCAAAATAAAAATAAGGAAACCCTTCTCCCTAAGCAAGGGAACTTATCTGAAGGTCACCAAGATGAAATCTAACCAAACAAGACTTAGAAATATTCCCAAGCACTCCTAAAAAGACACATTCTTGCCCTCCCTATGAAGAGTGGTCCTCCTCCCCTACCCCCCGCCCTTGCAGCTGGTCCATGAGACAGGACTTTTGACAGCATGTATCCTCAATACAACCCCTTCCCGAGGAAACACCTCAAGATGTTCTTCTAAGCCATAAGAGGCCAAATGCACTCACAGCAACGAAATCAAATTTTCATGTAAACAAAGAGTATGTCATTTGTTAAAAAAAAAAAGGGGGGGGGGCCACACAACAGCAAGCCAAGAATAGCAAAAAAAAGAAAACTTACATTTTCCTAATGTCATGGTCCAAGCCCAACAAATTCAACGATTCGTGTGTTTAGAAAAATGGCAACATCTTCAATTCCCTAAGATGCAAACACTTTTATACGATTAGACCTTGACTATTGCTTCAAGGTGGTGTTCAATCTGTTTAAAGGTGATTTGAGTCTTCGCTTTTCTGACCTTCTCCCAGGCGGAGGGCAACCAGACAGTGCGAGGAAATACAACATAAATGATAGAGAAGAATGATCTATTCTTAATCTAATGCGAGATTATCTATTAACAAATGAGGTGTGCTGGCTTCTCACTGCAGCAGACGCTTTAGGGAAGGTCAAAAGGTCAACCCCCACCCTCACCTCGCACGGGCCCCCCACCACCCACCTCCGGACTCTCATCCCCAGGATGGTTTTAATTGACTTTTTTTCTGAAAGGTCTAGGAGTGTCTCAAATTCTAACATGAATAAAAATCACCTGAGGGGCTTGTTACAGTGGCTATTTCTGAGTCTCCCTCTAGACTTCCCCATTTACATTTCGGGGAATAGGGCCTGGGAGCCACATTTTGCACAAATTCCCTGAGAAATTCTGATCTAGGGGAAAGTCAGGAAAACTCTTGGAGGAAACAGTAGGTCAAAAGAGAATAAAACTGGAGTACTCTGGGCGTGAGAAGCCAGAGAGCTGAGGTGGAGAGAAAAGGGGCAGGGGTTTGGAAGGCTCCTGTCCTCGGTTCGGGGCTTGGTCTCACCTCCTGGGCAGGCAGGGACCACTGGGGGGTTTTAAGCAGGGCTGGGTGGGGGGGAGTAAGCTTTGCATGTAACTTGCCTCTTAAGCGTCAGCTCACAGCTCATGGGTCACCCTCCCTTCCTGCCACCCCAGTCCGAGGCCAGGAGAGATTCCTGCTCCGCTGGGCTGAGAGCCTGGGCACACTCCTAACTCACCACGGACCACACTGTATCGACACAGTCCATTTACCCGGAGTATTGTTCTAGTTCTCTCTCTGCGGTAAGCCTCTGCAGGCAAGGCGTTGCCTGGTGCCCAGTGCCTGGCATACAGTAGGTGTCCCATAAATGCTTAATCAAGCAGACTATTGGGTTCCATTTGCAACCACATCACCATCTGAGAGTCCTCGTGCAGAGAGCAACCTCAGTGCCCACCCCCCCCCCCCATGCCGCGCTCAGGGGCCCCAGTGATTCATTTCTAGCTGAGAAACTGGGCCCTATGTCCGAACCTCTCATTTATCAGAGGATATTAGTCTAACAGGAGTCGCAATGAAACCTCAAATTCCTGAAGTTTTGATCGTTTTGTCATGAAATTAACCCGTTTATGCTTTTACGATTCTAAAAGGACTAAAGCTCCGGCAGCTCTCCCAGACCCCAGCGTGTAGGCCAAGCCCCGCGGAGGATGGGAGACACAGGGAAAGCGGTGCGTGGTGATTACAGCAGGGAAGCACGTGCTGTCCAGAGTCTTTTAAGTCTTAAAAGCAAAACACCTGGATTCTGTTCTGGAACACCCCCCCCCCCATCCTCCACGGCACCCCACCCTAGCCCCAGCTCCAAGCACCTGTTTCAACCTGGCCCGGCCTTTCCACTGGAGGGCAGACTGCAGACCTGGGGGGTGGGGGGGCAGGTGGGGGGTTGGGGGAGGTGGGTGGGGGGGTGGCAAGGAGCATTTTAAAAGCCGTAAGCATTTGCCGAAGGCAAGAACTGGTTATGAGCTGGGAGTCACAGCCCCCACGTGGGAGCTCCCTTCCCCCTTCCGAGGCTCCCGGGCAGAGCCAGAGACTCAAGCTGGGACCTCGGGTGGGGGTGGGGGTGGGGCCCCTTGGCCCGTGCGCACCGTGACCCGACCCGACCCTGACCCCGGGCGGCCTACCTGGCGGCGCGGGCTCTGTACACCTGCTCCCGTCCCATCCCCGAGGCGGGCTCTGTGCTCCCAGCCCCTCCCAGGAAAGGGTCATCCCGAGGCCTGGGCGAGCCTCGGGGAACCCCGGGGGGCCCGTCGCCAGCCCCGGGAGGCCAGGAGGCCCCGCGCCGAGCGGCCGCACACCTGGGCCCGGAGGGGGCCTGAGGGCCGCCCCGCCCCGCCCCGCCCCGCAGCTGCCCCACGCGCCGCCCGCCCGGTGGGCCGCGCCCTGGGGTGGGGGTGGGGGGCCCCCCCGCACACCTGCCCGCCCGCGAGGCTTCATTAGGCCGCGGGGCCGCCCGGCAGGTGTCGGCGGCGCGCATCGGGGCCATGGAGCCCACGCGGGAGCCCTGCCCCGAGCCGCGGGGTGAGCGTGGGGGGGGGGGCTGGGGGGGCTGGCAGGGCTGGGGAGGGAGGGAGGCCCGCCCCTGCGCACCCCATCCCCGAGGCGTCACCCGCGCACCCCATCCCCGAGGCGTCACCCGCGCACCCCATCCCGAGGTCCCCCCGCGCACCCCATCCCCGAGGTCCCCCCCCGCACACCCATCCCCGAGGTCCCCCCCCCGCACACCCCATCCCCGAGGTGTCACCCGCACTCTCCATCCCCGAGGCCCCCTCCGCGCACCCTATCCCCGAGGTCCCCCCCGCACACCCCATCTGCAAGGCGTCACCCGCGCACCCCATCCCCGAGGTGCCCCCCTCACCCCATCCCCGAGGCCCCCGTCTCCCTGCGCACGGGGCCGCGAGCCCCAGGTCCCCTCCTGCGTCTGGGCGCCGACCCCCTCCCCTCGCGCACCAGGGCGTGGCACTGGGATAACGTCGCGTTCACTGAGCACCTACTGCGCACCAGGTTAGCCGGCCTAAGATGCTGGAAACCCGGGGTGACCCCCCGCCCCCCCACCATCCTTCCTCCTGCCACGGCCCGCCCTCTTCACCAGCCGGGGCTCCCTCCTGCTGGCCGCAGGGGAACGCTCTAGAGACACCCCCCAATCCAGCTGACCAGTCCCTGGACTTACTCTGATGCTAATAATACACCATATGTCAATTAATTGAATTTAAGGAAAACAAAAGAGTTTTTAAAAGTAGAAATAAAATAGTCAGGCCTGCTGCGCACCCTGGGAGCCAACCTGCCAAAGCCCCTCACCCCGAGGCGGCCCATCTTTCTGGGCCAGGTTGTTGGAGCCTCGCTCCTGAAGGCCTCTATGTCCCGCAGTTTTCATCAAAATAACAGCAGCTCAAGAAAAAAAAAAAAAACAAAAAACAAAAAAACCCAGCAGCTCGTAGCCGCGAGTTAGCCTCCGTTTCAAAATCTTACAACCTGGAGGACATGACAAAGCGTCTCTTTGAGCTGCGGATCCTGGGGGTTATGAGTAAGGGGGGTGTTGAACTGGGACGGTTTCTGGGGGCGGAGGGGACGGGACAACTGCCTAATGATCAAGCGCCCTGTGCTATTATAGAATCTTGGGCAGATCACTCAGCTGTGGGATCCGTGTTTCATCTATGGGGCTGAGCTCTCAATAGTGCCTTCCTCTCTGGGATTAGGTGCACATCTTTGAAAGACGCTTAGGACAGAGTCTGGGACATGGTTAGTGCCTGATGAATCGGTCCCAGCCTAAAGGCAGACAGCCTTGGAGGAGGAGTGAAAGAGGCTTTTGGTGCCCGCTGGACCACTCTTCCGTACCTGTGAGGGGAGGGTTGGCTTGGGCCCAAAGCCAGAATGAGGTTCTCCTTCGTGGGGTGGGGGAGGAGGGTGCACATTGGGGGGTGAACAGGGCTGGCAGGGGCAGAGTGGGTTCTGCGGAAGGGGAGGATGGTTGTCCCCGTTAGCTCCCTTGCTGTCCTTGCCTGGGCTTCTGGAGACCAGAGTCTCGTAGGACTTGTAGGTAGAGTAGGATCTTGTCCTACCTCGTCTCTACTCCTAGTCTTGTAGGTAGAGTAGGATCTTGTCCCTACTCTAAGCAATAACACCGTTTGGGCAGCAGGAACAAAAGCCAGTCTTAGAAGCTGCAGGCTCTCAATCTCTCTCCTCCCAGGGCACTCCCAGATTTACGGTTTGTCCCTTAGAAATGCTTGAACAGACAAGACGCTTATCCCTTGACTCACGTTCCAGGTGTCTGGGGGGGGGGGGGGAAGGCCAGTAACTCACAGGAAATAATCACCCCCCGAATTAGGATTGCTCTCCTACCATCGTGCATGTGAGCTCAGGCTCCCCCTCCTAGGTGCATATATTTGCTCGCATTTTTCAAATCCGTGGATCATCTCGTTTCACCTTTACAATAGCCAAGTGAGAACGGGGAGCCTAGAATCCCTGCCCTCTGACGAGTGGGGGAATGAAAGTGTGAGGCCCAGCAGGAAACGGGCTGCAGAGCAGGAAGCCACATATCCTCTCAGGCCAGGTTCTTCCTTCTTCCTGGAGCTGGAAGGTCACTGGGTGCTGTTCCCCACAGGCCAGGAAGGTAGAGGCCAGCCCCTGGCTGCTGGGCCAGAGGAGGAACCGCTGCAGGGCCCAGCCCCCCACACTCGGGATGCCCCAAGCAAGGACCTGCCCCCCGTCCACGCTGCTGGGGAGAAGCCGCCGGCAGAGGCCCCTGGAGAACCAGCTGGGGCAGATCCTGGGAGGGGGAGCCAGCCGTCTGGCTCTGGGGCTCTCCACAAACACACGGTTACGGCCCCCCCCGGCCCCCAGCCTCCTGGGGAAGGCTGTTCCTTCCCAGGGAGGGAGGCAAAGCCCGGGAAGAGATCCTACTCCCCAGCCTCCAGTAGGCAGAGGCCGCCCAGTGCCGGGGGTTTGGCCTCTTCATCCTCTGCCGATGTCATTAACTCAGCCCAAGCCACACACAACCCAGTGCCTTGTGGGTCAGGCCGGGGGCCCTGCCATCTGGCCAACCTCCTCAGCACGTTGGCTCAGAACAGCCAAAACACAGATCAGAAGAGGACCCCAGAAGTGACGTGCCAAGTCCGGAAAAAGACTCGGACCCTATACCGCTCAGGTAGGTCCCTGAAGGTGAGGGAAAATCCAGGTGAGCCCCGTGAAAGGCGGGCTCAGCAGAGAATACAGTAGCCCCGGGAGACGGCAGTGAGGGTCGGCTGTACATCCCTCGTTCTGAATCCTCTCTTGACCGGTGGCAGGGTCACAACCCCTGACCCTCAAAGCAAACATTGGGTGGCCTCACTGGGAAGTGAAATTGGGACCAGGTTAGAAGGAGCAGGAAAGTCAACACCACACAGTTCCCTGCCGCAAAGCCCAGGAGAGGGAGAGAAGGCCCCGGCCCAATGGGGAACTTAGTCGCAAGGCTTTGGGAAGACCCTTGGGTTGGGGACAGTGGTCTCGTCTGGAAGGTGTCGGTTTCTCCTCTGCTGCTGCATCACTGTTTGTCCTCAAGCAAGTTTCTTCTTCTTCCAGACCAGCTGGAGGAGCTAGAAAGGATCTTCCAAGAAGACCACTACCCAGACAGCGATAAGCGCCGGGAGATTGCCCAGACGGTGGGGGTCACCCCCCAACGCATCATGGTAAAGGGGGTTGGCCCCACAGATCTCAGGGTGGAGGAGAAACCAGCAACTGGAGCTCTTGAGGAGCACAGCAAGTGCTCAGCGTCTCCCTGTAGGGGCCGAGGCCAGGTCTTCGATCCGGCTGTGGTCCTGCCTATTTCCACGCTGCCACAGCCTCTGATTCGAAGAGAAAAATCCCTCAGAGCCACCTAGATGAACCTTTCATAAAACCACTCTCACAGAGAAAGGCTTCTGACCTCCCCAAGTCCTATAGCTCATCGTGCGACAACCACAGCCCAAGTCTTTGTCTCTCGCGTGGTTCTGGAAACTCTTCGAGGGTCTCTCTCTCCCACCTACAGGTGTGGTTCCAGAACCGCCGGGCAAAGTGGCGAAAAGTGGAGAGGCTGAACGGGAAGGAGAACAAGGATAGTCTCGCGGGCCCTGTCCCCACCACTGCCAGCAGGTAAGTGTCCCTCTTCTTCCTGGATTGTCATCCCCATAGGTCGGAAGTGAGGTCTAAGGGGGCCTCCTGGGGTCCAGAAGGAGAGCGTGTTGGAAAGTTGGCATGTTGGAAAGTTGGCTAGAGTGGTTGGTTGATATTTAGAGAGACTTTGGTTGGAGGGGGTCGAGAAGATGCCAGAGTCTTGCAGGAAGGCAGTGTTCGGGAATCTGGAGTCCCTTTCCCCACACTGTAGCCCTGGTGCAAATCCAGGGACCCCAGGGCTACAATCTTCATTCTGTCTGCCTCCAGCTCTGCAACTGAGCTGCCACCTTCTGTGACCCTGGACCCAGAGCCTGGTACCTTTCCTCAGGAGCCCCCTCTGGATACTCTCATGGGTAAGAGGACCACCTTCTGAGGGTTATGTGGGGGAAATGGCAGCTGGAAAGACAGCAAAGAAAGAGTCCTTTCTGGGGAGATGTGGAGTGGTCCAGTGGGGCATCTGTTCAAGGGGGCCTGGCCATGGCACGCTTCTATCATCCCTAGTTCCCAGTCTGCCTCCCCATTTCCTTACCCCTATAATCCCTCTTTGACTTTGCTTCCTAGAGCCCCCCATACTGCTGACCTCTGACCAGACTCAGGCCCCACCCCAACAGCCTGAGAATACTCAAAGGGTGGCAGTGACCCCGCCACTCTTCAGCCCCCCACCTCTTCGAAGAGTCAACCTTCCTTTTCCCCTGGGCCCTGTCCCTACCCCTCAAATGATGCCTCTGCTGCTGGATACTCCTGGCAGTGACAACAGCCACAAAGAAGGCCCCTGTGGGTCCTGGGGGACAAGGTACGGAGCCTAATGGGGGACCTTGGGAGGGGTATAGAAGGAGAAAAGATAGATGGAGCTGGGGCAGGGGCAAGGGGGAGTTAGCTGAGAGAAGCAAGGAATCCTAATCGCGATGAGGATTGAAAGCACCAGTGGATTTGAAGTGGGAAAGATCTAGACTATCACCGCAACAGGGCAGGAAGGAGGGTGAGAAGCCAGGAACAGGAAGAGAAAGGAGAGGAAGCAGCAAGTCTGGGGTCCTGGAGATGGGGAGGGACTGACCTACGGGGCGGCCACGATGAGGAAGCCACCCCGAGCCTCGCAAAATGCTCCTTTGGCCCCCACAGCGTCACCCCACCACCTGCCTGTTCATACTTGGAAGAGCTGGAACCCCAGGACTACCAAGCGGGCACCCAGCCGGGGCCGTTCCCCTTCTCCCAGGCGCCCCAGGGCCAGCTCTACCAACAGCCTCAAGCCCAGTTCCCGTTCCTGCACCCCTTCCCGCTGCCCACCCCCCACCCCCTGCTGCCCCCACTGCCCGAGGACCCGCTCTTCACCTCGCCCTTCGGCCCGGGCGCGGGCCTATCTCAGGGCTACTTCCCGGGGCCCCCGTCGGGGCAGATGGTGCTGCAGCCACCTGCTGGGAACGTGGGTGAGTTGGCGCTGGAGGGCGCGAGGGGGGTGGGAAGGGCGGGCCGAGCAGGGCCGGCGGCCTGTGAGCCCCTCTCCCGCACCCCTGCTTGGCTGCGGCTCCCTGGGGGTGCGGGGCAGAGTGGGTGCTCGAGTCCGGAGGCTGAAGTCGGCGGTGCAGCTCAGCCACTCCCAGCTTTGCGGAGTCTCGGTCTCCTGGACTCTGACATGGGACTAGCAATCCCATTGGGGGGGGGCAGGGGGTTAGAAACCATAGGAGGGGAGAAGAATAGGAGGGGACCGAGTAGACGGAGGCTGACCCTGACCTGAGCAGGCCGACAAGCCACTGGACCTCTGGAACCCGGGTGCACCCCTCGTGCTAAGGCTGCACCCCAGTAGAAGGGGAGGAAGCCGTGTGGGCGGTTTGCAGTCTCCCTGCTGCCTGCGTGGGGGGCCTCGGCCTGCCCTGCCGTCCACCCCACCTCGATGTTACCAGACCGCGGGTCCCCAAGGCAGGGCCATGCCGGGTCCCCAGGGGAGCTCCTGGTGCTAGGACCACACCCACTGGCCCTGGGAGCCTCAGCTGTGTTTCTGGGGGAGGATGGGGGGGGGTGTCGCCGGATCTGCTCAGCTGTGGTGGATGCCCTTGATCCTGTCTGACCCCCCTGTACCGTCCACCCCACAGGTGCAGTCCCCTGGAATGACCCTTGCTTGCCAGAACTGCCTTTCCCCAGTCCCTTCTGTCCGCAGGCCCTGGGCGCCCCCCCTGGAGGTGAGGGCTACTTGCCCGATCTGTTCCCAGGCCCCTGTGCCCTGGCGGCGAGCAGCAGGCAGCCCTCTGCAGGCGTCCCCCAGCTGGCCGGAGGGGCCCGACCGGGGCCAGGGCCCTTCCTGGGCAAAGCCCAAGAGGAGCAGCCTGCCACCTCTGCAGGGGAGCCCTTGGCACCCCAGGAAGTCCGAGAGGAAGACCAGGACAGCCGTGGCCACTAGTTGGGGGGCCGAGGAGGAGACAGTGGTGTGAGGAGGGACTGTGGAAGCTGTTGGCTGGGGGGTGGGGGGTAGTGGGGGGAGTGAGATGCTTCCCCCTCCGAGGGCTCACCTTGCTGGACCTCATCTGAGAAGGCTGCGGGTCGGCCCCACCCTCTGCAGCCCCGAGACAGGATGGTCCACGACCTCTGACCTCTGTGCAAGCTTAGGTTTCCTTTCCTTGCCAGACGAGCAGCCAGTGTCTGTTGTAAGCATTAAACGAGTTTACTCTTGGGTTTCTCTGAGTAATTCTGTGTCTTCCCACTCACTAATTAAGAGCTGCATTTCTTTCACTCCCTTCCACTCAGCTGACCGGCTGTTGGCTGCAGTCCTACGTGTCCCAGGCGAGGTCTCCACTGGGCGCGAACACATTGGCATCCTCCCTGGGTCCAGGTCTCCGGCCCGACCAGAAATCGGGCATCCTGGGCCTCGTCTTCAGTCCTGGCATTAAACCATGTTCTGTTCCCAAACTCAGGCAGGACTGAACCCGGAGCAAATCTGAGCCTGGACATATCTCTCTAGGATTTGGGCTCTGCAGGGATAGGATTACAAGAGACAAGGATATTTTAGGTCAAGTCTCTAGCCTTGTGAATCGTAACTTGTTTTTCCAAAGCTCTTTTGTGGGGAGGGAGGGTAGGGATAAGACGTGGGAGCACTGAGAAGAGAATATTCCTGTGTGTGTGTGTGTTGTGTGTGTGTGTGTGTGTAGATACACACACACAGATATATAATACATATAATATATATAATATCTTGCCACCCCACATATGATGGCCCTAACAGTGCCAAAATACCTAGGATTTGAGGGCCACTGAATCAAACTACATTTCTGCATTTGGTGAGTGTGTGTGGGGGTACCATTCCGGACCTCCAAATGCTATGATTATTGGAAAATACACTTATAATACAAGTTTTTTTTTTAAGTAGTTGTTAACTTATATTCATCATAATAGTTCTAGAGTCATGACTCCTAAGAACCCAAAAGGCAGAGTATTTGGAAATGGAGAGGAAACTTCCTGGTTACACGAGAACACGTATGCATGCATCTCTGCAGGGTTTTCTGGGCCAACAGTATTGAGTAGCTCTGCTCTGCGGCTTTAGCCACCATCTCTTCCTGCCACCCAAGGATCCTAACAGCCAGGCATCAACAACCTTAATTTAGGAATTAGAATGTATACATTGAAATATGAAAGGACTTGGGTTATGATACATATCTGGGTCTTTTAAGGTATGTATTTTACAAATGTCTCTTCACACTCTGTCCCATGAGGCCTGTGGCATCATGAGTAGCCTAAAAGCAGACAGAAGGGGGGAAAGATGGAAGGCTCTCACCGTTCCATCACGTGCTCCTGGTAGTTCTGCTCTTTCCAACAGCCACTAGGATGTTCTGTTGCTTTCAAAGCCCTGCGGGGCTTTCAAACCCCACTTCTTAACTGGTTCAGGCTCCTGCTACTCAGATTGGTAGGGGCAGCAGGGTGGGCTGGGGAGGGGGGAGGGATGGGGGTGTGGGATGGGTGGAATGGGGCAAATGGAACAATGTAGACATGGAAAGCCAAGAACTGGAGGGAGATAGACTCTAAGGTCAACGCCTGTGTGCAACACTTAGCTAAAAAACATTACACTAGATCTAATGGCCTACTAAAAATTAAATGGGTTGAGAATTCAGAAATAATGATAGGCCAAACAGAGAAAATGGTGAAAAGTTATTAGGAGCGTAGAATCCTAGAAGTAGAAGAAAACTGATTAGCTGAGAAGTCCAACCTCTTGACAAAGGCCAGTCTCCTCTAAACCACCTCAGATGGCGGATCACCGAGTCTTGCTTTTCCAGTTGTGGGCTGCAGAGGTAGGTGGCTAATGCCTATACCAGGGCCCACAGAATTTTTGAAAGCTTTGATTATTATAAAGTTCTTTCTTCTACTAGGAAGAAGTCAATGTTGTTTCATCTGAGTTTTGCTTTCCCTGTGCTATAAAGGATAAATCTAGTAACATAAAATCTGAGGAGCGTGTGTCATTCCTCTAAGCCTTGGCCTCCTGGGGCTTGCTCTCCAGGCTCTTGACCACCCTGTGTGCCCCTTTTCAAATGAAGATGAGTTTATGTTCGTTCCTTTTAGGAGGGGTGCCAGAGCTGAACCTGACTTTAATGCAGTCTGGCCACCCGCATTGTACACTGTGACTGTCCCCTTTATCAAAAAGGGAACCCTTTTCTATTAATGTCTGGAGAGGAAATGGATTTTTTTTTCCAGCTACTTCATATTCTTGGTCCCCAAACTGTCAGCTGGGACCCCTGGGTCATTTTAATAAAAACCGTTTTAAAATCATTCTCTCTTATTTTATGTTTGGACACTTGATATTTTTGAACCTAAATATACAAAAATTTACATTGTTCAGTCTCATTTGGTTAATTTTAGCCCATTATTGAGTTTGTCAAGATGGTTTGGGGTCCTCCTATAACATTACCATTTTTTGCAGTTTTGTTCTCTGCAAATTCGATCAGTACGTTTGTTTTCTACATTTTATAATCATCATTAGTACACGAGATAAGTAATTACAGAAATTTTGACATCCCTCCTTGAAAATACTCCCTCAATGAACACATTTTGGGGCCTGAAATTCAAACTGGCTAAAAATCCCCCACTATACTATCATCCAGGGCCATCCTTTGTTATCTCTAGCATTCTGCAAAAAACATTTTGGGGAAACACTTTGCTGTATGGCTCACTAAAATCTAAACACATCTCTTTATAGCAATCTAATGATTTAGTATTCTCGTAGACCTAACAAGATAGTAAATGAGGACAGTCTGGCATGCCTTCTCTTAGGAGACGTCTATTGTCTTTCATGATTATTTTTTATCTTCTGATAATTTCTTCTAGAAATTTATGACAATTACACACTTATTCTTCTTTGGTTTCTACAAATCATGCCTTTAAAAATTAGGATAATTGCCTCTGTTAAATCTTCGAGATCCTCTCCTGTCCTATTCTGGAAGAAATATAGAATTATTTCAATTTGGCTAAAAGATTGTGTTTGGGTTTGAAGATCATCTTATGTTTTTGGTCCGAGCTTTTTACTCTCTAGACTACCATCCTTTCTGGAGAAGAGCAGCTAAAGTAAGTAATACAGTAAAGTTTTCTCTGTATTATGTGTTGACATTATAACATCTGCCTCAAGGAATATGTTCGTCCTCTTCCTATTCCCAGTTCGGCTTTATTATTACGATTGCCAGTGCTATTGTTAGGAGTAGACTTCATCCAGTCTGAAACCCTGCGCCTTTTGATGGGGTCATTGAGCCCGTTCATGTTCAGAGTTACTATTGACAGATATGAGTTTAGTGTCATCATGATATCTATTCAGTCCTTGTTTTTGTGGATTGTTCCACTGAACTTCTTCTTAAAGGGGAGTTTTAAGAGTCCCCCTTAAAATTTCTTGCAGAGCTGGTTTGGAGGTCACATATTCTTTCAGTTCCTGCCTGTCTTGGAAGCTCTTCATCTCTCCTTCCATTTTGAATGAGAGCCTTGCTGGATAAAGTATTCTTGGTTGCATGTTCTTCTCATTTAGGACCCTGAATATATCCTGCCAGCCCTTTCTGGCCTGCCAGGTCTCTGTGGAGAGGTCTGCTGTTACCCTAATATTCCTCCCCATGAAAGTCAGGGACTTCTTGTCTCTTGCTGCTTTAAGGATCTTCTCTTTATCTTTGGAATTTGCAAGCTTCACTATTAAATGTCGAGGTGTTGAACGGTTTTTATTGATTTTAGGGGGGGATCTCTCTATTTCTTGGATCTGAATGCCTGTTTCCCTTCCCAGATTGGGAAAGTTTTCAGCTAGGATTTGTTCAAATACATATTCTGGCCCTCTGGCCCTTTCGGCGCCCTCGGGAACCCCAATTAAGCATAGGTTTTTCTTCCTTAGGCTGTCATTTATTTCCCTTAATCTGTCTTCATGGTCCCTTAATTGTCTCTTTTTTCCTCAGTTTCCCTCTTTGCCATTAACTTGTCTTCTATGTCACTCACTCGTTCTTCCACCTCGTTAACCCTCGTCGTTAGGACTTCTAGTTTGGATTGCATCTCATTCAATTGATTTTTAATTTCTGCCAGATTGGATCTAAATTCTGCAGTCATGAAATCTCGTGAGGCCTTAATGCTTTTTTCTAGAGCCACCAGTAGCTGTAGAATAGTGCTTCTGAATTGGCTTTCTGACATTGAAGTGTAATCCAGATTTTGTAACTCTGTGGGAGAGAGGGCTGTTTCTGATTCTTTCTTTTGAGGTGAGGTTTTCCTTCTAGTCATTTTGCTCAGTGCAGAATGGCCAAAAACAAGTTGTATTGGAACACGGGGGAGTATCACTGGTCCGTCTAGCTGGTCTTCTGGGGGAGGGGCCTGCTGTGCTGATTTTCAGGATAAAAAAGCAGGACCCATCTATTTGCTGTCTACAAGAGACTCATTTTAGACAGAAGGACACCTACAACCTGAAAATAAAAGGTTGGAGAACCATTTACCATTCAAATGGTTCTCAAAATATACCCTAAAAACTACAGAACACTTCTGAAAGAAATTGAGGAAGACACAAAGAGATGGAAAAATATTCCATGCTCATGGATTGGCAGAATTAATATTGTGAAAATGTCAATGTTACCCAGGGCAATTTACACGTTTAATGCAATCCCTATCAAAATACCATGGACTTTCTTCAGAGACTTAGAACAAATTATTTTAAGATTTGTGTGGAATCAGAAAAGACCCCAAACAGCCAGGGGAATTTTAAAAAAGAAAACCATATCTGGGGGCATCACAATGCCAGATTTCAGGTTGTACTACAAAGCTGTATTCATCAAGAACTGGCTTGATGGTACTGGCACAAAAACAGACACATAGATCAATGGAACAGAATAGAGAACCCAGAAGTGGACCCTTAACTTTATGGTCAACTAATATACGATAAAGGAGGAAAGACGATCCACTGGAAGAAAGACAGTCTCTTCAATAAATGGTGCTGGGAAAATTGGACATCCACATGCAGAAGAATGAAACTGGACCACTCTCTTGCACCATACACAAAGATAAACTCAACATGGATGAAAGATCTAAATGTGAGACAAGATTCCATCAAAATCCCAGAGAAGAACTCAGGCAACACCCTTTTTTAACTTGGCCACAGTAACCGGAGAAGGACAAACAGTGTATGTTCTCATTCATTTGGGGAATATGAATAATAGTGAAAGGGAATATAAGGGAAGGGAGAAGAAATGTGTGAGAAATATCAGAAAGGGAGACAGAACATAAAGACTTCTAACTCTGGGAAATGAACTAGGGGTGGTGGAGGGGGAGGAGGGCGGGGGGTGGAGGTGAATGGGTGAAGGGCACTGAGGGGGACACTTGACGGGATGAGCACTGAGTGTTATTCTGTATGTTGGCAAATTGAACACCAATAAAAATTAATTTATAAAATTAAAAAAAAAAGGAGTAGACTTCAGCATGTTTTGCAGCACTGAGCTGCTTCTGGGCTTCACACTTAGATTATCCTTGGAATTCCAGAATGTGCTGCCTTTTAACATTTACATCTTTTTCAGTCCTTTTAAAATCTGACCTTGTAGCCACCCCATTACTTTTTGCATGACTTCTTTAGTTCATTATAATTGTGATTACATCCATAGAAATTTATTTTTGATAGTTCACATCCGTCTGAGCCATCCTCATCTGGAAAGATGCTGTGCTTCTTACAGTTAGCTGTAGCTTTTGTTTTGGTTTTGGTCAGAGCGCAGGAGCAAAGGGTGCACGCTGGAGAGCCCTGATCTTAGATCACGGGGCAAGCCACATCTCAGCATTGCTCCTACCTCCCCTTCCCCTAGGGCACCCTCATCCTCTTGACGTCATCATCCTCAGCGCTGCAACCTCAGGGCTTTGCCCTGGGCCAGAGCAGAATCCTTCCTTCCTTGCAGACTCCAGGAAAAAAACCGAACCCTCCAATTTAAGCCTTCACTGTCACAAAATTTTCACTAGATGGCAATCTACCACCAGTTTCATCGTGGCCTTAAACTTGTGGTTGTTTATAGTCGGAAAGCCTGTGCTAATTCTTTCTTCAAAATACCCTAGAGCCACCAATATCAGGTTCAAAGATATTAATGTCATTTGGGTTGCAGCTTGGTTTGCCAGATAAAATATTAGATGTCCAGTTAAATTTGAATTGCAGATAAATAACAAATA
Source organism: Nyctereutes procyonoides (assembly GCF_905146905.1). Taxonomy (NCBI): domain Eukaryota; kingdom Metazoa; phylum Chordata; class Mammalia; order Carnivora; family Canidae; genus Nyctereutes; species Nyctereutes procyonoides. The sequence goes on along the minus strand of NW_026575120.1, from coordinate 36,558,159 downwards.
ATTTTTTGGTGTTATTATGCTTCCTGCAATATTTGGGTGTTCTGTATTTTTATTTATCAAACTTGGCAGCCCTAGTTGTAGTGCTTTGCTAAGGACATCTATGTCCATGGAAGCTATAATTGAAAATCTGTCCAGGAGGCCTCCAGGTCTCTACTCAGCTTTCTGGTAACTCAGACTCCTGAGCAGTCTGGGTTCATGGTAGGATCCGAGTTCACTTAGCACTGCCTCCTGCCCACCATTATAACTCTCCATACAGCCTCCACACGTGTCTAAAAACACTCTAAAATCTCTTGGGAGTCCTATTTTGCTTCTGTTCCTACTATTTTTTTTTCTATTCTTTGTATATTTTTTAGAACGTCCATTAGAATTTATTTTTGACTGTATATTGTAATATCATTTGCATAAAAAGAACACATAAAAATAGGCTACAAGAGACAATTTGGCTTTTGGTGATTCCACTCCAAGTGTCAATGGCCTTAATTAAGAATAGCTCTCATAAAAAAGAAAGAAAGAAAGAAAGAAAGAAAGAAAGAAAGAAAGAAAGAAAGAAAGAAAGAAAGAAAGAAAGAATGAATAGCTCTCATTACCTGGAAATGAAACTTCTTCACTCACCTGGAAGGGGTGTTCTTTTAGTACAGAGGGACAGTCTGGGAGATTTAGGGTTCTTACATTTGTGTTTAGTTTATATTGTTCTTTTAAAAAGACCCTCTCCTTTGAATTTCATAACAAAGTCCTGAGAAATAAAGGCAGAGACATCCAATCCATCATTCAGTGGGGATTTACAAGCACCTACAGTACTGGGTGAACACAAAGATACATGAAATGTCTTTCTGGCTTTCAGAAACAAACACTCTGATTGGGGAGCACCATCACAATTCAGGAGGCCAGTGCTGTGCACAGCCCCCCATGAGGACCAAGTACGGTGCAAGTCCCCATGTCTGCTGGGGCAGAGAAAGCTTCAGAGTCCAGGGCCTTAGGAAGGAAGGAAGAGTAGAATTTAGGTAGGCAGAGAAGAAGGGGGTGCCAGGAAGAAGGTATAGTGGGTGTAAGGCCACTGAGAATGGGAATTCAGAGAAGCTGGCTGTGCATGTTGGAGCGGCCAACAGAGGGGCCGTGGTGGAGGAGGAGGCTGGTGAGGAAGAGTGGGAAAAGCCTCAAGTGCAAGGCTAAGCCCCTTGAGCTGTATTCTTTGCTCCATTAGAGGCATCAGCAGTTGTAACTCAGCAGGCTGACTTGCCCAGATTTGTGTTTTAGAAAGACCAGATGAGGAGGCTCAGATGGGAGATGCAGGGAAAACAGACGAGGCTACTGAATGCATCCAAGTGAGAAGCAATGAGAGTCAATAGTGTAAAAATAGAAGAGGGTCCGATCCTAGAGATTTTTTTTAAAGATTTATTTATTTGACAGAGCAAGAACAGGGGGAGTGGCAGAGTGAGAAGCAGGCTTTCCACTGAGCAAGGAGCCCAGAGCGGAACTCGATCCCAGGACCCCAGGATCACGACCTGAGCCAAAGGCAGATGCTCAACCACCTGAGCCACCCAAGCACCCCAATGCATGAGATTTTTAAAAGCAGGAATCAGTGCCATACGAGAATTGTTAAAAGGAATCACAGTACAAAAGAAGAGGACAAAGACCTTTTAACTAAGGAATGTCAATTGAGAAAGGAATAATGGGCACGGGGCAAAGTTAGGCATAGGGAAGACTGTGGTGTTTGGGGATGTAGAGGCTAACGTGCCTGTGTTTATCTGGGTGGATGTGTCTGGGGAGAAAAATATGGACCTAGTGTCTGTCCATGAGAGACAAGAACTAAAGGGCCTGTGACAACTACAGGGCCTCCTCAGCATAAAAAATGAAAGTTGAGGTCAAGACACCACACAAAATTGCACAGAAGGAAGCGTGGAGAAAAGTGGTCTCAGGGTGGACTCACGGAAACACCAAGAAAGGGCAGGAGAATGGGGCAGAAGAAAAGATGGCTTTGAGGTAGATAAGGAATGGCCTAAGAGTAGGGGTGCAAAGAGTGGGAAGAGGTGTTGAATGGGCAAAGATCAAGAGCTCAGTGGGTCAGTATTTCTAGAAAGGAGGTTGGACAAATAACTGTGCACAATAAGTATAATTATCTCAATTCACAGTGGAGGACACTGAGGTTTGAATGATTTTCTAAGAATGCCTTAACCAAGTCTAGAGAGAACTCTTAGGTGTTTATTTTCCACTTCACCAAATGCAGATAAGAGAGTCTTGCTTCCCAAACACCAATATATCATTTAAAAAAACTGAAAGAGCCTTTATAGGTAAAAGGCTATTAATGATAGATAACTTTGTGCATTTGTACGCTTTACAAGATCCCATGAGGAACTGAAAGGGCTTACTTTTACTTTGCCCAAAAATTGGTCCTCAGACAAAATAATAATGATGATGGTAACTGTACACTTACTGTGTACCTAGCTCTCTAATAGGGAATTTCATTTCACAATGATCCTGCTAGAAGATATTACTCATTCAACAGATGGAAAAATCTGAGACTTAGAGAAGTTTAAATATTTGCCCAAACTTGCAAAACAAACACATTTTGGACAGGAGGGAAACCTGTGGCCGGAGGGGGGCGGGGGGCAACTTCAAGAAGAAATGTATTTTGACCATTTTAGAGGGAGACAGTCAAGGAGGTCAGAAGGTGGGGAGAGCACCCCCAAACAATGGGTGCCACCTAGATTAGGTTTAGAATCAGATCCTTCCGTAGATCCTAGATCTGCATTTAAATGCCATAAAGACTCAGGAGCGTTTAGTATGATTTGAAATAGAGACCTGCCAGGAGGGGAGGGGGGAGAGGCAGCAGTGAGAGGGCGTGGAAGGCGTGGACAGTGGGAAAGTCATTCCAGTGTCAGGAATTGGGTGTTGAGACTAAAACAGTGGTAGGAGAACAAGAGAGAAACAGTCCATGTGAGTGATGCTATGAATCCATCAACGGAATTTGACTAGGTGGGCAGGGAAGAGAGAATGTCGAGTTGACTCCGGGTTGTGGCGCCCAGGCATCCTGGGAGCGTGACTGACAAGATGCAGAGGCCAGAGGAGCTGGTTCCTCCCTCCGCATCGTAGGCTCTGCGTCTTCGCTCATAGCTTTCACATTTTATTTGTCTCTAAGTCTCATTATTCTGGTCAAGTTGCCTCAAGTACATTCCTCTGCCACTTGTTTTATTATCTGAGAATGGAATTCCCACCCACAGAGATCCCATGGTCCTTTCTGGTGTACTTTCACCCAACTGTAGCTAATGTCATCCCTTTCATCAAATCCCATCCGCGGCATCCCTCTCTCCAGCTTGGCACCCATGCCCCAATCCATATTCTCGTAGCCTGCCAGGGGTGCAGTCTGTTTTCAGGCAGCCGCCTAGAACTTTCAGTGATAATAAGCATCTAATGTTTCCAGGCATTCTGATTTGTCCACTTGTTTATTTCACCTTCTTGCTAGTTATTCATTTTGATTTGACTTTTCTGTTACTCCCTTTTAACTCCTGATTATTTGAACTGGTGAAATCAGGGACATTTTCCTACCCGGTGTACAAAAACGGTCCCCAGCACCAATTTAAAGGACTACTGTCAAATGTTTTTAAAAAATATCTTAGACATTCATTTTTCTTAATTTTCAACAGGAAAGCTCCTTTTTTCCTCCCTTTTGTGAATGCTAGTTTTATTTTATTTCAAGGAGAAAGCCCAGTGTCTCTGTATTCCATCTATAGTAAAGATCCTCTTGCGACCTCTTACCCTAAAGGTAAACAGCCTCTTTTTTTTTTTTTTGGTAAACAGACTCTTCACACACACACACACACACACACACACACACACACCCTGGAGTGCTTTAAGACTCTGCTGTGCTAGGGTGATAAACAGTTATGAAAACCACACCTTATCTATGTTCTAGTCTGCTGCCTGGCCAAGCTCAGTTCTATCACCAAATCTGGCTACTAACAATTCCACAAGTCTGACCACCACCTCCTCCCCAGTCCCCAAAATAATCTGCCCACAAATAGCCTGTTTACTCAATCCTTGCATTTTATGGCAAGTCACCCTCAACCTTTTGTAACGAGCACAAGCTCAGCAGATACTTGCTCAAAACCTAGGGGTGAACATCGGCTGTTCTAGTCCGTAGTTGGTAACCAACTGGCTGTGTGACAGCAGGCAAATAAATCTCTCCTCTGCAGGCTCTGCTGTGACAGGTTTTACATTAGACACAAAGATCTTTAGGGTTCTTTTGACTCCAACAGTGGATGATTCTCTCATCCTCACCACAATTCAATCTCAATAAGAAAACCCTCTAGAGTAATATCCTCTAGTTCCATCCACGTCATGGCAAATAGCAAGATTGCATTTTTTTTTTTTTGATGACTGAGTAGTGGGTATTATGGAAATAAGTCAATCAGAGAAAGACAATTGTATGATCTCACTCATGTGTGGAATTTAAGAAACAAAACAGAGGATCATAGTGGAAGAGAGGAAGAAATAAACCAAGATGAAATCAGAGAGGGAGACAAACCATGAAAGACTCTTAATCATAGGAAACAAACTGATGGTCGCTGCAGGGAAGGGGTGTGGGGGGACAGGGTAACCGGGTGGTGGGCATCAAGGAGGGCCTGTGATGGAATGAGGGCTGGGTGTTATGTAAGACTGATGAATCACTGACCTGTACCTCTGAAAACAATAATACATTGTATGTTAATTGAATTTAAATACAATTTTTTTAAAAAAGAAAAGAAAACCCTCTAGAAATAGCAGGATTAGTCCCATCCAAGGATCCCCCCTTTCTCTGGCTTCTGCATTTTCCTTTTTTTTTTTTTTTTTCCCCTGGGACTGTCTACTTCTCTGATGGCGAAAGACTCCTGCTGAATTTGTGGCCACTACCACAGTAACTCAGGGTCTGTCGCTCGCAGCCCCCCTTTCCAGAGGAGTAATGAACTTTCTCCCTGGTGTTCAGGAGCCGCTTGGTCTGTGAGCAGATTTAGAACCTCCATCTTACTCGGTGCAATAAAGTGACTCGCTCCCACTCTCCTTCTGAATTTCCATTTGCATTGTTCAGAGATAATTGCGCTCTGAGAGGCCTGGGTAACCTGCCAGGAAAATATTTATCTGCCCATTGGTGCTCCTGGGGAACTTTGTGGGCCAGACCGGGCCCCTCCCTATAGCAGGCTCTGCCCTCAGGCCAATGACTCATCCACCAAGCAGCAAGGATCAGTAGTCCCTCCCTTGGAGCTCCTTCACCAGCTCGGAAAAAGTTGATAGCACACACCAACTCAGCTCCTTTCCTCCCCGCACTCCCTGTTCACAGGCCACCCAGAAAGAATAAACACCCTCATCCACTCACCTGAATTCCAGTCTCTGTGCCTGGAGCCTTGTTTTTGCAGTGCTCCCTGGGAATTCAGCAGGGTGAATGGATGCTTTGCTTCACCCCCTTCTGAGGGGTGGGCTAGAGAAATGTCCACTCCGTAATTGCCATTTAAAATGAGAGGGTTGGAAGAAGTCAAAGAGTTTTAAGTACAGAGAATGTCCTCAGTATATTTGAATCGTGACTGCGTTTGGCATCTGTTCCTCTTTAGCTCATTTGCTTGTGACCTTTGGCCTCTCTGCACACCTGATTTCAGAGTTAGGAGATAACCTTAAACAACACCATTAGAGTTACTGTAATCACGCAGCTCCTGAGTCATGTTTACAGCGAATGCAGCTCTGGGGTCACTTAACTGTTCGTGATAGAACCGAATCACCACCACCAAAAGACATTGATACAGAGGTTTGAAAAACCGTGTACAAACATGCACAAGTCTTAATGATGTGTCTTAGGGTGGGTGGGTGAGAAATAGTTGTGTCTAGAAAGGGCCACTATACCAAAATACTGGATTTCTAATTTAACCTCATTAACAAGAAGAGGTTATGATAAGGGGAGCTATCACTTAATACTTAAAAACAGTCTGTAATGGGTAGAGCGATGTGGGATCCAAAATGAAACTGGCCTCATTTCAAAGGGGCAAATAAATGTGTGAAAGAAAGAGAGCCAGTGAGTATAATTTCTTTTAGATTTTGTTTTCTAGACTTTTAACCAACTTCTATCCCAAAGACAGGGGGAAAAATTAAACTAAAATTTAAAAAATCAGTCATCATGGGACCAAAATCCATTTTGTTTTGAATCATGGATATAGAAGTTGTTGAAGAGATAAAAAGAAAACAAAATTAGGGGAAACAAATACATCTCAAACTGTGAACCTTCCAGATATTCACATTCACATGTAGGCTGATATTGTTAAAATCATCATAAATGACCATGACAAACAGTACACGATAAAAATCTTAAGATCATAGTTAACTATAAGTGAAGTGATGGTGAAGATAAACTGTAAAGAAGAGCTAAGCTGTACTAGTGGTAAAAGTGACAGATGGAAATTCAATGTGGTCAGGGGCACAAAGGAAGTAATTCAGCATAAATGTACATGATGCTAAACTCTAAGCTTGTTACAATCCAGAAAAGGATTATAAAGAGCTACTGTTGAGGTTTCCTGGAGGTTTCCTGAACACACTACCCTTCTACCCTTGTGCATGGTTTTGCTAAAAAAAAAAAAAAAAAAAAAAAAAGAAAAAATACCAAACCAAACCAAACCAAAAAAAAAATCCAAAACAGTAAATATTCATACATGTCTCAAATACAATTCTGTCCAAAAAGTGTTGGTAAATTGTTGTTTCTAAGACAATGATGCCAATAGGAATTAAAGAATAAGTTAAGTTCTGGAAATCTGAAGAAAGGGGGAACATTATGTGGACCTATACCCACTTCTCAAAAACCCAAAGTATAGGAAACTTAATAATTCAACTGAGTAGAGATGACTCATATCTAAGTTTCTGTTTGTTTGATTATTGTATTTGAAGCCAAGGATCTGGGATGCCTGGGTGGTTCAGTGGTTGAGCACCTCCCTTCAGCTCAGATCATGACCCCAGGGTTCTGGAATCGAATCCCACATCGGGAGCCTGCTTCTCCCTCAGCCTGTGTCTCTGCCTCTCTCTGTGTCTCTCACGAATAAATAATTAAAATCTTCAAAAATTAAATCAATCAATCAATCAGTCAATCCAAGGCTCCAAAGACAGGGAGAAGCCAGTTGTCTTTTAATTTCCCAGGTTAGGTGAGAGTAACTCAATTAAATGAATACATATTAAATATCTAAAGACAGTTTTAGTCTTAGAGATGTCAATTTGAAAGGCACTCAGGCAACCTTAGCAACTTCACAAAAAGAAGCATTCAACTAAAAAAAAATATTTGCCTGTGCATAATTCCTAGCCAACACAGCAATGTAGGATTCTCTATCTCTTACTGGGTTGCCTTTCTCAGTTGAAGAGCATCACTCTACATTATTTCTCATATAGAGCCCTCAGACAGGAGTAGTACAGTCATCTTTTAACTTGGATCATTCTAGTTTTCGCCGGGACATTATTTTTTCTAGAGAGCTCTCAGACAGCAAGAGTAGAGTGTTCTTTTGAACTGGATCATTGTAGTCTTTGCGTGGACATTCTGCTGCTCTGTTTCATCTCTAGAAATGCTCAGAAGTAGAATTGCATTGCAGCTTTGAGCAAAGGTGAGAATAATACTATAAACTTTGAGGTTTCTGGGTCTAATCCTGTCTCTTACGTTTAAGGAACCTGAAACATGGACAGACTGAATCATGGCAGTGCAGTAACTGGAGATGGTCTCTTGACTTGGGTTCTAGGACTCTTCCATTATACATGCTACTTTTCACAAGGAGAATGAAAACAGCTGGGAAGACACCTTCACCATAATTCAGGTCAAAATATAAAATCTGAGTGGTCTGAGTAGGATGTCCAAATCCACTGAAACTAACCTATGCCTTAACTTATGGGTTCAATAAAAAAGAAGGTTTGAATGGGGTTTTCATCACCCATCAATTTCTTCTAAATCCTTATACAACCTCTGAGGCCAAAAGAAACAGGAAAACTGCCCAAACTCTTGGAAGTCACAAAGCAAGAGTTGGCATCTGCTGTGACCTAGGTACCATCTTGGTACCTAAATCAAATGGCCTGGGATTCTCACAGGATTCCATGTTCTGTACCCTTTTCGGTGTCCAGGAGTCTGAGAAGAAAACACTCAGAGAAGTGCCAAGTTTATTAGAGTGAGAGAATGCTACCCTCACATCGCCACCAACAGACATAGATCCCAGAGATGCATGCCCTGACCTCACACCAATAATTATGGAAAATCTCTCGAGTTGACAAGAGGCCACCAAGTTGACCCTCTCATCGGATGTGCTAATCCCCCTTAAACATCTCCCTCCAACGGACTGAGGCTACATTTTGTTTAACTTATAGCCATGATGAAAACTTTGGTCAGCCCTGAATCTGCTGCACTCTGGAAGCAGAGAATGTTTAAGTACTATACGGTAATAGAGGTAAAGTTCCTTAGCTTAGGCCCTATTTGTCCCTTTTCTTATGAGAAAAGGTTCTCAGAGTCCAGTGCAAAGTCTCTAAAAATCCCCCCAATAAGCACAAAGCACAAAAAGGAGCTTTGGTAGATGCATTTTGTCAAGTTTTCAGACGGTCTAGTTCTTGATCCACAGAAGGCCTCTGTTGCAAGGTTCTGGGGGCCAGCCCTTTCCAGGAGCATCTTGTCCTTACGCTCAGAGAATTGCTCCCAGAAAACTGCTAGGTCTGCTGCTCCACCAGCTGTAGTTTGGCAGTCTTGACTCGGTGGGCTTCACTCACGTTCCGGGCACGGACCTCTCGGTTGGAAATGAACTCCACTTGTTGCATAGGGAACCAGCCTCGCTCCCCATCTGAGAGTCTCATGCCCTCCAGCCAGCCTATGGGCACAGGGTGGGCGGGAAGAATTACCTGGGGCAGGCCCACAAAAACTCCCTTTGGATCTCCTTCCCCCAAACTTTTCTGAATAGTAAGGCTGAAAGGACTGAAGAGACTAGTGTGTGAACCCGGGCTGTTCTAGGTCTGGCAAGGTCTACAGCTGCCTACTTCCTGGGCCTTCTCCACTCTTATGGGTTGAACAGTGTTCCCCCAAAATATATGTTGAAGTTCTAACCACAAGAGCCTCAGAATGTGACCTTATTTGGGAATGGAGTTCCCAGGTGTAATTAGTAAAGTTAAGATGAGGTCATACTTGAGTAAAGTGGACCTTAATCCCACACGACTGGTATCCTTATAAGAAGAGGGAAATTTGGACACACACACACAGACGGAAGACAGAGGTAGAGATTGGAGTTAGGCTACCACAAGCCAAGGAATACCTGGAGCTACCAGAAGCTGGAAGAGGGGAAGGAAGGATCCTCCCCAAGAAGTGGCAGAGGGAGCATGGTCCTGCCCACACTTTGATTTTGGATTTCTGGCTTCTAGAACCAGGAGAGAATCAACTCCTATTGTTTTAGACACCCCCATTTGTGGTGCTTTGTTACGCAGCCCTAGGAAACAAATACATACCAACTATGGGATCCCACCTCCAACGCCCAGCTTACTCACAGATTCTCCCTCTTACCATCGCTGCTTTGCTGGGTCACCATCACCACGTCTGCCTTCTCTAGTGCCAGCTCGTCGTTCTCTCGGGGTTTGTAGGCTCGAAGGCACTGTACTTGAGGGGAGTCTTTGGAAGACAAGAGCATGAAGAGAGGTGAGAAAGGCAAGTGATGGGAACAGAAAGCAAGGATTACAGGGGGGAAGTTGGAGGACTCAGGAGAGATAAAGGTCAGGCTTTAGAAAGTTACAGACAAGAGACAATGGGAAAAATCTGCATCCTCTACCAGGAAACAAAATGGTGGAAGAGGAAATGGAAATACCGGAATTGAAATGAGTCAAAAAATTCTATTTCTCTGGGGAAGACGAATTGAGAAATACGTTGTAACCGCCTTCAGTGACTCATTATTATAAATATTCCAATTCTGCTAAAGACCCATCTTCCCTCTGTAACCTTCCCTGACTCTTTAGTCCTCAGTGGATTCTGAACTCCTTTAAAATTAATTGTCCAGGGACACCTGGGTGGCTCAGCAGTTGAGTGTCTACTTTCGGCTCAGGTCGTGATCCCAGGGTCCCGGGATCCAGTCCCCACATCGGGCTCCCTGCATGGAGCCTGCTTCTCCCTCTGCCTGTGTCTCTGCTTCTCTCTGTGTGTCTCTCATGAATAAATAAAATATTTAAAAACAAAAACAGAAACCTAATTGTCCATTTACCTCTTATCCAGTTGCTTTGTGTATATTATCTGTCTCCCCTGCTAGATTGTAAAATCTGATTCTGTGACTCATTCTTCATTTCCTTTCTAGCACCAGATGTGGGACTGGAAGAGATGCAACCTGTGGGGGTCCAGGTATGACCTAAGGAAGGCGCTTCATCCCCTTTAGCTTTAGTTTCCTCACTTGTAAACGACTGGGTTGATCAAGGTGATTCCTTGAAAAATTCTGGATTTTCCACACTTCAGTATTTTTGTGGACCAGAGGAAATTTCCATAGTTTTGAAGCTCTAGATAACAAGCCTCAGAGGACTCCTGACCCATAAGCATTTCATCTTACGTCGCTCTATGTGACCACAGTTCACTGGTTCCCTCAGAAAACAGAACACTATTATATTATTATCTCTACTCCTCTTTCTTTTTCTTCCTTTCTTCCTTTCTTTGAAAGAGAGAGAGAGAGAGAGAGAGAGAGAGAGAGCATGTGAGAGAGGATGAGCAGGGGGATGGCAGAGGGAGATCCATGGGCCTTGATCCCAGGACTCATGACCTGAGCCCAAGGTAGATGCCTAACCTACTGAGCCACTCAGGCATCCCTGTAGTTCTTTTTCTCAAGCTTATCTCCAACTGCCATTCACAAGACCACAGTGAAGGAGGAAGAATGATCTTGCCTTCCTTTCAACTGGGGAAACCAAAGCCAGCAGATGGGTCGTCACATAGTGAACCAGTTACTAGAACTCAGTTTACAGCCTGGTTCTCCTACTTCCTTTTCCAAGATTCCTTGTATTTGTTCTTTTGAGTTACCAGTGTTCCTCTGAGTTCAGTTCCTCTCTGGATAACCAATTAGGGAATTCTTGCTGGTGGACAGCTGGGGGCTTATGGGAGACCCAGAAATCAAGGTTTCACATGGATGCAAGACACATTTGGGATGTGTGTGTGTGTGTGTGTGTGTCTGCATGTGGGTATCTGGAAGGCCAGGCTCAGGGCAGCGTTCTCAGACCATTCTGTACAGGAGACCGTGTGGTTAAGACAAATCGACTAGGTTGCTCTTCTCCCACAACTCCCACTCCAGCCCTACTTTCTCCCCATATTTCCCCCAAGACCTTTAGCAAGTGAAATCTAAGGTAAAATAATAGCAGGATAGACTTAAGGGGACAAATATTTTAAAAGAGTAAATTATTGTCCAAGGGAGAAAGTATATGAAGGACGAGGCACTACCATTGTGGTGAGTAGTTTTAAGTGGATCATCTCAGGTGCTTAAGCTCCAGTGGCCAGACTTCCACTCTCAAATTCTGGATAAAAGCAGTAAGTGGAAGTCTCTCAGGGTTACAATCCAGCCCCCTAAACTCCTGCATCCAAAGGTGACCTCCAGCCCTGCTATTTCCCCCTTTTATATACCCTTTTATACCCTCACTCACCATAACACTCCAGAAGGTCCAACTCCTCTCTGGGCATGGCCAAGGCTGAGATCCATCGAAGCTTTTCACTTCTGAGAAAACAAAGCAGGGTCAATGCTTCAGCTGCAGCTCTGGGGTGGAGGATGATGGCCAATGATGGGGAAGGGAAATGACTGTGGAAAAGACTTGTCTGGTTCAAAAAGTCTAGATCAATAACATCTAGGATGAAAGTCAATGGGACTTTGCTTGGTTGGAAACATAAGATCTTGAATTGTATGTTAATGTGTTTATCACCCTTTATTTTTCTCTTCTTTCTAAGCTCAACCTCTTAATGGCAGGTCTTTCAAGTGGAGGCATAATATCAACTAGACACATGAGATTTTCCATTTTGTACTAGCAAAATGTTCATCTCGGTTTAGATTCCCTCTATCACTTTGCATAATTCTCGATACTCTACTGCCCACCTCCCTTCGATCAGATATCTCAGAGATGAAAATTATTTTGTAATCGTAATTAGATCAAGGAAATGTGTCTACTATTTTTTTTTGCTCATGCAAAAAACCCAATATATATATATATATTGCAATATAACCCAAACTAATTTTGTAATTATCTGAAGGATTTTGTATTATGTTAGCCTCTGCTTCCAAAAACACTGGAGTAATTGAGACCTGACACTACTTCTATTTGAGGAAGATGCTGCCCAAAACACTAAACAAAGAACATGAGTCCATATTTGATTACTTGACTTTGGTGATGTTTTGCATATGAACCCCTCTATCAGCATTTGTTCCATAAGTGAAGACAGGTATGATTGATCCCACCCTGAGCTGTCTTCTGAGAGACAAAACTGAAAAGTGCCTGCAACACAGGAATTCTTGGACCACTTGGGGTCCTGTCAAACTTTTTAAAGAAGACCCTTCTTATATCTCTTATAACAGCAACAGTAGCTATAGTCTTGTAGTTGATTCGTTATTTTAGGCATATGTACCAGATTTTATAGGTCTTATTCTTTAATACTCTCTAAAGTGTATGTATCTATGTGCAAATGTATTTATTATTATTATTATTATTATTAAAAAGATGAGCAAATCAAAGTTCTCAACACTCTAGATTTCTGTTCAACAGAAGACTGGCTTGGAAGGTGGAGGAAGGCAAGCTAAAGACACCCCAGGGCTTATCTTATCCAAATATATGTCCATCAGCCTTTGGCACTTAAGAGTTTCTGCTTATACACATGGGCATTACGGACAGGACATCAGGAATTCTTTAGTTACTCCATACCAGCCCATCTCCTTCCTGTTATCTCACAAACTTTGTCCCTCTTGACTAAAGAGCATGAAATAGATGCTCAACTTTGGTAGCAACTCTGTACCCTTTCCCACCCCATCTCTTGCAAGGTGTCTATTAGCTCTAAGGGTTTGGGTTGGGATTTCCCAATGGATGCTCTTCAGTCCAGAATAGGATAAATAGTGTGTGGCTGTTTTCTGGACACATTTTCTGCCCCAGCCCCACTTTCTTCCTAGGCAGTCCTCCCTCCCTCCCTCCCTCCCTCCCTCCCTCCCTCCCTCCCTCCCTCCCTCCCTCTCCCAGCCGCATCTCACTGGGTCTCTGTGCTGAAGAGGAACTCGGCCTGGGTGCCCTGCGCGTTGTGCAGCAGGAAGAGTCGGAAGAGGTTTTTGTGAGGTCCGTGTAGCTTCATTTCACACTTTTCCCCTCGGATGGAGGAGAAGGGAGCATGGTCAAATACCAGGAATCGGCTACCCCTGCAAAATACAAGGCTGGTTAACCCGACTGTACAATTGTTATACTTCATCCACCCCTCGTATCTTTGGATTCACAATCCCTGTCCTTTCCTGCTTGCAGATTCTCGTGAAAACCCTGAGATGGTGCTACCTTGCTCCCAAGATGGTAGCTCCAGAGTCCCCAGAGATTTGTCTCCCATTTGGCAAACCACATGTCTCGTGCAATGAAGACATCACCACTTTCAAGAGTTGGAGAGGCAGAACCAATACACATTTTCTAAGACCCTTAGGACCAAAGACTTAGGATCTGGAATTGGCTAAGAACCTCTAGGCTAGGAGGCTGAGTCCACGCAAATAAATGGGTTTGAGAATGTGATAGGCTAGTTTGCTACATTCTGCTCTGCGTCTGTAACACAGTATGAGTCCCGCTATGTGATCTTGTGGCATAATTTGGTGGAATCCCTTCTTTCTCTTCTCTAGGCCATGACCTGCACTCCCTGGGCGGAGCCCCTGAGAAGGGCTCCTCAGGGAACATGACCCTCCTCTGTCCCTTTCGTCCCTGCCCTCCTGCCCTATCCCATTTCCCTCTTGTGCCCTGGCCTCCCGTTCTAGTCACTGACTCTCGGGGCCGAGACAGCAACAGACAGTCATTGAAGAGATGCAGGTGGACAGGACGCGTGTTGAGCTTCCTTCGCAGCCCTGGGGACAGACTGAACTCCAGGGCTGTCACCTCTCCACTCTTCACCAGCCAGCGCGACTGCGAAATGAGCGGGAATATCTGTAGCATAGGGAAGGCAGAAAAGGCAGTGTCATAGGCAGGGCAGGCGTGAGGCTTCCTCGGTCCTGCCCGCCCTCCCATGCCTCTTCTTCATGAGTTCCACCACTGACCCTCACCTCCTCCTCAGGTCCTCCCTGCTCATTACCCATCTACTTAGACTGTTTCTCTCAGAGCCCCCCACCTACCACCGTCTACCACTCTGGAGCTCCCACATCCATGGCTCCAGGAAATGGAAGGTGCCTATGGTTCAACCCAGGATAGTGATGACACGAGAAAGCTCAGCCCCAGAAGCCTGAACTGGAGGAGAATCAGCAGACCCCGATGTGAGGGACTAAGGTAGGGGACGGTACGCTGCGTATCTTAGAAGTGAAAGATCTGGGCAGTAATGACATCTGTGCTTTCTCCGACGATAACCAGAGATGTGGGAAGAGCATGTGGGGGCATATGTGGGAATGAGAATAAGGAGAAGTTGGTGGGGTCTGCTTGGAGTTGGAAGTTGGGTAAAGGTAAGGGTACTGGACCACAATTATCATGTGGATCAGATTTTCCTTCTCTTTGAGGGAGGTAAGGACGGTGTCTGTTCTGAGGTGGAATTTGAACGCAGAATGTTTATTTATGTTTGTATAGGGATAGGAGATTTTGGTCTTGTATTTGAAGTCAATTTCATAGTGCTTTGGTTAGACTAGATGAAGACGAGAAAATACTGAACGGTTTAAACACAAAACGTATCTTTACAAAGGTTTTTACGTTGATAAGTTCTCCCTCACCTGCCCACTTCCCAAATGCATATTAACCCCTCAGGTAACCCACTTAGGTGACCACTGTCCTTTATTTCCCATGTATCCTTCCAGAGTTTCTCTATGTCTACACCAGCGAACACAGATTTGTATCTTCCTACTTTTCACCAAAGATAATATCCTATAATACACACAGCTCTGTATCTACCCTTTTTCACTTAATAATATATCATGGAGATTGGGGCAGGCATGTGGGTGTCCCAGAAACAGGACAGAAGAGAAGGCGTGCAGACGTTAAGGGCAGAGACCGAGATAGTCCGAGCAAGATGGTTCTACGTTAGAAGGTGACCTGTGGGTTATGCTAAAGTGAAGATTCACAGGTGGGGTCAAGGTGCAAGAGACCCACTCACTTTACACTCGAACTCAATCTTCTGGCTCAGGTAGATGAGCTCCTCTGTCCGTCGCATCCTCTGGACATTGTTATTGCAGTCTCGGATCAGCTGAACATAGAATAGAGTGAGGAGAGAGGAAGAACACTGTGTTAGAGGCTTTGACCTTGGTCTCCTGCAAGAAATTTGGAAGTTAAGGGGCCCCTGGGGGGCTCAGTTGGTTAAGCGACTCTGGCTGAGGTCATGATCCTGATGTCCTAGGATTGAGCCCCATGTCAAGCTCCTTGCATAGCAGGGAGTCTGCTTCTCCCTCTCCCTTTGCTCCTCCCCCATGCTGCACCCCCCTACCCCTGACCTGCCCTGATGTCATGCTCAGGTGCTCTGCCTCTCTCTCAAATAAATAAATAGAATCAAAAAAGAAGAAAGAAAAGAAAGAAAGAAAGAAAGAAAGAAAGAAAGAAAGAAAGAAAGAAAGAAAGAAAAGAAAAGAAAGAAAAAAGAAAGAAAGAAAGAAAGAAAGAAAGAAAGAAAGAAAGAAAGAAAGAAAGAAAGAAAAAGAGAGAAGGAAGGAAGGAAGGAAGGAAGGAAGGAAGGAAGGAAAGAAGAAAGAAAGAAAGAAAGAAAGAAAGAAAGAAAGAAAGAAAAAAGAAAGAAAGAAAGAAAAAAGAAAGAAAGAAAGAAAAAAGAAAGAAAGAAAGAAAGAAAGAAAGAAAGAAAGAAAGAAAGAAAGAAAGAAATCCATCAATCAACCAGTCAATCTGGAGGTTGGTTGCGACAGCCTCCATTTTTTCTGGCAGGCTGGGATTGCATGAGGGTAGAATTGAATTGAAGTTCTAGGCCTCTGGTATACCTTGTATGACCTGAGAGGATATTCCTGGGTGGGGTGAACCTAAGATTTAATTTGGGGATGGTGGTAGTGAGAGCAAAGCCCCTTGGTGTGGAACATCCTCAGTGCGGGAAGGAGGCCGGGTGGGGTGGAGGGTGGGTAGGGAGGGTGTTCGCAGGTTTGGCTGGGACGCTGAGGAAGGTGAGCAATCCCCTTAGCAGGGACCTGCGCTCTCTGGAGTCATGCACCTTGGCAGAAGAAGAATTCTCTGTGAAGGCCAATCGAGGGGTGTGAGTGGGGGTGGTGGCCACCTACCTCCTCCAGCGCATGATGTGCCTTTGTGGCCTCTGCTTCCTCTGGAGATCCAGGCTGTGTTCTCTTCAGAATGTTCTGTAGAACAAACCGTAGGCAGGCACCAGGTGGAAGGAAGGGATGGGAACACAGGAAGAAGGAGTTATGGAGGGTGGGCTAAGGAGGTCCAGAAACACCATTTTTGCAGCAGATCCCCCCTGAGGAAGAAGGGTGTGGGCAGCGGGGAGTCGGCTCCATCATCCACAGGGTGCAGAAGAAGGGTGACAGAACCTTGGGGCTCCCGCAGATCACCCCTCTCGGGGGGAGGGGGGAGGCCCGAGGAGGGACCCCTGTACCTGGAGCAGCAGTTTGAGACGCGTGATGCGCTGGAAGGGCAGGATCAGAAAGGACTTCAGGGAGAGGCGCTGGCAGACGGGGTCGCTCTCCAGCTTCTCCAGGACCTCTCGGAAACTGCTGTTGCTGTTCCTGGGTGGGCGAGCCTCAAGTGAGAAGGGATGTGGGGGGCGCAGGGGACACGGTGGGGGGGTGCAGGGTGTGGAGATGGCACAAGAGAGAGCGGGGACAAGAACACGCGTCGTGTGGATACCGTTTGGGGTTGGGGTTGGGGTTTGGGGGTTTCCGGGCAGGGTCCCTGCAGGGCCCGCAGGGGGGTCAGGGCTTACAGCAGGACTTGGAAGGTGCGCTCCTGGTAGGTCTGGTTGGTGACATACGGCAGGTAGACCCGGCGAAAGTCGGGAGCGTGGTTCAGGACTACGTCACACACTTGGAAGGTGAAGATGTTGCTCTCGAAGTTCTCCTCCAGGTCGGAAAGGAACCTGCACGGTACCCACACGAGTCTCCTGAGACCTGCGAGCAGCTGGCTGACCCCCGCCACACCCTGAGTTTGTGACTCCTTCTTGCTATTAGCCGGTAACTTCGACTGACTTCTCAGCTCTGCACCCCTCTAGCTCTAGGGTTCCCTGCAAGGCAATCTCTAGTTTGCCCCTCATACAACCCTCTGATCCCTGTTTTCCATTTCCTGTTCTTCTTTTGCTTCTGTCCTGGCTTTCTGAGCTTCCCCTGTTTCCCAGAGCCCACCTCCAGGGCAGCGCCTACCCACAGTACGTCCCTTCCTCAACCAGGGAAGCGTTTCCCATTCGTGTGTTGACCCATTAATGGATCTGTGCACCCACACACCCTCTCCTCTTCTTTGCTCTCCCTCCCTATTCCGACAGCATTGGGAACCATGAAAGGGGAATGAGAAGGCTTCTGAAAAGGGGGCGAGGAGGAAACACCCGATGGTTTATAGGCTAAAGATACTGAGGCTGAGTGAATGGTGTTTGGGAGAAGAGGAATCTCACGTGGTGCTGACTTCACGCACGTCCTGTAAACGAGAGAAGAGCCACTGGTATTCCTGGTTGGAAAGCGTGGCCCGCAGTGGGGCTGAGAGCTGGAAATGATCCACAGCTACATGCAGACTGCGTAGGTACGAGGCCTCTGACACGATCAGCTCAAATTTGGCCTGGGAGGTTGGAGAGGAGATTAATTTAAAATAGTTATGGACTCCCCAGTGTATGCTAGCCAGCGCGTGACGACATTCTGGGGGCAGAGCGGAGGACAAGGCGGATCCTCTCATAGCTCACAGTCACGTCAGAGCCTAACCTGGGATCAGGAGAGAGAAAGAGCATTGGAGCCCGTGGGAAGAACGTACAAGCCCCCATAGGTATAAGAGAAAAGGGTACTGTCAAGAAGCTTAATAAACTGAGCATCTTTCGAACCGAGTATCTGTACTAAAGTAGTGGCAGGAGATGAAGCTCAGAGGGCAAATAGAGGGAGGTCAGGAGGATTGCGTGAACGAGGTAAAACAGTTTGGACATATGGGAAGACTGAAAGAGGCTTTATGTAGGGAAATAACTTGATCAGATTTGGTTTTTATAAAGGTTATTTCTGAGCATGGCGCGAAGAAGGGTAGGAGGGGCAGAGGAGCCACGTTAGGAAACTGCCATAGTCATCCCAAGGCAACAGAGGGAGGTGAGAAGAGCCACGGGATGGGGAGGGGTAGGCCACCTTCGAATTTATTTAGGAGGGAGATTTGAAAGGACTCGGTTCTTTGCCAGAAATGAGGGCTGAAACAGCAGACAGTCACAATTTAATGGCTCATTTGTTGAGTTTAGTAACCGCGTGAATGGTGGACTCACTCACTGAGCCAGAGAACTTTGAAAGAGGAACAGACTGAGGGGATGAAGGTGACTTGGGAGGAAGCAGGATATTTGAGAACCAGATGGTGCTGCTGTGGTTTAATGGAGATGGGCCAGCGCTTGAGAACTTATTTGGAGGCTCCAGCAGGGGGCGTAATGCTCATGGCCCTGTCCTCCTCCAGCCGGGCTGCCCCATGCTCATCTAGGCACGTCTCTTCAAGGTACACGCAGAGAGGGACAGAGGAGACCAAGACGACACACACCTGGGTGATGACCCTACCCGCAGCAATACTGGACTGGGGGCGCCGAGGTACATCTGAGTACTGGTTCCAGCATTCACTGACCATATGACTTTGTGGGGCCCATTCAACCTCACAGAACCTCCGGGTTTTTGTCTTTCTGTGCAGGTACAGTGACCCCATGTCACAAAGATGTTGTGACAGTCAAAAGAAATGGGGTCGGTGTAAACACCTCGTAGACCCCAGAGGGCTATTTTATGGGAGGACTATGTGCCTATAAGCATAGAGGCTCCTCTTCCTAGAAATAGGAGGCCAGGGCTAGCCCGGGGGCCCCAGTGGACTTCCCAGTACGCTCCAGTGGGTGAAAGAGAGCTGGGTTCATATCATCTCCTGTTGTTTGGGCGGATCACGGATTTTTCTTATATGTCCTCCATGTGCTTTAAAAGTTGAGGTCAGAATAAGGCCCCCAAGTCTGAGCTTCAAAAAGCCTACACATTTATAGCTGCCTCTGTTTGATTTGTTTATCCATAAGTCCTTCTGGCCAACATCTGACTCCTTCCCACCTCTGAAAAGGGGAGAGTATGGCACTAATATGTATCAAACCATGTACCAGACATGACGCTAAAAGCTAGATATGGGTACTCTACTTAAACCATACAGCAACCCTGAAAGGTAGACATTATCTTTAAGTCTTAGACAAGGAAACTGAGATTTGGTGAAGTCATAAAACTTGCCTAAGATTACACAGCTAGCAAATGGCGAAGCCAGGATTCCGACCCCGGTTGGCCTGACTTGAAATTAAAGTACAGCGGTAAACATTTTTTGAGTGACTGCTATGTGCGAGGCACTTCTTCCTTTTTGGTTCTCCCACTATTTGCGACCCAGTGTTACAAATGAGAAAACAGAAGGTTTTCTGGCCAAAGCTGAATAGCCAGCAAACAGCAAAGTGGGCTTCACGACCAGGTCATTTACTCCAGAACCCAAATACGTATACAGGATTCCATGGTGCCTTTCCATGGTGCCCTACTGTCTTCCTGGGAAGAGAGGTTCCAGGCCCTATTTCAGACTGATTATTAAGACAAACTCTTCCATGTGAAACCCGTTAATGGTAATAACGTAACGACAAACAGCCTCTACTAGAGTCTTGCCATTGGGTGTTAGGACCGAGCCGAGCCTGATGGTCATTTCAAAGCCTCTATGAGACCAATGGACCACAAGACAGCAGCAAGGGCCAAAAGCCACTCAGGTGCCTCAGTTGAAGAGAGAAACTTCAGTGTAGCGTGGAACCTGACTGAAGAGGGAAGTTTTAGTCTAGCCTGAGGCAGCAGTGAAGGGAGTAATTGCACATCCCTCCCAACAAATTCAGGGGCACGGTCACTTGGTATGAAGCCCGACCAACAACAGGTAGGAGGAAGCGGCTCCACGCCCTGCGGAAGTGGGGAGCAGGGCCGGTGGTAACATCCAGAAAGCAATTCAGATGCATCAGCGTGGAGACCAGTGACAGCCAAGGCGTGCGTAGAGCATGTGGTGAGTGGTGGTGGCAGTGAGCAGGAAATGGGCATAAGACTTTGCTCTCCCTCCTGCACCCCCACCCCCTGCCCCGACCCTGCCCCGCTGGGTACCTCTTGCAGTTTTTGATCTTCATGGGTCATGGAGAGCAGCACGGTGCTGTTGCGCACCACAGGGATTTCCTGCCAGAGGGAGCCACTGGAGGCCATGGACAGGCGCTGCAGGTAGGATTCGGAGGAGACCAGAGCCTTCCGGGGCTGCCGGGGGGAGGCGGGCCCCGTGACCTCTCCCAGGCTGTCCAGCCGCTGCTGGCTCTGAATCTCCTTGTTCAAAACCACATCGCTGTACTCCTGGTAAAGCAGCTGAGCTGCAAGGGCAAAGAAGATGACAGAGGGAGGGAATTAGGGAGACAGGGATGGGGAGGCATAAAGACAGAAGCCACCAAACTGCTTCTGGCTGTCCTGGCAATTCTCTCTCCCTGGAGAGATCACGGACTGGCCCACAGAGGGTGGCTATGGGCTCCAGTCTTGGGCAAAATGCCACGTGGGGCTATACTTCTGTTTCAAGGGACTCACAGGAGTTGATGAGCTTCGAGCGGCGTCTTGAAAAGCCTCCCATCACCTCCTTTGGTTTCTTCTCCCTATGGAGACAAGGAGGAGGGCTCTGGGTGCTTGCTGGCCACTGACGCGGAGAAGCCCCAGGTGACCATAGATGAGATAGTCTCTAACCTCTGGGACGCGTGCTGGGATGTCAGGGCCGAATCCCCTCAAGAGACAAGCTGTGGCCCTGACCCACGTTTAGGTAGTTCAGAGCTTTTTTGGATGTCATGTTGAACGTTTACAGGGGGGTTAGTTCATGGCTACAGAACCTAGGAGGACGGGAGAGTCAGACCCAGCTGACAGCCGGGTAGGCAAGAGATGCCCTTACCCTGGAATCCTGGTGTACGTCTCTTCCCTTCCCTACCCCTGGAAGACACAGGGTCCCAGAACCCTTGTCAGACCATGGAACTCTCAGTGTCCTAAGAAAGGACAGTCTAAGTGTGTCTGCCAGGAGAGAAGGGGACTCACCGAAACACAATGGTGTCTGAAGGGCCAGGGGCCTTTTCTACGGCTGGACCTCTTGTATCTGGAAACAGAAATGGTGAAGTCACTGAGATTTTGGAGGGACATTCGGGTGGCCAAGAAGGCAAAACTTAATGCAGGAGATGCAGGCCTCTGAGGGAACAGAAGGGCTCAGCCGGGAGTCTGTGCAGGAGAGCGGTGCCAAAGTAGAAAGCATTTGAGGACACTATTAGCAGGTGTGTCCCCAGCCCTGGAATCCTGGTATCAGACGTGAATTGGACAAGAAGACGATGTCTTCTGTACCACTGGGAGGACACTGAGCAGGTGCTGGTAGCTGGAAAGCATGTGTGTCGGGGCGAGAGAGGAAACATCCGTAACAAAGTTGGGAAAAACAGGTACACAGTCAAACACCACCATGGCCGGGTGGAAGAGTGGAAGGAGACGGAAAAGTACTACAGCGAGCTCAGAGAGACTCTCGAGGGCTTCCCTCTGGGTTGACATTGGGTAGGTGGATGAGTAGGTGGATGAGGAGAAGCCCTGGGGACAGAAGATGGGTGAGGTGGTAAGAGCTGGAGAAGGCTTGAGTGTCACCGTGATCTTGCCCCTCGCTTACCGGAAGGGCCCTCAGGCAAGATGGAAGGTCTGCGCAGGCCTTGCCGGTTCCAGCCCTTGTGCTTACTGGACCCGTCACCGGGATCTGCGACCCGCCCACTGACGCTCTCCAGTGGTCTCCCTGTGTCCCGCCTGTGGGGCCAGCTGGATGCCTTCTCCAGGTGGGGATGGCTGAGCTTTTCCGACTGCCTTGCTTGGCCTACATCCAACCTCCTCAGGCCATTGGCTCCTTCCGGAGGGGCTGATCTTCTCAAAGATCCTCTGGCAGGGGCCTCAGACTCTTCGGAGGGTCCTGGGTCACAGGTGGGTCCCTGGAGCTCCAGACTCCAGTGTGTGGTTGGGGAAGACGGACTGAGAAGGGTTGCCACATTGCTGAAAGCCATGCCAGGGGACACTTCACTCTTACTCCTGCTGGTGGAAGCCAAAGAGTCTGTTGATCGGCCCATGGCTGGGGGCCAGGAGGTACGTCCAACAGAGTGGGGAGCAGAGACTGTCCGCTCTTGACAAACAGGCCTTGGCTTGCCCCGACCCCCTGAATTCATGAGTTCTCCCTGAGTGCTCCTACTCCTCCCCCTGGACTTGGGGGGTAACGGAGGTGGTTCAATGGGAGGATCCATAATAGGGACAGGGGGGAGAGGCCTGTAGATCCTTGGATTACTAAAAGAAACAGAGTGGTGGGACTGGGACAAATCAGGAGTTGGGGGCAATGGCTTATTGTATCTCAGCCTGCGGGAGAAAGAGGTCAGAGTAGGGGTGGGAGTGTCCGGGGTAGAGGGCAGAGGTCGATGCTGCCTCGCCACGAGGGGGTCAGGAAATGGGGGAAGTGGGCCTTTGGGGGGACCATGTGGCCCCGAACCTGGGGCCAGTGGAAGAGCATGGCCACACCTCTTCAACGTGGCAACTCCTGCATGGAGGTGGCTGTCTCTCTCTACCACGGAGGGGTGGACATGCCTCTTCTCCGGGGGAGGAGGGGGCAGAGGTTCAGGGATCCTCCCATCTACAGAGATAAGGGGTGGGGAAGAGCCATAAGCAGGAGACTCTGGGGCAGAGGCTGAAGTGTGTGGGGAGCCACATGGCTGGGTGCTACAGGGACTACTGGATCTTTCCAGATTTGAAGTGAATTCTTGAGAGTCCCACCCCAGAGTAGGTAATGAACTAGGGGATTCTGGAATGATCCTACAGTCCCTACCACTTTTCCTGTCCCTTCTTGGGATCACAGAGCCATAGATGACAGGTTTGGGGGCCCTTTGGGGCAACTCTGAATGAGAAAAGGAAAGTGAGAGTCCCAGCAGGTCCGGAGTTGGCTCTGTCCTATGAGAGCCTGGGAAGGAGTTGCTCCTTAGGTGCTGGACAGCCCCTGCAGGGTGGCCTGGGGGGCCCTGGAGGTGGGCCCAGCTGGAGCTGGTGGGTGTTTCCACGGTGGCCTCTGCAGAGGGAGCGCCAGGGAGGGCAGCTGGGGGAGTCTCGGAAGCCCCACAGTCATGTGCGTGGGTGGTCCGAAGAGTTGCTCTGGAGGTTTCTGGAGAATGTGCAGCAAGAAAGGGCTCCCTCCTGGGAGAGCCAACCGGGGGGCTGGCAGACAATGATGTAGTGGTCCGGGAGGAGACTTCAGCAGGACTGGAAGGAGGTGAATGGGGAGTCCTCGGAGGAGTTGCAGGGGTCCCGGCAGAGACCATCTGGGTCCCCTGGCTGAACACTGCCCCCTTCCCCAGCTCGGGTCCCTCCTGCTGGCTGTCCTGAGCTGCTTCTTGGGCAGGCGACCCCCCAGCAGGAAAGGAGCCAGGTAAAGAAGCAGGCCGGCCCGACCACCCTCCGGACTCCAGTGGAGGAGGCAGAGCTACAGGGGATAGTTCCTCAGCCCTAGGCTCCTCCCGAGGCCCAGGAGCACCGGTCATGGGATAACAGGTGTCTGGAAACAAGTCACAGGGAGAAGAGACCTCAGAGGCTACCAGAGCCAGTGTGGAAGGACCATCACGTGCTTCCCCCTCTTCTGTAGGCCCCTCTCTGCCCTCTCCCCGAAGCGGGTCCCCGTCCCAATTCTCCGGCTCCTCCTCCCCTGACCCCACTGCCTCCGCCTCCCGCCCCTCCACCGAGGCCACCTTCCCCCGAAGACCTCGAAGACCTGGACCTTCTGGCCTTCCAGTTACTTGCCCTGATTTGCCCACCACGCTCCGCTTCTCCTCATTCTGAGCAGCCCCGCTCCCCTCCTCTGGCCCCCCTGTCTCCCTGTTCCCCTCCTCTCCCTGCTGTAGACCCGGCTGGCGCCGAGCCTCCATCCCCTGCTCACTGCGGCGCAGACCTTCCAATTCCCCAGGAAGCCCCGTTCTCTCTCCGTGCTTGGCGCGCATCGCGCGGCCTCGTCTCTGCTCCTGTTTCTGCTCTTGCTCCCCTTCTGTACCGTCCGCCTGCTCCCCGCCCTGTTCCTGTCCCCCTAAACGCCCATCGTCCCCCGCCGCTGCTGCCTCCCGGAAGGCCGCTTCGGCCAGTCCCTGCTCCTCCAGCCCCCGGGCATCCAGAAGGCACATGAGTCCCCCTCTCCCTGGACTTTCTTCGGCCCCCGCAGCCCGCAGCTCTTCCCCCTGCCTGACGGAGTCCCCGGGGTGCTCGGGCTCTGCAGGGTGCTCTTCACAGGGAGGCCCAGATCGGGGCTGAGCGGAGGTGTCTGGAGAAGCCTCCTCCTCTTCTGCACGTCCAGTTCCCGCAGGCAAGGAAGTGAGCTCTGGTCTAAGCTCCATCTCCACCCCGCCACCCCGCTCTCTGGACACTGGGACCGTGTCTAGATGTTCACCCTGAACAGGGCAGGCCCCGCGCTCTGCGTGAGCTGGTGTCCTTGCCCGTCCGTCTGCCAGGCTCTGAGGCACCGCCTCCTGGCGCTCCGGGGTGTCCCACGTGTCACCCACGGTGTCTTCCTGGTCGGTCTCCACACCTGCAGGGGCTTCCTCGGGGAAGGAGGTCATGCTCTCAGCTGCACAGCTCTGCACATCCTTTAGGCCTCCCTGCTGGGGCTCCGAGAGTCCTCGTCCCTCTGCCCATGTGGACGATGGCTCCCAGCCTCCTTGAGCTTCGGGCCCCAAGGTGGCAGTCTGACTGCTTCTCCTGAGAGGTTCCGGGATAACGCTGAGCTCCGCTAAGGCAGGGATGGGGGTCAAGGCCCCGTGTTGGGGCTCCTCAGCCTCCATCAGGGCTGAGCCCTAAAGAGGAATAAAACACAAAGTTCTCATCACCCTTTGTGCTTCTACCTATCAAAGGAACAGACCAGAGAGAGCAAGAGTGGGACATTTCTCCGGTTCCATTTAGAGTCCCTCTTGGTGACAAAACGTACTCAACAACGTAAGCAACGGCCTCTATGAAATGCACCACTGATTTGTTCATCTAATAAATATTTACCCAGTGACCTCCCTCAGGGCAGGGCATTCAGTGGTAAACAAGACAGACCGACTGTGTCCTCATGGAGCCTGCAGTCTGGTGGAGGAGACAGATCATAAATGATTAAATTAGAGTATAAGACCGTTGTCAAAGAGCACCAAGCACTCCCAGTGGTCATTACTCTCTAGATTGTATTATGTCATACTGTCTCCCAGTCTACACTCTGGACACCAAGCATGACTCAGTTCTCTATAACTCGCAGACACAGTGAGTGACACACCCTGAATCCAACAACCCAGGGAAGAGAGGGAGGGAGATCTTCCTCCAAAGCTCCTGACGGGGATTAAATAGGTCTGTGGCCACCGCAGCCAGTGTAGTGTGATCTCCCTGTGCACCCTCTGGAGTTCACTCACCTTAGCTTCCACAGGATCTAGCAGAGCCTCGTAACTACTTAGCAATTCTCTATTCCCTTATAGAAGCAGCTGTTGTAGGGCCACCACACTGGGTGGCTCAGTGGGGTCAAGCGTCTGCCTTCGGCTCAGGGCGTGATTCCCCGGGTCCTGGGATGGAGCCCCACGTTGGGCTCCCTGCTCAGCGGGGAGCTAGCTGGCTTCTCCTTCTCTTTCTGCCCCTCCCCTGGCTCGTGCGCTCTCTCTCTCTCTCTCTCTCTCTCTCTCTCAAATAAATAAATGGAATCTTTACAAAAGATTTTTTAAAAAAGCAGCTGTTAGAAAGTAGTATGGTGACGACTTACTAGATTGGAACCGTAGGAGACACAGTGGTTACCCGCTCAGTCAGGTCCGTGACACTGGGCTACCCTACGTCCCCCTGCTTCCAGCATCCCCGGAACTCCTTCCGCCACCTCTTGGAAGTTTGTCCTTTCCACCTATCTTCTCACTTCCAGCAGAAAACATCATCTCCCACCTTGCAAAGACTTTAGAAACCCAGAGAGGAACTGCTTGGGTTCCTGGCAATTCAGAGCGCCCGGAGTTTCGCGCTTTTCCTCCTTCCTGCTCAGACAGCCCAACAGGTGGCCGTCCCCTTGCTGGCCATGTTCTCGGGCCTGCCTTCTCCGTCACCTCATGCGATGGATTTTCTCTTCTTCCCGCACCTTCCCCCCGCGCTGTGGTAACCATCCCACGACTGAAGCATGGTCATGGCCTTCTTATCTAAGCTGTGAAAGGAACTGTTCAAACCTGAGGTCCTCATCTCCTCCCACTCCACTAAGCAGCACCCCGCCCACCGCCCCCACGACCGTCAATGTTAACACCAAGGGACACTCAGAGCGGTGGTCCTTGTCTGTGTCTGCCACTTCTGCCATCGGAAATACTTTCTTGTCATTCAGGAGACCACACATTCCTGGTTTAACCCAGTCCTCCAACCAGGGGCCTGCCCTCCTCTCTGTAGACGTACCAGCTCTCACGCACATCACTCTTCTTCTGAGCATCTATACAATCGCCTGTGTATTTTGATTTACCATCTGTCCCGAACAAGAGGCGGGAGCTTCACGAGATCAAGAGCTATGTCCATCTTGCTCGGCTGTCTACATCTAGCATAATACCTGGCCCATATTGCGTGCTCAATACGTGCTTTTCTTTAAAAAAAAAAAATATTTATTCATGAGAGAGACAGAGACACAGGCAGAGGGAGAGCAGGCTCCTTGCAGGGAGCCTGACCCCAGGACCCCGAGATCACGTCCTGGGCCAAAGGCAGACGCTCAGGTGCCCCTCAACACGTGCTTCTCCATTACAGAACAAAATTCTTGTTTCCCTCCTGGCCCGCCTTCCCCAGATGGAATCTGCGGCCAAGTCCTGTTGAGGCCACCTCCTCCTTATCCCTGGAGCCTGTCCACTTCTCTCCATCGGCACCGCTAGACCCTGGTGCCCTCTCCTGTCCTCTCTCACCCAGGCCACTGTACCCGGGGCACAGCCTGGCCACTGGCCTTCACACAGGTCCCCTTGCGCTATGGCCAAGACATTCTCTACTCCGCAGGGCAGTGATCCTTACATGCCCCACTTCTAGTGTAAAATCTCCAGCAGCCTCTGACTGCCACCAGGACGAAACCCGAATATTCACCCTGGGTTATGTGCCCTCCTCGCCTCACCTCTGCTTCCCCTGCAGGGGCCTCAACAGCTGTGGGCACCCCCACCCCCTGCCTCCACATGTGCTGCTCCCCTGCCTGGAATCCTCTTCTGCCCCAGCGAACCCTTTGCTACTCTCACACTCACTGCACTTGTAATTACACATTTAATGTCTATTTTCCGGGCTAGAGCGTGAGCTTCGTAAGGGCACAGACGCTGCCACATTCATCCTCTGCCTCACCGCCTGCAGCTTCGCTTGCCCTCAACAAAGATTTATTGCATGAGTGAAGAAAGGAAGACGACGGAGTTAAAGGCAGGTTGCTCAGTTCTTGTATCTGCCTTGTGTGTCCTTTTAGACAATCGTAGAAATCATTTATGTGAACACCCGTTTTCTCATTTTACGAAAGGGTTTGAACTCTTTCTTTGCAAGGATTTCTAACGAAGGTTAAGTGACATTAAAAAGTACCCTGTTAACTTTAAGAGTCACAGGAGTGTCGGGGATTGTAATTACTGTGGAGGAGAGAGAAAGTATAAAAGAGAAATGCAGGATTTTATGAGTTGGGAGAACCTTTAGAGACACACAAGAAGCTCCGCTTCACTTGCAGATGGGCAAGCTGAAGGTCCCAAACCTGGACACTTGCTCAAACTTCTTAAGTAAATGGTACAGGTGACCTCAAACCAAAGTGTCCAACCTTACGTCTACTGTAGGCAACCGGAAGCCCAGCTGTAAGAAGCTGGCAGGTCCTGGCCTAGAGAAGACCCGGGGGGGGGGGGTGGTGGGGGGGGGCTATGGAACCCACAGCTGTCCCTGGAGCCGCGCATCTCCTGCCTCCACTAGGCTTCAAGCCAAAGCCCACCACCCAGAATGCCTGCTGTCCTGCCGAGAGACTGCACAAGCACCCACGCTTTCACAAGCACCCTTGCGCGAGCACCCATCCACACGCGCACACACACGCAATAAGCCGCCCTTGCAGTTCCTATGCAATAGAGCCTGACATAACCAAACAGACAGGTCCCAAGCCACCCTGGAGATGTTGTGTGTGACAAGTTCCTGGCCACCCCAGAGACGCAGATACCATCTATATGGGGCAAAGAGCCATGTCCAACATAAGCACACTTGTGAGAAGGGCTTTCATGTCCCTTTCCAGTTAACTGACACAGTGTGTGATTTGCTCCCCGTTTCTAGACCGAAGTACAAAATACTATAATCACGAGATGATACCGTGACGTGACCCTATTCTCTCAACCACACATTAAATACTAGAGTTGCTCACCGCACTTTCTGGAACTTGGCTAAGGAGGGAAGGAGGCTGTGCCTACACCTGAAGTCTCCCCTCACCCACACCTGTATTGTCCTTGCCCTGTACCCATGGGCATGCTCATGTCCCCCAAACAAGAAGCTTCTAGATACACGTCTGTCTGCCCTCTCTATTCAGGCTGCATCCCCAGGCGCCCTGGGGTCCATGGACACCTTCAGTTCCATTCGAGTTACGTGACGCGTGTCTGTCTCCCGCAAGCCCGCTGACACTATTTCTAGCACCGCCTTTATCCATTTGGAAATACTGGTAGTCACCAGATCAGCCACCATTTACCACAAAGGAAGAACGTATCCTATGTCCCCTGTACCTGATCCCGTCCTAGTAATCTGATTGCAACGTAAGACAAAGCGACAATGTGAGAAAGCTGAAGGAAATCTGCAGAACGTGGTTCCGCCCGCACAAAGCCATCAGGGGAGAGCCTTTCTGCATCGCCCATTTGAGGTTCCCTCCTCATCCCCTTCTCCACCAGGGGTGAGTAATCACTGTTTGTGTGCGCACAGGCAAAGATGGGGCATGGCATCACGGTCATCTGGCCTTCCTCCGGACCAGGCACCTTCTGCACCTGCTGACCCTGTCCACATGCAACTTCTTTCAAGACCAGGCCCCAAGTCCCTAGTGAGTGAGAGAGCTCAGTGTGTCCTCCGGGGCCCCCCACACCTGAGCCTTGTCCATGTCTACTCACCAGAGAATTGTATCTCAAAGATATCGTCTCCTCCCTGCCACGCTGCTTGTTCTTCAAACCGGTGTTGAGTGCATGTGTTTTTTTTGTTTTTGTTTTTGTTTTTTCGAGGATCGTGCTTCCTGGATTTGGTAGCCGTGCCAGGTTCAGATATGCTGGCTTATACCACAAATCGCTGCAGTACTCTTGAGTACTTACAATACTACTGAATTTACACTAGCGCCTATACTGTTGCTCGCCTTAGGAAAACCCCTCCCAAATCAAAATACTCTCATTCTGATTCAGAAAAATTAGACCACCATGGAGCTGTATGTCATTATTCACTGTTTGACATGAATGTCCCCAATTGACAAAGACATGAAAATCAGAGTAGCCTTCTGGGCCACTGACTGCTAACACCTGTGTTCTATCCACGTGAGGAAAGCTCCTCCATCCCAATGAAGACTGAAATAAACATCTCTTATCTGTTCCCTAATGTCTGAAAATACATTATCCACTGCCTTGTAGACCCCATGGGCTGACTCCGAACATCATTAGCGGCGATGCTGACGTCCGCCCCACAAATCCATCTGTGGCCCTGGTGCCATCCACAGAGATAAAGTGAATGTGAGCCACCTCTTTGTGTCCTTACCGTAGACCCTGAGGGTGACCTTGTTCGGTCCTATAAATGACCAGCTCCTGTTCACTCCACAGACACGGTGACTCATCCCTGTCTACACCAGATGCTGTACGTCGCCCGTTTGAGTCTACACCAGTGACACTTGAGCAACACTGCTCCTGTTCAACCCATGATCCTGTGTGTGACCCCGTTCTTGTCCATACCACGTAGTGACAGACACCACAAATGACATGTTCCTGCCTATCCTACAGACACCATAGGCCACAGACAACCTCAGACCAACTATGTTAGGGGAAGCCATACACACTGGGGACCCCTAATACATGACAACTCTTGACTATACTTAGAATTACTATTTTCTTTTAATAAGAGGGATTCCTCTGCAAACCTCCTGACTTCCCGCTCTTCTCCACTAGGATACTAACAGGCAATCCTCCTGCCAAACAGTCTCTCTTTGAAACCTTCCTCCTCCTCAGCCTCCAAGAATGTCCCCAGTAGACACGGCTTGAGTTTGTGTTAACCCAAATTGGTTAACCAATAATTCCCCACTTTGCCAGTGCCTAGACCCAGAGCTCCTTCACACTCCAGGTGTAGATAAAACAGGAAGTCTGCGAAAGAGGCCACATCCGGGGTTGTTTAGCTGGGAGCTGGGGCTTCTGGAGTGGGCCAAGGATGCAAGACCGGGAATGGTCAAATCGGGGAGCAAAGCAGGCAAGAAAGTGGAAAAGAAAGTTCTCTCCCTGGTCTGTCTGACACACCCTTCCCCCTCAATCTGACAAGAGTCCTGGCCAGAGTTCACTTCTTAGGTAGACAGGAGGGCAAATCTGTCTTGGGAATCCAAGATCCAGGAAAGGGAGAGCACCTGAGGTCTGGAAATCCACTGGCATCAGGACTAGGTCTCCCAGGACAGTCCTGCGGGGAAGGCAACTGTAAAGGATGCTCAGAACCGGCCCTGTTCTAGCACACACACCCCCGCCCCCACCCCCGGACCTCCCCACCCACCCCCCCAGTTCAAGGAGCTCCCTTCGCACTCCCCAACTTCAGAATGCAAAGTCACGGTTCACACGAGCTTTGGAAGTTCTTCGCATATAGGGAAGAAATAGGGTGGGGGCAGGGCTGGAGTCACCTTTACGGGTTCGGGCGCCTGGGCCAACGGGGAGAGGCGTGTACTTAGACACACGCAGTGTGCGAATCCATAGGAAGATTCACGAAGGAAGGGCCCAGGCCTGGGTAAGAAAAAGGAGACAATAAGACGCGTCTGGATTGGGAACAGGGCCACAAGGGGAGGCTCAGTGACTTCTTCCTACGGGGGCAGGTGTCCCCAGAGCCCGAGCCTTTGAGGGAAGGGCCCCGACCACGGGCCCAGGGAACATCTGGGGGCGGGGGCCAGGCCGGAAGCAAGTTTTTCAGGCAGGAGCATTTCCTCCAGCTTCCCTCCCGCAGACCTGGGGCCGCGGTCACACCCGGCTCTGCCGTCGGCCCAGCCCCCCGTTTCCGGAGCGGGTGCCCCGCGAGCCGGCCGGCCGGGCCCGGGGCGCAGGCCCTGCTCCCCCGCGCCCACGGGCCCAACCCCCTCCGCCGGGCTCGAACAGCCGCCGGCCCGGCCCGAGCGGCGACCGGGGAGCACCCACCTGGCAGCGTCACATGCTGTCTCGGCCGAGAGGCCCCTCCGGGTCCCCGGCGCCGGCCGTCCCCGCGCAGGCCCTGCCGCCGCCCGCCCCCCGCGGCCCGCCCTCGCCGGACGGGAGGAGGCCGCCGCTCTCCTCGGAAGTTTCAGGTGTGGGAAGGGGGACACACCTTCCCGGGGGGGCGGGGCCGGGCCGCGCTCGAGCCCCATTGGTGAGCCCGCGGCTCCCGCGTCACGGCTGGGAAGTGGCGGGCGGCGGGCGGGCGGGCGGCCGCGAGGGGAGCCCGGGGCGCGGGGCGCGGGGCGCGGGGGCCGCACGGGGGGCGGGGGCGCGGGGCGCACACGGGGGCCGCCCGGGGGTCAGGGCGCTCGGAGGCCGCGGGCGGGGGCGCGGGGGGCGCGCGGGGGGCGCAGGAGGGAGCGCGGGGCGCACACGGGGGGCCGCCCGGGGGTCAGGGCGCTCGCAGGTCGTGGGCAGGGGCGCGGGGGGCTTCCCGGGGGGCGCAGGAAGGGTCGCGGGGCGCACACAGGGGGCCCCCCCGGGGGTCAGAGCGCTCGGAGGTCGCGGGCGGGGGCGCAGGAGGGAGCGCGGGGCGCACACGGGGGGCCGCCCGGGGGTCAGGGCGCTCGGAGGCCGCGGGCGGGGGCGCAGGAGGGAGCGCGGGGCGCACACGGGGGGCCGCCCGGGGGTCAGGGCGCTCGGAGGCCGCGGGCGGGGGCGCGGGAGGGGGCGCGGGGCGCACACGGGGGGCCGCCCGGGGGTCAGGGCGCTCGGAGGCCGCGGGCGGGGGCGCGGGAGGGAGCGCGGGGCGCACACGGGGGGCCGCCCGGGGGTCAGGGCGCTCGGAGGCCGCGGGCGGGGGCTCCGGGGGGCGCAGGAGGGTCGCGGGGCGCACACGGGGGCCCCCCGGGGGTCAGGGCGCTCGGAGGTCGCCGCGGGGCGGGGGGCGCGGGAGGGAGCGCGGGGCGCACACGGGGGGCCGCCCGGGGGTCAGGGCGCTCGGAGGCCGCGGGCGGGGGCGCGGGAGGGGGCGCGGGGCGCACACGGGGGGCCGCCCGGGGGTCAGAGCGCTCGGAGGTCGCGGGCGGGGGCGCAGGAGGGAGCGCGGGGCGCACACGGGGGGCCGCCCGGGGGTCAGGGCGCTCGGAAGCCGCGGGCGGGGGCGCAGGAGGGAGCGCGGGGCGCACACGGGGGGCCGCCCGGGGGTCAGGGCGCTCGGAGGCCGCGGCGGGCGCGGAGGGGGCGCGGGGCGCACACGGGGGGCCGCCCGGGGGTCAGAGCGCTCGGAGGTCGCGGGCGGGGGCGCGGGAGGGGGCGCGGGGCGCACACTGGGGGCCGCCCGGAGGGGGCGGTCAGGGCGCTCGGAGGTCGCGGGCGGGGGCGCACACGGGGTCGGGGGGCTGCCCGGGGGGCGCGCGGGCCCCCGCGATCCGCCCGGGTGTCTCTTCTGTGTCTGGTCCAGGTCGCCCCGAAGCCCGGCCTGGATCCCCGCTCACGCCCCGTTAGCTATTGGCTGATGCGTGTCTCCGAACGTCTGAGGTTTTGGGTCCGAGCGCTTTACCTCCCTGGAGGTCCACCTGTCTCCAGCTCTCGGGGCCTAGGCACGTGCGTCCCTAAGCCAGCGCGGCCACGTCTGTCTTTCCTCTGAGTTCTAGCTGCTTGCTTCTGTACTTTTAAAGTTCGTTTCAGGTCGCTTATATATCATGGGCGCATGTATTCCTTCTGTATTCTTCCCAGGACGTGTGTGTAGTCAAGTACCTATGTCTCAGGTTTTCTCATGCTTGTCCGTTTTTTTTTTTTTTTTTACTGATTCTCCCAGGGAAACCTTATATTCTGTAGGCCACGCTTGAGGGGGTCTAACTTTATGCCTCTCCATAGACTTCAAAGAATGCCACAGTGATCTGTGGGGTGGCCACACACACACACACACACAATCCCTCACCTACAGGGACAGAGATTCTCCATATGTTTATTCTAGGCAGACCTAGAATGCCCTTCTCTGCCCCATTCATTACTCCAGGGATTTCCATGGTGCTATAAGCCAAGTACGATCTTCATAGGCTCTCTGTTTTGTTCTTGGGAATGCCATGATCTGTGAGCCCAAATATCTAGTGGGTTAGACCATTTCCAGATTACCGTGCTGTGGACTGCCCCATTGATCCTGCTGACCACGCCTACCCACATTTTTGAAGACTTTAAGGTAGATCACCATTAAGGTAGAACGGTGTTTTCTCCAATAAAGTCCTGAAGCATCTCTGTGTTCACACAATGTGCTGCTTTGGTCACTGCTACCCTGAAGGGTTAAGCCCTACACAGTTCAGCATCCTCCAGCCTACTCAAAGCTTACTGCATTAAGGTGTGGGAAGCAATGAGGAAAGCACCATTAGGCATTCAGGTCTGTAAGGGCAGGCCTAGCAAGTGTCAGAAGCTCAGCGAGAGGCTGAGAACAGGGAGTGCAGGAAGTCAGAGTTTACCCTAAAACTCTTTCTGGCCTAGGAGAGAAAACTCAGTTCAGGGGGCACCAGGGAGCCCTTGATTTCTGGTGGGGGAGCAAAGCAAGGAGATCCCTGCTATTCTGTGCTGCCTCCTGGGCGTGGGCAATGCACCCCAACGTGCTGGAGCTGCCTGGGAAACCAGCCTGGCTATTCTTTCTACTCCCCTCCATCCTGACATGGTTCTTCCCAGTGACACTCTCTGTGCCTTAGTTTCCCCTGAATGTCAGGTCTCACAGAACAGACTCCTCTTGTTCTACTGGCTCTGACCTATCAGCAAATTTTTTTTTTTTTTTTTTTTTTTAGGTCACCACCCTTGATTCAATAACCTCTGGGCTCTTGTCCAGCAAGTTAAGGATACAAGGCTGGCCCTGACTCTTCAGGTAGTGGTGAGATATAGGAAAGTTAAAACGTCTCCCTTAGGGGGTTGGCTTCTTCCCCGGGCCTCTCTGTCTGCAGGGTGTACACTTTTGGGGACTGATCCATCCTTCTAGGCTCCTCTTCCCTTGACTTTGCAAACCATGGTTCTCATTTTATTCTTCTTTTCCATTTCTTGATGCTGCTCATGGTGCCTTGACTTCCTGATCAAGCCTTTCATGCTACCCTAAGATTTTGATATTTCATTTGGGCTTATATTTCTTCTGTGAAGCTCTAGAGAGGAGAGAGAATGATACAGTGGAAAAAGAATGGGATTTAGATTCAGGCTGGGGTAGATTTGAATCCAGGCTTCACCGTTCACTTCATGCAAAATGTGGCGTCTTTAACTTTCCTGTGCTTCATCTCCCTAATGTCCTAAATGGGGATATGATACTATTTAACAATACCTGCCTCACTGGGTAGCTGTGGCGCTTCAGAATGGGATCCTATAGAGGTCACCTTACCGCAAGTGTAGAAGGTGATTGATACGGGTTAGTTTCCTTTCCTAGCACTGCCTGATAGTTATGCATGTTGAATGAATAAATTTACAATAACAAGGTGATAAGAGTTGGGAAAGGTGAGCAGATTCAACATAAAGTTATTTTAAAACAAGAGCTATATTAGAAGGGGGAAGAAAAAGTGTAGGTTCTAGACATTTTCACTGGAGACAGTGCCTTTGAGATCCAGCCATGGAGATGAGAAGGACAGGGTACTGTCCTGTGTAGTTCTGGGTAGCAGGGCTGAAGGAATTACAATGACCTTTTTCAAAGCAGGAACTCACTGAGTTATGCCTGGGTCCTCGCTACACTGACCAGACATCATCCGGTGTTATTGGCTACATGGTTTCTCACTTGGTTGACTCTGACTCTCAGCTGATCCTGTGCTAGTTCTTTGAATACTGCTCTGGCTTTTCTGACTCTGCTTTTTGCCTGATCCCATGACCCCCTTTGGACCTTTTAGAAGTGACTTTGAACTCTGTTCTTAAGTTGGCTGACCATGGTCTCTCCATCCTTCTTTAAATTCACCCTGACATGGATGCTGTGGTGCATAGCTGTCCTGTTCTATTCTGATAAACACATTTTTCCTTTCCCATCCTTGGTCTTCCCTTTATTTCCTTTCTCCGCCTTTGCACTTGGCCCTAGCCTAAATTTAGTGTGGCTCAAGGTAGAAATTCATTTTAAAAAATGCATTTACTCAATATGCATTTTTTTGGAAACCAGATATATACAAAGACCAAGTCTCTGCCCCAAGGAGCCCTCAGTCTAATCAAGGAGAGAAAAAAGTAGCAAATAATGATATCAGAGTGTGATAAGTGTGGAGATATACACACAGTGCAACAGCGGGCATAAAGGACAGAGCACTGCTTGGGGAATAAGAAATCTTAATGGATAAGGTGTTGTTAGAGTTGACTTGTCCTAAAAAACTACTCTGTACCTGGTGGAGAGGGGAATTGAGGAAAGATATACCAACATCAGAAATGGGATGTGTGAAAATAGAATCCTGAAAACATTCTATGCAGGGAAGGGCAAATGGTGTGGATTTAACATGAGGTATGGGGAAGAAATGGTAGAGAAGGAAGAGAAGAAAATGTTAACTATGTAGGGTGATGGGTATGTTATGCAGCTTGATTTTGGTGACCATTTCAAAATGTCTACACCTATTGCAACATCTAGTTGTACACCTTCAATATATATCATGTTTTTTTAAATATATATATGTATATATATCATGTTTATTTGTCAATTATACCTCAGTAAAACTGAACAAAATCCTTTAGAGGAGCCCCATCTCTGAAACTATAAAGTCTAAAACTCAGTAGCATGCATGGCTCATGAGCCCCTTCATCGTCCAGTTATGTGACTCCACACTCTCCCCTGGTCTCTGGAGACTCGTAGTTTTTGAAATTCCTCCTGTAGGTGTATTTTTTAACTTGGGTGCAGATATCAGAGGAAAATATAGATGCTTCTGCACCTTATTCAATTGAATCTCTAAAATATCTGGTAAATACTGTCTGAGAATGACCCGGTGTTTCCACAGAATGGTCACAGCAATGTAGAGTGCCACCGGTCATGGAAAGGGCCGGATCCTATCTTACGCTGCAGTAGGCAATCCCCAGAAGTGCCATTATTCAAATTGTCTTGCGTTTTGGTGTGTATTTAGTTTCAGGATGTTTCAGAAGTTTTCCACCCAAGATTTTTGGACAATAAGGATGGGGGTGAGGATCCCCTTTTATAAAGAGACTAAAACTGATGGCATCCACTTAGAGGAGTTCTGGCTTTATATCCATGGTTCTCAAACCTGGCAAATTAGCACAATCTCCAGGAAAGATTTTGCTGTTCTTGTTGGCTGTTGTTTGCTTTTAAGTGCCCCATGTGATTAAGACTTTGAGAGTCCAGATCTGGGAACTGTGACATGAGCAGTGGTTCTTTACCAGAGGCTTCCATCACAGTCACCTGCTGAGCTTTATGAATTTGCCTTTGCTCAAAATTCTGTAGGTGTGGGGTCAAGCAGAAGTATTGAAAAAATAGCTCCTTGCTGATTTGGGTGCCTAATGATAATGGAGACCCTCTGATTTATAGCAGTGGTTTTAAGACATCTTTTATCCTACCTTCTATTAAAAAAAAATTCAACAGGTATCCCCAACATACAAGTGTTTCATTTATTTGTAAACCACATAGACATGTATTTGTTTATAAGAGTGGGCCCAGGGTATCCTGTTGTTGCTCTGCCCCTAGGTTCCCACTTACCTGCTCTTTCTTCCCCGGGGGGGGGTAAAGAGGTTCTGATAACAAACGAGAGCCGTGTATCACCGTGTCACACTTCTGATTTCGAGGCAAAGAGGCACAGAAACATTAAAAAGAAAAACACAGTTAGGAGGGCTGTTTAATCCTATCCCTTTAGAGATGATCAAATAACTTTGGAGAAGTTGTGACTTAGGAGATCACACTCCTCACTCTTAGGCAGTGGCCAGCTGGGGCTGAGCCATCTTCCCAATTACTTAGGCTACCAACCAAGGTCATTGAACACTTAGATTGCCTCTGTTCACAGTCTCAGTGCTATGCACAAATTCAAGGTAGAATGCTTGTCGTTATATAGGGGATATACAGAAGCAATTATGACACGGATTCTGTCTCAAAAGAACGTGGAGAATTCACACAGAAATGGTAAAATAATATTCCAAATGCCAGGGAAATTCAAAGGAAAGTATGACTAATGTGGGCCAGAGTGGTAGGGAAAGTTCTACTGAAGAGCCGCCCCTGGGTGCACACTGTGGGTAGGTGTGGGAGAGATATTTCCATGACTGGGTCATTCCCAGGTTCCATTCCTGACACACATACACGCCCAACAGTGGTAAGAGCAGCCCTTTGGAAAAGGAGGGGCTGAAGGTGAGCACGAAGCCTTATGACATCCACTTGGGGATGTGTGGAGGTGGTGAGAGGTGTTCCTACCTAAACAACCTTCATTCACCCTTTTGATCCGAATCAACTCCCACCAGAACGTTTTTTTTTTCACAATGTGCTTCTCTGACAGATTCACCAGACAACACAGAGATCTGGTTCCCATCAAAAGTATATTTAGGATTTCTAGCTCCTGAAGCAAATGAGTGTCCTCTTTGGCAGAAGCTATAGCACCATCTTGTGGAAATAAATGCTTTAGATCACAAGCCTTTTTGTTCCGGAAATCTTAGTCTTTAAAAATACCAATCTTGACACTCATTCTTGGCTCTACATCATTCTTGGAATACGCAATTTATGAGTAACAAAAGGTATCTCCTATATTCTCAATCTTTGATGGCTGTGTTAGCAGCTCTCCATCAGTGACAGCTTTCTTATTTTCAGAATAATGAAAATACTTAGGATCCAGTATTTTCCCCATCTCAGACTTGTTTCTTTTAGGCTGTGTCCCCAGGTTTGGCTTTTAACCATGTCCCAAGGGATCCTGTCTTCTTTGATTTCAGCAAAGCAACCCTAAATCCCCAATGAGAATAAAAGAAAATAAAGGAAGAAACACCGGCTCCTATGGCCCTTTTCTGTCTCCTCCAGGAGTTGGGAAGAGGATGGCCCTTCATCTTGAGAGAGCGAACACACCACAGTGGGGAGCTCAGAGAAGAATCGTAGCTGCCACAGACTTACAGAATAATTTCCCAGAAATTTAATTGGGTCCATCAGAAAAATAATCCCCAGGAATATGTTTCATTTCAGACTGTAAATTCATTGCCCCATTGAATAACTAATGGGACTTCTAAATACGAGCGCTCTACCCTCCAGTGGAGAGGAAACAATGCTCAGTCTTCTCAAATCCTTCTTTGCCCTGGGTTGGTCTGCATCCATGTGGCACTGACCTCCCTGCAAAGGTTTGAGACTTCACCAGGCTGTCCTTGACCAGCCTCAAGCTTCATTAAAAGTAGACTTTGCAGAATTTAGAAAATCTGCTTTAGCTTTTTCAAAAATCAGATTAAAAAAAAATTGCACATTGACATGTTTCAGAGTTTGAAAGTACAAAAGTTGCCTTTTCACACATGTCCCCAGCTAGCCACTTCCCTTCCCTGGGCACTCCGATATTGCAAGTTGTGCATGAAATGCTTCCAAAAACATTCTCTGCTGTTAGTAAATACATTACGTCCATGATAGTCCACAATATATTTTGCAAACCTGGTTTTGTTTTATTTGTTTGTTTTGTTTTGCTTAAATATATAAAGATTTTTCTATAGTATCAGAACAACAACCAAAAAAGCTTCCTGGTTTATTTTTCAGCTGTGCAATATTTGAGTGGAGGTAGCATGATTGATCACGCCAGTCTCCTACTGAGGTAGTTCCAGTACTTTGGCAGAACACACAATAGTGACTAACCTTGGCATCCGTTGCTTTGCACACGTGTCAGTCTACCTGTAGGATATATTCCTGGAAGCGGAATCACTGGGTCAAATGGTATGTGCATCTGTAATCGTGGGAGGCATTGGCAAGTCTTTCTCCATGGAGGTCACTCAGACCAAATTAAGAAAATGTATGACACACCATGCCCTCACTACCTGTTTTTAAAACTTTTTGATCTCTGCCAACCTGAGAGATGAAATAGCAATATTTCAGATAGTTACTATGGTAGTTTTTGTAAGTATCTTGTTATGAATCTGAGCATATGAACTCAAATTTTTCACAGGGCTCTGTCACCTAATCAATTCTCTTTCTCCAAAGCTACATTGATAAAATACTGATTTCTTAATTGTTTAGTTTCTTGAACAGGTAAAAATGACTCAAATTTCTAGCAGCTTTCTTCTCTTTCTTTCCTTTTCTTTCCTTTCTTTCTTTCTTTCTTTCTTTCTTTCTTTCTTTCTTTATTTCTTTCTTTCAGATTTTATTTATTCATGAGAGACACAGAGAGAGAGGCAGAGACACAGGCAGAGGGAGAAGCAGGCTCCCTGCCAGGAGCCCAATATGGGACTTGATCCCAGGACCCTCGGGATCATGACCATGGCTAAAGGCAGATGCTGAACTGCTGAGCCACCCAGGCTTCCCAAGAACAATGTTTAGTACTTCTTTTCCATTTAAAAAATATTGACAGGTATATTACCTTATCTGAAGCTCACAAGGTCCCCTTGGAACAGCCAGGGTGGGTGGGATCTTATCACCATTGTCTAGATGGGGAAGCAAAACAAGGATACAACTGATTGTGGCCTATCTGAACCTGGCTTTACAGGATTACCCACTATATTGCAGTGTCATAGTTCAGGACTGATACTGGCTGAGTCCCTCAAGAAGTGACCCAGAGAGCTGTTGCTGTTTAAAATTTCTGCACTGGAGTAGGGCCTCCAGGCTTTGTCTTGAAGCTTTGAGTGGTATTTCACATAAAATTGAAAATAAAAAAATTAAGTGTATATACCAGTGAGAGTGCCGCTGTTGAAGATCTGTGGAGGAGGCTCACATGTCTCCCTTTCTTCTCTCAGTGCTCCGTAGAGTTTTTGCTGTTGTCCTAAAGAGCCACAGACTGAGTACTTGCGGCAGAGACCGGTAGATGTTTACCAGAACAGTTTCCTCTTATTCCTGGTGCATATCTCCATATCTCCCAGATTGCCCTGCATTTTTGTGTGACTATACTGATGTGGGGAACAAAGGCAGAAGGAAAGGTAGATAAAACCAAATCTTGTAACCTGCAGCCCATTGACAAGTACTTGAGATAGGCAGATTATAACATTCCTCCAGGATCTCAAGGCTTCTTTGACATATGAAAATCCTTTTGCAGTTCCCCTTATCTTTACTTCTCCCAAGCCCAAGGTATATAATCAGTTGCTCCTCACAATCCCAGGGCAGCAGGGAGAGCAGGCCGCAGCCCTTTCTGCCCATGGGTCCTGTCTCCATACTTTAACAAAACTGCCATTTTGCACTGAAGACATCTCAAGAATTCTTTCTTGGCCATGGGCTCTGGACCCCATGGACACACCGACATTCAACAACTACATCATTTGGGGCCCAACGTGGGGTTTGAGTCTTTTCATCCGGACTCTAAGCTTTGGTGCAAACTTGCTGAGTACTTTCACTCCTCTTCCTTTGCTCTCATCCCAAGGGTTCTTCAAGGAGTACGGGCTTATTGGAAC
The DNA here is from genome assembly GCF_905146905.1 of Nyctereutes procyonoides. Classification (NCBI taxonomy): domain Eukaryota; kingdom Metazoa; phylum Chordata; class Mammalia; order Carnivora; family Canidae; genus Nyctereutes; species Nyctereutes procyonoides. The sequence goes on along the minus strand of NW_026575120.1, from coordinate 36,516,986 downwards.
ACTTTCATGTTGATTGCTCAGGCTGCAATCCTCTAGCCCATGGGTACTCTATGAGGAGGAGAAAGCCTGCTATTGGCTGGAAGTTAGTACCCTGGCCGGGATGGTAATAAGACCCAGACACTTGGTGCCGTCTCTTTATTCCTGTCCTTACACAGAGTTGTCTGTCTTGGGCATGAGACAGCCACCTGTCACCCGGATGGCTGCCAATCTTAAGACTCCCCTGTGAGGTTTCCTCCTCATTGGTCTAATGTGATCCTCTTCACATTTTGGTCTGGTTGCTTCTGGCCACAAGACCTCCACCCAGAGTTGGCCAAAACCAGTATTCGATTGAATTAAAATCCAACCGGGGATTGTTTCCTGAAGAAGTTGGCTGTAAAGACTACATCTGTTGGAATGTTGCTTAGATCATGATGGATTTCTATCTTTATTTTTTCTGTCAATGTCCTCTACTAACTACTTAAGTTACAAAATTGGGTACTTTCCTCTTGTAAAACTTCTAGTATTTTCCATAGGTTAAAAATGGCAGGTTCTTTGTGGCCTTCACAGTGGGGCCTTGATGGCAAGGCATAGTTGGTCCATATGCCGGCACCCATCGTAGTCTAGAATGTGATGGGGCATGGGGAGGAGGACAGGCCTCCCTCCTATAGGGCTTTTGTGGCAGGCAGTGATCCTACCAATTTCATTTGAGGGATGCCTCGAGTCACTTTAATACCAGGAACCTATGACATATCCTGTGTGTGGGACACCAGCTGGATGTCAGGGGAATTTCCTTGGTAATCAATGCTCTCTCTTCAGTCCCCAAGGACTCTCCCTTGGGATGCCTTTTAATCCACTGGAAACAAAATTTAAGAAAGGTACTACATGGCCTCAGTAGGATCTATTGGATCTCTTCTGTGGGAAACAGGGCAAATAGAGGGAACATGACTTAAATGATGGTTAATTGTCTCAAGCTCTCATGGGTAATTGTGAAGATGGCTTTCAACATCTTTGTAACCTGAAACTTTAAAGTTTTGCTTAGAAAATAAATGGAATTGAATTCACTGGGCTCTAGGCCTTTTCCAAATGAACATTGATTGCTGAGTGTAGGTTTGTGCAAAATTTTGACTTCTTACTGCAAAGCAACTAAGGATATTTGAGTCTATTAGTAAACCTGCCTTGTACTTAGTAGATTCATAACTCTGCCTTCCAAAGAATTCTGATATAACAGTTCTCACTCCGTTACTACTTCTCACTGGAGACTAAGGTTTCAAAGAGTCAAAATTCTGCTAAATGTAATTAAGACTGATTGAAATACAGGATTTAACTTAAATGGAAGGACCTCTACCAACTCATATTATGTACTCTCACTGCAATAAAATTAGAGGGACATCCTTCATGGGCTCATATCTAGAATAAAACCTGTACCTCCTTCACAAGAAACCAATGAGCAAACTAACGTAACTTCTTATTCCTGTAAACCAGTAGAAGATCTCAAATTTCTCTTCAAAGCACAATTAAAGGACTAGAGGAAAATTTTAATTCACTATCATGGTCTTTTTATCAGGCTTCTCTTTCTCATTGTAATATTAACTTTAATTTGCTTTTTCTGGTGTCTCCCTGCCTGGTACCAAGACTCCCTCACTGCCATAGCTTCCAGCTGATAGATGGCCCTTTCTACTCAAGAAGGTTCATACATGTTGTCTACCTTGGATTGGCTGCCTCTCTGCCTTTAGTAACTCCTATATATAAATTCCCCAACTGATCAATGTTGACCCATAGGTAGGGACATCTCTATGCCTCTGTTCAGCAGGAAGAAGTTACAGAAAATGAGACCTTCCGCTCTCAGCAACCTTAAAGATTTAAGGGCCAAAATTGTTCACGGGCAATGATGTGGGAAACAAAGCAGAAGGAAAGGCAGAGAAAATTAAGTCTCCTTATAACCTGCAGCCCATTGACAAATACTTGAGATAAGCAGATTATAACATTCCTCCAGGATCTCAAGTCTTCTTTGACTTATGAAAGTCCTTTTAGAATTTCCCTTATCTTTACTTCTCCCAAACCCAAGGCATATAATCAGTTGCTTCTCACAATCCGGGGCAGCAGAGAGCAGTAGGTGTCAGGGCAGCAGCCCTTTCTGTCCATGAGTCCTGTCCCTATGCTTTAACACAACCATCTTTTGTACCAAAGACATCTCAAGAATTCTTTCTTGGCCTTTGGCTCTGGACCCCACCAAACACACCAATATTCCAAAAACTATATATGATCAAGTTTTAGCCAATGGGATGTGAGCAAAAATGCCCGGTCCACTTTTAGGTCAGGCCACTAAAGCCGCCATGCTGCTTCTTCCAACATACAGGACAAGCTTGGGAGCCACATGGAAATGAGGATGGCTTCTTTCCTAAGGTCTAAGAGTCGCTTTTCTGTTTTTAAAAATTGCAACGCTAACACTCGATTACTTTAAAATTTTCTAAAGACAACCTCCAGAATGGGAGAAGATATTTGCAAATGACATATCAGATAAAGGGCTAGTTTCCAAGATCTATAAAGAACTTATTAAACTCAACACCAAAGAAACAAACAATCCAATCATGAAATGGGCAAAAGACATGAACAGAAATCTCACAGAGGAAGAAACAGACATGGCCAACAAGCACATGAGAAAATGCTCTGCATCACTTGCCATCAGGGAAATACAAATCAAAACCCCAATGAGATCCCACCTCACACCAGTGAGAATGGGGAAAATTAACAAGGCAGGAAACAACAAATGTTGGAGAGGATAATGGAGAAAAGGGAACCCTCTTGCACTGTTGGTGGGAATGTGAACTGGTGCAGCCACTCTGGAAAACTGTGTGGAGGTTCCTCAAAGAGCTAAAAATAGACCTCCCCCAATTGCACTGTTGGGGATTTACCCCAAAGATTCAGATGCAATGAAACGCCAGGACACCTGGACCCCGATGTTTCTAGCAGCCATGTCCACAATACCCACACTGTGGAAGGAGCCTCGGTGTCCATCGAAAGATGATGGATCAAGAAGATGTGGTCTCTGTATACAATGGAATATTCCTCAGCCATTAGAAACGACAAATACCCACCATTTGCTTCAACGTGGATGGAACTGGAGGGTATTATGCTGAGTGAAGTAAGTCAATCGGAGAAGGACAAACAGTGTATGGTCTCATTCATTTGGGAATATAATAATAGTGAAAGGGAATATAAGGGAAGGGAGAAGAAATGTGTGGGAAATATCAGAAAGGGAGACAGAACATAAAGACTCCTAACTCTGGGAAACGAACTAGGGGTGGTGAAAGGGGAGGAGGGTGGGGGGTCGGGGGGTGACGGGCACTGAGGGGGGCACTTGACGGGATGAGCACTGGGTGTTATTCTGTATGTTGGTAAATTGAACACCAATAAAAAATAAATTTATTTTTAAAAAAATAAAAAATAAATAGGGATCCCTGGGTGGCGCAGCGGTTTAGCGCCTGCCTTTGGCCCAGGGCACGATCCTGGAGACCCGGGATCGAATCCCACGTCAGGCTCCCGGTGCATGGAGCCTGCTTCTCCCTCTGCCTATGTCTCTGCCTCTCTCTCTCTCTCTCTCTATCATAAATAAAAAAAAAAATAAAATAAAAAAATAAAAAATAAATAAAATTTTCTAATGGTATAGTATTATTTTCCATAGTACACTTCTTATTTTGTGAGTCATCTTTAACCTTTTAATGTTTATCATTTTGAACATTTTTCTGTCCCTTGATATGCCTGAACACACACACACATGCACACACACAAATAGCTTTTTCCCTACATGAATGAGAAAGTACTAGATCAATATGACTTCATTTACTTACTTATTTTAGGAGAATCTTCCCTTCTCTTCCCACTAGAGGAAGAAAACTTATTTTAATAGTTACATACTGTTTTGTGGTATAAATTTATGATATTTTATTTAACAAACCCACCATTGAAGGACATTAGCTCATCTGCAACATTTTGCCATTATAAATAATCTTCAATTAAAATAAATGTACATGTATATATTTTGCACACATATATGAATATTTCTGCAGGATATGTTCCTAGAATTGGAGTTCTTGCATTAAAAGGAGTACAAACTTTCAGTTTTGAAGCTATATCCCCAAATTAGTACCAAATCAATTTATATTGCCACCCAGACTAATGCCCATACAGTCAGCAACACTAGAAAATATCAATCTTTTTATTTTTGTCCCATTTGATGGGCAGAAAATGGTATCTCATGCTTTAAAGTTTATTTCCCAAATTACTAGAGAGCCTGTACATCTCATATATTCATGAGTGGTTTGTCTGTTTATATCTATATAATTTTTGCCCAGTTAAAAAAACTGATGTGTATATTACTATTTTGCTCATTATATATGTATTAAAAACTCTTAGCTCTATTTCTATCTTTTTTTAAAAATGTGTTTTCAGAACATTCAGGCTTATTTTCTTGAATGCTACTTAATGATAGGAAAAGATTCTACAGGCCTAGGCTATAGAGAGGCAGTGTGCTTACTGGTTATGGGTGTGGTTTTTGGAGTCAGGCTGACCTGGATTAGAGCCCAGGGTGTCACACACTTGAAATCACAGCAAAGTTCTTACTGTTTGTGTGCTTGCTTTCTTCCTTTCTTCCTTCCTTCTTTCTTTTTCCATTTGTGCAATGAAAGTACTAAACTAACTCATAGAATTGTCATAAATTTAGATGAGATAATAATGCACCTATCTCAGCACAATGCCTAATACCCAGTAGGTGCTCAGTAAGTACTGGATATGAAAATTATTATTTACAATGTGGGCAACCGAGATACCAAATTAGACATAAAGTTTGGTTTCTGGTCCTAGAACCTTTCCCAATGAAAGTTATATTTAATAAGATCCCAGGAGGCTAATAAAACTGACTTTTCTAAGAGTAGGCATTTCATTTCGTATTTAAGCCAGCTGTATGCACTTTCAACAGAGCACCAAAATATTCAACTCACTCATTGACTCAGCAGGTACTCTCTCGAGTTCCTCCTATGGTAAAGGCCCAGGATATTCAATTATCTTTGAGTCCGCTTCGTTTTCTCTGCATGGAACTTAATCTTTATTCCTTTGACAAAGTGAAAATCCAAATTCCAAAGAAATGTGAGGAAATCAACAGAGACAGAAAATGAGAAAATAAGAAAGAATCTTAAATATTGTTTAGTTCCACTTTTCATTTTATCGGTGAGGAAACTGAAAGCTAGAAGAGTTAAGCAACTTTTCTAAGGTCACATAGTGAGTTAGTAGGGGAACTGAGATGAGGACCCAGATATCCCAACTCTGAACCAGCACTCTGTTGACTAAATCCAAGTCTGTTCAAAGATCCACCTCTTCTTTTGATCAAACATGATTTCAAAACATAAATAATAATAATAATAAAAGAGACACACGGGTTACAAAAAAAGACAAATCAAAATGAGCCGACAAAGTTTGTCAAAAAAGCAGGGAGCATAAGACACTTCCTCGCTGGTGGGGAAACCCAGGCCTGCTCTCATCCAGTGGGACTACATTCCAACCTCCTTTCGTTTTTGTCTGTCCTCAACAACCCGTATTTAACGATGATACTTTACATTCACAGCAAATAGTAAACAACAATCCTGTAGGTTGGTGGTTGGCAATCGCTGGTCCACATGCCAGCGATGCTGCAGGTGCTAATTTCAGGTGGCAAGTGAACGAGCTACCACACACAGATTCCCACCCCTATCATTTCCAGTAGTTACTGCCCGTAATTGTCTACACCCTCTTGCCAGTTTTCAAGGGCAACACCCTAACATGGCTTCCCATCTGGCACCAGCATCGTCCGGCCTTCCAGAATCAGAGGCTCAGCAATTCTCACCCTTCTTTGAGAAGTCAGTGACCACTGCTTCCTATGGTAGAAATGAATAAACATCCTCAGGATTTTTTAAATATTTAGGGTTTTAAATCATATATAGTTTATTGTATATTTCTGCCCTAGTTTTTTCCCATTGTTCTCTGTGAACTTAGAGCAATAACATATTCTTAGTTATTAATATCCATCACATAAGAACATACTAAAAGCAAGAATTGGATAAATCTAATGGACAATAAGATGCCCTAACCCAAAGGAATGAAAGGTCACTTAGCCCTGGGTCCATAAATTATGGGTGGAAATGTAAATATAATGAATATTTATTTGTTCATTCAGTTGAAGTTTACCAAGTACATACTATGAATAGTCCTAATGCCAGCCATTCAGGTTATGAACAGCAGTAGATCCTCTGCAAAAGAGCAATTCAGAGTTAATTTAAAGCCATATTGCCTAGTCTTGAATTATCTTTCCACGAGTGAATAATTCTGTGACCTTGGGTAAATTAACTTCTCTAAAGTTTATCTCCTCATCATTGTATAATGACAGTAACAGTGTCCACTCCACAGATTTGCTGTAAAGCATTCTACGTACTGTCTACCATACAGTAAGTGCTCAATAATTATCAGCTACAATGATATTTCTACTATACGATAATCTGCCATTCGTAGGATGTAGAAAAGGTTAGAAATCAGAAGATAGTTCAACATTGAAAATTCAGAAATGAGACTAGTGGATAAAGGGTCCTTTATTTACTTCACAAATGTTTAGTGAGTGTGTTAAGATATTGGGGATGAAGAGATGAACAGATTTTTGTCCTTCCTGTACAGAGATGATAAATAATTGTACCATAAATCCCAGGTTAAAGATGGTACATGTTGGAAATAAAGTCTGCAAAGGAAGACCCCAACTGAAATCTAAATTCCTTTAGATTTAGGGAAAGTGTTCCATGTTTTCTTAGTGGATAGGCTAAGTCAGTCTGACCTAATATTAACTATAGTAATAGCATAGTCTTATGTTTGCATAGCACTTTGAGTCTTCAGAATGTTTCCATTTGTACCCTTCTTGGTTGAGGCCTCCGGCAGTCCTGTGGGGCCGCCTAGGTAGCTCTCATTCTGCATAACTGATGGGTGAGGGAGAGAGAGTCAGTCTTAAAGGATTTCCCTGGAAAGAGCACAGCTAGCAAATGGTAGAGCTGGGACTAGAACCCAGGTCTCTAGCCACAAATCTTGCATGTTTAAGATTCCAGGCAGCATCTTAGCCTTCTGGAATGCTCAGGCCAACCTTAGGAGAGCACTGTACAGAGTCAGAAGGCCATGCAGGTAGCTCCCTGGGGGTGGTTTCTGGGCCCCACACTTGTCTGCTGCTCCACCTTGTACCAGGAGAGCTTTTTCCTTGGAGACACATCCTTGGTGTTACAGCTCTTCACCATTTGTCCTGCTGTTGCACTGCATGCATCCCACCAAATGCGGCCATGCAGGGCCCAACACCTGTCATAAGACAATGGATTAGACTGTGTTAGGCAATATCTGAATCACAAAATATATCCAGTTTAAATTACAGATAAATTACAAGAACACTTTTGAAAGGTTTTAGTTTGGTGAATCATTAATTTAAAACTGCATTGTTGACCTCTTTCTTCCACTGTTTTGTTTTATGGTCCAGACTATGAAGAGGCCCCTTTTCCCTGGCCCCTGGAGTCACAACCCCTTTTACTGCCTCAGCCTTATTTCCATTCCAGTATAAAGTCAAGTTGTCGTGTTTTAACCTTTCAGTCCTTTGAGACTTATTATAAAGGTAACTAACTCTGATCCTCATGATGGGTTTATAGGCAGGATTTCTGGTCTCGAGCATGGGCACCAAGACTGCCAAACTTTTTGGATTTAGTGCTGGGGATCTACTTCCAGCAGGGTCGGGTCATACTGGATAAGGATCGCCTTCTTGGAAACCTCATCCTGGTATTTCTGACAACAGGTAAGCAGGGCTTTGGAGATGGACCAGCAGATCGCGCCAACCTGGGCCACATTGCCACCACCTATTGGACTCAGATGTCCTGCCTGGCAAATCACTTCTTGCACAGAACAGGCTCCCATCACTTGTCCCATCACTTCCAGGTGCTGCCTGGTTTTCAGTGCTCTGGGCTGTGGCCGTCTCCTTGCATCCAAAGATGATTGCAGTGTGGGGGATCTTCTGACTGCAACACCCCCCACCTCCTCCACCTGTCCTCCACCCGGGAAGGGGGCTCAAGCTGAGTTCATCCCAAACATAAGTACCTTCCCTCCCAGTGCCTCTCTCTGGCTGGAGGTTGAAAGTTTCCTACTCTCTTCCTCCCTCTCCATTTCCTGCTTCTGGAACTTCACAATCTCTCTGACTTTTATTTAGTGGTTATGCCTATGGGTTTGACAGTCAGATCACCTAAGTATGATCGTGGACTAGATACTTATGAGCTGTGAGTCTTTGGTTAAGTTACCTGATCTCTTTGTGTCTGTTTTCTCACCCAAAGAGTAGTTAATAGTCCCTATCTCATACGGTTGTTATGAGGATTAAAAAAGATAATACTTACAAGCTACTTAGAACAGAGTGCGTCACCACAGCAAGGACTCCATAGGTGTGTGTGCACCAATGTGCGAGTTTGTACATGAACATGTGAGTGCTGTGTGTGAAACTAGAGATGCCTTGTTTCTCTGTCTTGCCACCATGCTGAGTTGTAAACCAACACCTCAATGAGAACAGCCGGCATCCCTACTCTCTGCTCTGTGCTCTGGAAGTCCTAATATTCTTAGTGACTATGACCATAGGACTCACCAACCCAGACAAGAAGCCTTCCATAAATAATCTCTGGCTCTTGCAGCCTCATTGTTGCTGGTTTTAGACTGAAAAGAAACCCACATTTGCTTAACATATCCTAGGGTGGGGTAGGTTAGCCTTATTCTTAATTTGATAATACCAATAATGAAGTACTACACTGTAGTACTTCAATAGAGAAGGTTTGGGAGTCATCATTGGGGCATGGGTCTAGCATTTGCCATTTGCATCCATAAAATGGGAGAGTCATGAGAAATGGGTTTTTATGATAAAAATAAGGTAATCTCTGTAAATTAGCTATCTACATGCAGTGGATGGTGCGAAGTACATAATAATAATGTTAACTACTATTATTACTGTTACAATCTTTTTTCTCCCCCCAGTTGACTCTGCTCAGGACATTTCATCACTACCTGATCATTGAGAGTTGGGTTGTAGCACTTGCTAACTCCTTCTAATGAAGAGTGTGTGTTTACTCAGAAAGAATCACAGATACTCTTCTTAAGCAGGTGAGAAGAATTTATAAACAAGTGGCCATCGAAAGCCCAGGGCAGGCTGGAAAGTGGATTTCATTGGGTATTTCCCTGGGATGCCAGCTGAATGTATGTAGACTTCCTTTCTGAGCACAGTAATTCCAAGACAGATTGCAAGGTTTAATCAACAAAATCAGTGTTTCCCCCTAAGCCTGAGTAGGCATTGAGGTACATTCACTATTAGAGGAAGTACAGTTAAGGTGAAACATCCTAATGTAGGGTTAAAAGGGAAAAAAGTATCAAAGAGTCCTAAGTCTCCGTGGCTGCAAAATTTTAAAAAATGATCACTGACACGGCTACATATGGTAAAGTCCACTTTCTGGTGTTATTGAGTACATCTGATAGAGTCAGAGGAAGAGGGTCTATTTTACCCTTTTGGGATCCACAGCAGTGGATGAAATCAATTTATTCCTGTAGTTGTTCTTAACTGACTATCCAGTTCAATGAAAGAATAAATTTAATAGAATTAAATATAATGAATACAATAAAACCCAAATATTTTCTGAACAGAAAAAGAGAGTACATTACACTCTCTTGGATTATTCAGTCTCAGATATAAAAAGAGAAGCTTAGGAGGTACACAGTACCCAAGGCCCCAGGGATTCCAATGTCACTCCAATTGGGAATGACTTTCCTTGTATAGCACTCTCTTCAGGGCACCCTTGACCTCTGTATTTCTCAGGCTGTAGATCAGTGGGTTCAGCATAGGGTTGAAAAAACTGTAAAATAAGAAAAGGATCTTCTGCTGCTCTTCGGGGTGGCGGGATTTGGGAGCCATGTACATGACAATGGCACTGCCAAAGAAGAGCCCCACCACACAGAGGTGGGAGGAGCAGGTGGAGAAGGCCTTTCTGCGGCCCTCCCCAGACTGGATCCTCAGGATGGCTAACAGGATTCGCGAGTAGGACACCAGCACCAAGCAGAGGGGCACCACTAAGATAAACACAGAAGCAGCAAAGATGACCACTTGGTTGAGCCTAGTGTCAGCACAGGCCAGCTTGAGGATAGACAGGATTTCACAGAAGAAGTGGTTGATTTCATGAGGCCCACAGAAGGGCAGCCTCAGGATGAGGCTCACATGGAGCAGAGCCAGCAGGGAGCCACATGCCCAAGAAGCCACCACCAGGGTGATGCAGACTCTCCAGCTCATGATCACAGAATAGCGGAGGGGGTGGCAGATGGCCACATACCGGTCATAGGACATCACCACCAGGAGAAGACACTCAGTATGAGCAAAACTCAAGAAAAGAAAGGTCTGCGTCAGGCAGCCAGCAAAGGAGATGGGCTTGTCTGGCCTCAGGAGGTTCACCAGCATCTGGGGCACCGTGTTGCAGGCATAGGCTATGTCGACGATGGCCAAGTGGGAGAGGAAGAAGTACATGGGGGTGTGCAGTCTGGGGTCCAGTGAGATGAGCCCCAGGATGAGCCCATTTCCCAGCAGGGTGAGAGTGTAGAACAGGGTGAAGAGCCCAAAGAGAACCATCTGAATTCTTGGGCCAAGACAAAATCCTAGTAGAATGAACTCTGTGACCACAGTCTGATTTTCTCCCATTTCACTGTGAAAAAGATAAAATGGAATGCTTGGGACAGAATTGTCAAAAAACCAGCTAGATGCTATATTATACATTTTGTCAGTTTTAGAAGACAAACTTTTAAAATTAACATTCCAGTTACACATTAAGTTAATCACTTAATCTGACAACCAGTTTTACAGAAGGGGACTGTGTCACCAAGGACAGATTACCTAGAGCCAATGACACTGTAATGGGGAGGAAGAATGTCAAGCCAAAGAGGAAATAAAGCAACCATGAAATACGGATTATCTCGGAGCTGCACATGCCAGGATTAAGAGAATTGCTGGAGTGTAGAGGTAATCAGTAATGGAAGGACTCCAGATATGAGAATTAGAGTAGCCTAGGAAAGAAATGTGAAAATTCAGTTTCTTAATAGAAATATCAACTGTGCTGTTCCCAACAACAGAAATCCACCTTTGCACTTGAGAGGAGCTTATGTGATGAAAGAAGGAGCATCTTTTGTGATTGTTTAGGTCGCTAAGAAGGAAATTAGTGGATGTGCTACATACATATGGGCTCTATTGACTATATTTTACAGTGGGTGACAAACACAAACTGACAATTGGCCATTTAGCAATCTACTGATTGATTCCCAGTTACTGATTTACCAAAAAGTGGTTCTGAATAACAAGCCATAAACTTTGTAGGAATTGGTTTTTGGCAGGCCGCCCAGTGTTTATGTGTCATGAGTCTAGACTTTGTGTGCAGGCGTGTAAACAAGTATGAGGTTAGGTGTTCATGCTTGACTTGGAGGCAGTGGTGTGTATGGATCCATGTGAAGACATTTCAAGATGCCGTCCCCTGTGCACTCATCTCTTCTTCTATTAAAAGAGCAAATCCAAAAAAATAAATAAATAAATAAAAATAAGTAAAAAATTAAAAAAAAGAGCAAATCCAGGTATTGCTATAACTAGGAAAGGCCATGTGTTGGAGGACACATGTTGGAATGACGCAGTGTTGGAGGACTCACTATCTGTGTGATGGCTTGGCATTTGCATCACATACCCTGTGTGAAACCACAAGAAACAACCATTTATTAAAAAACGAACTCTGTCTTAGCTTGATAATATAAGAATTGCTAAATGCTTTATAGATAGCTAATTTAAAAATTTTTGGCAAAGTGATGATTCAGCGAATTTGTCGTTTACAGATTGCTATAGCAACACCCTGGTGGTCAGATATCTGAGGCTTCTATGAATTGGTGATGTGCCAGATACTAGTTGGCTTAAGTCCTTAGCTTCCCCAACATACCATGTAGAAATCAGCATCTTTCTAGTGCACCCAATTTTTTAGTGCCTTTATGAGGCCAAAATGACCTGAGGCTGAACTATTGAAGTTGTGCCCGGTTGCCTCCAAAGAAAAGTCTCTCCGGGATTCACACAAGGAAAGATTCACACAGTTTTAAGACATTGGTCCAGATGTCATTAATTTCAAAGGAGAAGTTAATGAGATTCTCCCTGGGAACTTGAGAATGAGAGAAATAACACTGCTTCTTGAAAAATACAACTTGTAAAATCCACTCATAATGGATGAGAAGAACTGGAGGAGGAAACAAGACAAGACAACCCGGGTCAACATGCAGGTGGGGAGTTGTGAGTCCATCACCAACTCCACTCACAGTGCTTTGATGCACTCATGGACCCAGGGTAGGAGGATTGGACAGTAAAGAGGAGACTCAAATGTAACAGTTGTGTGCGATGCGTGTCCACAGAAAGGTTGAGGAATGGAGAAGGAGGTGACCCATGAGGCCCGGTGTTTGCTAGCTCATTGTCAGCACTGTCCAGGGACTTCTGGCCTGCATAAATGGGAGAGCTGTTCTCCTGATGGGTCTGTATCCACAGTCCAGGTGGCCTGAGTGATCAGCGATCTGTAACCCCAGCTGTCCGATCTCCAGTGAATCCCCTTTACTCAGGGCCCATGCTCACCAATTAACCACAAGGTGTTCATTTGCCTTCCTAGGCAGCTATTTTGACAAAGAGGGAATGTGCTACTAAGCAAAGCTCTTGCCAATATTTTTATAATAAATAATTCCATTCAGGTTTATTCACAGTTCTTTTTTTTTTCTTTTCAGTTTTGATAGTATGATACACATGGAAATGTATAGCCTTAGCAAAATTTCCAAAGCTAGATCTACAAAAGTAGGACCAGGCCCAGGACAGAGATAACCCCACTGAAATACAACCCAAAGAAAGTTTTTCTGAGCAATTAACCTGAAGGACATCCCCATTAGATCCCTTTCTAGAAGCAACAAATGACATTTTTTGAATAACCATTATCAATTTATATCATCAAGTCACAAATGGATCTAATGATTATACTACAGACTCCTAACACAGGACCAGAGTTTGTTTGTTTTGTTTAGAATTATATAAAAAAAATTACTGTGTTAGAACAGCCCTTTAAATTTATTTGGAAAACATACAAAGCATATGAAAACATTTAGTTGTGAAAATACATTTGTGAACCCACATCTTATAAAAGCGTAATCTCTTTATTCCATCCTTCCTTAATTCCTTGCAACTTCCAAATGGTCACATAAAGAAAAAAAAATTACTTACAAAGTCTGAATCTCTTTGAAACTTAAGAGACAGGAGGGCCTCATGAATACTTTAAGAACAGTTGCCGTGGGGTGCCTGGGTGGCTCAGTCTATTAAGCATGTGCATCCAACTCTTGATTTTGGCTTCAGATTTTGGCTTCAGGTCATGAGCTTAGGGCCATGAGATCGAGCTCTGCCTCTAGATCCCTACTCAGTAGAGTCTGCTGGAGAGTCTCTCTCTACCCTTCCCTCCTGCTCACACTCACATGCTCTTGCGCGCTCTCTCTCTCTCTCTCTCTTGCATGCTCTCTCTCAAATAAACAAATCTTTTATCAAAAAAAAAAAAAAAGAACGGTTGCCATGTGAGCTGGAAGTCTGATTTCTTTTACAGGAGTCATAATACATGCTTTTGAACAGGAACAAGTGTACTCATTTTTGTAATTCTGGAACTTACAAAATATTTATTGAGTGAACAAATGAATGAATGCATATACAAGAATAAGTGAATGTCTAAATATTGAATTTTTGGACTGTCTTTGCACTGGGTCTGGAATTTCTGCCTTGCTTAAATCTTGCTTGTCCAAGTAAGGGCACTTTTCCCAAGGCAAAAAAATTGAGATTCTAAACTAGAATCTCAAATGTTTAAGCGTCGGCCAGTTGAAAGACACTTCTATTTTCTTTTTTCCCCATCTTTTATTTTATTCTACACGATAATTGAAAGAATTTCATCTGAATCAGTGGATTAAATTTATTAAAGGACTGATGGAAGTAAAAGGAGGAAATAAAAAAGAAATTAAATACACCTCAGTTGCTAATGTAACATTCAGTCGTTGTTTTGTGCTATAAATGATGTGTCTTAGGTGTATATACCAGTTAGCAATTTAAAAATTGGCAGACTGATGACTAATAAATTATCCAGTGTTCTTCACGGTTTCAAAGTAAATATCTAAGATTGAAATCATTTCTTTACACAGGAACAAACCTGCCAGTACTAGACGGGGCCTAGGTTTCAAAAGTAAGGTTTAAGATCTGGTGAGCTGACAAACTTTTCTAATGCTGTAGGCATGAGTCACCCAGCATTCCTGAAATGAAAACTATTTCTAAATCCTCAAGTTAAACTGAAGTATTGGATGGTTTAATTCCAAGTAATACAAAAAATAATTGTTACTACTAATGTATTCAATAGAACCCTTCTCTGTTTCTCTTTTAATTCGATATATTGAAAGTTTCTGAGATTTTTTTTTTCCTCCCTGACCCATATGTTGCTTAGAAGAATGTGGTTTAATCTCCAAGTATTTGGGGATTTTCCAGCTCACCCTCTGCTTCTGATTTCTACTTCAATTCCATTGTGGTCTGAAAGCACACATTGTGTGCCCTTCTATTCTTTTGAATTTGTTCGGGTGTGTTTTATATCCCAGGATATGATCTACCAGGGTGAGTGTTCCACGTGAGCTTGAGAAGAATGTGTATTTTGCTCCTTGTTGTTGGATGAAGTAGTCTATACATGTTCATTCTATCCAGTTGGTTGATGATATGGTTGAGTCCAGCTATATCCTTATTGATTTTCTGTGTGCTGGGTCTATTTCTGATGAAGGGATGTTGATGTCTCCAACTCTAACAGAAGGCCCATCTATTTCTCCTTTCAGTTCTACTGGTTTTGCCTCCTGTATTTTGATGCTCCGTTGTTAGGTGCATACATGCTAAGGATTATGTCTTCTTAGAGAATTGACCCTTAGCATTATGTAATGTTCCTCTTTATCCCTGATAATTTCCTTGCTCTGAATCTCTCTCTTGTTGGTTATGTCTCCCTGTCCCTGTTCCTCTGCCTCACTATATCATTGTCTGCATTCCGATCTCCTTCCTCTCCTGGTGCCCTTTATGACATTCTATTTCCAATTTTCCTTATATCTCTTTTGTAATTCCCCAATCTCAAAATCTTTCTTGTTTCCTCCTCCACAGTATTTCTAGAGACTTTCTAGAAATAGTTCCATATTTGAGTGGTTTTCTTAGAAGATTTTGATCACATAGAAAGTCTATATTCAGGTTAATTATTTCTATTTGGGTTAATTCTCTTATAAAGCATATATATTTATAACCTTGGGAAATACAATCTTACAATTCACAGTAGCAATAATATCTGTCAACATTCATCTGGGATATCGAAATATTATGTCTTGTTACCAAAATGACCAATAAGGGCTATCCACTTTTATTTCAGAATTAATTTAACAAGAGCTTACACTTAAAATATACCTTGAGAGATTGAAGAAATCTTTTTAATCTAATCAGCAAAAAAAATCATATATTGGACCATGCATTGTGCCCAGAACATCGTAGATGTTAAATAAATATTTATTGACTAACTGGATATCAATTTGATTAAATACAAGAAAACAAAACACTAATGAGCCTGCCACATTCTCCCTTGAGCCAGATTCTCAAGGCAAAATCCCAAGACTTACACAAAAAAATCCCCAAATATTTAAAGGCACCATAGACAGACACACACACACACACACACACACACACACACACACACACACACTCATATATATTCCAAGCTTGGGAAAGTCTAATTTAAAAGCTGAGTACTTTCTGTGTGCCTGACATTCTTCTCCTAGTTATAGGCAATGGAAGAGCTGAGTATGAGCAGCATAGATTGTATTTGGTGGTCTTGTTGACATAAACACAATAACTACACTAATGTCAGTTTCCCTGAAATGTGAAACCACTTGTAATATATCCCAGTGGAAAGTTCTTTGGCTTAAGAACATTATTTCACATATTTAACCTAAATCCATCGCGCAGAAATTACTTATTCTTTACCCAGCATCACCATCCACCAGGTTATTGCTTTCCTGCAGCTACTTACCACTGTATAAAATGAAATGAAAAAATTCTATACATACTTTATTTGTGAGCAATACATTCAAATAAGCATTGATTTTTCCTCAAACTAGTCCCACCACAGAATAATAATCAGCCCATATTTAGACAAGACTGAATTTCCTTAGCTGTGCTTAAAAAGAACAGTAGTTAACAGAGTGATAGTCCACAAAAGGATAGATGCTACCGCCGTCTAACAGGAATCAATGATAAAGAAAATAAGATAACCAGGTTTGCTCCCACATTTGGACTCAGGGACCTGAGAAGGGAAAAGTACCTGGAAGTTGGGCACGATCCTGCTCTCTGGGAGCTTCTGTGGGAGCTGCACAACCCTCACTTTTGTGCCTGATGGAAAATGGGGCCAAATCCCCAGAAAAGAGCTTTTATCCTCTGATGGCCTCAGCCAAGTTGGCAGCACCCAAGGGCTCACTGGACAGGTGGGCTGTGACATGCACTGCACACCCACCTCCGTTGGGAAGGAGACACAAAGCGCTTCTCTCTTTCTGCTGCCCTCATCCCCAAGCAGGACCCGTGATGAGAAAACACAGCCAGCCCCAGAGCACGCCTCTGAGGCAACATCAGTCATTACAGTCCCTGAATACTCAGCATGATTTGGATCTCATGAATCCCAGCACTGCCCTAATTCCCAAACCTGCAGACACTTCAGGGGAACCTCTAAGGAAGCAGAACCAGTGTCATGGTGAAGAAGCTCCTGGCATTCCCCTCTGTCCTTCAGCTTCTCCCCCACTGTAGTCTGGGCCCCCCGTGTAGCAGCAGAGGTGGGAAGAAAGGACCCTGAAAATCAGCTGATGCCAAGCAACAGCTCAAGGTGTGGAGGCAAGGTGCTGGAGGCAGGAAGCAGAATGGGGAGTCCAAGGAGAGCCACGGTGTCCCAGTGGGGCTTATTACAACATGCCTGAGGAGGGGGTTTCTAGGGCACCAGCCACCCAAGTAGGTCAACCTTGGAAGTCTTCCAAGTTTCCCAACTATTCTGAAGTGAGGAGATTCTAGGTCCCATCCATCCCTCAGGGCAGGGCATCCCTCTCCACAGCAGCTTCTCCTCTAAGCCACTACCTCTCCCAGGAGAGTGGAGATATTTGCTGCCTAAGGTGTTCTCATGTTTATTTCTCTATTTAGTAGGCAAAGGAGGACTAGGCATTTCACATCAAGCAACTGTGCAATTTACAGATTAATGAGTTTGTTATAGTGTGATCCACAGCCTGCTGGGGTTATGGCAGAAACTTGAGGAAAATCTTGTGCAGGTTATCACATTTTAAGAACATGATTAACTATGTTCCAACTGTACATGTCCATTGTGAGAAGAACCACATATTTATCCAGGGTCACAAGATTTTGCTCCTAATTATAGAAAAAGGCTAGTGTGTAGCAGGCAACCCATAAATAATGAAATCCTTGGGATGCCTGTGTGGCTCAGTGGTTGAGCGTCTGCATTTGGCTCAGGTGGTGATCCCCGGGTCCTGGGATCAAGTCCTGCATCGGGCTCCCTGCATGGAGCCTGCTTCTCCTTCTGCCTGTGTCTCTCTCTCTCACTGTGTCTCTCATGAATAAATAAATAAATAAATAAATAAATAAATAAATAAATAAATAAATAAATAAATAAATAAAATCTTTAAAAAAGGAAAAACAAACCAAAAAAACCCCACAAAAAAACACTAAAATCCTTTCTTCTTTCCCTTCTCACACTCAGGTAAACTATAGAAAATGTGGAGAGTAGAAAACTCACGTAAACAACAAAAATCATGTGAAAAAAAATTGGATATGCTTTTCTATATTCAACACTATAAAAATATCAGTTATAAAAAGTCATTTTAGGGAAGCCTGGGTGGCTCACTTGGTTAAGCATTGGGCTTCAGCTCAGGTCATGATCCCAGAGTCCTGGGATCAAGCTCCATGTCAGGCCTCTCTCACATATAAATAAAATCTTTTTGGGGGACACCTGGGTGGCTCAGGGGTTGAGTGTCTGCCTTAGGCTCAGGGTGTGATCCTGGGGTCCTGGGATTGAGTCCCACGTCCGGTTCCCTGCAGGGAGCCTGCTTCTCCCTCTGCCTATGTTTCTGCCTCTCTCTCTGTGTCTCTCATGAATAAATAATTTTTTAAAAAAAATTGAAAATAAAATCTTTTTTTAAAAAAAAGTCATTTTCGCGTATAAAAATAGAAAATTTTAACAAAGACATCAGAAGAACTTAAGTATAAAATTATATGATACCAAACAAAATAAAATGTAGGAAATGCATCACTTCAAAATAACATGTTTTCTATTATATATCAAATTGATGCAACTTTTAACCTGGGCCCAGCTTCTAGAAGTGTCAGAGGAGACAGGAATATATTTAAAATATAAATATATACAAAGAAAAGTAACACACAGAGAACAGACAGATCCTATTTGATATTAATATTCTCTCAACTATTTACCTTATATGCCAGCATGTGGAAATCAGAAAACTGCCTTTCAAGAGCAAGCACTAAAGTGAAAACCTGTGTAAAGAATGGTTTTAGAGATTATATTTCTATTAATAGCACATTAGGAATATTGATTACAGATACATATTTTGACCAAAATGAAAAATTAAAAGTTAATCAGTAATTCAGTATAACATTTGGGATTATCACCCAAACTAAATTTAGGAAAATCCTTCAAGAACTTAAGTGTCAACATTTATAAACTCAAATCTGTCAAAATTCTGTTAAAATCAAACTGAAATAACTTTTATCTTTATAGTACTTACTATTTAAAGAGAGCAACAATGACATAAATACACCAAAGAACTAGCAAATAGAAAAACACAGGATTAGCTGAAACAAGAACATTATCTACTAGCATCAGGCATTTGATTTCACACATTTCTACCTTTTATGCATAAAGTCAAGTACTGCTAGAATTTGACTATACAGTTCATTTAACTATAACAAAGATAAAAATCAGCATAAAACAGGTGCATATAAACATCTCTCAAAGTAAATTACCTTAACAGATATTTTGCACAAAAAGCAGAAAATAAGGTTGTGAGAAATGCACAAGACATGAGTGAATGCATTTTTAGGATGACATGACAAAAATGTATTGGTAGAGAATGCAAATGGTAATGTTCTCAAATGTATTTCTTTTAAAAACATTTTTTAATGTTATTTTTTTAAGTTTATTTTTTTAAGATTTATTTATTTGACAGAGAGCAAGAGTAGCGGGGACAGAGAGAGAGAGAGAGAGAGGAAGAGTCTTAAGCAGACTCCCTACTGAGCGAGGACCTGGAAGTAGTGCTCAATCTCAGGACCTTGAGATCATGACCTGAATTGAAACCAAGAGTTGGACATTTAACCAACTGAACCATGCAGGCATGTTGTATTTCTCAAGTAATCTCAGTTGTACTTCGTAAGTAATTATGAGTTAAAAGGACAGAAATTTGTTTGGAATCCTTAACAACAGGGGAGAAAAAGACAGAATTTAAAAGGGCAATTTTTAGAGATTATTTGTGTCAGATGCTAGTGTTACCTTAAGGAAGACATAGCTCCTTAAAAGATGTGGTCTTCTCTTCCTTACACCTGGTTGTCCCTGGGCTGCACCTGCCAGCATGTGACTGTACTTCCCAGCTCTCTCACGTTGGTGGTGGTATGAGGTGGTGTCAAATTCTTACAAAAGGAACATAAGCAGAAAAGATTTGTGCCACTTCTTTTTATTATTTTTATTTTTTATTGGAGTTCAATTTGCCAACATATAGCATAACACCCAGTGCTCATCCCATCAAGTGCTCCCCTCAGTGCCGGTCACCCAGTCACCCCGTCACCCCGCCCACCTCCCTTTCCACTACCCCTTGTTTGTTTCCCAGAGTTAGGAGTCTCTCAAGTTCTGTCATCCTCACTGATATTTTCACTCATTTTCTCTTCTTTCCCCTTTATTCCCTTTCACTATTTTTTATATTCCCCAAATGAATGAGACCATAGAATGTTTGTCCTTCTCCGACTGACTTATTTCACTCAGCATAATACCCTCCAGGTCCAACCACGTAGAAGCAAATGGTGGGTATTTGCCATTTCTAATGGCTGAGTAATATTCCATTGTATACAGAGACCACATCTTCTTCATACATTCATCTTTCAATGGACACCGAGGCTCCTTCCACTGGGGAAGTGGCTACTGGGGACATTGTTGCTATAAACATTGGGGTGCAGGTGAGGGGGAAATACATCGCAATACAAGCATCCATCAAAAAATTGGAAAGAACTCAAATACAAAAGCTAACCTTGCACTTAAAGGAGCTGGAGAAAGAACAACAAATAAAACCTTCACCCAGCAGAAGAAGAGAGTTAATAAAGATTTGAGCAGAACTCAATGGAATAGAGACCAGAAGAACTGTGGAACAGATCAACAAAACCAGGAGTTGGATTTTTGAAAGAACTAATAAGATAGATAAACCATTAGCCAGCCTTATTAAAAAGAAGAGAGAAAAGACTCAAACTAATAAAATCATGAATGAGAAAGGAGAGATCACCACCAATACCCAGGAAATACAAACGATTTTAAAAACTTATTATGAGCAGCTATATGCCAATAAATTAGGCAGTCTAGAAGCAATGGACACATTTCTGGAAAACCACAAACTACCAAAACTGGACCAGGAAGAAATAGAAAACCTGAAGAGGGCAAATAACCAGGGAGGAAATTGAAGCAGTCATCATCAAAAACCTCCCAAGACACAGAAGTCCAGGGCCAGATGGCTTCCCAGGGGAATTCTATCAAACGCTTAAAGAAGAAACCATACCTATTCTACTAAAACTGTTCGGAAAGATAGAAAGAGATAGAATACTTCCAAACTCGTTCTGAAGCCAGCATCACCTTAATTCCAAAACCAGACAAAGACCCCACCAAAAAGGAGAATTACAGACCAATATCCCTGATGAACATGGATGCAAAAATTCTCAACAAGATACTAGCCAATAGGATCCAACAAACAACACATTAAGAAGATTATTCACCATGACCAAGTGGGATTTAACCCCGGGATGCAAGGCTGGTTCAGCACTCGTAAAGCAATCAATGTGATTGATCATATCAGCAAGAGAAAAAAACAAGAACCATATGATCCTCTCAATAGATGCAGATTTGTGCCACTTCGAAGGCTGCAGTGGGTATGAGGCGAGTATGCCTCCTGCACCATTGCTCTTCCCATCACTGGCTGGAAGTGAAGGTCTCCAAGGCCAGGAGGATGCTGGGCCCGTGAGGTAGAAGGTCCCTGCATCACCACATGAAAGACTGTGCCACTTGCCTGCATAGGACCTCACATGAGCGAGAAGTATACTTTTGTTCTGTAAAATCCCTTTGGTTTGGGGCTTTTCTGTTACTCTTTAGCCCACAAATGCATTACTCAACATTTTTATGGAGATAAAAGGAATGAGGAAAGGCTGGTAACTCTAAAACTAAAATATTAGTAGCTTCCACGATCAATTCGCATGGTAAACATCATCTCTTTACGGCACAATAAACTGGGTTTTTATTTATGTCATTGTTTTATGTAGTTGCCTTAGAGTCTGGGGAATCATAGTTTACTTTGGATCTTGTTTAGTTTCTTATTTATTCCTTCCTTCCTTCGTTCATTCCTTCATGAGGGACACAGAGAGAAAGAGAGGCAGACACACAGGAAGAGGGAGAAGCAGGCTCCCTGTGAGGAGCCTGATGTGGGACTTGACCCCAGGACCCCGGGATCACTACCTGAGCCAAAGACAGATGCTCGACCACTGAGCCACCGAGGTGCCCCTGCAGCTTACTTGGTTTCTCATTCATATTATTTCAGTTAATAACATAAGTCACCTTATCTAAACATTACAGCAAAATATGGAATAATAAAGTAAATAGCTATAAAAGGATATTTTCAAAGAGACACCTTGGTATGATTTAGCAGTCCAAGAAGATACTAAATTGCTTTTAGTTGCTTAATTTTGGCTTTCACTAAGATATGTGAAAAATGTGTACTGATAAATATTTGATGACTCAAAGGACCAGAAATGCCTTGAAAGAAGGCTTTTTTTTAAAAAAATTAAAATGTCAATACATGTTCACTGTAAGATTATCAAAAAACACAGAAGTATATATTTCTAAAAGCAACCTCTGTTGAGTACTTAGTGTGTATCATCCTTACATTCATCTTTACATTTATAAACACACACATGTGCACCCATGTGTATACATACATCTATATGACTTCATGAAGAGCTAGAAGTTTCTCCTACAAAATTAAAAGTTTTTTCAGTGTGACTTATTTTCTTCATTTAGCTATTTGAGGAGCAATTCTACTATAGCCCATTATAGAGAGTACTTGTTCTTTTTGATATGATGCATATGTACTTCTTATAATTTACTAAGTCCAAAATGAATAAATTTCAGATTATTTTGAACCTTTTATGATAAATTTCAATTCAAATTACTTGTACACATTTCTTTGTGCAATCACATATGTTGAGTACTTCTCTAGGTTCTTAGGATTGGTATTTCTATTTTTTAGTGTTGAATAGAGATTTCCAATTTTTTTAAGATTTTATTTATTCATGAAAGACACATACAGAGAGGCAGAGATATAGGTAGAAGGAAAAGCAGGCTCCCTGCAGGGAGCCTGATGCGGGACTCGATCCCAGGACCCCAGGATCAAAACCTGAGCCAAAGGCAGAGGCTCAACCACTGAGCCACCCAGGTGCTCTGACATATCCAATTTTTTTTTTTAGCATCAAAATCTGTGCCTATTTATACGGCCACCAACAGTGTGTGAATGTTTATTTTGACCCACATACTCAGCACTAGTATATAGTATTGGCTTTTTTTTCTCCCTTCACAATCTGTTGATCAAAACGTAAGTTCTCATTTTAAAGTAGATTTTTCTGATTAAGGATGAAAGCATCTTCATATTTATTCTTGATTTGTGTTTTTGTGATTTGTGTTTATTGTGATTTGTGTTGTGAATAGTCTGTATCTACATATTTTTGTTCACTTTTTTCATGGATTTGCATATTACCCTTCAGTTTTATATACGTTGAAATATATTAGGTATATTATCATCCTCTTTCTTAGGATGAATTTTCAGGCCAGTGAAAAATTCAGTCTTACTCTTCTTGAGCTTTAGTTTATCATAGATAGGCAGGGCGCCATAGGTCAGGCTGTGTGTGTGGGACTGTGTAACTTAGAAGTTATAGACACAGTCTTCAGCCATGGTCTTGGAAGACTTAGGTGAGAGTCCTGCTGTGCCACTCACTAGTTCCATGACCCTTGAGGGGTCCTTAACATCTCTGTGCCTTGATTTTTTTCATGATGAATGAAATCTAATGGTAAAACTTACCATTGGGAATTGTTGTAAAGATTAGATTGATATTAATGGATATGTCCTCATAGAATAGTACTTGGTGTGAAATAAGCAGTCAATATATGCAAACTGTTAATATTATTATGCCAGTTACGCAACACCAGACAGAGATCTGGGACCCTTTGCAAATGAACAGTATTCTTAACCCTTTCCAAACAGGATAACAGAACTGTGTTTTTTTTTTTTAAGGGGGACAGTTCATACGGAATACGTCTTATTCTCTACATCTTATGCCATCTATACTTCCAAGATAATAACATGTGCAACCTCTTTACTAATTTGGTGTTTACTTTTGAATTCCTACCACGTGCAAGGTTTGGGAATTCATTGCATTCAATTATTCTCAAAATAATCCATCTAATTTTGTCTCCTAGTAAGAGAAAAAAAATCAAAATGCTAGGAAGTTAGCAGAGACGCATAGAATTAGAGGTATTTACAGATCATCTAACATTTCATTTTACAGGTGGGAAAACCAATGCCCGGAAGAATCAAGTGACTTTTCTAAAGTCACACAGAAACCTGATGGAATTGTTAGACTTAAGGTAGGAACCCAGAAGTCCTGCCTCTGTGCCAGCCAGCCCTCCCAAGACAAAACCAGACTATGCTCACAAACACACTTCTTCTCTTGACTCAATGGTGTTACACAAATGAAAAGCAAACAAATAGCAGAGAACAAGCAAAACAAAAAACCAGATGAAGTTGAAGTAGTGCTCTAATCAAATTTCATTAAGGAAGGAAAGCAGACACTTCCCTGTGGTCTCAGAAAAGATATCACAACTGTGACATCTTGTGAGACCCCATTAGAAATCTCCTCCCGTTTTCCTCCCTAAGAACCATAGATTTAACCATGCTTCTCCACTGCATGGACATTCAAAGTATGGACTGTGGCTCAGCATCATCAGCAAGATAGAAGAGATTGTTAGAAATGCAAATCTCTGCCCATCCCATTCAGGGCTGCTGAATCATAACCTGTATTTCTGCAAGATCTTTGATGATTTGTATGCACACCAGAGAAGCTCTGGTCTACGCCATCTAAAAAAGAATAAACAATCAACCTACAGGTCAGTGGTTGTCAGTGCCCACTCCACATGCCAAAGACACCCAGGAATCCAATTTCAAATGGCTTGTGAACTAGCTCCCACCTACAGCATCCCACCCGATCATTTTCAGTAGTTACAACCCCTAATTCTCCACCATCTTGCTAGTACAAGCACCTCCTGGCATACTGTAATCAGAAGCTTTCACAAATTGGCATGCTCTTTTTTAAAAGGCTCATATCTTAAAAAAAAAAGGCTCATATCTTCGCTTCTACATATTAGAAACAAATATACATAGCTCTTTTTTTATATTAAGGAGTAAATACCTTCTAATATGTTTGTAATTCTCCTGTAATCACTGGCAAATGAGACATAATTAGTCATTAATATTCACCCTATTAGAAACTTTTTGCAAGAACTGAGTGCATTTGAAACTAAAGTGACTGATGGACAAGATGGCTAACTTTGTAAGGATAACAATAGCTACTATATTTAAGTTACATATTTGATGAAGCTACATATTTTATATATATAAAACCAGATATATATGGAGTTTTTTTGGATAGGAGTCTAGGCTAAATGACCATGTATGAGTCAGCATTTGTTTTTTATTTTTTAATAATAAATTTATTTTTTATTGGTATTCAGTTTGCCAACATACAGAACAATACCCAGGGCTCATCCCATCAAGTGCCCCCCTCAGTGACCATCACCCATTCACCCCCAACCCCCGCCCTCCTCCCCTCCACCACCCCTAGTTCGTTTCCCAGAGTTCAGAGTTCTGTCTCCCTTTCTGATATTTCCCACTCATTTTTGCTCCTTTCCCCTTTATTCCCTTTTACTATTTTTTATATTCCTCAAATGAATGAGACCATCTAATGTTTGTCCTTCTCCAATTGACTTATTTCACTCAGCATAATACCCTCCAGTTCCATCCACGTTGAAGCAAATGGTGGGTATTTGTCATTTCTAATGGCTGAGGAATATTCCATTGTATACATAGACCACATCTTCTTGATCCATCATCTTTCGATGGACACCGAGGCTCCTTCCACAGTTTGGCTCTTGTGGACATTGCTGTTATAAACATCAAGTGCAGGTGTCCCGGCGTTTCACTGCATCTGTATCTTTGGGGTAAATCCCCAGCAGTGCAATTGCTGGGTCGTAGGGCAGGTCTATTTTTAGCTCTTTGAGGAACCTCCACACAGTTTTCCAGAGTGGCTGCACCAGGTCACATTCCCACCAACAGTGCAAGAGTGTTCCCTTTTCTCCGCATCCTCTCCAACATTTGTTGTTTCCTGCCTTGTTAATTTTCCCCATTCTCACTGGTGTGAGGTGGTATCTCACTGTGGTTTTGATTTGTATTTCCCTGATGGCAAGTGATGCAGAGCATTTTCTCATGTGCTTGTTGGCCACGTCTATGTCTTCCTCTGTGAGATTTCTGTTCATGTCTTTTGCCCATTTCATGATTGGATTGTTTGTTTCTTTGCTGTTGGGTTTAATAAATTCTTTATAGATCTTGGAAACTAGTCCTTTATCTGATACGTCATTTGCAAATATCTTCTCCCATTCGTAGGTTGTCTTTTAGTTTTGTTGACTGTATCCTTTGCTGTGCAAAAGCTTCTTATCTTGATAAAGTCCCAATAGTTCATTTTTGCTTTTGTTTCTCTTGCCTTCATGGATGTATCTTGCAAGAAGTTGCTGTGGCCAAGTTCAAGAAGGGTGTTGCCTGTGTTCTCCTCTAGGATTTTGATGGAATCTTGTCTCACATTTAGATCTTTCATCCATTTTGAGTTTATCTTTGTGTATGGTGCAAGAGAGTGGTCTAGTTTCATTCTTCAGCATTTGTTGACTACTATGACATGAGCCTTCACCTAGCCATTGAATATGCAAGTATCAGAAGGTCCTTTACAAAAGGATCATTCACAGTTAATCTAGATTGGATTGACTAGATCTGAATTCTGATTCTACTATGACATTGAGTATGTTACTTAATTCTCCAAACCTCACCTTACCTTCTATAAATGAAAGTACCATTAATACTTCACAGCTCTGATGTGAGTATTACATCTAAAGAATATAACATGGTGTCTGGTACACAGACATTACTAAATAAATTTTAGCTGCAATTGTTTTCTATCCTACTCTGTTTTGCAAATAGAAGGATTTTGAAAAATGTAGAAATCATAAGATAGTTTAACATTGAAAGTTGTGTATAGCTAATTGATAAAGGCTCATGAATGTACCCGACCAATGCTTGAGTGCCTCCTATGTGCTAGGCAGTGTGTTAGTGTGGATGAAAAAGTGATGAACAGACTCCAGTTCCTACCCTTGGGGAGCTCCCATCTTAACCTGTGAAACTTGATACCTAGCTGAGCAGTGTTCCATAAAATGCCACCTGAAAGATCATAACAATATTCAACGCCAAAAATGAAATCTAAATTCCTTTGTCTTGGGAAAGGGCACCTTTAGATAAACTACTATCAAGCATCCATTCTAATTCTACTCCAACACTACTTCGTCAGTGTGACACTGAATCATCTGTCTTCCCCTTTCCTGCTTCCCTGCACAGTTTATGGCCCAGGCTAGCCTTTCTTGGTCTCTGACCCTTGGAGTCAAATTCTTCCTTGTTGCCACACCCACTGTTTACATATCAGTTTACAGTTAAGGTGCTTCCTCTAGCAAACAAAAGCTTCTGTCAGAAGCCTAATGCCCATCACTTGGTCTTTGTCACTGGTTTTGTTTCACTACCTCCATTTCTCTGATCATTATCCACAGATAGTTCCAAAGAGGCCATGTGGTTATGACTATAAGGTTAAGGATCTGATTGCCTCAGTTTAATCTGGGACTAGATATTCAGCATTTTGATACTGGGCAATTTACTCGACATCCCCGTGCCTCAGTTTCCCTATAAGTAAAGTGAGTGATATTGTTTTTTTGCCCCAAAGGAGTGTTTTGAGGATTAAATATGTGAAGTGCATTGACTAGCCGAGAGGTGCGTGGAGGCATATATTATGGTGTTGTTATCTTGATTCTGGGTCTTAGCTCAACTAATCACCAATCTAAGAACGGCCTTGGTTCTCATTTGCTTATGTTCTCTGTTTCCCTAAAAGTCCAAATATTTTTATGACTCTACCCTTAGGAGTCATTGTCCATGACAACCAGCTTCTCATAAATGATCTCACCTTCTAGGCCTTACAGAGCATAGATCGACTTACTGTGGTACATGAGGCTGGAAGTACACCCTCTTTCACATAACATATCCGTCTTTGGGATAATTTAGCCTTGTTCTTCTTTATTGATAACACGGATGTTGGTATACACAACGTACACTGTTGTGGTTAAGTACCGAGGGCTTAACTAGCTAGCACAACAAACTATTGTCTGAGCCGGACTGTCAAGGCAAAAGCCTGACATTTCCTACTTTCCGGTATGTGTGTATACAAAGTGGATTTTAGGGGTGCCTCGATGGCTCCGGCAGCTTAGCCTCCAACTCTTGATTTCAGCTCAGGTCATGATCTCAGTGTTGTGGGTTCGAGCCCCACGTTGGGCTCTATGCTCAGCGAAGAGTGTGCTTCCTTCTCTCCCTCTGCTCCTGCCCATACTCACAGTCTCTCTTTCAAATAAATAAACAAAATATTAAAGAAGGTGGATTTTATAGGTAACATCCTACAAAGCCACCTGAAATGTACAGGGTTCATGACTGATTATTGGATTTGTAATGTAGAATGAATCAGTAAAAATCAATCCACTACTAAATGAGAATAGCCAGCTATACTATACTAGCCACTTGCACTCTCTGGTCAAATTTCCTATTTCAAGGATGAGACATCTAATGAGGGAAATGATGCACCCAGGTGCAAGTGCTGATAACAAGACACCAGAAAACTACATATTGATATAGTTTGTACATCTACATAATTTGCAGCTCAACACTCAAAATTTTCTGGAGAATCCATAAACAGCTCACATTGTTTTCTTTGCTACCCCTTATCAGCCTATTCAGGGAGAGAATACCCAGCTTGGCTCCTTTGCTAGCTACTAGTAACCAGTTTATTTCTGAAGCTGTGAACAATATGCACTGTTCTCACATTGTCTACAGATTTTTCCTTCTCCTCCTTTGTCCAATATACTTTGCATTAATTTTGTTCCTCTGCTCAGCCTGCTCATTCCTCCCTGAGTCAATACTTTTCATTTAAAATTTCTCACCGTCATGCAAAACACTAAATAAATATCTCTGAGTTATTCTTTAACAGTTGTCTTTAGCAGGGCAAGTAAATTTTTAGGAGAATGGACAAGTGTGCCTATGGCTTTAGGGGGTCATTGCCCTTTACTGCAAGGTTTTTTTCTTCCAAATCCGATGATATATGCAGTTTTTGTGTTTTAAATACTTAGGGTTAGAGAGATAGATAGGCTGTATTCAATTGATGGGACCCAGAAAATGGATTAAAACAATTTTTAATTTCAGATATTAAATTCAATGAGCAAAGAAAAAAATCATATCTGATAAAATCACACCTGCTAGATAATTAATGAATGTAACATATCTAAACCTTTTCATTCAAAAGAAGAGAGAAGGCTTGCTCTTGTGTCCTTTAGGCAGATCTAAGAGGAGAGCAGTGAAATTTCCTGGATTTGGACACTAACACTCAGCCTGGTGATTCCAATGTCACTCCAATTGGGAATGACTTTTCTTGCACATTGCTCTTCTCAGGGCACTCTTGACTTCTGTATTTCTTAGGCTGTAGATCAGTGGGTTCAGCATAGGGTTGAAAAGACTGTAAAACAAGAAAAGGATCTTCTGCTGCTCTTCAGGGTGGTGGGATTTGGGGGCCATGTACATGACAATGGCGCTGCCAAAGAAGAGCCCCACCACACAGAGGTGGGAGGAGCAGGTGGAGAAGGCCTTTCTGCGGCCCTCCCCAGACTGGATCCTCAGGATGGCCAACAGGATGCGTGAGTAGGACACCAGCACCAAGCAGAGGGGCACCACTAAGATAAACATGCAGGCAACAAAGATGACCACTTGGTTGAGCCTAGTGTCAGCACAGGCCAGCTTGAGGATAGACAGGATTTCACAGAAAAAGTGGTTGATTTCATGAGGCCCACAGAAGGGCAGCCTCAGGATGAGGCTCACATGGACCAGGGCCAGCAGGGAGCCACATGCCCAGGAAGCCACCATCAGGGTGATGCAGACTCTCCAGCTCATGATCACTGAATAGCGGAGGGGGTGGCAAATGGCCACATACCGGTCATAGGACATCACCACCAGGAGAAGACATTCTATCAGAGCAAAAGTCAAAAAGAGAAAGGTCTGTGTCAGGCAGCCAGCAAAGGAGATGGGCTTGTCTGGCCTCAGGAGGTTCACCAGCATCTGGGGCACCGTGTTGCAGGCATAGGCTATGTCGACGATGGCCAAGTGGGAGAGGAAGAAGTACATGGGGGTGTGCAGTCTGGGGTCCAGTGAGATGAGCCCCAGGATGAGCCCATTCCCCAGGAGGGTGAAGGCGTAGAACAGGGTGAAGAGCCCAAAGAGAACCATCTGAATTCTTGGGCTAAGACAAAATCCCAATAGGATGAATTCTGTAACCATTGTTTGATTTTTCTCCATCTTACTATTAAAGAGAGAACCAGATAGCTATGTAACAGAATTACTTTTAAACAACTCTTTTATTTGTCATTCCATAAATTTTTGGTGTGCACAAGACTATTAGAAAACAACTTTAAGAATTCACCGAGTTATAAATAAGAAGGAAAGGAAGGAAGGAAGAAAAGAGAAAGAAAAAGAGTTACCTATTTAAACAAATTTAAATTGTCTTTTGCTAAATTCTTAACATATCTAGTTTTATAAAAGGGAAATAGGGAAAGAAAAAGGGAAATAGTGATTACCTATGGTGAGCCATTGGCATTGTGATGGAATTAAAAAATATCAAACCATATTACAAAGAAAATAATCATGAAATATGGATTGTCTCAGAGCTACATATGTACAAATCTGTAAGAGAATTACTGCAGAGTATTAATAATCAGTAATAGAGGACCTTTGAATGAGAATGGTCCTGGGAAAGAAAACAACTTTACTTACTTCAGCTGAAATCTTGATTGAGTTACTATCAGTATGTAAATCCCATGTTCATTGATTGGAACAATTAATATTGTTAAAATGTCCAAAAAAAATAAAATGTCCATACTTCTCAAAGCCATCTATAGATTCAATCTAATCCCTGTCAAAATTCTAATGACATTTTTACAGAAGTAGAAAATAAATTCTAAAATTTTAAGGAACCACAAAAGACCTTGAATAGTCAAAGTAATCCTGAGAAAGAAGAAAGCAGGAGTCATCACCCTTCTTGATTTTAAGCCATATATTAAAGGTAAAATAATCAGAACTATCAGACATATAGAACAATGAAAAAGAATCAACAGCCCAGAAATCAACTCATACAAACACGATTCACTAATATTTGACAAGGGAGCCAAGAATACTTGGTGCAGAAAAGGTACTCTCTTCAATAAATGGTCCTGGAATAATTGGATATTCACATTAAAAAAAATGAAACTATACCCCTACGTCACACTGCTCACAAAATAACTCAAAATGGATGAAAGACCTAATATAAGACCAAAATGCATAAAATTCCTAGAAGAAAACATAGGAGAAAAGCTTCTTGGCATGGATTTTGGCAATGATTTTTAAAATATAACATGTAATGCCCACGCAACAAAATAAAAAAATAAATAAGTGGGATTATATAAAACTAAAAAGCTTCTGCACAGCAAGAAGTGATCCAAAAAATGCAAAGAAAAATCTATGAAAGCAGAAAAAAAATTTGTAAACCATATATTTGGTGAGGAGTTTATATCCAAGACCTATGAAGAACTAATACAACTCAATAACAGAAACAACAACAAAACCCAAAAACCTCCCAAATAATCAAATCAAAATGAATAAAGGACCGGAACATTTTTTTCTCAAAGATGACATACAGATAGCCTACAAATACATGAAAAGGTACTCAATATCACTAAGCATAAGGGAAATGTGAATCAAGCCCACAGCAAGATAGCTCTTCACACCTGTCAGAATGGCTAACAAAAGGAGTTACCAAAGGCTGGAGGAAAGGGAGCCCTGTGCACTGTTAGTAGGAATGTAAATTGGTGCATCCACTAAACAAAATACAATGAAGATGTCTTTAAAAATTAAAAATAAGGGGATCCCTGGGTGGCTCAGTGGGTCGGTGCCTGCCTTTGGCCCAGGGTGTGGTCCTGGAGTCCCGGGATCGAGTCCCACGTTGGGCTCCCAGCATGGAGCCTGCTTCTGCCTCTGCCTGTGTCTCTGCCTCTCTCTATCATGAATAAACAGATAAAATCTTAAAAAAAATTTAAAAATAATATTACCATATGATCTAGCAATTCTACTTCTGGGAACATCTCTAAAAGAGAGCACTATGTGGAAGAGCTCTTTGGACCCCCAGATTCATTGCATCATTACCTATTATAGCCAAGACATGGAATCAATCTAAGTACCCACTGATGGATAAATGAAGTTTTAGTATACATACGCAATTGAAATTATTCAGTCATAAAAAGGAAATAATCTTGCCATTTGCAACAACATGAGAGCATTATCCTAAGTGAAATAAGTCAGGCAAAGCAAACACTTGATGTCTTTTACATGTGGGATTTAAAACAAATAAAAATAACTCATAGAGGAAAATAATCTGATCTGTGATTACCAGAGGAGTAGAGTTGGGTGGAAAGAGAATTGGATGAAGGTGTCCAAAAGGTGTAATTTCCAGTTATAAGTACTGGGGATGTCAGGTACAACATGATGACTATTGTTGATGATGATGTACAGTATATTTGAAAGTTGTTAAGAGTAAACTCTAAGAGTTCTCATCACAAAATGTCAAATCTCTTGTTTTTTTTTTTGTATCTCTATGACATGATAAATGTTAACTAGACCTCCTGTGGTGATCATTTTACAATATTTGTGAGTCAAATCCTAATGCTTGTCAACTCTAAATTTATATAGTGTTCTATGTCAATTTAATCCCAATAAAACTGGAAATTTTTTAAAAGGCCATAGCATAGAATGACTAGAAAGAGGAAATATACTCAGCTTACTGTTAATTTAATCCTTTGTATTTGTAACATGCATTTTAACTGAAATCTCAAACACAGGAAATTCCATTTAAGCCAAAAAATAGCAGCTGACAGCAGGACCATGAATCAAAATATACTTTATAAGTAGTGAATGGAAACAAATTATTGACACATTGGTAATTCAGCTTGCCTATTGAGAAATGGACACATCAACAAGCTAGTGATAAAATAGTTGGCCTATGAATTTTATCATAGACTTGATAAACAAGCGAATATCAGGAAAAGGTGACTGGAGAGTTTTGGGAGACTCCAAAATTATAGTCAGGGTGCGGTGATACAATCTCAGGGAGGCAGACCAGGAGAATGCAATGGTGGACCAAGTGTAGTCAGGTGTGTGGTGTGGGCTACCTGTCCGGAGACAGGCTGTGGGGGGAGAAAAGATGATCAATATGAAGCATGGATACAAGGTCAGAGAGGCAGCATTTGCCTGTGATTCTTTAATGACTTTTGGACACAGGAAGTCTGACCAGTTGTCACAATGATCCTAATTACCTGATGATTTTACGTCTACAGACTAGATGAATGGCTTGGGTGACCAGCACCCCTAGTCAGAAAGACCTCTGATTAGCCTCTCTTACTTTGGTTTCATGCTCACCAATTAAGCCATTAGGCAATAAATTACCTTTTTGAGTAGATATTTCCACAAAGAAGGAATGTGTTGATCAGTAAAGTTCTTTGCTTATTATACAGTCACATTTTGAGTTTTAAATAAAGGAACATTTACATACTCTGGCTTACACAGTGTCCCACTGTACTTTGGATAGCATGATGCAGTTCCTGAACAGAATTTCCAAAGCTGGACCTAAAAGGAAGGACCAGAACCTGGACCCAGGTAACCTCCTTGAAGCAAAACCCAGAAAAAGAAACAGAACCCTTCCTAATAGCAACAGATATCTTTTTTCTTATAAGCATTATTGATAAATTATCAAATCATCTGGATATAGGAGTAATTTAAATAGTATATTCAAATTCCTCATATATGACCAGGGCTTATTTGATTTTAGGTTAATACTAACATTTTCTGTGCTTAACAAACCTAAATTTATTTTTTTTAAACACATAAGGCATAGAAAAATATTTGCCTGTGATATACATTCGGAGCTACCCACTTATAAGATAGTAATTTTCCCCCCAATTTTCCTTTATTCTCTCAACATGAAAACATAAATGAAAAAGAAATAGAGTACAAACCATGGTTTTTTGACAAATTTAAAGACAAATAAAAAGGAGGCCAGGGTACATTAATATTCTTTCAGTATAATAGCTCTGTTTCAAATTTGATTTCTTTTTTAGGATTTTATTTGTTTATTCATGAGAGACACAGAGAGAGAGAGAGGCAGAGACTCAGGCAGAGGGAGAAGCAGGCTCCATGCAGGGAGCCTGACGTGGGACTTGATCCTGGGTCTCCAGGAGCACGCCCTGAGCTGAAGGCAGCGCTAAACCACTGAGCCACCCGGGCTGCTCTTGATTTCTTTGCAAAGCAGTGGAATAGGCTTGTTAATTTTTATATCCTGGAAATTAATAGACATTGGTCAAAGGAACAAATAAATGAATATAAACAAATGAATAAACATCTAAACATTGATTTCTTTATATTGGATTTGATTTCTTTTAAAATATATTCTACTATGATCATGCCAAGTTCAGCCCATTCTTCCCCAAGGAAGTATAGCCATTCAGAAGAATTGCACCCCTGGAGATATTAAAACACACTTTAAAAAATTTGATAAGACTAACTGAGGGATTTGCTAAATGTTTTAAACAGTTACATTTTCAATACACTTTTATTTATTTTTCCTTATTTTATTTGGTACTTAAATGACATGTATCAGGTAAAAGCAATCAAATCAAATGCAAACAGATTAAATCTCTTCTGGGCTGATGAGAGTTAAGGGGATGTGGCTCAACACTGTAATGTATATATATATGCGCATAATTTCAGGATTTTGAAAGTGGTAAATTGTTGTCTGGTTAATAAATAATCAGGCAAAACTCAAGTTCTAAAACACCTAAGAAGAAAATCATTTTGGATATAAACATCAGAACTTGGTGAAACCTATGTTTTAAAAAATAAATCTTGAAGGGTGAAGAGCTAGCAAGTTCTCTTCTAAAGTAGTGGATGCCCATAACGGCTAAACTATGAAAAGAGCACAGATGTCCCATCAACAGATGACTGGACAAAGAAGATGTCGGGTGTG
Source organism: Nyctereutes procyonoides (assembly GCF_905146905.1). Lineage (NCBI taxonomy): Eukaryota > Metazoa > Chordata > Mammalia > Carnivora > Canidae > Nyctereutes > Nyctereutes procyonoides. The sequence goes on along the minus strand of NW_026575120.1, from coordinate 36,482,041 downwards.
TGTGTGTGTGTGTGTGTGTGTGTGTCATACACACACACACCACACACACACAATAGAATATTACTCCGCTATCGGAAAAATGAAATCTTACCATTTGCAATGACATGGATGGAGGGTTTTATGCTAAGTGAAATAAGTCAATCAGAGAAAGACAATTATGATTTCATTCATATGTGGAATTTAAGAAACAAAACAGGATCACAGGGGAAGGGAAAGAAAAATAAAATAAGACAAAATCACAGAAGGAGACAAACCATAAGAGATTCTTAACTATAGAAAACAAACTGAGGATTGCTGGGGGGGGGGCAGGAAGGGGAGTGACAGGATGGGGTAACTGGGTGATGGAATGAGCACTGGATGTTATATGCAAGAGATAAATCACTGACCTCCACCTTTGAACCTAATAATATACTATATGTTAATTAATTGAATTTAAATAAAAATTTTAAAAAGTAGTGGACTTGGGTGAAGCACAATTCCTAAAATAATCACCTACTGTGAATCCATAGCTCAGCTGAACTGTAGGGCTGCTTACCTGCAAGTAGCAAGGAAAAATTGAAAACTAATTCATCTTATTGTTTACATTGTTATGAGCCAAGACTTTTCCAACTTGTCTTATGGGATAGGGTTGGTAGAATGTGACTTTTCTGGATGTAAGAACTATTGTGGACCATAAAGAGCTGAGTGTCAGTTCCATGTAATTATAACCTATTTGAGAATCTTTTAAAGGTTAATAGTTGATCATGCTATTGAGTGCTTCCTATGTACCGGTCACTGTAGAAGCACATAGTGAAGCAGGTCAATGGTACTGAGCTTTGTAAAGATTTTCTTATAAAAATGTGCTTCAGGAGAAAGAGCAGGGATAAATAAAACAGCACATATTAAGCATAAAAATCCTATAAAAAAGAAAATTTAAAGTATTTTTGAGTATGCCATCCTGCCCCTACCTCACACACCAGCACCTAACACCTTGATCCCCTTTCTATACTTTTCCCACGCCCACTACAAAAACTAATCTTCCAAGCTATGAAAAATCTAACATTCACACATATTAATTGAATACATTCCAGTTGTCCTCATTGCTAAGCTTAATAGAAGATAAGCATATGACATAGATCTAGTATCGATTTGGTTTCCTATTCCATTACAACAAGTATCTCATAGATTTAGTATGAACTCTTCCTATGTTAACAGTAAGTAAATGCATAATTTATATAATAACATGCTAATTTTCCTGATTTAACATCATTTTGTAATATATATACACCCTACTGTAATTTTCTTTGGCTAGGAAGATTATTCCATATATTCTATTTATCCATCCAACCATCCATCCTCTACCCATCCATCCATTCATCCATTCATCCATCCATCCAACCATTTTGGACAGATAGATAAAGAAAAAGAAAGCATGAGTGGGGAAGAGGGAGAAAGAGAGAGATTGAATCTTAAGTCTGCTCCATGCCTACCTCAGAGCCCAACACAGGGCTCAATCTCATGACCTGAGCTGAAATCAAGAGTCAAGAACTTAACTGACTGAGCCACCCAGGAACCCCTCCTTATGTTCTATGTAAATCCATGGCACAGAAATTTATTTTTTTCATTAGTGTCATCTTTTTCAGGTAAATGTCTATCACATGAAAATTGCTCCACCAATGAAACAAATCGACCAAAGCCTAAACACTTTTATATTATTTATCTATAAAATGTATATCTAATTTTCATTAGATATTCAATATCTAATGAAACTATTCATACAGAATGTGAATAGTGAGTATGTATGTTTAACATTAACAAAGAATATTCATTTCTCTTTCCAACATTTAAATAAAGATTAGTGGACACGGTGATAGTCCACAAAAGGGTAGATGCTACCCCCTAACAGGAATCAATGATAAAGAAAATAAGATAACCAGGTTTGCTCCCACATTTGGACTCAGGGACCTGAGAAGGGAAAAGTACCTGGAAGTTGGGCACGATCCTGCTCTCTGGGAGCTTCCGTGGGAGCTGCACAACCCTCACTTTTGTGCCTGATGGAAAATGGGGCCAAATCCCCAGAAAAGAGCTTTTATCCTCTGATGGCCTCAGCCAAGTTGGCAGCACCCAAGGGCTCACTGGACAGGTGGGCTGTGACATGCACTGCACACCCACCTCCGCTGGGAAGGAGACACAAAGCACTTCTCTCTTTCTGCTGCCCTCATCCCCAAGCAGGACCCGTGATGAGAAAACACAGCCAGCCCCAGAGCACGCCTCTGAGGCAACATCAGTCATTACAGTCCCTGAATACTCAGCATGATTTGGATCTCATGAATCCCAGCACTGCCCTAATTCCCAAACCTGCAGACACTTCAGGGGAACCTCTAAGGAAGCAGAACCAGTGTCATGGTGAAGAAGCTCCCGGCATTCCCCTCTGTCCTTCAGCTTCTCCCCCACTGTAGTCTGGGCCCCCTGTGTAGCAGCAGAGGTGGGAAGAAAGGACCCTGAAAATCAGCTGATGCCAAGCAACAGCTCAAGGTGTGGAGGCAAGGTGCTGGAGGCAGGAAGCAGAATGGGGAGTCCAAGGAGAGCCACGGTGTCCCAGTGGGGCTTATTACAACATGCCTGAGGAGGGGGTTTCTAGGGCACCAGCCACCCAAGTAGGTCAACCTTGGAAGTCTTCCAAGTTTCCCAACTATTCTGAAGTGAGGAGATTCTAGGTCCCATCCATCCCTCAGGGAAGGGGAGAGAACCCTCTCTAAAGTAGCTTCCCTGCAAAGCTTCCTGCCTCTTCTGGGATTGGGAAAACATTTCCTACCTATAATGTTGTCATATTTATTTGTATTCCACTGTTTTCTTACACTGGATGTAAAGAGGCCAAAATGGTATTTGGGAAATCTCTTATCAATCATGTGATTACAAACTAATTACAAACTACAAACTAGTTCATTACAGTGTGATTCCTGTCTTGATGGGGTTATAATGAAAACTTGGGGAAAATTATCAAGTTTGGAAAATGTGTCCAGCTGTGCTCCTACTCTACATACCCACTATGAGAAGAAACACGCATTCAGAGACACCAAAAATGCCTCCTGATCTTGTGTGAAAAGCCCAGTGCACACTAGGCAATCCATAAATATTGGGACCTTTTGTGTGTGTGTTTTTCAGGTGACTTGCAGAAAGTGTGGAAATTTAGGAACTTAATACAAAAGAAATAGTAGCAAACTGAAATCTTGAAAACAATAAGATATAGTTCTCTAGTTTATCAATATATGACAATCAGTCATAAAAAGTAGAAACTCTGAAGACAATAAGAAAATGAAATATAAATGTTTTCGGTACCAGACAAATCTTAACTTTGGGAAATGCATCATCTCAAAATTTCACGTTTTCCATTGCATATCAAGGTAGCATTGCTTTAACTTGTGGACAACTTCTAAAGGTGATCAGAGTAGGGGGACCTGTCTGGCTCAGTCTATAGAGCATGTGAGCCTCAATTTCGGGTCATGAGTTCAAGCCCAATGTTGGATATAGAGCTTACTTAAAAAAAAAAATTCAAAAAAAATTCAAAAAAATTTCAGAATAAAACATATATAAAAGATAAATGTATAGAAAGGAAAATAACATATAACATAGTTAACCCTTAAATGCAATAAATGTACTCTCAAATATTTATATTATCTGCCAGCATTGGGCATTTTCTATAAACACTGATTTCAGCCTGCATTTATAACTTGTGGTTATAGCAAGATCCACCAGAATTTGTACATAGTTTCCATTTGGAAGTAGAATATAAATCAATACACTGATCATTTAAATACTTCCCAAAATAAATTGCTTCAATAATTGGTTTGCAAAATGTTAGCTTTTCATTGATGAAGCATCTGAGTCAAGGATGAACATATCTTCAGGAAATCATAACAGATAATTGATGGAAAATAACAAATGTTATTATCAATGTTTCATTTGGAATCTTGAAAACTGGGAAAATAAAGAGAATTTATTAGAGTTTATCCTTATTATGTTTATTATTCACATCCAAAGTATAGAAACTTCAGTTGTAGACAACTAGGTTCATTATAAGAATTGTGACCCACTGGAGGAAATTTTTCTGCAGTTTGGAAGAAATACCTTCAATATTATTTGATTCCATTTGCTCTAATTCTAGTTTCTTTGAGCCTTTTTTTTTTAAATTCATTTTTCAGATTTTGGAAAAGAAAATTGGGCTATCTTGAATAATGAGTACAGGCACTCCTTTCCCTGGGGAAAAAAAATCCTTCATTATAAAAGTTGATATTGGCATCTAGGTTAACCATTATTATCTTGTGAGTTTTGTGAGGGTTATTAAGTTTTGACCATTTTGACCAATTCCAGGTTAATTAATAGAAAACTAGTTTATGGACCTACCAAACTGATGACCCGGACTTAAGCCCCTAAGGTTTTTTTTCAAGAGAAGTTGATTTGACTTTTTCTGGAATCCACTGAATCACTGAGGACTGTCCATGTGTTCCTTTGTGCCCATAAACTCCCTATGAAGAAACCCCACACAAGATAAACACTGATGCTAAAATTATGGCTCTCTAGTCTGATCATCAGGATTGCCATAGAAATGGTTAACCAAGAGGAGTTAGTATGGTTATTAAGGACTAAATCTAGTAAGGACTAAACATTAACCTCATAAACAAGAACATTGATCTCCTCATTGAAATATTTGTTCAGTAACATAAAAACACTTTGATGCAATTAAGTAGTTTCTCTTAATCCCCCATAGTCCTAATTGTTTAGCAGTATTTAACTCCGCTAAACCTGGATAGAACTTATTTCTTCAATTTACTTCAGTGTTTATAATCAAAACGTTCCTATAACTACTTAAAAGCCTTATCTTCAAGTTTAATGGCTTTTCAAGTACTTGAGCCTTAACTATAACCCCAAATAAAATTTAAAATTACAATTTGTAAAAGGTACTAATTTACTGTAGGCCCTGTAAAAAGTGTCATTTTCCTCTAGCAGTAGAAGAAGAACTGAGTGATAAAATTGTACAATGGAGGGCGTCTGCATGGCTTAGTTGGTTAAGAATCTACCTCTGGCTCAGGTCATGATCCCTGGGGTCCTGGGATCAAAACCCAAGTCAGGCTCCCTGCTCAGTGGGGAGCCTGCTTTTCTCTCTCTCTGCCCTTCCCTTCCACTCTTCTCTCCCTCCCTCCCTAACAAAATCTTTTAAAAAATTATACATTGTAAAAGTAATAAAATTATCAAAATTTCGTCTGTGTATTTAGCCACCAAGGAATGTAGAGTGTTTTGAGTTTTTTGCTTTCAACTTTGCAACTGCACAAAAAACTCACATAACCCTTTTTCTTTTGAGATTACAGTAGTGCACATGGCATTCCATATAAAGTACCAGGAACTTCTTGGGTATGAAGCTATCATTTGGGATCTGCTCATTTTAGAAATAACCAATATATGATAAATCACACACTTTCTCTATTGTTTCCTTTTTAACCTTCAAAGGATCAACCAGCCCCTTGGGCATTCTATCCTTTATTCATCTCTTTTTTATGCATCATTCACTGTGTACCTTCCCTGTAAACATTCTCTTATAGAACTTCTCCCATACCTCTATTTTCTAAACACAACAATGGAGAAATCTTTTTAAAGCTTATATACTATGTAGGTGGTGGCTTTTGCAAAGCCTCCCAGATTTCTGTGAGAAACTTGGTTTTATCTTTAAAACCAAGGAGAGAAAAAAAATTGTAGTGGGTAAATAGGGAAATGTATACTTTTCTAAAAATCTCAGATTTAGAAGATTGTGAAATTGAATAAAGTCATCCATGAAATATATCTAGGAATGCTGACCCAAGATGAAGCGGAGGGTTGGATTCATTATCTCCAGATGACCTGGAAATAATGTGATCCTGGAGAGACAGTGACCCTCACTTTCTTTACCCAAAGAGAGCACACATTCTCACAGGCTGAATCAGGATATGTATTTAGACCTACATCCTCTTTAGAGGCTCCCCTTGCAGGAAAAAAAATAATAATTTTGCTCTAGAAGGTGGTTATAGGAAGTATTTACAATGAGTCCATCAAGATCAAGATTTCCTGTTCCAAGAAACTGAGTGTTACGAAAAAATTCTCATGTGATCAAATTAATTTGGAAAACATTAGTTAAAAAATGGAATAAAAATCTTTACTACAAATATTTTTACAATTTTCACTATGCTAATATGAATTGTGAGCTCTAAAGTAAGGCATCTAATATGCAATAATGTTCAAACTTACTTGACCATAGAATTTATTTTTAAAGCCCTCTTGAGGAGCTAGTGTTTTGAGAAAAACATTTTGAGAGGCATGAGGCTAGACCACAGCTTGATGGAGAGATTATAAAGGGTATTGTTCTAGAGCTGCAGCTTCCAAATCATGGTTCATGGACCAGCTACATCACAATTTGCTATTGGTAATATTTGAAGATACAGATCTCTAGGGTACATCCCACATCTACTGAATTAGTGGTCTAAGTGATGGTGCAGAAGATGGTGCTATTTTTAAAAACTTTTTTATTTAAATTCAATTTAGTTAACATATAGTGTATTATTAGTTTCAGGGGTAGAATTTAGTGATTCATCAGTTGCATATAACACCCAGTGCTCATTACATCAATCGCCCTCCTTACTGCCCATCACCTAGTTCACCCTCCCCCACCTCTCCTCCAGCAACCATCTGTTTGTTTCCTAGTGTTAAGAGTCTCTTATGGTTTGCCTCCCTCTCTGTTTTCATCTTATTTTTATGTTGGCTCAGATAATTCTCAGGCTAAGTTGGGGTTGGAACCTCTTGAGATAATATCTTCCTAGGTCACTATCAATCCTGATGCCATAAATCTTTTCATAAAGCTCTCTGTATTCCCAGCACTCTTTTCAAGGCATTTTTCACTTCTAAGTTCCTAAGACTATAGATAAGGGGGTTGAGCATGGGGTTGAAAAGGCTGTGAAACAGGAGCAGGTATTTCTTCTGCTCCTTGGGGTTCCCATATCTGGGCCCAACATACATTATGATGGCTGTGCCGTAAAAGAGTCCAACCACACAGAGATGGGATGAGCAGGTGGAGAAGGCTTTTCTTTGACCTTCCCCAGACTGGATTCTAAGGATGGCACAGAAAATGCACATATAGGAGATTACAATTGAGGAGAAGGGTCCCACTAGCACAGAAATTGCTCCAGCCAACACCATAATCTCATTGATGTGGGTATCTGCACAGACAAGTTTGAGAACAGCCATGATTTCACAGAAAAAGTGATTGATTTTCTGGAATCTACAGAAGGGTAAGGGGAGAAGTAACATGAGATGAACCAAAGACAGAAGGACTCCAATGATCCAAGAAGTCAGCACCAGGGTGATGCAGACTCTCCAGCTCATGATCACTGAATAGCGGAGGGGGTGGCAGATGGCCACATACCGGTCATAGGACATCACCACCAGGAGAAGACATTCTGTGACAGCAAAGGTCAGAAAGAGAAAGGTCTGTGTCAGGCAGCCAGCAAAGGAGATGGGCTTGTCTGGCCTCAGGAGGTTCACCAGCATCTGGGGCACCGTGTTGCAGGCATAGGCTATGTCGACGATGGCCAGGTGGGAGAGGAAGAAGTACATGGGGGTGTGCAGTCTGGGGTCCAGTGAGATGAGCCCCAGGATGAGCCCATTCCCCAGGAGGGTGAAGGCATAGAACAGGGTGAAGAGCCCAAAGAGAACCATCTGAATCCTTGGGCCAAGAGGAAATCCCAGTAGGGTGAACTCTGTGATAGATGTCATATTGTCTCCCATATTCCTAGGACAGAATAAACTGAGTTAATGTTTGTGATTTAAAAAAAAATCTTTAAAAATAAATTCATGCTAACTTATTTGAAACCTTTTTATAGGACAGTTTTCAGAAATACTTTCACTAAATTTTTGTGTATTTTAATGAATGTATAAAGACTTCAATAGCTCTGAAGTAAATTTAAAATAGATACACACACACATACATATTTCCTTTGTTGTTGTTAATGTTTTTGGGAGAGGCTAAATGTTCAAAATTAAAATTTTGTCACATGTTAATCAAATACATGGTTTTTGTTTCATTCAGTGGCTACTCTATGTTCAAATAAATTCTGCCTTTCTCTGCTTATATTAGTCAGAATTATTGTTTTGGTTTTTTTTTTTTATAAATATAATGACTCCTAACTGATACACCCAAGTGCCCAAGTCCTTAAAATACAACAAGTGTAATCTTGAGTTGGAAGGAATCATTAAGGATAGAATATGCTACGGTTAGATATACCATTGACCATATTCACCATTAGCCATTAACCTCTCATCTGCTTGTTTAAACACACTTTCCAATCTTGCATCTACTGTCACCTCCACAACTAATATCTCATGAAATCGCCTCTTGATCAAGTATAAAGACTTATCTTCAGCCTAAAATATCACATTTCTTATTAGGTTTCCACAATATTTAGATGAGCATTTACATGAATGACTGAATAGATTTATACTATCGTTTATTTAAACAAACAAAAAAAAAACCCAGAATCAGTAACTTTTATTTTGACTCAATATTGATAAATACTCCAGAAATACCCACCTCTGCAGGTGACAGTAGCTACCGTGAAGGATAATGCAGAAGGAGTCTCTGAAATCCTTGAGATTGAACTAAATCATCTTTCTTACTTTATGATTCCACAATTAAAATGTAAGTACAAACATGATATTGCCCTTTTCACTTAAAATTTATTCCCATCCTTCATGTAAGATCATCTTGGAGACAGCAAGGATGAGCAATAAATCCTTAATTTAAATGGCTACAAAATAATAAGCCTGCTTAAAAATGATCCCATTTGCACTGAAACCCTCTTATTACCCTCCAATAATAAGTGTCATGCACAGGATGTTAAAAATAATTTAGAATATTTGCTGATTTCCTATAATATACCTATCATTGCTCTGCGGGGGGAACTATCATGATAGGAACTCCAAGCTCATAGTCATTGCTGGCACTCTGTCCTCATACTATTGCACGTAATAAATAGATAAGCATTTGTACACTTATTCAATAACTCTGGATAGTCTTCCTTACATATTTATTTATATATTTGACTTCCCTCTATGAATGACACTTTGAATCTAGTTTTTTTTAATAAAGGAGTGCTGTTTTTCTGTTTAATATTAAGTATTTACCAGAGAGTCCCCTGCACATACTTAGCTCTTTACCTTAAAAATAGCTACCAGTCAAAAATAGCCATTAATACATTGGTTGTATTAATATATTGATAGGTTAATAACATATTTTACTCAGAATATTCTATTAACCTATCAATGAACAAACTTTATGTATTAATAACAATGTACCTTACGTAATATTAAATTGTGGTAGTAAAACCCAACAGGAAACGAACATGATGTCAAAATATATTTGACCAGGACTCACAAAAGCAAATAGGAAACCTGTGTGTCTAGAGATGATTGTTGTATAAAGACCCCAATAAATCTTCACGCAGAAAAGGCAAACATATCTAGCGTGGATGAATTTACTGATGGTGCTAGAAGCCTTGTTGCTCGTCTGAGAACTGCCAAGGAAGGATCTTTGCTCCTCAAGTTGCCTTTAAGAGAAGTCTTTATTAATTTATCATCTCCACAAAGTGACTTCCCAATTGCCAGGAGAGCTGTGTATAGGGGACGAGACAGTAGGTCTCCCTTGTATCAGCATGCTCCCTACAGAGTCATGAAGAACCCCACCACTGTTATTCTCCTGAGAGGTGAGAGGACTGGTAGTTCCTATTTGTGTCTTTTAGGAGGCTAGAGAGAGAGCGAGATCTTTAGAAGTAAAAAACAAGCAGTCCCTTCCTGATTGAAATAATACATACATATAACTTCATTCTTTGTCACCACGTGAATAATACAGCTTCCAAAATACCAGGATTTGTTACAGTTTCACGAATTATGTTGTTCCAGATCCTAAACATTCAGGAGGCACTTGGGAGATTCAAAGATCCATGCGTGGTTATTTTTTGACAGTGAAATAGAAGAACAAACCTTGACATTAACTCCTACACCCTTATTTCTTTTAGTGTTGTCTAGTTTTCCAACCTTCCTGAAGGTGTTTGGAAAATGAACTTAAATTCAAAGGTCTTAATCATTATATCATTTTAGATAGTGACTCAGATCCTACATCCTTGAGCATAGATCTACAGATGTGTGGGCAACTGTGCTGGGAATTCACATTGGACACGCCCTGGTGTTTATCGACCCGGCTGGAAGAACAGCTGGGCAGAAGGGCTGACCAAGTTTACTTTTGAAAATTTCCCCTTTTTGATAATTCTGATCCTGCCCTCATGGAGACAAGCAAGTGAGTCTGTATACCATAAATGCAGAATGGCTTGGAGTGTTGGACCTCAAAGGCAAGGCCAAGTGGGATGCCCAGAATGAGCTGAAAGGAACTTCCAAGGAAGATGCCGTGAAAAAGCACATCTATGAAGAAGATGATCTAAAGAAAAAATACAAGTAACTGGATTTGGCCATTAGGCACACATGTCCTCTAAATTGGTAGAACGTCTTGCTTTTCTAACACTGGAAAGCAGATGGCCAACTCCCATCCTCTCAACCCATATGGATGAGGCGAAATATATTTAATCTACCTAAGAGAGTAGGCATATACTATCACAGCATATTCTGCAGGATGCTGTCAACAATCCAGTGAACTTGCTGTGTGTCAGGTCACAATTTCTATCAGGACTATAATTTCTGAGTAACACAATATGAGCTGGGAGGAACGATCCCTTGGTCATTTGCCCATTTTTACCTCCTTAGCTGTGAAGCGGGTCTAATGGACTAAGGATGATGTTGTGTTGGAAAGCGTATCAGAAATCAGATATTCCAAAGCCCTCCCATCGGGGTACTGACCAAGGTACTGCAGACAAGAAAGGGAAATTAGCCGTTGTAATGCATTTTATCCATAATCATGATGAATCATGGCTCCACATGAGGTGGAGGGAATTGGAAAGGCAACGACTGATTTACTGGTCTCCTTAAGAAGAAGGGACCATATTGAGAGCCCAGCATGGGTCTCTGCTGTGGACAGAACATATATTCAGCTGAGCAGAGCAGCGGAGTAGAGAGCAGTCTTGGTGAGGGGCAGCCTATGCTGTTAGATTCATGCGAAGCCCCCATCTCTGTTGCTATGGCTACTGCATTTGGGTGCTTATCCTGCAATCACTGGGGTGGCCAAGAACAAAGGCTGACATTCCAACTGAATCATCTTGTACCTGATTTAAAAAAAAAAAAAAGCCATCATTAAATAAAGTAGTAAATGTGCTTATAATTTATCTACAGAAAAAACTAGTCAGAAGCTGTTTCAGGCCATAATCTGTTAGAATTATATCCTAGACAGTCTTGAGGAACTGGGTTAACCAGTTATTTTCATCATTTGACTTCATCCAGTGTTAGAAAAGCAAGACATTCTACCAATTTAGAGGACATGTGTGCCTAGTAGCCAAATCCAGTCCCTTGTATTTTTTTCTTTAGATCATCTTCTTCATAGATGTACTTTTTCACGGCATCTTCCATGGAAGTTCCTTTCAGCTCATTCTGGGCATCCCACTTGGCCTTGACTTTGAGGTCCAACACTCCAAGCCATCCTGCATTTATGGCATACAGACTCACTTGCTTGTCTGGCATTAATGTGGGATATACAGATTCTCACAATATTTCAACCGTGTTCCTTCCAGATCTGTGACCAACAAGTCAAACTATTTGCTAATTTTCAGGAGTCGGTGCAAATTCTCACTTCAGGCAATTTCTGTCCCCACAGTGTAAATGGCAAGGTGAATTGCCACCTCCAGGCAGTGAGAGACTTACCCTTATCAATGACCACCCGCGTGGCAGATACACAGCAGAGAGGGAAAGACCATGATAGCTGTGATATAGTTGATACCAGGATGTGAGGATCTGGGCCATTCTGCTTACTTTTTCTTCTGTGCTTGCTCGTCCTGAGTTACACCGCATTCTTGGTGTGAGGCATGGCTGCTGTGGTCACTCACTGTTATGATTTGGTGTGTCGTATAACATCTCAGCTCAACATAGGCAACCCTGCACTTACAGTTACTTGACACTCTACGAGTAGTCGCTAAGGCTCAATAGTACGTGAAGAGTTGTGTTTTGAAATGTGTAGTATCTTCTGGAATAGAGGGAAAGACCCTGATGCAGAGTCCCTGTTGCTTGTGCTACGATTCACCTACTGGGGCTTGCCAGAGATTCCACGTGACATCTTGATCTATTAGAGACCCCTTCAAATCCATGTGGTCTGCCGATGAAATGGCCCAAGTGTTATAAAGAGCTACAAAGTGTATAGATCCAATGGTTTGTATATATTAACACACCTGGGTAAGCCCCATCCAGATCAAGGTATAGAACATCCTCAACACAAGAGAAAATTCCCTTTTCTTTTCCCCTCACCGCACCACCAGTGCCCAAAATCACTTCCTCACTCTGAGGAAGGAATTCTGACTTCTGTTACAACAAAGATTAGCTTTGCCTCTTTTTTGAGGCTCATATAAATAAATTACACAGTATGCATGTATGTTTTTTATGTCTGGCTTCTTCAACCCAATATAATGTCTTTGAGATTTATCTGTGCTGTTGTATCATTTTTTTTATGTTGCATAATATTCACTATAAATAGTTCACTATTCTATTATGGAAATTTGGGTTGTTTCTAGTTTTCATCTATTGAAACTAGAACATTCTATGAATATTCTTTTTTAAATATTTTATCTGAGACAGAGAAAGGGAGAGTATAAGCTGGGGGGGGGGGTTGGTGAGGGCAGAAGGAGAGGGAGCAGCAGACTCCTTGCTGAGCAGGGAGCCCAATCTAGGGCTTGAACCCACTACCCTGGGATCATGACCTGAGCCGAAGGCAAACACTTAATGGACTGAGTCACCCAGGCAGCTCTCATATGTGTTTTCAGTGGGTATACCAAGGATAGAATTGGACAAAGCCTAGGACAGGCACATGTTTAATTTTAGTAGATATTGCCAAACAGTTTTTCAGTATGGTTTTATAATTTTAGTTTTCCACCACTTGGTATTAATTTTATAATATTAGCTATTGTGGTATTTGTGTTTATTGATGATTAATTGTACTGAATACATATGTTTATCGATCTTTTGAATAACCTTTTGTATGGAGTACCTGTTCAAATCTTTTGCCCAGTTTTCAATGGAGTTTTTCCCCGTCATTGAATTTGTAGACATTCTTTACAGAGTCTGGATCTAAGTGCTTTGTTAAACAGGTGTAAGAAAGCTATCTTCACCCAGATTGTGTTTTACCTCTACGCTTCCCTATGGAGTCTTTTGATAAACAAATTATTAGTTTAATGGGATCCAGCTTCATTTCTTTTTATGATTAGTGCTCTTAGCTTCCTGCTTTAGAAAACAACCTACTAAAAGATCATACTCTAATTTTTCTCCTAGAAGAGTAATCACTTGCTTTCATGTTTAGATCTAAGGTGCACTCAAATTATCTTCGTGTATGGTATGAAATAGGAGTGAAGGGTTTTTTGGTTTTTTTTTTTTTTTTTTTTTTGTAAAGAAGTCCAACTGCAAAGATGACTTCAAACTACATTGGTAATTTTGTCAAAAATATTGATGAAATACATATGTATCTATTATTGTATTCTGTTTTCTTCTATTGATTATCCTTAAACTAATAGTTAACACAACACTATATATTAAGCCCTGTAATCCAAAGTGTAAAGTTTCCAATTTTATTCTGTCCAAAGTTATTTCGATACTTTCCTTAAATTTTCTTGTAAATTTGTATAAGAATTATGTTTTTAGTGTTTAAAAATTTTCATTTTTAGTTGAACTTTTATTTTGATATAATCGTAGGTTCACATGCAGATGTTAAGAAATAATACAAGGGTTATTATATTATTATAATACTGTGTACTCTTTACAGTTTCCCCCTTTGCTAGCATCTTTCAAAACTCAGTGTATGGACACTGGTACAGTCCAGGTGGGTAACATTTTCATCACTACAAGAATCACCCATGTTGCCTTTTTCTAGCCATGCCCATATGGTATATAATCTTATGTGATTTTTTTTTTTTAACTCCGGAGATTCACCCAGGTTGTTGCATCTATCAATAGTAGCTCCTTTTATTGCTGAGAAGTACTTTATGGTGTGGATGTGCCACTATATAACCATTTACCTGCTCGTGCACATCTGGATTGTTTCTGTTTTGAGCTATTACTAAAAAATCTTCTTTGTGTACAGGCTGTGTGTGTTTAAGTCATTTTCCTGAGATTTATGTTTTGGTAGTTTTAAAACAATGAATTAAATTTCCTTAGTAGTTACAGGATCATGTGAATGAATTCTTCATATTAGGTGAGTTGTGGTAGTTTGTGATTTTTGAGAAGTGGTTCATTTAATCTGAGTTACTTGTAATTTCCTTTACCATCCTTTGATGTCTGCAGTGATATCCCCCCTTTCATTCTGATATTTTTAAGTCGTGTCTTTACAAGCACTGTTGGGGGTTTCTAAATTTTATTGATCTTTAAAAAAACAACTCTATTGTTTACCTTGATTTTCCATTTTAAATTTCAGCGTTTTCTGTTCTTATATTCATTAATTCCCTTCCCTCTCCTCCCCTCCTTTAAATTTATTTTGCCCTTCTTTTTCTAGGATCTTGAGGTAGGGATATCTGTTATTCATCTGAGACTCTCATTTATATACTTATGTATTTACATATTTAGGTATTTATTCATTTATATATTTTAATTCCAATGTAGTTAACATACAGTATTGTATTACCTTCAAGTGTACAATATAATGATTCAGCAATTCCATACATTACCCAGTGCTAATCACCAGTGCGCTCCTTGATCACCATCACCCATCCCTCACTCACCTCCTCTCTGGGAACTATGAGTTTGTTCTCTATAGGTAAGAATTCTGTTTCTTGGTTTGTCTCTCTCTTTTCTCATCATTTTCTTAAATTCCACATAGGAGTGAAATCATATGGTATTTGCCTCTCAGATTTATTTTATACTCTCTAGCTCCATCCATGTAATTGCAACTGGCAAAAATTCATTTTTATGGTAGAATATTACATTGTGTGTGTGTGTATATATATGTATACCTATATGTGTGTGAATATTCCATTGTGTGTGTATATATGTATACATATATATATACATACACAAAACATCTTTATCCACTCATCTATCAATGGACATTTGGGCTGCTTCCATAATTTGGCTATTATAAATAATGCTGCAATAAATAAAGGCCCGAATGTATATCTTTGAATTAGCATTTTTTTTGTATTTTTTTAGAATATTCCTAGTAATGTGACTTCTAGATTGTAGGGTAGTTCTGTTTTTAATTTTTTGAGGAAGCTCCATACTGTTTTCCACAGTGGCTACACCAATTTGCATTCCCACTAATAGTGTACGAGGGTTTTCTTTTCCCCCATCCTTGCCAACACTTGTTTCTTATTTTTGATTTTAGCCATTCTGACAGGTATGAGGTGATATTGTAGTTTTGAGACTTCCTCTTTTCTAATGCATGTTTATTATAATATGCGCATATTTAATCTAATTATTGGTACAATAAAAGTCTGATTTTTTTTTTTTTTAAGATTTTGAGAGTGAGCAAGAGAGGAGAGAGCATGAACTGGGGGAGGGGTAGAGGGAGAAGCAGACTCCCTGCCGAGCAGGGAGCCCGATAATGGACTCAATCCCAGGACCCTGGGATCATGACTTTAGTAGAAGGCAACACTTAACTGACAGCCATCCAGGGGCCTCTTTTTTTTTTTTTTAATTTTCTGTTTCAACTCTTTCTTTTTAAAATATTTTTTGACTTGACTTCTTTAGGTTATTTGACCATTTTTTAAAGAGTTTCATTTTGATTTACCAATAGGGCTTTTGTGCATTCCTTTGTATTGCTTTTCGTTTTTTTTTTAATAGCTTAATGGTTGCTCTAGGTATCATACATCATCACATTCCAGTTGATACCATTTTTTTTTACCAGTTTGAGTACAGTATAGAAACTTTATCTCCTTTATGTCTTTACTCTCTCCAATTTATATATAGTCTAACGGTCTTCAATATTTTCTCTAAAGTTTAGAATAGCACCAAATAATGCTATAATTTTTGCTTAAGCCATCAAACATAATTTAGGAAACTTATGAGAATAAGAAAAGCCTATGGAATTTACTCTTAATTTTGCTTATTGTTATTTTTCTTCCTGATATTCCCAACATCCTTTCTTAATTTCTACTGAGTGATAACACTTTTAAAGGAACAGCTTTGTTGGTATTGAAATCTATGCTGATAGTTTTTTAATCTCACTACTTCAATATAGTGTTCCAGTATATTTTGGCTTCTGTGATGTTTGGAAGAAATCAGCTAAAATCTTACTGTTCCTTTGAAAGTAATGCATTTTTCCCCCGATTATTTGTAAGGTTTTTTCTTTATTTTTCATTTTCACTACATTTCCAATGAAGTTTTAATTTTTCCTTTTTGGTTGAAATTTATTTTTTCTTAATTTGAGTGTAATTGACAATGTTAATTTCAGGTATACAACAATGATTTGGCTTCTCTATACATTATGCTGTGTTCACCACAAGTGTAGCCACCATCTGTCACCATACAATGTATCATAATATCATTGACCATATTTTCAGTGAAGTTTTCTTATATTTATCCTGCTTGAGTTCTTTTGAGCTTCTTCAATCTGTGTATTGGTATTGCTTATCAGACTTTTTGAGTTGTCATTATTTCTTCAAAATAATCCATCTGTTCCATTTTTTTCCTCTTTTCTTCAGGAACTAGGAAATTAAGGTTTATTAGACTTTTGGAGTATCTCCCACAACTCTACTTTGCTCTCTTGTTCTTTCCATTCTTTTTTCTCCCTCTGCTTTAGTTTGGTAACATATAGTGAACTGTATTTGAGTTAACCAATCCTGGGTTCAGTTGTATCCCATCTTCTGTCAAATATATCTAATGAGTTATATATGTAAGGGGTTTTTTGTTTTGTTTTTGGAAGATTATGAATGCTCACTTTTTTTAAACATTCTTATTTCTGTTGAAGTATTCTTTTTTTTTTATTTTTATTGATTATAGATATTTTAATGTCCTTATCAATTCCAATTATCTGGATGACCTGTGACTTTATTCCTAATAACTAATTTATCTCATTAATTTTTCATGCCTTTTTTTTACGTTTAGGAATTTTAAAATTTTTATGTTGAAATTATAAGTTATATGATAGAGAAACTCAAAAGTTGAGGTTTTTTTTTTTTTTTTTTTTTTTTTTTTTTTTTTTTTTTTTCCTGGAGCACAGTTAAATTACTTGAAGATCCCTTACTCCTCTTAAGGTTAGGTTTCAAGCTGTGTGATGGTGAGTGTATTTCATTTTTCTCCTTTACTGCTAGGATACAACATGTACTTCTAGGATATGGCAATTCACCCAAGATGTGGGATTTCTGGAGTCTCAGTTGAGTTCCTAAGTTTTTTTTTTTCCCCCCCAGTATCTCCCCATTCTGGCTGGCTCTGAACTCCACTATCTTCCCCTACATTTGTTAGTTCCAAATTCTCTGCTCTAAATTCAGTCTCCTGGCAGCTTTTTTCTACTAGAGTTCTTTTTTCTTAATCCATTTCCTTAGCTCATTTTCACATAACTAAGGAAAACTAAGAACTCAAATGGCACTTTTCATTTATGTTTCTAGGATTTTCTCTTTATTGCTCTTCTTCCTGTGGTACACTGACCTCCCCAGTTCCTAACTCATCTAGCAGACTTGAACTCTGATCACTACTTTCTCTGATTCCTGCTTGGGTTCCATATTCCTGCACAAATACCAGAGAAACACCTCCCTGGGGCAGCTGAGGGTAAATGTGGTACTTCCCTCATGTGCATCTTCTTCATTGTTTCAATGACTGTCAAATGTTGCTTACTAGGGTTGTTGAGATCATTTACAGCAGGACAGTAAGTCTGATACCAGTTACTTTTTACAAGACAATATACTATTTTTAATGCAAAACTATAAAATCTTTTCTGCACTTAAAAATTTAACAAAAAATATAGTTAAAAGGTTATTGAAGAAAAGAGGTCTTAATGATTTGATTTCATAAGAAAGGATTCTCATTTAGGAATAATAAATAAATCTTATATGTATTGTCACTTTGCATGACATTACCTGGAAGTCACAGTCCCTGCATGATTATTATTCTTTTTAAAGATTTTAGAGAGAGAGAGCAAGCAAGCATGGGGGGAGGGAAAGGGGATATTTCCAGCCAACTCCCTGCTGAGCACAGAGCACAGGGAATATCTCCAGCAGACTCCACACAGAGCAGAGAGCTCAAAACTTGATCCCATGACCCGGAGATCATGACTTGAGCCAAAATCAAGATTTGGACACTCAACTGAGCTACACAGGGACCACCCCACACACACACACACGATTATTTATGTAGTTTATCTTTATCCATTGAGAAGCAAAGTCTAGCATGTTACACTATTCCACTATATATTTATTAATTTATATTGCTAGGGGGATGTTTGGGTAGCTCAGCAGTTGAGTGTCCGCCTTTGGCCCAGGGTATAATCCCAGCATCCTGGGATCAAGTCCCACATGGAGGCTCCCTGCATGGAGCCTGCTTCTCCCTCTGCCTGTGTCTCTGCCTCTCTGTCTCTCATGAATAAATAAAATCTTTAAAAGTTTTTTATATTGCTAGGCTTTCTTTTAATGATTGAAAAGGCATGACAAAGTGAAATATTATTACCTGAAAATACTTTGCTGCTCTGGATAATAAAAAGGCAGAAGCTTTAAGGAAAACCTTGTCATTCTCAAACATCTCAAAGGGAAAAGACTTGACCTAGCTATAAGTTCCATCCTCCCCTCACATAGACCCTATTTGGATTGCTCTATACAAGGCATTCTTCACCTGAGCATTCTTGAGGCTGTAGATGAAGGGATTCAGCATTGGATTGAAGAGACTATGAAACAGGAAGAGCATTTTCTCCTGTTCCTTTCTCTGACTACAGTCTGGAACCATATAAACCACCATCACAGTGACAAGCCTAATCACACAGAGGTGAGAAGAGTAGGTGGAGAAAGCTTTTCTTCAGCTTTCTCCTGATGGATATTCAGGCTGGTCCAGAGGATGCTAGTATAGGAGACTAGCACCCAAAGAAAGGGGCCCAACTAAGATAAATATACAGGCAGCAGATGATAGCTTCATTGATCCAGGTATCAGCACAGGTCAGTTTGAGAAGAGACAGGATTTCACAGAAGATGTGGTCTACTTCCTAGGTCCACAGAAAGGCAGCCTTAGAAGGAGAATTGCATGTACCAGAGACAGAATAAATCCACGTGTCCAGGAAGCAATGACCAAGACTGTGCACACTCTCCAGCTTATGATGACAGTGTGCTAGAGTGGGTGGCAGATCTGTACAAACCTATCATAGGACATCACCACCAAGATCAGGCACTCTTTGTGAGCAAAAGCTAAATACAAAAATGTATTATGCATAGAACAAAAGGTATGGTTCTCTTCTGATTCACTAAGTTTGTGAGCATATTGGGGGACATTGTTGGAAGCATAGGACATGTCAATGATGGACAGGTGTGAAAGGAAAAAAGTACATAGGGGTGTGCAGTCTAGAATCTAGACAGAGGAGTCCAAAGATCATGCCATTCCCCAGCAGATTGAAGACATAAAAGAGGGAGAAGATCCAGAAGAGGAACTTCCATCTCTGCACTGAGCTGGAACCCCATCAAGATGAATTCTGTAACCCATGCTTGGTTACCTCCCATTCCTTAAAGGTAGTCTGTCAAGAACATAAGGGTGAAAGAAAGGTCAGAGCTAAGCAGTCAATACAACTGGAGTTATTTAATTCAAAAGAATTTTGAGGAGATATATGTTGGTCTCTATTGTATTGCAATTTCAGATACGCTCTAAATTCTCCATGCCTTATACTGATACATATTTTACACTCAAAGTCAGACAAGGGCAAGACAGCCCTTCCTCACCTTGTAGCTGTGCCTCATGGAACGTAAGTTCTCCTGGTGGTCACAGCAGGGAGGTAGAGGGAAGATGCATACCTGCTTACAACCACTGTAGCTTGGAAATGGCACACATCATGTCTCACTTTTCTAGGCCAGAAACAATCACATGTATTCATTCTAATTTCAAGGAAGCCTAGTAAATATAAAGAATTACAGAGATATTTTATCATCTGTCTGTAATTTCCAACCATTTCATGGGACTGTTTTTTATTGGCTTACTAATTATAGTCAAGCCTTCCCCACTTCTTGCTCAGTGGGGGCTTAGTGGTTGCTTGAAACTGGCCCTGGTAGGAGTATTTACATTACAACATTGGCAAGTGCAATAAATAAGGTCCCCTTCCTCCCTAGAAACCTTGTTAGACATTTACCATTCTTCATACATAATAGTGCCTTTATAACTGTTCAATATAGTGATTTTTCTCTCAACTTTAGGGTCTACTTTAAGAATTACTCTTTTTCCTTGAGAAGTCTTTTGATGTTAGTTACACAACTGGACCTCATCTGCTACACAGAAGAGAATCCATTTACCATATATTATTTAGCATAACATCTGAGCATTTAAATATATATGGTAGATGTTCATTTTGCACAGTTGCAAATTTTCTATGTAAATAGTTCTCAGTACATCATTGTAAGCTAAATTCACTTGTACTAAAGTTGTAATTTTTCTTCATATATATGATTGTTTTTGTTTTTTATGATCCACTTGATGGGATGATCTGAGTAATGAAAACATATTGGCAATGTTTGTATATTCTTTCGTATATTTAAGATGGAAATATATTGGAGAGTGCTGTGAGATATACCTTGGACACATGCATAGGTACTCACTGTTTAACCACTGAGTGGCAACTGATCTATTTGTAGAAGTTCAAAGGGATGCATTAAAGTACATGAAAGTCCATTGATATTCTAAGCCTCGACTTCTTTAAGAGCTTTCTTTGCTTATACAAAAATAATTATCATAAAGAACAAGACAGGCAGCCAGCTAATCCTTTCTAGGCCTAGTTAAACAGTCTGGATAAAGATGGTCCTAATTGCTTTGGTCCACTCAGCTGTTCTGGGCACCAACTTATGGGCACTGATACTAAGTGTACAATCTTGGTTAAAGATATCGGTAAAAATAATTATGCTGTCACTATTTTTTTAAGACATAGTCAAAGATGAAATAGTGAGGGTGGGATACAGAGACCATTCAATTGAATTCACATGCTGCATTAACCACATAAAATATACTCTGGAGTATGTATTATCATATACATCATTTTGTCCTTTTGAGTGATCACCCTATTCAGGTGTTTTAAAGACACTTGGAAAGTTTTTGTTAAATGAATGTCAGATTCAATGAAGAACACATTATGCTTTTGCAAAGTTGTGACTTTTGCTTTAAGGAAAATTCTTACTATTAGATGTTACAATTAGATGTAATGCTACTACTCTTTTTATTATTAGATGTTAATGATTTAACAATAATTTTACTTAAAAAACTATAATAATTCAACCTATCAGCTTAGAATGTATTGTTTCCTAAGGGTAAATTGGAATTGGTTTCTTATATTAGACTACCACAAACCTATGGAAAAATTGTAACAAATGCATTTTGCAGTTTTTATCTGATTTGCACTTACCAGAGAAGTCTGAAGAAAAGGTTATATTAATTAAAAGAAGAAGAGTTGCTTAAATTAACTTTGAAGTTACAGTTTCAATATATAGTGATCCTTGAAGTTTTTAAACTATGAACCAGAGAGAAGCATTGGTTAAGATGGAGCAGTGTCTCTTTGTGGGCAAAAGCTCACATGATGTCCTAATGCTTTATTTTCTATAAATATGATCAAGTGAGGGAAGATTCTACATAACAGTGTATTGAATAGGTGATATTAAATTAAGCTGCAAAAATAATTGTCCAGAGTTCAGAATTGGTTAAGAAACATCAGGAATATCAATCGTTTTAGACACTATTAGAAACAATCAGCAATGATTAAAATATGTTCAATTTTCAACTGGAAAGTTAATAAGAAAAACCTATTTCTACTAATTAGGAACACTCGCCTCTTGTACATCACGATCTTTTTTAATTTTTAATTTTTTATTATTTTTTTTCACGATCTTATTTTACAGATTATCTTTCTTTCAATTGTGGTTATTTTACAGTTTTGAATTATTAAATCATTTATTTCTCATTTTGGTTACCATTATGTTGACATTCTTTTTAAAAAATTGACCAAAACTAAAAATATGAACTAAGATATCACAGAACATAAAGTCATTACAGCAATGGAAGAGAGAAGAAAACATGAACAACTACTCAATTTGTTAATTGCTGCAATTAAGGTGCATCAGTTCATGAAAATAAACAGTAAAAGCACTTCTTCACCTGGTGTGTTTTCATTGAATATACAACACAGGAACCCCTGAAAAATGCTTCATGAGCTAAGGAGTTTTGCTCCACAGCTCCATCTCTATGGGAGCTTCAGAAAATCCAGCTGCATTGGTATCCATGTTATCCTGCACTGGGACCAGAAAAATATTTCCTAAAACACAGATGCTATCATAGTATGACATACAGCAACATTCAAGAATAAACTGAGAGGATATAACTCAGACATAGCTATAAATCACCCTTAACTATTTTATTGTTCTGTGAAACACTCTCATTAGGACTTTTGTTTTTAGGCTGATTGTCAGTCACTCAGTGACGTCAAGAGGAATAGTGGATTTTATGTGGAAAATTCTACTGGTGGAGGTATCCATAGCTACCTACTATCCTTATCCTTTCATCTCTGCACATCAATACCTTCATCTAGGTGTGTGAAGTCCTTTAATCTCTGTGGCTGAGTTCAGAGAGCCACAGACTGGATAAGAAATCTCCTATTTTCTTTGCCTTCTATCCATTTTCATGTGAGCACCCATTCTGACCTCCACCCTTAATCACAGTGTTTGAGGAGATGCAGAGTGATGTTAAATGGAGTCAGAATGCCCATGCTTGCAGCCCAGCTAGGAAGAGCTCCGCGTGAGAATTTGCCACTGCAAATTCCTTTAACACAAACTGACTCAGGAAGGCAGATATCCAGGATAGGATTTTTTTTTTCACCTTGGCCCAAGTGATTTCTGCTGTTTCCATTTCCTCCAGCAGTAATCCAGATCCTAAACCACCTACTAGTGTAAGTAAGTCTCTTCTATATGTGGTGGTGTTAGCTCTAGCTGTTACCTTAAGATTCTGCTTCAATCTAGAGACAATCCCACAGAGGATAGACCTATTCCTCCTTCCAGCAGTCTCCAAAGTGAGAAATCCCAGGGTTGAAAATATTTACTTCACTTTCTGATGTTAGAGAATAATGTAGCTATTGTTCTCTGCACTTACTTTATGAACTGTTCAACATAATTTTCATGACTCTCTGAGGAACTTAGATTTTCCCTGGGGGGTTGGGAGGGTGGGGTTGTGCCTATACTCATTGTACATGCATACCTATTTCCCAAGGGAAAAAAAATTGTTAAACATTCTCCCTGGAAGGAAACAAGGATCATTTATGTTTGTCTTTGGAGGAAATACATTTGGGGAAGACAAGAGCAGACAGATTCATAGAATGCAAATGGATTTGCAGATATATCAAAGACTATAACCTGAGGCAAATCTCACAATTTATAAGACATTAACACTTGGATGTATGATAGTTCTGCTAATTCAAAGCTCTTATCCCCAAGTTGGTTTACAAGATCTCGGTCTCCCTAATATCTACTAAACGGGTGCGTATGGGGCCAGCACTGCCACCTGTAAGGGGAGTAAATCCTTTCAAGATGCATATTTTCATCTACTAAAGGAGACTGGGGTGTAAAGCAGTGAGATCATCATAATGACACTGGTGTTTAGTATTTATTGTGTTTCAGGACCTCAGAAATATGCATCACACATACTATTTTAATATGTTATCTCCATGTTACAGATGTGGAGTATGAAGTTAGAGAAATACGTAAATTGTCCATAGTCTTTCAACTCCCAGCACCAAGAATAGTACAGATAGTAAATCTTTTGCCTTAATTATTGAAGATATACTTGTTTTTAATAGTTCTTCAGTTAACCTCTCAGAGAGGTTCCACTTGCCTTCCTCAATTCTTATGAACTCTTACTGGTTTTGTAATCCTTCTGGAATTCCCATTCATATTTCCCTGGTATGACTCATAACCTCAGAAGAGAATGACTTCTATTTCTTGCTGTAGGATTCTTTGGTGTACAGTCTGTATGAATCTAATCTCAAAAATGGCTTCTAAATGTTTATACTGTCTTCTAGCTCTAGGATTGTTGCTCCAGTGCTGTTGCACTGGGCAGTTCATATAGGTGTCCACATTATTCTTTATCCTAGCACATTTACATCCACACAAGGCATAAGTGATTATACAAGTAATGCAAATTAGTTCTTTCAAATAGGCTTTATAAGAGGAAAGCAAAACAGGAAAATTAGGTGACCTGTTGGTTGAGATAGATGAATCAGAGATGTAGAATTAGTGTTACACACTAGCACATTATCTTCTTGAAATTATTTGGTAATAATAATCAAATGAGATAATATTTTTAATATAATTCATTATTAAAGTTTTTGGAGTTAACATCTTTATTAATAGTAGGTGCATCTTCAGGGCACCTGTAGACAGAACAATGCACGCGCGCGCGTGCGCGCGCACACACACACACACACACACACACACACACACCCCAGTTGTTAATATCTGAATTCTAGGAATTTAGTTAAAGATTTTGAAATGCAAAGATTATCATGGGTTATTCACAGGGCCACTATAATCACAAGAATCCTTGTAAGAGGAAAGCAGGAGGTCAGAGAGGAAGAGAACATGCTATGCTGTTGGTTCTGAAAATGGAACCAAAGAATGTAGGCAGACTGGAAAATTTAAAGGACAAGGAAATAAATTGTTCCCTGAAGCCTCCAAAAAGAACACAACCCTGTAAGACCCATTTTAGACATAGACCTTTAGAATTACAGGATATATATTCATGTTGTTTTAAGCCACTAAGTTTGTTGTAATATGTTTTGGCAGTAATGACAAAGTAATATATGAATGATGTTTTATTTTCAGTATTGTTATAAAAATAAATCTATTTCTGACTTCTGTGGGGACTCCAATAAAAATTCAACGAGAAACTAGTGATTTCTGTTTTTTATTTGAGCATATAAAGAGCTGGGAAGTCATCAGTCCTGTCTTCACAGAAGAAATCTGAACACACTGAAAACCAAACAGTCTTCGTCATTAAAAAAAGAAATTAATAAGATGCATTTCATTAAAATTAAAAGGTGTGCTCTGTGAAAGACACTGTTAAAAATATGAAGTCAAGCCACAGACTGGAGAAAACCTTTGCACGTATAGGAAAAATGGCTTGATTTCAAAATATACAAATAACTCAAAACTTGACAAGAAAATAACCCAATTTAAAAATAGGCCAACAGCCTAACAGACATCTCTTCAAGATATACAGATGGCAAATAAGCACATGAAAAGATGCTCCACCATCATATATCATCAGAGAAATGTGAATTAAAATAAATATCACCACACATCTATTAGAATGGCTAAAATCCAGAACATTGATGACAGTAAACACTGATTAGGTTGTGGAGCCCTAGGAACTTCATTCATTGCTGGAGAGAATGCAAAATGGCTCAGCCACTTTAGAAGGCAGCTTGATAGTTTACTATAAAACTAGACATTCTTTTCCCATGTGATCTACCAACTGTGCTACTTGGTATTTACTCAAATAATTTAAAAGCTTATATCTACACAAATACCTGCACACAGATGTTTAAAGCAGATTTATAACTGCCTAAACTTAAAAGCAACCAAGATGCCCTTCAGCAGGCAAATTGATAAATAAGCTGTGGTATATCCAGAGAACGGAGTAGTATTCTGCACTAAAAAGAGATGAACTACCAAGCAAAGGCAAAACATAAAGGAAACTTAAATGCACATTACTATTGAAAGAAGCCAATGTGAAAAAACCTACATATTATATGATTTCAACTATATGACACTGCGAAAAGCCAAAACTATGGAAGCAGCTTTAAGATTAGTGGTTGCCAGGGACTAGCAGAGAGGGAGGGATGAAGGGGTAGAGCACAGAAGATTTTTAGGGAAGTAAAATTTCTCTGTATGATGCTATACTGATGGATACACATGATTATACACTTGTCCAAACACATAGACCGTACACTAGGAGTGAACCCTAATGTAAACAATGCACTCTGCATGATAATGATGTGCCAATGTAGGTTTATCAATGATAACAAGTGTACCATTCTGAAGGGGGATGTTATGCATGTGTGGAAGCCAGAAGTATATAGATTATCTCTATACCTTCCTCTCAATTTTGCTGTGAATATAAAGTTGCTCTAAAAATAAAGTTAATTAAGTAAAATGGGCAAAAGATATGAAGAGACACCTTACCAGAAAGATATACAGATAGCAAGGAAGCACCTATACTCAGTAGCACATACTCATCAGAGAATTTCATATTAAAACAAGAATGAGATACCACTCACTGCACATATATTAGAATGACAATGGTCCCAAACCATGGAAATATCAAATGCTAGCAAGGATGCGAAGCAACAGGAACTTTGATTCATTGCTAGTGGGACTGCAAAATGGCACAGCCACTTTGGAAGAAATTTGGTGATTGATTACAAAACTAAGCATACTCTTACCATTTGATATAGCAAATCATGCTCCTTGTTATTTAGCTGAAAGAGCTGAAAACCTATGGTCACAAAAATGCTGTATGTCAATGTTTATGACAACATTATTCTTAATTATCGAAACGTAGAAGTCCCAAAGATTAAAAAAAAAAGTTCCAAAGATGTCTTTAATAGGAAGATAAACAAGCTGTGGTGCCTCCATGCAATGAAATATTTTTAATAAAAAGAAATGTCCTATAAAGCTGTGAAAATCATGAAGAACCCTTAAAACATGTTGCTATGTGAAAGAAGCCAAGCTGAAATGGCTACATACTGTATAGTTTCAACTATGTGACATTCTAGAAAAGGCATAACTACAGAGATATTAAAAAGATCAGTGGATGCAGAAAGAGAAATTAAGGAATAAATTATATTTACAACTGCATCAAAACCAATAAAATACCTAGGAATACACCTATCCAAAGAGATGAAAGACCTGAAAACTGAAAAACACTAATGAAAGAAATTGAAGATGACATGAAGAAATGGAAAGACATTCCATTCTCATGGATTAGAAGAATAAGTACTGCTAAAATGTCTATACTACATACAGTAATCTATGCATTTAATGCCATCCCTATCAAAACACCACTAGCATTTTTCACAGAGCTAGAGCAAACATTCCTAAAATGTGTATGGAATCACAAAAGACACCAAATAGCCAAAGCAAGTTTGATAAAGAAAAGTAAAGCTGGAGGCATCACAATTCCAGACTTAAAGCTATATTACAAAGCTGTAGTCATCAAGACAGGATGGTATCTGCACAAAAAGAGATACAGAGATCAATGGAACATAACAGAAAACCCAGAAAGGAACCCACAACTATATGGTCAATTAATCTTCAACAAAGCATATCCAACAGGAAGTCTCTCCAACAGATGATATTTGGACAAACTGTACAGGAACATGCAAAGAATGAAACTGGACCACTTTCTTACATCATGCACAAAAAAAAATTCAAAACGGATTAAAGATCTAAATATGGGACAGGAAACCATAAAACTCCCAGAGGAGAAAAGAGACAGTAACCCCTTGGACATTGGCCTTAGCAACTTCCTTCTAGATGTGTCTCCTAAGGCAAGGGAAATAAAAGCAAAAATAAACTCTTGGGACTTCATCAAAATAAAAAGCTTATGCACAATGAAGGAAATAATCAACAACACTAAAAGGCAGTACACTGAATGGGAGAAGATATTTGCAAATGACCTATCTGATAAAGGATTAGTATCTAAAAATCTATAAAGAATTTATCAAACTCTACACCCCAAAAATGAATCCAATTAACAAATAGAAGACACAGACATTTGCCAAGGAAGACACACAGATGGCCAACAGACACATGATAAAATGTTGATCATCAAAGAAAATAGAAATCAAACCCACTAGGAGCTATCACTTCATACCTGTCAGAACAGCTAAAATCAACACAAGAAACAAATGTTGGCAAAGAAGTGGTAAAAGGGGAACCTGTTGGTGGAAATACAAAATGGTGCAGCCACTCTGGAAAACAATATGGAGGTTCCTCAAAAAGTTTAAAACAGAACTACCCTATTGCACTTGCAATTGCAGTACTAGGTATTTACAATGACTAAGGATACAAAAATACTGATTTAAAGAGATACAAACACCCTGATGTTCATAGAAACATTATCTACAATAGTCAAATCATGGAAACAGCCCAAGTGTCTATCAGCTGAGAAATGAATAAAGAAAATGTGTGTACACCACATTTTCTTATCCCATTTCACACACACCCCATAACATTATTTAGCCATAAAAAAGAATGAAATCTTGCCATTTGCAATGATGCAGATGGAGCTAGAGTATATTATGCTAAACAAAATAAATCAGAGGAAGACAGATACCATGTGATATCATTCATATGGAATTTAAGAAAAAAAAGTGATCAAAGAAAAAAAGAGAAAGACCAAGAAACAGACTCTTAATTATAGAGAGCTGATAGCTACCAGAGGGGAGGGGAGTAGGGGATATTAAATAGGTGATACAGATTAAGGGGTGCACTTGTTGTAATGAGCTGGGGGTATAGGAAGTGTTGAATCATTAAATTCTACACCTGAAACTAATATTAAGTGTGTGTTAAATAACTGGAACTTAAAAACAAATTAAAAAAAATAAGAAGATTAGTGGTTGCTAGGAGTTTGAGGGGAGAGAGGGAGAGATGAATACGCAGAACACAGATCTGTAGAGCAGTGGAACTATTCTGTAGGATACTGTAATGGTGGATACGTGTCATTATACATTTGTCAAAACTCATGGTGTGTACAACACAAAGAGTGAAAGCTAATGTGAACTGTGGACTTCAGTAAATTAAAAAAATTATCAATATTGGCCCACCAATTATAACAAATGTACCACAAATAATGCAAGATATTAAAAATAAGATAAATTGTGTGGAGAAGGATGAGGGAATACTTGGAATTCTTCCAATTTAGCGCTCGATTTTTGTGTAAGCCAAAAACTGCATTCAAAGTCCATTAATTTTAAAGAAGGACATTTCAGACTTATCTGACAAACGATTGAAAATCAATTAAAATCTATTATTCAGGTGAAAGTCCTTAGTAAAGAGAACGCTTTCAAAACTAAAGGAAATGCTTAGCTAGCGACCACAGAAAAAGACGCTTTCTATAAAAACACTAACCTAATGAGTATTGCTCACTATTGTTTCATAAATCCAGAGGGTTTTTTTTAGCACCATGAAATGTAAGTGATGTTAGTTCTTTCAAACTTATCTCCCATCTCTTGGGGTCATCCCAAACCATTTTAAGATGAATTGATTCAAACACTAAAAATATTGGTAGGAAAATTTATCCAAGAATCTTTACAAGTGAGCCAATCTTGCCACACTGACAATTACCCATAAGCCAGAAATAAATGTTAACGTTAAGTCCATCCTCAAAGTCTTAGCTTCCAGACCCATTCAAATATTTTCATATGGACTTCATTGACTTGGTCATAATGTGAAATGTGTATGTAAGTTGTTTATATAATTCTGGTTGAATTAAAGATTTCCACAACTTTTCACCATTTACGTGGATATTACTTCAAACAGAATTTACAGTTTCTTGTTTATTTCACTGTCCTCACAACTGGGGAGAAGAATAGAAGCATGTTGCTCTTCAGTATTTTCTTTATTAAAATTATGGTCTTGGAACGCCAGATTGAGCACCTCTCATTACAGTAACATAATCGATAAAGACAGCTTTTCGTGATAGTTATCAACTGAAACATTTCTTTAATATTTTATTGTGGGAAAATATACATAAAATTTTAATGATTTTTAGATCAGTTCAGTGGTATTGAATCATTCACATTGTGAATCATCACCATCACCCATCTTCAAAACTCTCTCGTCCCAAACAGAAACTGTCCTCATAAAATGATAGCCCCCTATTCCTCCCCCACTCCCCATCCCTATAATCATTATTCTATTTGTTTCCATAACTCTATTCTAGGTATTTCTTTTGCTGCCAGCTTGTTGCTAAGTACTTGCTAAGTATTGTTGAATTTTTCAGAAAACCAATTTGTATTTTTGTTTTTCTGTTGAGAGTTTTTCTATTCCCTAGTTTATTTACTTCTGCCTTAATCTTTATTATTTCCCTCCTCCTGCTATTCAAGATTTGATTTTTCTTTTTTTTTTTTCCTAGTCCTTTGAGGTATAAAGTAGGGCTCCTGGTGTTTGTCTGAGATGCTACAATCTCCCTATGAAGTATGTTGGAATGTTTGCCTTCTCAGCCTCCCCAACATGACCACCAAACCTGCCATTCCCATCAGGGCACCAAATCATACCAGATGGAAAACCACCACTCAGGCCATCTCCTGAAAGCCAGGAAGTAATACCCATGGTCCACTCATCTCTTTCCCTCCAGAGGGAAAGTATTGTTAGGAATCTTCTGGTCATGCCACACTGGGCCAGCGATGTAAAGCGATTTGGGCAAGAAAAAATGCCATCAAGTTGCCTGACCACTCTACGATATCTCTTCTTGGCTTTGTGCTTGTCTGGGTGCTGCAGCCTCTTAAATGGTTTTTCGCAATAGCAATTTGATCAATATAGTATAGTCTCCATGGAGGAACAAGAGCTCAGAAATTTCTGTTCTGCTACCTGGCTAATGAAACTCTGATAATTCTCACCATCAAATCATGCCTCTTCTAGGGGAATTTTGAGTTTTATTGCAACAACCACCATATCTCTTGGAGAAAAGGAGAAAAGTTCCCGGATACAAAATTCTACCTTCCTTTATATTGTCCTCTTTTTTTGCAATGCTTTGTTGAAGGCAGCCTTCATCTGAGCATTTCTCAGACTGTAAATGAGAGGGTTCAGCAATGGGTTGAAGAGGGTGTAAAACAGGGTAAGGATTTTCTGCTGCTCCTCACGTTGGCTACTGTCTGGAACCAAATAAACCATCATGGCTATGCCAAAGTAGAATCCAACCACACAGAAGTGGGAGGAGCAGGTGGAAAAGGCTTTTCTGCGCCCTTCCTTTGTTTGGATCTTCAGGATGGCCCAGAGGATGCGCATGTAGGAGACCAACATCAGAGAAAGGGGCCCAACTAAGACAAACACGCCACCAGCAAAGACTAAGACTTCATTGATCCAAGTGTCACCACAGGCCACTTTGAGGACAGAGAGGATTTCACAGAAGAAGTGGTTCACTTCCTGGGGCCCACAGAATGTCAACTTTAGGAAGAGAATTAGATGCACTAGGGCCAAGGAAAACCCACATGCCCAGGTAGCAATGACCAGGACCACGCACACTCTCCAGTTCATGATGACGGTGTACTGGAGAGGATGGCAGATCGCCACAAACCGGTCGTAGGCCATCACTACCAAAATCAGGCACTCTGCATCAGCAAAAGTCACAAACAAAACTATCTGCATAGTGCATGAGACAAAGGAGATCGTTTTTTTGTGTTTCACTAGGTTTTCCAGCATATTGGGCAGATTGCTGGAAGCATAGCATATGTCAATGATAGCCAGATGAGAAAGGAAGAAATACATGGGGGAGTGCAGTCTGAGGTCTAGCCAAATGAGTCCCAAGATCATGCCATTTGCCAGCAAATTAAAGATATATAACAGGGAGAAGACACAAAAGAGGAGCACTTCAATGTCTTCACTGAGCTGGAATCCCACTAGGATAAATTCCGTGATCCACGATTGGTTGCCCTCCATTCCTTAATGATAGTTTATAAAGGACTAAAGTGGGATAGAAAAGTCAGAGCTGGTCACCAATGAAAATTGAAGTTATTTACCTCAAAATGAACTCAAAGGAGGCTTGTATGCTTGTCCCTACTTGACTTCTTTCTCCTCCAATTATTTTTTTAGTTTAAAATTTTTATTCTGAAATAATTCAGACTTTCAGATCAGTATCTAAAAATTAAAACAATACTACTATATACATATTACCAGATTGTTTTAAATCTTTATCATTTCTTTTTCTCCATATACACATTCATTGTTTTCTGGACCACATAAGAGTAAAATGTAGCCACAATGCCAATTTGTCTCTAAACTCAATTGATTTTTTTTTCCCTAAAGAAAA